>NC_091977.1:313757960-314357960 GCF_044704955.1 Pristiophorus japonicus
GTGAGAGGGTGTGTGTGTGTGTGGTGGGGATGGGAGCGGTGTGTGTGTGTGTGTGGGGGGAGGATGTGGGGGGAGGGGTGTGTGTGTGTGGGGGAGGGGTGTGTGTGGGGGGGGGGGGGGAGGTGTGTGTGGGGGGGGGAGGTGTGTGTGGGTGGGGGGGGGATCTGTGTGGGGGGGGGGGATCTGTGTGGGGGGGGGGGAGATCTGTGTGGGGGGGGGGGGGAGATCTGTGTGGGGGGGGAGATCTGTGTGGGGGGGGGGGGGAGATCTGTGTGGGGGGGGGGGGGAGATATGTGTGGGGGGGAGATCTGTGGGGGGGGATCTGTGTGGGGGGGGGGATGTGTGTGGGGGGGGGGATGTGTGTGGGGGGGGGGATGTGTGTGGGGGGGGGATGTGTGTGGGGGGGGGGGATGTGTGTGGGGGGGGGGGATGTGTGTGGGGGGGGGGATGTGTGTGGGGGGGGGGGATGTGTGTGGGGGGGGGATGTGTGTGGGGGGGGGGGATGTGTGTGGGGGGGGGATGTGTGTGGGGGGGGGATGTGTGGGGGGGGGGATGTGTGTGGGGGGGGGGATGTGTGTGGGGGGGGGGATGTGTGTGGGGGGGGGGGATGTGTGTGGGGGGGGGGATGTGTGTGGGGGGGGGGATGTGTGTGGGGGGGGGGATGTGTGTGGGGGGGGGATGTGTGTGGGGGGGGGGATGTGTGTGGGGGGGGGGGATGTGTGTGGGGGGGGGGGGGATGTGTGTGGGGGGGGGATGTGTGTGTGGGGGGGGGGATGTGTGTGTGGGGGGGGATGTGTGTGGGGGGGGGGATGTGTGTGTGGGGGGGGGATGTGTGTGTGTGGGGGGGGGGATGTGTGTGTGGGGGGGGGATGTGTGTGTGGGGGGGGGGGGATGTGTGTGTGGGGGGGTGTTGTGTGTGTGCGGGGGGATGTGTGTGGGGGGGGGATGTGTGTGTGGGGGGGGATGTGTGTGGGGGGGGGATGTGTGTGTGGGGGGGGGGATGTGTGTGTGGGGGGGGGATGTGTGTGTGGGGGGGGGGATGTGTGTGTGGGGGGGGGGATGTGTGTGTGGGGGGGGGGATGTGTGTGTGGGGGGGGGATGTGTGTGTGGGGGGGGTGTTGTGTGTGTGCGGGGGGATGTTGTGTGTGGGGGGGGATGTGTGTGTGGGGGGGGATGTGTGTGTGGGGGGGGGGATGTGTGTGTGGGGGGGGATGTGTGTGTGGGGGGGGGATGTGTGTGTGGGGGGGGGATGTGTGTGTGGGGGGGGGGATGTGTGTGTGGGGGGGGGGATGTGTGTGTGGGGGGGGGGGATGTGTGTGTGGGGGGGGGGGATGTGTGTGTGGGGGGGGGGGATGTGTGTGTGAGAGGCTGGAAGGAGGCACCCCTGCTCTCTCCTCTGGCCCTTCGATCATTGAGTGCTCCCCAACCCACGCCACGCTCCCCCCCCTCCCGTTGCCACGCGCCCCCCGCTACCCATGCTCTCTCCCCCCCCCACCCCCCCAGTACCCACGCTCTCCTGAGCCATTGTGCAGGCGCCTATGCTCCAGCGTGCCTGCGCAACGCTGCCGGCTCTGAGAAGAAGGCATGATCCCTAGCCCCTGCAGGCAGTCTCCTCCCCAGGAAGAGTGCGCTGCGCCACGCCACGGTCCAGGAGGACTGGAGAATTGCAGCAGAATATTCCGGCGCACCTTCGAGCCCAGGCAGGTCACTTAAGTCTCGGAGGTGCACCGTTTTCACCAGATGCCGAAACTTGGGCCCAATATCTCATAATGAGGCAGCAATGATCAACTAAAAGAGGGGGGAAAATCTCTCAGGTTAGGGCCATAACTATTTATAGACCTAATGCTCATGATTTATTTTGCAGTAATCCATCAATCTCTGTGATACACATTAAACATAAATCACTTAAACTAACCTACTCAAGAACTCAGGGGCAGAGGGAGGCTCTGCACTGATTTTTAGGTTGTTAGAGGCTGACAACTAGATCATCAGAGGAGCGTATACTGCACCTTTGGCACTAGTGCATACAACTGGGAAATGTGGGCAACGCTGAGACAATATATTTCATTGGCTCTCTCGAACATGTGGCAGATCGGGAGCTGGAGTTGGAGCAGCAGCTGGCCAGCTGTTACAACTGCAATTGATCTATAGTCTTAGCGTTAAATTGACAATTTACCAGCATTGCGCTTTTCCACTTATCAAAGTGATCGGGGGTGTAAGGTGGGCAACATATAACTTCCACTGTACAGTTACGTGGTACAAACTGTAGAGTTCGCTTCAGTAAATGTGGATTTGCCTATTGGCACTACAATTTTCCGTGGACAGAGAGAGAGAGGGAGGGAGGGAGAGAGAGAGAGAGAGAGAGAGAATGAGACACAATGGGGAGAGTGACTGAGCATGTTGGGAAGGGGCCTCAATGGCAACATTTCATTATTTGCAAGAACTCTAAAGGATAATTGAGAATGTGGATAATGGGATGTGAATGATCAACAGTTTATTATATTTCCCATTCTGATGTTATACAAACAAATCATGAACTTTTACTACTCAAAAGTATTTTGTTTATTTTAATCAATATGACAAGTTTATATAAATGCTTCACTGGGCACTTCATAGGACTTAATGGGCTTGCTGATTCACCTTCACTAATTATAGACCCATTCACTGGTGACTTAACCCACCCCAGTTCAACGAGGAGTGTAGAAGAGCGCTACAGGCGCAGCAGGCGTACCTGACAATGAGGTTCCAACCTTGTGAAGCTACACAGGACTACCTGTATGCTAAACAGAAAAAACAGCATGCTATCGACAGAGACAAGTTATCCTGCAACCAATAATTGTGGAGAATGCAAGAGAGCTTTTAAAAAAAAATCAGAACACAGACATCAAGGAGGGAATTTTAATCTCCACACGACGGGCGGAGAAGGCTGGCAGTTAAAAATGTAAAATCATGTTACGCTATTGCTTCCCCCGGCCCCTCATGCAAATCTACTGCCGCGATCAGCCCTCCCCCCCACGATCTCAAGCCTGGTTCCCCCCTCCCTCTCGCTACTTCTCCCCCCCCACCCCCCCCTCCTGTAAGATGCTCTTTAAAACCTACTTCTGACCAAGAATTTGGTCACCTGTCCTAATATCTCATGCGGCACGGTGTCAAATTTTGTCTGGTAACATTCCTGTGATGCGCCATGGGAAGTTGTACTATGTTCAAGGCAGGAACTAAATGCAAGTTATTAGGAGATAATGGAGGGAACTTTGTTCAGCATTTCAGCTGTAACTGACCTGGGACTACTCAATGCTAGGAAGTAAAAATGGTCAAGAGTTCAATCCTCACTGCTAAACAACTGTCATCATAATGAATGCAAAAACTGAGACAAAAGAAGTCAGGTAGCACAAAGATATTCCCACTAGAATCAGGTATTCCCATAACAAGTAGCTCAACACTGGCCACTAAGTGCAAAACCAAGCCTAGTTTCTCCGACATCATTTCACTTATTATGATCAGTTCAAGAAACAGCTCATTAACTATGGATAATAATGTTGGATAGCATCAATTAATCTTCCAAGTTACCTATGTAAAAATAGCAACATATCCTGCATTAAGTTTAACTTCTTTTTCAAATTTAAAATGTCATAAATAATGTATTGTTCTAGACAGTGCACATTATTAACCTTCCAGACTCTTTGGAATAGAAACATAGAAAATAGGTGCAGGAGTAGGCCATTCGGCCTATCGAGCCTGCACCACCATTCACAATATGATCACAGTTGATCATGCAACTTCAGTACTCCATGCCTGCTTTCTCTCCATACCCTTTGATTCCTTTAGCTGTAAGGGCCACATCTAATTCCCTTTTGAATATATCTAATGAACTGGCCTCAACAACTTTCGGTGGCAGAGAATTCCACAGGTTCACAATTCTCTGAGTGAATTTCTCCTCATCTCGGTCCTAAAGGCTTACCCCTTATCCTTAGACCGTGACCCCTGGTTCTGGACTTCCCCAACAACGGGAACATTCTTTCTGCATCTCAGCTGTCCAATTCCATCAGAATTTTGTGTGTTTCTATGAGATCCCCTCTCATTCTTCTAAATTCCAGTGAATACAAGTCTAGTCGATCCAGTCTTTCATGTCAGTCCTGCCATCCCAGGAATCAGTCTGATGAACCTTCGCTGCACTCTCTCAATAGCAAGAATGTCCTTCCTCAGATTAGGAGACCAAAACTGTACACAATATTCAAGGTGTGGCGTCACCAAGGCCCTGTACAACTGCAGTAAGACAGCCCTGCTCCTATACTCAAATCCTCTCGCTATGAAGGCCAACATGCCATTTGCCTTCTTCACCGCCTGCTGTACCTGCATGCCAACTTTCAATGACTGATATACCATAACACCCAAGTCTCGTTGCACCTCCTCTTTTCCTAATCTGTCACCATTCAGATAATATTCTGCCACCAAAGTGGATAACCTCACATTATACTGCATCTGCCATGCATTTGCCCACTCACCTAACCTGTCCAAGTCATCCTGCAGCCTCTTAGCATTCTCCTCACAGTTCACACTGCCACCCAGCTTAGTGTCATCTGCAAACTTGGAGCTATTACACTCAATTCCTTCGTCCAAATCATTGATGTATATTGTAAATAGCTGGGGTCCCAGCACTGAACCTTGCGGTACCCTACTAGTCACTGCCTGCCACTCTGAAAAGGACCCGTTAATTCCTACTCTTTGTTTCCTGTCTGCCAACCAGTTCTCTATCCACGTCAATACATTACCCCTAATACCATGTGCTTTAATTTTGCACACCAATCTCTTGTGTGGAACCTTGTCAAAAGTCTTTTGAAAGTCGAAATACACCACATCCACTGGTTCTCCCTTGTCCACTCTACTACTTACATCCTCAAAAAAATGTTTAGAAAATTTGTCAAGCATGATTTCCATTTCATAAATCCATGCTGACTTGGACCGATCCTGTCACTGCTTTCCAAATGCACTGCTATTACGTCTTTAATAATTGATTCCAACATTTTCCCCACTACCGATGTCAGGCTAACTGGTCTATAATTCCCTGTTATCTCTCTCCCTCCTTTTTTAAAAAGTGGGGTTACATTAGCTACCCTCTAATCCATAGGAACTGATCCAGAGTCTATAAAATGTTGGAAAATGACCACTAATGCATCCACTATTTCTAGGGCTATTTCCTTAAGTACTCTGGGATGCAGACTATCAGGCTCTGGGGATTTATCGGCCTTCAATCCCATCAATTTCCCTTACACAATTTCCTGACTAATAAGGATTTCCCTCAGTTCCTCCTTCTCGCTAGACCCTCGATCCCTTAGTATTTCCAGAAGGTTATTTGTGTCTTCCTCAGTGAAGACAGAACCAAAGTATTTGTTCAATTGGACTGCCATTTCTTTCTTCTCCATTATAAATTCACCTGATTCTGACTAAGGGACCTACATTTGTCTTCACTAATTGTTTTCTCTTCACACATCTATAAAAGCTTTTGCAGTCAGTTTTTATGTTTCCTGCAAGCTTACTATTATACTCTATTTTCCCCCTCCTAATTAAACCCTTTGTCCTCCTCTGCTGAATTCTAAATTTCTCCCAGTCCTCAGGTTTGCTGCTTTTTCTGGCCAATTTATATGCCTCTTCCTTGGATTTAACACTATCCCTAATTTCCCTTGTTAGCTACGGTTGAGCCACCTTTCCAGTTTTATTTTTACGCCAGACAGGGATGTACAATTATTGAAGTTCATGAATGTGATCTTTAAATGTCTGCCATTGCCTATCCACCGTCATTCTGAATGGTTCACAAAATCTTGTTTTTCTGAGAGGTTGTTGATTCATTTTCCTGTACTATTATGAGGCTAAAATCCGCCAGTGTGTGCGCCAAGATTTGAACCATCACTGCCATTTCATTACCTTCTGAGTAAATGACTCAGATGAAACATAGAAAATAGAAAATAGGTGCAGGAGTAGGCCATTCGGCCCTTCGAGCCTGCACCACCATTCAATAAGATCATGGCTGAAAGTGAGCTCAAGGTGTACGCAACACGGTTCAAATCATTTTGATGTATTGCAAGTTTTGATTTACAAGCACTATCTCACACACACAACCTGTAGCCACTTTCTAGAAAAAAATCCAAGAGTTACGTTGCTGCCTTTGACCAAATAATTGATCAAAAGCTACAGCTCTTTATTAAAAAGATAAAGCTTGCATTTCTACAGTGCCTTTCATGAACTCAGGACGCTTTAAAGCGCTTTACTGCCAAAGAAGTAATTTGAAGAGTAGTCACTTCTGTAATGTTGGAAACTTGGCAATCAATTTGAAAAAAGACTTGCATTTATATAGCGCCTTTCACGACCACCAAGCATCCAAAATCGCTTTACAGTTAATTAAATACTTTTGAAGTGTAGTCATTGTTGTAATGCAGGAAACGTGGCAGCCAATTTGCACACAAACTCCCACAAACAGCAATATAATAATGACCAGGTAATAAGACCGAGATTCCCATGTTGTGCGCCTCCCGTTAGCGCCTTCAGGGGCGCAAAACTGTTTTTGCCCGGGGAAATTGTGCCGGAGTTAGCGGAGGCGCGAATTCATTAGTGCGGCACCGCCCCCGGTAGCGCCTCCATCGCTGTGCATGGCGGCCTCATTCCACCCTATGGTGGTAATTGCCCAGCGCCCCGTGAGCCTGCCGTGAGCGATGCCCATGCCAGTCTCGCTGGCTGCAAACCAGGCCAGACACCCATCGCAGGGCGAAACTTAAAGGGGAGGTGCACTGTGCCACCATCTTTTATATTTCCGCCCTTACCGGTCGGACTGTTCGCCGCTATTTTCGCAGGTCCACACCACAATTGTGCAGCCCGGTACTCAGTTTCAGTGCCAGGTTGCGGCCACGGTATCCCTTAGCCCATGTGACCCAGTGGAGGCCTTAAAAGGGCTTGCAGAGTTCACAGCGTCCGTCCCCTTTAATGGAAGGGGAGGGAATTGAAACGAGTCAGCGCTACGCGGCCTCTGCCCCCGATTCTGCCCCAAAAGGAAATGGAGCGGGTGACATTGCTGAT
Source organism: Pristiophorus japonicus (assembly GCF_044704955.1). Taxonomy (NCBI): domain Eukaryota; kingdom Metazoa; phylum Chordata; class Chondrichthyes; family Pristiophoridae; genus Pristiophorus; species Pristiophorus japonicus. The sequence continues at coordinate 313,765,026 of NC_091977.1, forward strand.
TGCAGGATGTCACGCCTCGGTTACTGCCCCCAAATGGGGCGTAATCTAATTTTGACCTCAGTCTTGTTTTTGTTATGTTGTTTGAGGGATAAATATTGGACAGGACACTAGGCATAACTCCTCTGTTGTTCTTCGAACTAGTTCCATGCGATCCACCTGAGGGGGCAGAAAAACAGAGCAGCACTGGAGTGTCAGTGTAGATTTTTGTTCTCAAGTCTCGAGTGAGACTTGAACCCACAAACTTCTGACTGAGAGGCTAGAGTGCTACGAACTGAGCCAAGGCACGCCCTAACTTGCACATATCAAGCTCCCACAACCTGCAATGAGATAATGACTTGATAATCTATATTGTTGATTGAGGGATAAATATTGGACAGGACTGTGGGGAGTACACCCCTGCCCTTCTTCAAAATAGTGCCATGGGATCGTTTACGTCCATCTGAGAGGGCAGACAGGGCCTTGGTTTAACGTCTCAACCGAATGACGCTCCAACAGTGCTGCACTCCTTCAGCATTGCACTGGAATATCAGCCTAGATTTATGTGCTCAAGAATGTGGAGTGGGATTTGAACCCACAACCTTCTAACTCAGAGGTGAGAGTGCTACCAACTGAGCCACAGCAGAAACAGGGTATTAAGGACATGCATGTTGCTTAGTTTTCGGATTTAAGTTACTAACAAAAAAGCCAGGGATGGGATGAGGTGAATTTTCTTTATTCAGAGAGTTATGATGATCTGGAATGTGCTGCCTGAAAGGGTGGTGGAAGCAGATTCAATAATAACTTTAAAAAGGGAATTAGATATAAAAAAAAAAGGAAAAATTTGCAGGGCTGCTGGCAAAGAGCAGAAGAATGGAACTAATTGGATAGCTCTTTCAAAGAGCCGCAAAGGCACGATAGACCCAATGGTCTCCTTCTATGCTGTATGATTCTATACATGCCAAACTCATGCTGCATTGTCATATTTAGACAGTGACTTATAAAGCTCCTTCCTGGCCACAGAATGCACCGCATAATTAAAAGGAAATCATTGCAGTTTGGGGAGAGAAAACTGTACGCAACAATGACCCTGTGTGCGAGTGACACAGTCCAAGTTTATGAACTGATGCATAACCTTTACTAAACTGTAACAATATGTCTGCTTACATACATACCACTTCAATGCACACACCATTACTAAACAGAAATGTTGGGAAAACACAGCAGGCCCACCAGCATCTGCAAAGACAGACAAAATATAAGCAGGTTATGGTTTCTGGTTGAGACCTCTCAACAGGAAATGTGAACCTATTTTTTTTCTTTGCAGATGTGGTCATGATGTGTAGTTCCAGTATCTGTTTTACTTCAGATTCCAACAATTTGCCATGAAATTGCACATGATTAACGTAGATTCCAGTCCAGTCCAATCCCAGTTAATAAACCTTCAACAAAGTGCTGGGAGGTGTCGTCGACAGTGCTATCTAGCGAAAGGTACTCACCAATAACCTGCTCACTGATGCTCAGTTTGAGTTCCGCCAGGACCACTCAGCTCCAGACCTCATTAGAACCTTGGTCCAAACATGGACAAAAGTGTTCAATTCCAGATGCAAAGCAAGAGTGACATCAAAGCAGCATTTGACAGAGTGTGGCATCAAGGAGCCCTCATAAAATTAAAGTCGATGGAAATCAGGAGAAATCTCTCCATTGGCTGGAGTCATACTAGCACAAAGGAAGGTGGTTCTGGTTGCTGAAGGCCAATCATCTCAGCCCCATGACATCACTGCAGGTGTTCCTCAGGACAGTGTCCTAGGCCCAATCATCTTTAGTTGATTCATTAATAACCTTCCCTCCATCATAAGGTCAGAAGTGAAGATGTTCGCTGATGATTGAACAGTGTTCAGTTCCATGCATGGCTCCTCAGATAATGAAGTAATCTGTGCCTGCATGCAAGACCTGGACAACATACAGGCTTGGGCTGATAAATAGTAAGTAACAATCGCACCACACAAGTGCCAGGCAAAGATCATCTCCAACAAGTGAAAGCCTAACCACCTCCCCTTGATATTCAATGGCATTACTATCATCGAATCCCCCACCATCAACATCCTGGGAGTCAGGACTTAACCTGGCCAGCCACGTAAATACTGTGGCTACAAGAGCAGGTCAGAGGCTGGATATTCTGTGGCGAGTATCCCACTTCCTGACTCCCCAAAAGCCTTTCCATCATCTACAAGGCACAAATCAGGAGTGTGATGGAATATGCTCCACTTGCCCGGATGACTGCAACTCCAAAAACACTCAAGAAGCTCGACACCATCCAGGACAAAACAGCCCGCTTGATTGGCACCCCATCTAAGCATTCACTTCCTCCACCACTGGCGCACCGTGGCTGCAGTGTCCCTGTCTAACAGCACTATGGGAGTACCTTCACCACACTAACTGCAGTGGTTCAAAGCGGCGGCGCACCACACCTTCTCGAGGGCAATTAGGTTTTGGGCAATAAATACCCACATCCCGTGAATCAATCAAAAATTTAGAAAAAGAAAAGCAAAGAAAGACTTGCAATTCTATGGCACCTTTCATAACCTCAAAATGTCCTAAAGTGCAATTTAAGTACTTTTGAAGTGTTGTCACTGTTGTAATGCAGGAAACGTTACATCCAATTTGCGCACATCAGGTTCCTTCAAATAGATAAATGACCAGATAATCTGTTTTAGGTGTTAGTTGAGTGATAAGTATTGCTCAGGACACCGCGGAGAACTTCCCTGACTTTACAAGTCAGTAAAATGGTCGCCACTGTACGAAGTAAGATTGGTAATGATCCTGCTCAAAACAGCTAAGCACACTTAGAATTAGAAGCATATGGCACCCATTTCTGTGATGATCTCATCTTGTAGCTGATGTTTGCACTGGTCATATTTATGTTAGATAATGATGAAACAACTGAGCTCCTGCCTATTTAGTGAGTGAAGACAAAAGGTTCACAAGCTATTAACATCTCCGCATTCTTAGACTTTTCATTAATAATTGATATAATTGACCTATAAAAAATATTAACTTGCTTTGCAAGGATTTGACAATTCTTACCAATAAATTAGAGACTCTCTCCTGAATTGATGAATGGAGGTAAGGGCAAACCATCACATTATTGCAAAGGACAGCAAAGGCATACATTAATTATTCCGCAATACTAAACTGCTTGTCAATTACGTGTTATCATCCACTCTTTGCTAGGGTGGATGTTAATGGCTCCTTTTATAATGTTTCATATTAATGGAACAAACTAAAGGATGGATTAAAAAAAAGTTAGACATTTTGTCCTACTTGAGCAGCATAATGTAAAATGTTACATCACTGACTAGGATATTACTTCGTATGATATTTTTGGTGATTAAATCTGCGGGAACAACTTTTGGTTATTTATCTTCCAAATGAATAACCTGGCACAAGAAAATAGCAAGTGCTGCCTCTCTCAGTGGAGCTAAAATGACACACATTTTTACTTCAGCATAACTTTGAAGTGACTTGGGCCCTCTTGATAATATGCCTCTTAGATCACATCCATCCTTTTTTAAAAATAATCCCAATTCTGCTTAAAGGGATTTCTGTGGTAGATTCCATTCTTTCTTTGGCAAATTAGAAATGGTATTATTAACATTCCACTAGAATGTATACAAGTGTGAACGGTCAGGATTCTGCCACACAACCTTGACTCAGCTGATAGCACTCTCGCCTCAGAGTCAGAAGGTTTGTCCCAATTCAGAGACTTGAGCACAAAAATCTAGACCGACACTTGAGTGCAATACTGAGGGAATGCTGCTCTGTCAGAAGTACTGTCTTTCGGATGAGACGTTAAACCAAGGCTTCCTTTGCTCTCTCGTGGACATAAAAGATCCTATGACACTATTCTGAATAAGAGCAGGGGAGTTATTCCCGGTGTCTTGGCTAATATTTACTCTCAACTAATATCACAAAAAAAACCCCCAGATAATCTGGTCATTATCACATTGCTGTTTATGGGAGCTTGCTGTGCGCAAATTGGCTGCCACGTTTCCTACATTGCAGCAGTGACTGCCCTTCAAAAGTACTTCATTGGCAGTAAAGCGCTTTGGGACATCTTGAGGCATGAAAGGCGCTATAGAAATGCAAGTCTTTCTTGTTTTCTGTTCAATCTATAAATTCCATTATCCATTTCTCAGCTCATGGAAATAATGTCAAAATCAGTAAGTAATGAGGAAATCAAAATCTATTTTTCAGAGATATCAAAGGAATTAGCCGACAGTCGACCCATCAATTTACTTCCCTGTTAAAATTTACATCCAATTTTTACTGCTTTAATGCACCTCCCTAACATAAGAGTAGAAAGAGAATATGAAATGGCCCTGCGGGATTTAGTCAGTGACTAGTCTGCGAGTTATCAGGTCGATCAATTCAAATGTGGGATTATATAGCTCATCTGTAGCTCATTATTTTTACCTATGTTTCAATGCAAAGGAAAAACACCTTGTAATGTCAATCAAGTTATAGCTATTTCATTGCAAAAAAACCTTGCAATGCCAATCAATTTATAGGTTTCATGAGGTTGCTTACATTCATAAAAATAAGTCTCAATACTACAAGGATCTGAGCAGCTTTGCACGCAAGGGAAATTTACAGCTTCCAGAAAATTAGAACTGTATGCATCATAAAGCAGTATACAAGGCTAGGATGGAGTAACAATGTAGAAAACAAATTTGAAATTCAGATCGCATGCATATCATCAGATGCCTCAATTCTGCTGCTGCCTAACAGCTCCCCAACCAGCATTAAATCTACAGCCTCCTTCTGTGCTGTACCATTCTATGATTCCATGAGTGCAGGGATCGGTGCGCAACAAAGTGCTGATAAATGTTGAGGTGCCAACTGATTCATTTCACCTAGCTCTCACTGACCATCAAGGGATATGGGGATAGGCTGGGAAAGTGGGGTTGAGGTAGAAGATCAGCCATTGAAAATGGCGGAGCAGGCTCGAAGGGCCGTGTGGGCTGTGCCTGCTACTATTTCTTATGTTGTTATCATTGTCACAAGACTTTCCTCATTAGTGCACCAGTGGTGGAATAGGACCAACTTAAATGCTCAACAATCTGTATTTATCCTTTAAACTTAAATGCAAACACAGTTTCACAGGCCACCACCATTTTCATATTTCTACATCAAAAATCCTAAACCAAAAGACACAATAGTTTAGACAGATTTGATTTATTTTTAATAGAATACAATTGATTACTCTATATGCATCCAATTTCAGATGTTTGTGATAAGGCTTTATACCCATTTCTAAAATTCTGCTGTGGTCACAACTGCTTTATTACAGAATTTTGAGCTTCATGGTGATATATCACGTGTGTCAGCCATGGCTCAGTGGGTATCACTCCCACCTGAGTTAGAAGGTTGTGGGTTCAAGTCCTACTTTTGAGCACAAAAATCTAGGCTGACACTCCTATGCAGTACTGAGAGTGCTGCACTGTCAGAGGTGCCGTCTTTCGGATGAAACAAAGATCCCGTGGCATTATTTTGAAGAAGAACAGGGGAGTTAGCCCCAATGTCCTGGCCAATATTAATACCTCAAAAAACAGATAATCTGATCCTTATAACATTGTTGTTTGTGGGAGCTTGCTGTGTGAGAATTGGCTGCAATGCTTTGTACATTACAACAGTGACTACACTTCAAAAGTACTTCATTAGCTGTAAAGTGCTTTGGGATGTCCTGAGGTCATAAAAGGCTCTATATAAATGCAAGTCTTTTTTTTCCACCACATAGAAATTTATTGTTGCATATAAATCATCACCAGCATTCACTAATCCAATCGATGTTTATTTAGGTCTAATCAGTACATCCTATTCAGGGACACACTGCCAACATTTTTTGCTCCACTTTCCAAGCCAATATTCTGACAATTTTTTTTTTTAAACATGCTTCAAACTAGCATTGTGGCTGCTCAGATAGTCTATGTTTTTGTACATTTTCTTTATTTTACAATGTAACGATAAGCAGTGGATATTTATACAGACTAACATATAAGTCCGCCATGTTGAAATCCTAATCCTTCCACCCAAACCATGTGGATTAAGCAAACTGTGGGCCAAGTCAGTGCATGTTATACACGACGTTCACCGAGAACTGGTGAAGCACAAAATCTAGGCTGAGACCTTCACAATAGACTTTTCACAAACCAATACTGCAAACGGAGGGAAGGTTTGATAGCAATGGGAGCGCATCTTCATTAGTCGGAGGCCACAAGCTAGTGATCCAACTCAAAAACCTAGGAAACCCCTAGAAAAGGTGGGATATCACTTAGATTTGGTGATGCTACCACTGATGTGAAGCATGTTAAATTACTGTAGAAATATGCTATCAATATAGCCTCCTATAAATACTGCGCTTTGAATATGCATCACCAATATAATAGAATGAAAACCAGTGTGCAAGTTTTCTTGTGAAATAATTTTAAAATGTTATATTTAAAAATGTTTACACCTGGACAGATAATTATTAAATGGTCGGCTCTTTTCTTGATTCATCTTGTAGCTTGCTTCCAATGCCTGGCCCGATGCGGTGGGGGTGGGGGGTGGGGGGGCAGGCCCGGGGCAAGGGAGGCCTATGCTTCCTTGAGGCCTGGAGGAGTACCCCTGCTCTTATAGCACCACTAATGACCTCAGGATATACCAAAGAACTTTACAGCCAATGATGTACTCTTTGGAAGTGTAGTCACTGTTGTACAGTTGGTAAACATGGCAGCCAATTTGCACACAGCAAGGCCCCACAAACAGCAATGAAATAAGTAATCAGATAATCTGTTTTAGTGATGCTGGCTGAGGGATAAATGTTGGGCAGAACACCGGGAAAACTCACTTCTGCTTCTTTGAATAGTGCCCTGGGATCTTTTATGTCTATCTGATATGGCGGACAGGGTCTCAATTTAACGTCTCATTCAAAAAGACGGCACCTCCAACAGGGCAGCATTCCCTCAGTACTGGATTGAAGTGTTAGCCTAGATATATTTTTAAATCTCTGGAGTCGGACTTGACCCCACGACCTTCTCACTGAGAGGTGAGCGTGTTACCACTGAGCTAAGGCTTACACTGCCATGAACTCTATTTTAAACGGATTGGCATCAACATTATTAAGTTTAAATCGAACCGTACATCTACGAGTGTTGTTTATTTTCCCATTTAGTCTGTTGAACAAGTTCCAAAGCCAATATTGGAAAACTTTTCTTGACACCTCTCACAGGTGGATACGAAACAGCAGACAGCTTTTTGTTTAAAAACAGACACCACTAATGAAGGACACGGCAAAATGTAACTTATGTCTGTCAGTAATAAATGGAAAGGTCATCTAAAAATGCACACTTGTTCATATGTCTGCAGCTATCAGAGTGTTAATGAAATCGGGCTACTCGCTTCTCCCGACAGTGAAGAGTCCCACCATAACAACACACTGACCTTAAGGTTTCGTTATTTACATTTCAGATACTTCAACTTTTCCATCAGTGTGCATTCTCTTCCTACTGCTCAATGAATACAATTAATAATTTTGTATCTCTCACTGCTGCTACAAACATCAGATATGAATTGGGTACAAGAAAAAATTGAAAAGACAAAGTCATTGTACTGTACTGTTTCTCACTGCCAACTCTGATGCATAAATTAGATGACTCACTTGCGCAAATGTCGTAACAGAAGATGAATTTACAAGGTACTGGAAAGACCAAACTTAACATTTTTTTGTGGCTTAATCCATTTCCCAGATTTCATAATCGCTGCATGAGTAAACATTAAAGTCTCATATCATTCTTCAAAAATGTACTGTTAAAATTTGGTGTGCAAATCAAATCTTCATATAGCTTTGCAACGTCAATAACCCCAGGACTGTAACTTAAAGGGATTTTATCAAAGATATAAAATGATGATGGGTATGCATACCAAATACAATTAATTTATTATGTTTGAATATTGCCCAACATTTAAAGTTCACTGCTCTACCAATCTTTATTAAAAGCAGTTCCTTTTTCTCTCCCTGGATATTTCCATAATACCCCATAGCCCAGAAATTGTGCTACTTACTGCCACCTGTTAGCACTGGAATCCTGGCAAAAAAATGGCAACTGTCACTCTAATGCCCATCTCTGGCGGGGACTAGACGGTCGCCATTTTGGTGAGGGCCTGCCCTGGAGATCCAAATGCAATGGCGACTTAATGTCATGCTCTGTGAACTTCGACCTTAGTGCTCAGTGTAGCGTTAGGTCCTAAACTTGCTCTTAAAAGCGAGCGTGCAGCAGACTGAGACGCGCTGTCAGCACTTCTTAAAGGGACACACACATCTTTCAGTTAAGTTTGCATTTAAGCTTTTAGACTGGATTTTTAAAAATGTTATTGAAGTAATTTATTGGAGCTTCGTGCAATACATTTTAAAAGGCAATACATGTTATCGTGAATGAAATAATCTTGAGGATGAGTACTGTAAGCTGAAACTAGTATGACCTTGGTCTCTTTATTATAACTCCAGAGTGCCTAAACAAAGTGGCAAGCCTTTTATACCAGCACAGCACAAGTTGCGGGTGACCCGCAGGACTCCCGCAGTCATGCCCTCTGGTGGCAACTATATATAGCTACATACATAACATCACTCCCTCCAAAATCTTTGATACAAATATTTACAGGTCGAGACGGTCGGGAGCCCTTCGCTCCCGGGTTGATTGTCTCAGGTCGAAGCTGGGCGTGGGTGAGCCGGTCAGGGCATCGCTGCACTGTGTTGCAGTGGGTCTGGCCGGAATGTCCCGGGGGGCAGGTTTGGCAGCAGGGTCGATTGCTGGTTGAGTGTGTTGTGGTGGGTTGTCAATGTTGATGTCTTCTTCTGTTTGTTCCTGGTTGTCAGTGAAACACAACCTGGTCTGATCAATATGCTTTCTGCATGTTTGGCCATTTGTCAATTTGACTACAAACACCCTACTCCCCTCCTTGGCCAAAACAGTGCCAGCAACCCACTTAGGACCGGGACCATAGTGGAGCACAAACACCGGATCATTCACATCAATATCACGAGTTACAGCCGCGCGGTCATGATACATGCTCTGTTTTTGTCGCCGGGTTTCCATATACTCATTGAGGTCTGGGTGGACTAGGGAGAGCCTTGTCTTGAGGGCTCTCTTCAGAAGTAGTTTGGCGGGCGGGACCCTTGTGAGCGAGTGGGGTCGTGTCCGATAAGCGAGCAGAACACTAGAGAAGCAGGTATGCAAGGAGCATTCGTCACTCGCTTCAGGCTCTGCTTAATCGTTTGGACTGCCCGCTTCGCTTGGCCGTTGGAGGCAGGTTTGAAAGGAGCAATCCTGACATGCTTGATGCCATTGCGGGTCATGAACTCGCTGAACTCGGAGCTAGTGAAACAGGGTCCATTGTCACTGACAAGGACGTCGGGCAGGCCATGGGTGGCAAACATTGCCCTGAGGTTTTCAATGGTGGATGTGCTGGATGACATTATCACACATTCAATCCATTTAGAGTAGGCAGCCACAACTACGAGAAACATTTTCCCAAGGAAAGGACCAGCATAATCCACATGAATCCTGGACCATGGTTTGGAGGGCCATGACCACAGGCTCAGGGGAGCCTCCCTGGGCGCACTGCTCAGTTGTGAGCAACTGTAGCATTGGTGCACGCATGATTCAAGATCTGAGTCGATGCCGGGCCACCACACTTGCGATCTGGCAATGGCCTTCATGATGACTATGCCTGGGTGTGTACTATGGAGGTCGCGTATAAAGGTCTCCCTGCCTTTTTTTGGCAAAACCACGCGATTACCCCATAACAAGCAGTCAGACTGAATAGACATTTCATCTCTGCGCCGGTGAAAAGGCTTAAATTCGTCCTGCATTTGAATGGCTGACCAGTTCCCGCTTCGAACACAACTCTTTAATTGAGATAGCACCGGGTCCTGGCTGGCCCAGATTTTGATCTGGCGAGCCGTGACGGGTGACCCCTCGCTCTCAAAAGCCTCCATGACCAATGCCAAGTCTGCGGGCTGTTCCATTTCAACCCCGGTGGTGGATAGTGGAAGCCTCTGAGTGCATCAGCACAGTAATCGGTGCCTGGTTTGTGGCGAATAACATACTAAAGGCTCTTTCAGCCTTGGAAAGGCTCCTGGATACATATTCAACCGGGTGGAGCTTCCCAGATACACTGGCTTGCTGTAGCACACAACTAATCCCGTATGATGAGGCATCACAAGCTAGCACTAATCGTTTGCATGGGTCATATAGTACAGGTAACTTATTAGAGCATAACAGGTTCCTAGCCTTCTCGAAGGCTATCTCTTGAGATTTACCCCAAACCCAGTCATTACCCTGACGTAGCAACATGTGCAAAGGTTCTAACAACGTGCTCAACCCAGGTAGAAAGTTACCAAAGTAATTGAGTCGTCCCAGGAACGAACGCAACTCCGTCACATTCTTGATGGCCTCCTTCTTGGGAGTCCGTGGGCCTGGTGCCATCAGCTGCGATTTTCCTCCCCCAAAATTCAATGTCTGGCACCAGGAAAACACACTTGGAGCGTTTCAGCCTGAGTCCCACTCTGTTCAGGCGACGCAGGACTTCTTCCAGGTTATGTAGGTGTTCTGTAGTGTCACGACTGGTGATCAGGATGTCGTCTTGGAACACGACAGTCCTCGGGACGGATTTTAGCAAGCTCTGCATATTCCTCTGGAATATTGCAGCAGCCGAACGAATCCCAAAGGGGCATCGGTGGTAAATAAACAAGTCTCTTGTGCGTGTTAATGCACGTCAGCTTTTTCGAGGATTCAGCCAGCTCGAGTCATGTAGGCGGAGGTCAGGTCCAACTTGGAAACCGACTTCCCATCCGCCAGCATTGCAAATAGATCGTCTGCCTTCGGTAGTGGGTACTGGTCCTGTAGCGAGACTCGGTTGATTGTCACCTTGTAGTCCCCGCATATTCAGACCATGCCGTCGCTTTTCAAAACTGGGACGATGGGACTGACCCATTCATTGAACTCAACAGGCGAAACGATTTCTTCACGTTGAAGTCGGTCCAGCTCGATCTCGACTTTCTCCCTCATCATATAAGAGACTGCCCGAGCCTTGTGATGGGCAAGCCGTGCATCTGGGATTAGGTGGATTTGCACCTTGGCTCCCGTGAAGTTGCCGATACCTGGTTCAAATAGCATGGGGAACTTGCTCAAGACCTGAGCACACGAGGAGCCATCCACTGATGACAAGGCTTTGATGTCGTCCCAGTTCCATCTGATTTTTTGTAGCCAATTTCTGCCAAACAGCGTTGGCCAATGCCTGGAACAATCCATAAGGATAAATCATGCACAGCTGTGTCGTACGACACCTTCACAGCCGCACTTCCAATGACTGGAGTGAGTTCCTTGGTGAAGGTACGAAGTTTTGCATTGATGGGGCTCAGTTTAGGCCTCTGTGCCTTGTTGACCCACAATTTTTCGAAAGCCTTCTGGCTCATTATTGACTGACTCGCACTCGTGTCTAACTCCATAGATACTTGAACTCCATTTAGCTTTACTTCCAGAATGATAGGAAGGCTCTTAGTGGTGAAGATGTGCACTCCATGCACTTCTTCCTCAGGTTGAGTTGCCTGTTGTGCGTGATCCATGCCGGATCGATCATCCTCTGCCACGTGGTGTGTCGCAGCACGTCTGCACATTCGCTGGACATTGTTGCACAGCCTTTGCACACATAGTGCTTGAATCGGCATTGATGGGCCCGATGATTACCCCCGCAGCGCCAACAAGGTGCTAAAGGATTCGCATTCACCCATGGTGGCGGAATCTGAGTCACTCCAGGTCTTGTAGCAGCAGACAAACTGGCCCAGCCATGAGCAGTTCTGCCTGCTGGCGACATTAAGTTTGCGTACAGTACTTGACGGTCCTGTTGAGCCTCAATGTTGAGAAGAAATTACTTTAGTATTGTCGTCCATGGACATGAATGCCTGGGCGATCGCGATGGCCCTGCTCAGGTCTAGGTTTTCAGCAGCCAGCAGCTTGCGAAGAATGACCTCGTGGCTGATTCCCAGCACGAAAAAGTTCTGCAGCATTTCCCCCAACGCAGCTCCGAATTCGCAGGGCCCAGCAAGATGTCTCAGGTCAGCGACAAATCCCGGCACGTCCTGGCTCACAGCGCGATGGTGCGTGTAAAAACGATACCTGGCCATGAGGATGCTCTCTTTCGGTTTTAAGTGGTCGCAGACCAGTGTGCACAGCTCGGTGTAATCCTTCTGTGATGGTTTTGTTGGGGAGAGGAGATTCTGGATGAGTCCATATATTTTGGACCCACAAACGGCAAGGACAGCCCTGCGTTTAACGGCGTTGTTGGCTCCTTCCAGTCCGTTGGCCACGAAGTACTGGTCGAGGCGATCAATGAAATATTCCCAATCTTCCCCTTCAACAAATTGTTCTAAAATACCAACGGCAGCCATGGTCGCATGAAAGTTCGTATTTCTTTACTCGTCGCCAATGTGCATGAAATAATCTCACGAGGCCGAGTACTGTAAGCTGAAACTTGCATGACCTTGGTCTCTTTATTATAACTCCAGAGTGCCTTTTATACCAGCACAGCACGAGGTGTGGGTGACCCATAGGACTCCCGCAGTCAGGCCCTCTGGTGGCACCTATATATAGCTACATACATAACACGTTAAAAGTTTTTTTTAAAGTGTGAAAGGAGCACTGCTGGAAGCTTGCAAGGCCTCGGAGAAGACAGAAAATGCTTGAAATACTCAGGTGGTCAGGCAGCATCCGTAGAGAGAGAAACAGAGTTCATGTCTCAGCTTGAGATGCTGCCTGACCTGCTGAGTATTTCCAGTATTTTCTGCTTTTATTTCAGATTTCCAGCATCAGCTCCCAGAGGGAAGATTACAATGCAGAAGAGGAGGAAGCAAAAGGAAGAATGCACCCCAGGCATCCCTTTCTGGCCGGGATATCTGGGATGGAATCATCCGCCTGCAATACCAGTGACGACATCCCCAATTCCCCTTTCAACATTTGTCCCACACCTTACCTTTCCTTTATTACTGACCATCACAGCGTCCTCTTGGCCACAATGCTGAAAGAAAAGGCACCACAAAGCAAACTTTCCAATCCAACTATATACATCTATCCATCCTATATAACGTCAAGAAATCAACTCATCACCCTTGTGCATTCCTTTAGTGACAGTCTTGTGTGCCTTTGCCGATCCTATTGATGTCACAGAGTGCGATCCCAGTTGCTGCAGCATGGCTGGTGGAAGGCTGCTGATTTTCAGCAGGGGCCATGCTGGTCAACCTTGAGGACCTGGTGACTGGGAGTGTCAAATCGAGTGGCAGTGGTTCCTTCTTATTCTTCACTCTCCTCTCCCTCTTCTTGGTCAACCACTGGCTGGGTAGGCTGCATTTCTTGGGTGTGTGAAATGAGGAAGGCACAAGGGTGGAGTTGTGGTGAGGGGAGAGCAGAAATGCAAGAGGTGCATGTGAGAAGGAGGATAACATGTGAGGATACAAGCATCCTGTATCCTTTCAGCCCCACTGCTGGCCAAGGGTTCAGCCATGGGTCTGCAAAGAATGGCCAGCACCATCTCCTCCAAGGGGGGTGAGGTGATAGTCGTGCATTGAGAAGTGTGTGAGGCTAGTGATGCAGTTGGTAGGAGACGGCTTTTGAAGATAAATTCACTGACCTTGACCACTGGTCTGAGGTCATGACACTTCTTTGGGCACTGGAGCCAGGTCATGAGGGTGACACTGCTGGCAGTGAAGCCTTGGCGGTCTGGACCCACATCATTCTTTCTGAAAGGTCTCTTGGCCCCTGTGGGTAGAGGACCTCACTTGCAGTGTTGACCTGCTGCACAATGCTGGAGTGCTGTGTGCAAGACCCTGGGTGCCCCTTCTCTGGCTTGCTGAGCTTGTGTGTTAGTGCTGAAGCACTCCTCATTTTTTTTTTTAAAAAGGTGCGAAATGCAATTCAGCTTTAAGAGCTAACAACTCCCATTTGGGAATTCTTTTTAATTTAATTTTTTTCAAAGGGTTGACCTGTATGAGCTAAAAACTGTCTTTTTAAAAAAAAAACATGATTATTATTTTTTTCATTTCAGTAGGGACCAAACAGCTTTCTAAAATGACAGCCTTGCTTTAAGAGAAGGCTGTTTTTGCTGCAATGACATTGCGGCCACGCTACATTGGAGTCTCCTGCCAGGACTAACACCACCAGAATGGAACTGCAAGGTATGTTTAGCACTGAGCTGATGTTAATTAGCAACCAGCTCCAATTTATAGGTCTTGCCAACACCATCATTTTTGGCGGCGGTTAACACCAGGTTTTACCGATATCGAATTTCTAGGCCTATTTCTCTGCCTTTGGTAGTAAGTTAGCATGATCAAGTTGCTGGGGGCAACCATACTGTATAGATCACATTTAAGTGGCCATTCAGAAAAGAGAATCATAGAATCAACGAATGGTTACAGCACAGAAGGAGGCCATTCAGTCCGTCGAGTCTGTGCCAGCTCTCTGCAAGAACACATCACAGCTAGTCCCACTCCCTTGTCCTTTCCCCGCAGCCCTGAAAATTGATTTCCTTCTGGTAAATTGAAATCCATGATTGAGTTTGCCTCCATCACCCTTTCAGGCAGTGCATTCCAGATTCTAACCACTCGCTGTGTAAAAGGTTTTCCTCATGTTGTCTTTGGTTCTTTTGCCAATCACCTTAAATCTGTGTCCTCTGGTTCTTGACCCTTCTGCCAATGGGAACAGTTTCTCTCGATCTACTCTGTCCAGATCCCTCATGATTTTGAACACCTCTATCAAATCTCCTCTCAACCTTCTCTGCTATAAGGAGAATAATCCCAACTTCTCTAGTCTATACATGTAACTGAAGTCCCTCATCCCTGGAACTATTCTCGTAAATATTTTCTGCACCCTCCCTAAGTCCTTCACATCCTTCCTAAAAAGTGCAATGCCTAGAATTGGACACAATACTCCAGTTGAGGCCAAACCAGTGTTTTATAAAGGTTCATCATAACTTCCTTGCTTTTGTACTCTATGCCTCTATTTATGAAACCCAGGATCCCGTAAACTTTTTTTTAGCCGCTTTCTCAACCTGTCCTGCCATCTTCAATGATTTCTGCACATATATCCCCACAGTCTCTCGGTTCATGCAGCCCCTTTAGGATTATACACTTCAGTTTATATTGTCTCTCCTCATTCTTCTACCAAAATGTATCACTTTGCACTTTTCTGTGTTAAATTTCATCTGCTACGTGTCTGCCCATTTCACCAGTCTGTCTATGTCTTCTTGAAGACCATCACTATCCTCCTCACTGTTTACTATACTTCCAAGTTTTGTGTCATCTGCAAATATTGAAATGATGCCCTGTATACCCAAGTCCAAGCCATTAATATATATCAAGAGCAGCAGTGGGCCCAAGCACCAATCCCTGGGAGCACCACTGTATAGCTTTCTCCAGTCCAAAAAACAACCGTTCACCACTGCTCTGTGTTTCCAATCACTTAGCCAATTTCGTATCCATGCTACCACATCCTTTTTATTCCATGGGCTTCAACTTTGCTGGCAAGCCTATTATGTAGCACTTTATTCACTTGCTTAAATCGGTTTGGTTCTACTCACAATCCCGCTCACAATTTGTTCCACTGAAATTTCTCCCAAGATTCCTTCCTTGCCCCATCTGATCTTCATATTTCAGCTACACTGAATTTCTGTCTCCTTGTATTTCTCATTCTGCTGCTCTAAAAACTTTAAATTTTAATTCTTCCTTTAATTAGGGGAGTGGAGAAGGAAAGAGGGAAATTCCAGCATACCCAGCTTTAGTAACACTCTCGCCTGAGTCAGCAGTTTGTGGGTTCGAGTCCCACGTCAGAGACTTGAGTACATAATCCAAGCTGACACTCCAGTGCAGTGCTGAGGGAACGTCTTTCGGATGAGAAGTTAAACTGAGGCCCCGTCTGCTCTCTCAGGTCGACAAAAAGATCCTATGGCACTATTTCGATAAAGAGTAGGGAAGTTATTCCTGGTGCCCTGGCCAATATTTATCTCTCAAGCATCATCATTAAAACAGATTATCTGGCCATTATCTCATGGCTGTTTGTGGGACCGTGCTGCGTGCAAATTGGCTGCTGCGTTTCTTACATTAGAAGTAATTCCACCTCAAAAGTACTTCATTGGCTGTAAATTGCTTTGGGACGTGCTGAGGTCATGAGAGGCGCTAACTTAATTTTTTAAGTGGACTGTCAACGTCCCTTGCCTGCTCAGAGTTAACAACTCAGTGGAGTAACTTGAGTCGGTCTATCTCCATTCTGCAGTGCTCCAATCAACTGTGCAACACCTCAGGAGAATAATTTGAACATGGAAAAAAAACAAGCTGACTATACCAACACAATTCATTTAACATATAATGGCCTAGATTTTGTATTAAGAATAACAGTGCGGCTATCATCGCTTACCGCTACTATGGAGTAAATGAGACAGCAACTTTCGAAGTCCACACATGCGCAAATCATGAAGTTGCTGTCCAAATTGCCCTGTTCTTCCAGCAGCTTCGTTACCGGTATCTCTCCCAGAGAGTCGCCTTTGAAGCACATGGAAGGCTTGTCCATTTTAGCGTTAAGTAAATTTTAATGGCGTGATAAATCTTAATTACCCCCAAACCAGCTCTCTGGCACTGACAATTAATTTTTACAAGTGTGGAGTCTCATTACTTCAGATTTTAATTATTGTTGGACATTTTAAAAAAAAAGAATTTAAATAATAATTTTTTGTAACTTTTTCTTTGCCTCTTTTATCACTCTCTTAGTCCCATCTTTCTTTCGCTTTCTGAACATGATTTTACATTGAATTCAATATTCTAACTTACACTTCCTGGTTCAGACTTTGCGTCTCTCAGTAAGGATTCTTCAATCTGATTGGTTAAAGAGTCACACAGTTGCTTGTCCAGTTCTTGCAGGTCTTAGATCACCTGTAGAGGGCGCTGCGCTAAAATGGATTTCTAGGGCAGAAGTTTCCACGAGGTTGTGCTGATTTTTTCAGCTGAATTCGCCTGAAATCGTTCAAATCAGCACAAAAAATTGCGGAATTCAAGCGCAAATTACGTTCAGCACAGATCGCGATTCCACGATCTTTTGCGTTAGCTTTCAAAAATAACTGCACTGGCCACGCCCCCAGATCGAATTAATTACCATTGTAAGTTTCTGCTAATTGCACTCGTTTGCAGGCCTTCGAGGAGGCTCTTACAAACATACAAAAATGACGGGCAGGAAAAAACCAGCCGGTCCATCAAGTCTGCCCCTCTCCACGATGACTGGACCATCATGACTAAACACTCAATTCCTTCGCTCCCCCGAACCCCCCCCCCCACCCCCACCGGAGCCACCTACTCTCCTCGGAGAGGCACAAACATAGGAAAAAAGAAAACAGGGCCAATACAGGAAAAATACTCTGGAAAATTCCTATCCGACTCTCCTCAGCCGATTGAAACCTGTCCAGGAGATCACAAGGACCAAGTGTTCTTCATAAAGACAGCGACCTTCTATATGATGTGACCTCTGCCCCAGTCAGGAACCCATCCAGCTCCCTCTGGAAGGTATAGAGAGAGTCAGCACCCACCCGGCAATGTATTCCATAGGCTCACTACTCTGGGATAAGAATAACCGCCTAATATCCAGTCTATTCCTACTCTTACCCAGTTTAAACTAAGCTAAACTAAACTAGTTAAACATTAGACTGTTTATTTTTGTAGGCACAATGACACTAATCTGCATGTATTAAAAGTTATAATTTTTTTAAAGTTACTTTTAAAAAATTTACTAAGAAACTAACTACTTTAAGAACGTACAAAATAGGAGCCGGAGTAGGTCATTTGGCCCCTCGAGCATGCTCTGTCATTTAATAAGATCATGGCTGATTTGATCATGGACTCAGCTCCACTTTCCTGCCCGCTCCCCATAACCTTTTATTCCCTTATCGCTCAAAAATCTGTCTATTTCCACCTTAAATATATTCAATGACCCAGCCTCCATAGCTCTCTGGGGCAGAGAGAATTCCATAGATTTACAACCCTCAGAAGAAATTCCTCCTCATTTCAGTTTTAATGGACGACCCCTTATTCTAAAACTATGCCCTCTCGTTCTAGATTGCCCCATGAGTGGAAACATCCTCTCTCCATCTATCATGTTGAGCCCCATCATTATCTTATATGCTACAATAAAACCACCTCATTCTTCTGAACTCCAATGAGTATAGGCCCAACCTACTCAACCTATCTTCATAAGTCAACCTCCTCATCTCCAGAATCAACCTAGTGAACCTTCTCTGAACTGCCTCCAATGCAAGTATATCCTTCTTTCAATACGGAGACCAAAACTGTATGCAGTACTCCAGGTGTGGCCTCACCAATACCCTGTATAGTTGCAGCAGGACTTCTCTGCTTTTATACTCTATCCCCCTTGCAATAAAGGCCAACAGGTCTTGGATTTAGTTTTGGGATTTTGGGGAATGAAGCTGGGCAGGTTGAAGGGGTATTAGTGGGAGAGCACTTGGGTGCCAGTGACCATAATTCAGTCAGATTCAAGTTGGTTATGGATAAGGACAAGAATAGGCCTGGAATAAAAATCCCGAATTGGGAAAAAGCGAATTTTGCTAAGTTAAGGAATGATTTGGTCACAGTGGACTGGAAACAGCTACTTGTGGGTAAAACAGTGTCGGAACAGTGGGAGGCATTCAAGGAGGAGATCCAGAAGGCTCAGGCCAAGCATGTGCACTGAAAGAAAAAGGCTGGAAAAAATAATTCTAGAGTCCCCTGGATGCCTAGGGACTTAGGGCCCAAATTTCCCCATGAGTTGCACCGTTTTTTTGGTGCAACTTGATTTTTCTGGTGTATCTTTTTAGTTGCAAATATGGCCATTTAATTTGCACCAGTGTAAGTGAGTTAGTTAGGTTTTTTGTTAGGTCAGTTTTTTTTCCCCAAAAGGGGGTGTCCCCAGCTACTTACGCCATTTATGCTCATTTGGCCAGAAAAAAGTTGTACTAAACTAACTTAGGGCAGCATATGTGTCCACTTTTGTCCTCACAGAAAGACCTTACTTACAGTTAAGAAATTGGCGCAAGTAACTACATTTAAAGCACCACCAAGCACCAAAGCACAAAATGTAAAAAGCAATTAATTAACAAATAAAATAAAGGAATCCTGCCCCTAAAGCACCAAGACCAAAGTAATAAACAATCAATAAATAATAAAAAAAATAGAAGGAACCCTGCACCTGAAGCATCAAAATCAATCTGTAAATAACAAATAAAAAATAGAAATCCTATCTTAGGGAACGCAGCTGGCCGCCGATGAGGGAGCCCATTCAGCCAGGGCTAGGGACAGCATGCTTCAGGTCCCTCCCACACAGCGTGTTTGCAGAAACGGCCTGCCAGGAGCTAATGCACATGTGCGCAGACTCTAGCGCGCATGTGCAGAGGTCCCGGCACTGTTTTCGGTGTCGGGACCTGGCTCCACCCCCAATCCATTGGGCCACGCTGCTCCACGGCTGAGGTGGGCTTTTTTCGGTGCGCTTGAAGGCGGACAAAAGTGGCACACCTCAGGTGAGGGCGACAGAAAAACAGGTTAGGGAAACTCTAGCCCTTACAGGGTAGGATTAAGAAAAAAAGGGACGCTGAAATCATATACTAACAGCTAAATACTATAGAATCTTTAGAGGAATATTGAAGTTTAGAGGCAAAATTAAAAAGGATATTAGGAATGCTAAGCGAGAGCACGAGAAATTCTTAGCCACTAAAATTAAGGAAAGCCCTAAGATGTTCTATAAATATATTAAGAGTAAGAGGGTAACTAAAGAAAGGGTAGGGCCTATTAGAGACCATGAGGGTAATCTTTGTGTGGAGGCAGAAGATGTTAGTAGGGTTCTTAACGAATATTTTGCATCTGTTTTCACAAAGGAAAGGGGTAATGCAGATACTGCTATCGAGGAGGTGTGTGATATTCTGGATGAAATAAATATAGCGAGAGAGGAAGTATTAAGGGGTTTAGCAGCTTTGAAAGTAGATAAGTCCCCAGACCCGGATGAAATGCATCCCAGGCTGTCGAGCGAAGTAAAAGAGGAAATAGCAGAGGCCTTGACCATCATTTTCCAGTCCTCTTTGGATCTGGGCATGGTGCCGGAGGATTGGAAGACTGCTAATGTAGTACCCTTGTTTAAGAAGGGAGAAGGGGATAGGCTGAGTAATTACAGGCCTGTCAGCCTAACCTCAGTGGTGGGAAAATTATTTGAAAAAATCTGGAAAGGCAGGATAAATCTGCATTTGGAAAGGCAAGGATTAATTCGGGACAGTCAGCACGGATTTGTTAAGGGAAGATCGTGTTTGACTAATCTGATTGAATTTTTTGAGGAGGTAACCAAGAGGGTCGATGAGGGTAGTGCGTATGATGCAGTGTATATGGACTTTAGCAAGGCTTTTGATAAGATCCCACATGGTAGACTGGTCATGAAGGTTAAAGCCCATGGGATGCAGGGCAAAGTGGCAAGTTGGATCCAAAATTGGCTTGGAGGTAGGAAGCAAAGGGTAATGATTAATGGATGTTTTTGTGACTGGAAGGAAGTTTCCAGTGGAGTTCCGCAGGGCTCAGTACTGGGTCCCTTGCTTTTTGTGGTATATATCAGTGATTTAGATTTGAATATAGGGAGTATGATTAAGAAGTTTGCAGACAACACTAAAATTGGCTGTGTGGTTGATAATGAAGAGGAAGGTCATGAGCTGCAGGAGGATATCAATCTGCTAGTCAAGTGGGCAGAGCAGTGGCAAATGGAATTTAATTCAGAGATGTGTGAGGTGATGCACTTTGGGAGGGCTAATAAGGAAAGGGTATACACATTAAGCAGTAGGCCACTTAATAGTGTAGATGAACAAAGGGACCTTGAAGTGCTTGTCCATAAATCCCTGAAAGTAGCAGGCCAGATGCATAAGGTGGTTAAGAAGGCATATGGAATGGTTGCCTTTATTGGCCGAGGCATAGAATATAAGAGCAGGGAGGTTATGCTTAAATTGTATAATACTTTGGTTAGGCCACAAGCTGGAGTACTGTGTGCAGTTCTGGTTACCGTATTATAGGAAGGACGTGATTGCACGAGAGAGGGTGCAGAGGAAATTTACTAGGATGCTGCCTGGAATGGAGAATCTTAGTTATGAGGACAGATTGGATAGGTTGGATTTGTTCTCGTTGGAACAGAGGTGGTTGAGAGGAGACCTCATTGAGGTGCACACACCTCAATGAGGTCTCCTCTCAACCACATAGTGGATAGTAAGGGTCTATTTCCATTGGTGGAGGGGACTATTATGAGGGGCATAGTTTTAAGGTGGTTGGTGGAAGGTTTAGAGGGGATTTGAGGGGGGACTTCTTTACGCAGAGGGGTGTGGGGATCTGGAACTCGCTGCCTGGAAGAGTGGTGGATACAGAAACCCTCACCAATTTTAAAGAGATGGTTGGATGGGCACTTAAAGTGCAATAACCTGCAGAGTTACGGACCTAGAGCTAGTAAGTGGGATTAGACTAGATGAACTTTTGTTGGACGGAGCATATGTAATGGTAAGTACTGCAGGGAATAGAGTGTGGCCAGGGTGATATCCTGGGCTAGTTTCGATCGCCTGGATGGGTCGGAAAGGAATTTTCACAGATTTTTTTCTCCCTAAATTGGCCTGGGTTTTTAATGTTTTTTGCCTCTCCCAGGAGATCACATGGCTCCGGTTGGGGTGGAGTGTAGAATGTTTCAGTATAAGGGGTGTCGCAGTGGTGTGAGGCGGATCGGTTGGGCTGGGTGCTCTTTGCCTTTCCGTCATTGTTCATAGGTTTATATGTAACCTTTAGGGCTGCTGACCAAGGGCCGTGCAGCTCTTGTCGGACGGCGCAGACACGATGGGCCGAAATGGCCTCCTCCTGCGCTGTAAATTTCTATGTTTCTATTCCATTTGCCTTCCTGATTACTTGCTGTGCCTGCATACTAACTTTTTGTGTTTCATGCACAAGGACCCCCAGGTCCCTCTGTACTGCAGCACTTTGCAATTTTTCTCCATTTAAATTATAATTTGCTTTTCTATTTTTTTCTGCCAAAGTGGGTAATCTCACATTTTTACCACATTGTATGCCATCTGCCAAATTTTTGCCCACTCACTTAGCCTGTCTATATCCCTTTGCAGATTTCTTGTGTCTTCCTCACAATTTGCTTTCCCACCCATCTTTGTATCATCAGCAAACTTGGCTACATAACACTCGGTCCCTTCATCCAAGTCATTAATATAGATTGTTCTGCTTGATTGAATCATGCTTTTCCAAATGTCCAGCTACTGCTTCCTTAAAAATAGACTCCAGCATTTTCCCAATGACAGATGTTAGGCTAACCGGTCTATAGTTTCCTGCTTGTGTCTGCCTCCTTTTTTAAATAGGGGCGTTACATTTGCGGTTTTCCAATCCGCTGGGTCCTCCCCAGAATCCAGGGAGTTTTGGTAGATTACAACCAATGCATCCACTATCTCTGCAGCCACTTCTTCTAGGACCCTAAGATGCAAGCCAGCAGGTCCAAGGAAGAGCGTGTAAATGTTCAGACAGCTTTTTCAGCTATTTTATAGGTTACAATAATTTTTACAGAAAGTATACAATATTGAAGATTAAGTGGGACCTCTTAGAATGTGCATAAAAATAAAAATGTGCAGTGTTTGGCAAGTGGTCTTTTAAAATCAAGCTCAATGAATTCCCGATTATCAGCTCTTTTGAAATTAAAAATCTACAAATGTCTTTATTATTCCTAAACATGATTAGATTGTGGTAATGTGCAACTGTTTACAGTTTGAAAACAAGAATAAGGTACATTGATGTACAAGCATCAAGCTCACGACCCACATTTTGCATCTGCTTATTACAATGAGAGGTATTAAATTATGCATGATTTAGGAAAATAAATATTTATCTTTGAAATAGTTGGGCAGACAATGACATATATATGAAAATGTCAGCAGTCCAAAGCTTACAGCACTTTTCTCATAGTATTGCTACTGTGTATATACAACAGCAATGGCATAAACTATAGGCAATAAACATTCTTCCGAAAGGAAGTCTGGAGGAATATTACCTTTAAGACACTAATCCACAGCTACCTAATCAGAATTTTCTGACCGGTTTGTCAAGCTTGCATTTTATATGCCTGCTGGGAATAACAATATGGTTCAGTTATAGGTTTCATCCCAGAGCTGCCAGTTAGGTAATGTTGATTAGTGTCTTAAAGGTGAGATTATTTCTCTTTTCACAGATGTTGCCTGACCTGATGAGTGTTTCCAGCATTTTCTGTTTTTTTTTTCAGATTTCCAACATCTGCAGTATTTTGCTTTTAACATCTTAAATACTGACTTTTGCCAAGTGTAATAAAAAAAGATTTTTCTTTTGATATACAACTCATATTACAAAGAATTTCACAGTACTTACAGCAGAATTTCTTTATTATAATAATTCCGGCATTACAACAGTGAATACACTTCCAAAGTACTTAATTGGCTGTCAAGCGCTTTGGGACATCCTAAGGTTGTGAAAGGTGCTATATAAATGCAAGTTCTTTCTTTATAATGGCTAACCCTTCCTATTTCTAAAAGAAAGATTTGCATTTCTATAGCGCTTTTTATGACCTCTGGACCTCCCAAAGTGCTTTACTTTTGAAGTGCAGTCACTGCTGTAATATAAGAAATGGGATGCCAAGGCCAGGCCAAAGTTGTGATGCAACCCCTCCCTCCTGTTAAAATGAATGGAGCTGGAATGAAAACATTACCTGATGACTGGACAAGTTGGAGGGAAGATGATAAACAATGGTAGGTCTGTGTAGTATCAGGGAATTCAATGTGTGTGTGTGTGTGTGTGTTTTTAATACAAAGCATGTGTATATATAATAATATTTTTTTTTAATGACACTGGTAAAATAGATAGAATAAAACGGTTCTCCTCACAGACTTCCCTTTAACAGCACCACTGTGAATGTCAAGTATGATTCTCAACAATGCATTGAAGCAATGATGCAATAGGTCACAGCCCAGTGGAGCAGTTAGAACTGACAGGAAGGAAGAATCACATCAAAACTAAACAAGATGGTTAGTCTGCTGCTACTATTAAATTTAATAAAGTTCAAGATGAATGGCTATTCTGTTGCCGTCCCCCCTCCACCCACCCACATACATCTATTTGAGGTGGAGCCTGTCCCTATGTGAAGCCAAATGCCAATGACACAATAAATAAAGTCATAAAGATACAAATGTTTAACAGCTCTCACAGACAGATACATTGCAAGTAACATATCCTGTGCAATTCAAATCACTTTGCAGGCTAAATTATGCCCAGAGGCTTTGAATGTGGATACAGCTTACTTCCTGAGCTGCTGAGAAGCCTACTTACTGACAGGAGCTCCAATACATAGGAGAAACGGGGCAAATTGGTTACAAATGTTTGTTGTTCTAAAAGCTGGATGTTTGTGCAAAATTTATACAACAACTTGGATTTATGTAGTGCCTTACGTCAGAGAGGCGGTATCAGACAAAACCGAATGGCCGAGCCAAAGGAGGAGATATTGCGGGGAGGGGGCAGGGTGTGACCAAAAGCTTGGTTAATGTGGTGGGTTTTTAAGAAGGGTCTTGTAGGAGGAGCAGGATGTGAAGCCGTTTAGGGAGGGAATTCCATGCGAGGCCTGGGCAGCGACAGGCACAGCCTGTGGTCAATCGTGAGGCAAAGGATGGGGCCAGAGCGGGAGAGCTCTGGAGTAAGTTGCAGAGAAAGGTAGGGGTGAGGCCATGAAGATGTTTTAAACTGGGGGTGATGGGGACCAGAAGTCAATATAGTCAAGTCTTGTAGCAAAGGCATGGATGACAGCTTCAGCAACAGATGGACGAGGCAGGAAATGTTAGCAGTCCTTGTGATGGAAAGGATAACAAGTCAGAAGCTCAGCTCAGGGTGAAAAAGGACATCAAGATTGCATGCTGCCTGTTCAACCTGGGACAGTGGCTGGGGGGTGGAGTGGAATCGGTGCAAAGAGTGCACAATTTGTGTTGGGGGCAGAAAGCATTGGCTTCAATCTTCTCCATATTTAACTATAGGAAACTGCAGCTTATATTGACTTCTGGTCCCCATCACCCCCAGTTTAAAACATCTTCATGGCCTCACCCCTACCTATCTCTGCAACTTACTCCAGAGCTCTCCCACTCTGGCCCCATCCTTTGCCTCACGATTGACCACAGGCTGCACGTAGGACACAGTCTGACACAGAGGCAGCTACCCCCATATCTTCAATGAAGTTGCCAAGTACCAACATGGAGATGAGGAAGAGGAAGGGAGCCAAGGATAGATCTTTGGGAGATATTGCGGCATCAGAAGAGAAGCCATTACTGGAGATGCCTGCACTAGCTGGACAATGGACGAGGAGCATTGGAGGAGGATGGTGTGGTTGACCATATCAAAGGCTGCAGAGGTCAAGGAGGGAAAAAGCACAACGGTCACAGAGGACGTCCGTTTTGAACTTTCGAGCTGTTTCAGCATGAAACATGATTGGAGATTCAAATATATACAGTAAGTACAGACAAAAAAATGCATTAAATAAAAAAATTCTAAGTTCTGAGATCACTAAATGGTCTCTAACTAATCACAAGACTAAAGACTATGGGCTAGAGTTTCCCTAACCTGTTTTTCTGGCGCCCTCACCCGAGGTGTGCCGTTTCTGTCCGCCACCAAGCGTACCGAAAAAAACATCGGTATTCTGGCTGCTCCCCAGCCTCTCCTCGGTGGCGGCGCAGCGTGGCCCAATGGACTGGAGGCGGAGCCAGGTCCCGGCGCTGAAAACAGTGCTGAGACCTCTGCACATGTGCGCTAGAGTCTGCGCGCATGTGCAGTAGCTCCTGGCAGGCTGTTTCTGCAAACACGCGCTGCAGGCTGTGTGGGAGGGGCCTGAAGCATGCTGTCCCTAGCCCTGGCCGAAGGGGCTTCCTCATCGGCGGCCCACTGTGTTCCCTAAGGTAGGACTTCTATTTTTTATTTGTTATTTACTGATTGATTTTGGTGTTTTAGGTGCAGGGTTCCTTCTATTTTACTTGGTAATTAATTGCTTATTAGTTTTTGTGCTTTGTTTGGTGCTTGGTGGTGCTTTAAATGTAGTTACTTGCGCCGATTCCTTAACTCTAGGTAAGGTTTTTCCTGTGCGGACAGAAGTGGCAACATACGCTGGCCTAAGGTAGTTTGGAGCAACTATTTGCTGGCTAAACGCCTAAAACAGGTAAGTGGCCTTTTGAAAAAAAAAACTGAACTAAAAAAAAAACCTAATTAACTCACTTACACTGGCGCAAATTAAAAATGGCCAGAATTGCAACTAAAAAGATAGTTCAGAAAAATCAAGTTGCTCCAAAAAATAAGGAGCAACTCCTGGGGAAACTTGGGCTCATTGTAACAGGGACTTTGTGAACATGGGTAGCAGTCACGGGCATCAATAGATTAAGAAATTATGTAGTACAGTGAGAAAATAATTTTTAAGGAAACAAGAACAGAAGAGAAAACAGAAAATATTTGAGATATAAAAATACGATGTTGCAGAGCACTTTTTGATTAATAAGTGCCGATGATACCAAGCTATGTAGCAAAGTGTATAATGCGAGAGAGACTGAAGACACTCAAATGGATCTTGCCAAATTAAACGGATTGAGAGGGAATTGCAGACAGATTTTAATGTGGTTAAATGGTAAGGTAATGCACTTTGGAACAGGAAACAAATTTGAAAAATGAAATAAAAAAGACAAGTTGGCATTTTGAGTGTAGACTCGTCATCTGAATAGCTTTCACAAAGGTTTTAATGCCTAAAATAAAAAACTATTTATCCCATTTTAGATGTAAACCTAACTGTACTTCCAACTTTATCACTTTTATATTCCAGATTTTTAAAATTTTCAATCTGATGTTTAGACAGCGAACAAGTCGAATTGGAAATGGGCACATAAATTGTGGGGCTAGACAAAGCCTAATTCTATGGAGCCACCACAGTAGGTCCCTCACCCACCCTCCCTTTATAGAGAGACCACCACTTTAAACGCTGGGAGAAAACAAAACAAAACAAATTTAATTAAAAGACTAAGATTACTAATACAAAAAGTGTCAGCCGTGGTTCAGTTGGCAGCACTCTCTCCTTCGAATCTAGGGACTTGAGCACATAACCACGGCTAACACTTCAATGCAATACTGAGGGAGTGCTGCACTGTCAGAGGGTGCCATCTTTCAGATGAGATGTCATTGTTGTAATGCAGGAAACATGGCACTAACTTAAAAAGAGTAACAAGACGAATCCAGGACTTAAGGTAAGAGACCAATGGTTCGTTCCGGGTTCTAGGTAGTAAGAACCTTGCTTATAACTGCCTGGCTCAGATTCAAATACTCCTGGCCAGGAGACACAAGCCTTATAACAACTATAAAACTCCACTCCTGGCTGTTAAAGTTTAAATGTCTGAGTATGGCAGGAGTGGCCACATACTCAATATATTTAAACTAAATGCTGCGTAAGCTTTAAAAAGTGTTCATGGGTTCTAAGGGAACCTCTGAGCAGAGTTTGAAACTGATTTAGTACAGTGCTGCAGTGCCAACCCCACAGCAGTGCAAGACTGCATCCTCCATAGGACTGGGATCCCACACTTTTGCCCTTTACAGTCTGGCCAGGACCTAACTCCATAATTACACAGTCACTTTTGTGCCACTGTAACTGCAGTATAAAAGCACCATTAGAGTTCTAGGTTATGAAGATAAACTTGCATCATTTATTTCCACCAGTGAAAAAAAAAGTGGGAGGGGAAAGGGGCATGAAATGCATGGATAATAACATTAAACCATTATCAGAGAACCAGAATACACGAGTAAAAGAAAAATTGACGACTCTTGATTTAGACTAGAAATTGGCAGACATTTTTGCTCTACTGGATCAATATAACAGATTGCGAGCTAAATGTCAACTAAACTGAGCATCTCGAGTCTCGTCGCCGAGAACATGCAGAAATCAAGCGCAGACAGCGGAAGAAGCATGTGGCAAACCAGACTCCCCGCCCACCCTTTCCTTCAACCACCTGTGACAGACTGTAATTCCCGCATTGGACTGTAGAGCCACCTGAGATCTCACTTTTAGAATGGAAGCAAGTCTTCCTCGATTTCGGGGAACTGCCTATGATGATGATGATGAAACTCTTGATAAACTGATATTTGTCTATAAATGTTAATAAGATTAATGGATTAGTTTAAGTATGCACTCCTTTTTCCTGAAAGATCAAGTCATGGGTTGGCATACCAGAAAGTTTTCTGTGTAGCCCGTTCACATGGAGATGATTTCACAACTTGGGAGATTCATTTTTCTGTGTATGCAGGAGCAGGACATGCATCGAACAAAAACATTACTATTTAAAATAAAATGTATTCATTTTCAGAACCTTTGTATTCAATCAGACAAACATATTTTGAATAATTTGAGAATAATCTGAATGAGCTAGTTAAGTGAACTTGGAAATGTCGCTTTGTTTGTAGCTCCGCATCCTTCGTTCAAAAGCCTTTTAAAAGTCGTGCTTTCAGTCCCCCCCACCCCCCCGAGTTTCTTTTGTCTCCTACTTGGCATCCTTCTTTTTCCCTTCAAACACTCAAACATTCTTTTACTTAAGGCAAGTAATGCAAGATAATGCATTTTTTTTTAAAAACATCAGAATGTTTCTGTCTTGTTGCATACATCAAATCTGAATTGTATTAAATCACTATGGAAGCATCCTTTTAGTTTTAAATGACAGGACCTGCATACACTGTCGATAAAGTGAAAGGATAACTAGTTTGATGCACCATACATTCGGCAGTGCAACTGAAAGTTCAGCTCCAGGTTTGTATAAAAGGTTTGATACCTTAAGCCCTTCCATTTCCAAAGATTATTGATTAGATCTAATATTATCACTATGTCTATTAAACTATCAAATATCGCTGTAAATTGGTCCCTATACCATGACAGAAACTCCACTAAAGTACGAATACTCTGACAAAATGTTCATAGCCAAGCGTACAATACATCAATTCAAAGCGGAAGTAACGCAGGTTACCAGAGCACAAAAAAGCAGTGGTAACTAAAAGATAATTTTCTACATGTTAAATTAAACAATGGTAACAATGGTAAACTGCATCAAAATATTAATCTGTATTGTTATAAGTTCTGAAGGCAGGAAGAGCTAATACAAATAACAAAGTGTACTAATGGCTAATAAAGAAAATACTATTCTGATTTTCATTTTAAATTAGTTAGTTGTTCTGCAATTATTCAAAATTACATCACACACTAGTGTATTCTCCATCCAAAGTAAGTTACTTCCATGAACAAGCTTAGCTTCATCAACAGCATTTTAAACCGATTGGATCTAAAATTGTTACCTGTAAGAGATCAGCACAAAAATAAATACTTCAACACCTTATCGTGTGGTTGAAATGTCTCCGTGAATTACTTTCGGACTGCAGACAGCAGTTATGTATCCAAACGTTGTGTGGTCTGACTTTCGGCACATTATTTCTAACAGAGTGGTATGGTAATAAAAAACTCAATGAAGAACTGGACTACGATATTGGCTCAGAAGATCAAGATGTTGAATCAGTTTGGGTGGAGATAAGGAATAATAAGGGGAAAAAGTCGCTGGTGGGCGTAGTCTATAGGCCCCCTAACAGTAGCTACACTACTGAACGGAGTATAAATCAAGAAATAGTGGAGGCTTGTAAAAAGGAACGGCAATAACCATGGGCAATTTTAATTTTCATATTGATTGGACAAAGCAAATTGGCCAGGGTAGCCTTGAGGAAGAGTTCATAAGAGCGTATCCGGGATAATTTTCTTGAACAGTATATTGCGGAACCAACCAGGGAGCAGGCTATCTTAGATCTGGTACTGTGTAATGAGACAGGATTAATAAACAATCTCCTCGTAAAGGATCCTCTAGGAATGAGTGACCATAGCATGGTTGAATTCAAATTCAGTTGGAGGGTGAGAAAGTTGGATCTCAAACCAGTGTCTTAAGCTAAAACAAAGGAGGCTACAAAGGTATGAAGCCAGAGTTGGCTAAACTGGACTGGGAAAACAGATTAAAGTATGGGACGGTTGATGAGTAGTGGCAGACATTTAAGGAGATATTTCATAGCTCTCAACAAAAATATATTTCAATGTGAAGGAAACACTATAAGAGAAGGGATAACCACCCGTGGCTAACTAAGGAAATAAGGGATGGTATCAAATTGAAAACAAGGGCATACAAAGTGGCCAAGACTAGAGGGAGGCCAGAGGATTGGGAAACTTTTAAAAGTCAGCAAAGAACGACTAAAAAAATAATAAAGAGAGGGAAGATAGATTATGAAAGCAAAATAGCACAAAATATAAAAACAGATAGTAAGAGTTTCTACAGGTACATAAAAAGGAAAAGAGTGTCGAAAGTAAATGTTGGTCCCTTAGAGGATGAGACTGGGGAATTAATAAAAGGGTAACAGGGAAATGGCAGAGACTTTGAACAAATATTTTGTATCGATCTTCACAGTAGAAGACACTAAAAAATCCCAATAGTGGATAATCAAGGGGCTATAGGGAGGGAGGAACTTAATTCAATGACTATCATTAAAGAAGTAGTACTCGGTAAAATAATGGGACTAAAGGTGGACAAGTTGACTGGACCTGATGGCTTTCATCCTAGGGTCTTAAAAGATGAGTCTGCAGAGATAGTGGATGCATTGGTTGTAATCTTCCAAAATTCCCTGCATTCTGGGGAGGTCCCAGCAGATTGGAAAAACTCAAATGTTACGCCCCTATTTAAAAAAGGAGGCAGACAAAAAGCAGGAAACTATAGACCAGTTAGCCTAACATCTGTCGTTGGGAAAATGCTGGAGTCCATTATTAAGGAAGCAGTCGCAAGACATTTGGAAAAGCATAATTCAATCAAGCAGAGTCAGCATGGTTTTATGAAAGGGAAATCATGTTTGATAAAATTGCTGAGTTCTTTGAGGGTGTAACAAGCAGGATGGATAAGGGAGATCCAGTGGATGTGGTGTATTTGGATTTCCAGAAGGCATTCGATAAGGTGCCACATAAAAGGTTACTGCACAAGATAAAAGTTCATGGGATTGGGGGTAATTTATTAGCATGGATAGAGGATTCGCTAACTAACAGAAAACACAGAGTTGGGATAAATGGTTCATTTTCCAGTTGGCAAACAGTAACTAGTGGGGTGCCACAGGGATCGGTGCTGAGGCCTCAACTATTTACAATCTATATTAATGACTTGGATGAAGAGACCGAGTGTAATGTAGCCAAGTTTGCTAATGATACAAAGATGGGTGGGAAAGCAAAATGTGAAGAGGACAAAAGAAATCTGCAAAGGGATATAGACAGGCCAAGTGAGTGGGCAAACATTTGGCAGATGGAGTATAATGTGGGAAAATTTGAGGTTATCCACTTTGGCAGAAAAAAATAGTAAAGCAAATTATAATTTAAATGGAGAAAAATTGCAAGCGCTGCAGTACAGAGGGACCTGGGGGTCCTTGTGCATGAAACATAAAAAGTTAGTATGCAGGTACAACAAGTATTCAGGAAGGCAAATGAAATGTTGGCCTTTATTGCAAGGGGGAGAGAGAGTATAAAAGCAGAGAAGTCCTGCTACCACTGTACAGGGTATTGGTGAGGCCACACCTAAAGTGTACTGCATACAGTTTTGGTCTCCATATTTAAGGAAGGATTAGACTTGCATTGGAGGCTGTTCAGAGAAGGTTCACTATAGATTGATTCTGGAGATGAGGGGATTGACTTATGAAGATATGTTGAGTAGGTTGGCCTATACTCATTGGAGTTCAGAAGAATGAGAGGTGATCTTATCGAAACATAAAAGATAATGAGGGGGCTCGACAAGGTCGATGCAGAGAGGGCATTTCCACTCATAGGGGAAACTAAAACTAGGAGGCATAGTCTCAGAATAAGGGGCCGCCTATTTAAAACTGAGATGAGGAGGAATTTCTTCTCTCAGAGGGTTGTAAATCTGTGGAATTCTCTGCCCCAGAGAGCTATGGAGGCTGGGTTATTGAATATATTTAAGGAGATAGACAGATTTTTGAGCAATAAAGGAATAAAGGGTTATGGGGAGCAGGCAGGGAAGTGGAGCTGAGTCCATGATCAGATTAGCCATAATCTTATTAAATGGCGGAGCAGACTTGAGGGGTCAAGTGGTCCACTCCTGCTCCTATTTCTTATGTAACATAATTTCATGCATTGATCATTCCATTACAAATGGCCACTGCCATTCACAAACACTGCAAACGATCACTTCTCCATCTGATTAGAACCAGTTTCCTTCCTATTTTGTTTTGTTGCTCACCTCTTTGTCCATGCTCTCCAGGTCCTCTTTGCAGAGTGTGTAGAGGGGCATTGTCTCAGACATGCTAGGCTGGCGCTTCCGACCTCCAGGCCGCGATGGGCCAGGTTTCTCCTCACTCTGACTGGAGGTAGGCAGTTCATCTTCATCTAGCATCTGATGCTGGTGAGGCTGTACAACTCTGCAAAATACACATACACAACACAACCTCATTTAAGGCAAATTTTCGACTTATGAAGATTTTGATTTGCTGTAGGGGAGGGGCGGGGGAGAGAAAGTGACAGGGTCAAAGTTTTGTCGATTGCTAGAACTTTTCTAGTTTTAATATTCTTTATCCAACAGCAGCAGCAACAAAAAAAAAACACTAAATATTTAATGGAACCCAATATATTTCTTTCAATCATTTACAACATTCCACACCCAATTGGAATTGGGAATGGGGACCCATTCGGAGCATTAGTCTACAAAATGAGTTTGGGGAGTTTGAAACAGTTATTCCATCTGTCCATGGCTTTGTTGAGATTCAAAAAATACAGTAAAAGGATGTCGCTGTTGAACTTGACATGTTAACTTATGCTGCTGCAGATCTATAATGTTAAATCAAACCACACTCTTTGATTCAAATCCCTTTGGAAAAAAATCCAAACCGGGAAAAGGAGGGAAGTTGTAAACAACTGAATTGTCAAGTACACTATTAAAATTGGTGCTAGTGGTGGAGAAACCAACTTATTAAATCAATGCCCTTTCACCCTTGGATAAAAATTCAACCAGACTATCGGTTTCCCTCTTTCTTCTTGCTGCTGCATGCAATGATTCAATTGTAAAATCCACCTTGGCCATCTCCATTCAGTCACTGGTGAGGAAGTCGAAAGAAAATTAAACTGTTCACTAAATTGACAACTCATCACTCAAAAAAATGATAAGGATAGCTGATACCGGAAACGGAAAGATACCATAGTGGTACATTAGAAGGATTACCACAGGTTGTTGGGACAAATTAAGAGCAGTTTTAGTTTATATCTATTGTGTTGTACTTGCTTTGCTCATCGTCAACTGGATATTCAAAGTGGAACAGTGTTCCTTATTTTTCTCCTTAATAAATTAATAATCAGGGAAAACCCAGATGTTTTATGAATACATTAAGAGCAAGAGGATAGCTAAAGAAAGAGTGGGGACTATTAGAGACCTTAAAGGAAATGTGTGTGTGGAGGCGGAAGACGTGGGTATGATTCTTAATGAATACTTTGCATCTGTTTTGACAAAAGAGAGGGGCGATGCAATGACGGAGGAGGAGCAGGAGGAGGAGGAGGAGGAGGAGGAGGAGGAGGAGTGTGATATATTAGACGAGATAAACATAGAGAGAGAGGAAATATTAAGGGATTTAGAGCTTCCAAAGTGGATAAATCCCCAGGCCTGGATGAAATGTATCCCAGGCTGTTAAGAGAGCAAAAGAGGAAATAGCAGAGGCTCTGACCATCATTTTCCAATCCTCTCTGGCTACAGGTGTGGTGCCCGAGGACTGGAGGACTGTTAATGTTGTACCTTTGTTTAAAAAGGGAGAAAGGGATAGACCGAGTAATTACAGGTCAGTCAGCCTAACCTCATTGGTGGCAAAATTATTGGAAAAAATCCTGAGGGACAGGATACATCTTCATTTGGAAAGACATGGATTAATCAAGGACAGTCAGTATGGATTTGTTAAGGGAAGGTCATGTCTGACTAACTTGATTGAATTTTGAGAGGAGGTAACTAGGAGGGTCGATGAGGGCAGTGCGTATGATGTAGTGTATATGGATTTTAGCAAAGCTTTTGATAAGGTCCCACCATGGCAGACTGATCACGAAAGTAAAAGCCCATGGGATCCAGGGCAAAGTGGCAAGTTAGATCCAAATTGGCTCAGAGGCAGGAAGCAAAGGGTAATGGTTGATGGGCGTTTTTGCAACTGAAAGGATGTTTCCAGTGAGGTTCTGCAGAGCTCAGTGCTAGGTCCCTTACTTTTTGTGGTATATATCAATGACTTGGACTTGAATGTTGGGTATGATTAAGAAATTTGCAGATGACACTAAAATAGGCTGTGTGGTTGATAATGAAGAAAGCTGCGGATTGCAGGAAGATATCAATGTACTGATCAGGTGGGCAGAACAGTGGCAAATGGAATTCAATCTGGATAAGTGTGAGGTAATGCATTTGGGAAGGTCTAACAAGGCAAGGGAATATACATTAAATGGTACGACACTGCAAACTGTACAGGAACAAAGGGGCCTTGGAGTGCACGTCTACAGATCCCTGAAGACAGCAGGCCAGGTAGATAAGGTGGTTAAGAAGACATATGAAATACTTGCCTTTATTAGTCAATGCATGGAATACAAGACCAAGGAGCTTATGCTTGAACTGTACAAGGCACTGGTTAAGCCACAGCTGGAGTACTGTGTGCAGTTCTGGTCACATTACAGGAATGATGTGATTGCACTGGAAAGGGTGCAGAGGAGATTTACAAGAATGTTGCCTGGACTGTAGAATTTTGGCTATGACAAAAGACTGGAGATGCTGGGTCTGTTTTCTTTGGAACAGAGGATGCCAAGGGGAGACCTTATTGAGGTGTATAAAATTATGAGGGGCCTGGATAGGAAGGACCTGGTTCCCTTGGCAGAGGGGTCAACAACCAGGGGCATATATTTAAAGTAATTGGGGGGAGGTTGAGAGGAGATATGAGGGGAAATTTCTTCACACAGAAGGTGGTGTGGGTCTTGAACTCACTGCCTGAAAGGGTGGTTGAGGCAGGAACCCACACCACATTTAAAAAAATACTTGGATGTGCCATAACCTACGGACCAAGAGCTGGAAAGTGGGATCAGGCTAGATAGCTCTTGGTCGGCCGGCGCAGACATGATGGGCCATAATGGCCTCCTTCCGTGCTGTAAATTTCTAGGATTTGAATAGTTAACAAGGTGCGTCCAGCTGCTTTTATCTCATCCCACTTAAGTGGGAGATGGTACTAAGGGAGGGGGCTCGTGGCTGAGAGCAAAGGAGAGTTTGGGAATGAGGGGTTGTAGATCTGGAGGAGCTTATAGAGATAGGGAGGGGTGACGTCATGGAAGAATTTAACCACGGATAAGAATTTTAGATCTGAGATATTCGGTAACACAAGTAACAGTTACAGCTTTAAACATTATTTTTTTTTCAAACAAGAGTCCCATATTCTACATTGCCCCCCATTGTAAGAATCATGGTTAATCTAAGCTTCTTAACCAAAAATATTTCCCGAAAGTTTCCAAGAAAACGAGTGCTGCTGATTGAAGCAGCTACTGTGTCCAGTTTAATCTAGTATACACTGTTGGAAGGGCCTCAAATTGTTCCATCATATTCAAACCACTTGAGAGGCTGGACCATGCTGAGCAGGTGCACCTATTTTTTTTGGAACAGGAGTTGGGCCATTCAGCCCCTCAAGCTTGCTCCGCCATTCACTTAGATCATGGCTGATCTATCTCAAAACTCCATCGACCCGCCTTGGTTCCATACCATTCCAAGTAAATATAATGTCTATGTTGAACCACTATACTGATTCAATACATATATATGCAGAGGCCACTTGCTTTCATTTCTCAAAGAACTAGACCACACTGGTGTTGTTTTGATGTAGGAATGAGATTTGGAACATAGAAACATAGAAAATGGGTGCAGGAGTAGGCCATTCGGCCCTTCGAGCCTGCACCGCCATTCAATGAGTTCATGGCTGAATATGCAACTTCGGTACCCCATTCCTGCTTTCTCGCCATACCCCTTGATCCCCCCCAAGTAGTAAGGACTACATCTCACTCCTTTTTGAATATATTTAGTGAATTGGCCTCAACAACTTTCTGTGGTAGAGAATTCCACAGGTTCACCACTCTCTGGGTGAATAAGTTTCTCCTCATCTCGGTCCTAAATAGCTTACCCCTTATCCTTAGACTGTGACCCCTGGTTCTGGACTTCCCCAACATTGGGAACATTCTTCCTGCATCTAACCTGTCTAAACCCGTCAGAATTTTAAACGTTTCTATGAGATCCCCTCTCATTCTTCTGAACTCCAGTGAATACAAGTCCAGTTGATCCAATCTTTCTTGATATGTCAGTCCCGCCATCCTGGGATTCAAACTGGTGAACCTTCGCTGCACTCCCTCAATAGCAAGAATGTCCTTCTTCAAGTTAGGAGACCAAAACTGTACACAATACTCGAAGTGTGGCCTCACCAAGGCCCTGTACAACTGTAGTAACACCTCCCTGCCCCTGTACTCAAATCCCCTCGCTATGAAGGCCAACATGCCATTTGCCTTCTTAACCGCCTGCTGTACCTGCATGCCAACCTTCAATGACTGATGTACCATGACACCCAGGTCTCATTGCACCTCCCCTTTTCCTAATCTGTCACCATTCAGATAATAGTCCATCTCTCTGTTTTTACAACCAAAGTGGATAACCTCACATTTATCCACATTATACTTCATATGCCATGCATTTGCCCACTCACCTAACCTATCCAAGTCACTCTGCAGCCTCATAGCATCCTCCTCACAGCTCACACTGCCACCCAACTTAGTGTCATCCGTAAATTTGGAGATACTACATTTAATCCCCTCGTCTAAATCATTAATGTACAATGTAAACAGCTGGGGCCCCAGCACAGAACCTTGCGGTACCCCACTAGTCACTGCCTGCCATTCTGAAAAGTACCCATTTACTCCTACTCTTTGCTTCCTGTCTGCCAACCAGTTCTCAATCCACGTCAGCACACTACCCCCAATCCCATGTGCTTTAACTTTGCACATTAATCTCTTGTGTGGGACCTTGTCGAAAGCTTTCTGAAAGTCCAAATACACCACATCAACTGGTTCTCCCTTGTCCACTCTACTGGAAACATCCTCAAAAAATTCCAGAAGATTTGTCAAGCATGATTTCCCTTTCACAAATCCATGCTGACTTGGATCTATCATGTCACCTCTTTCCAAATGCGCTGCTATGACATCCTTAATAATTGATTGCATCATTTTACCCACTACCGATGTCAGGCTGACCGGTCTATAATTCCCTGTTTTCTCTCTCCCTCCTTTTTTAAAAAGTGGGGTTACATTGGCTACCCTCCACTCCATAGGAACTGATCCAGAGTCTATGGAATGTTGGAAAATGACTGTCAATGCATCCGCTATTTCCAAGGCCACCTCCTTGAGTACTCTGGGATGCAGACCATCAGGCCCTGGGGATTTATTGGCCTTCAATCGCATCAATTTCCCCAACACAATTTCCCGACTAATAAGGACTTCCCTCAGTTCCTCCTTCTTACTAGACCCTCTGACCCCTTTTATATCCGGAAGGTTGTTTGTGTTCTTCTTAGTGAATACCTAACCAAAGTACTTGTTCAATTGGTCTGCCATTTCTTTGTTCCCAGTTGACTTCCCCTGATTCTGACTGCAGGGGACCTACGTTTGTCTTTACTTTTTCTCTTTACATATCTATCAAAGCTTTTGCAGTTCATTTTAATGTTCCCTGCAAGCTTCCTCTCGTACTCTATTTTCCCTGCCCTAATCAAACCCTTTGTCCTCCTCTGCAGAGTTCTAAATTTCTCCCAGTCCCTGGGTTCGCTGCTATTTCTGGCCAATTTGTATGCCACTTCCTTGGCTTTAATACTATCCTTGATTTCCCTTGATAGCCACGGTTGAGCCACCTTCCCTTTTTTATTTTTACGCCAGGCAGGGACGTACAATTGTTGTAATTCATCCATGCGATCTCTGAATGTCTGCCATTGCTCATCCACAGTCAACCCCCTAAGTATCATTCGCCAATCTATCCTAGCCAATTCATGCCTCATACCTTCAAAGTTATCCTTCTTTAAGTTCTGGACCATGGTCTCTGAATTAACTGTTTACTTCTCCATCCTAATGCAGAATTCCACCATATTATGGTCACTCTTCCCCAAGGGGCCTCACACAACGAGATTGCTAATTAATCCTCTCATTGCACAACACCCAGTCTAAGGTGGCCTCCCCCCTAGTTGGTTCCTCGACATATTGGTCTGGAAAACCATCCCTTATCACTCCAGGAAATCCTCCTCCACCGTATTGTTTCCAGTTTGGTTAGCCCAATCTATATGCATCTTAAAGTCATCCATGATAACTGCTGCACTTTTACTGCATGCACCCTAATTTCCTGTTTGATGCCCTCCCCAACATCACTACTACTGTTTGGAGGTCTGTACACAACTCCCACTAGCGTTTTCTGCCCTTTGGTATTCCGTTTGGAACGAATTAGACACCAGCCAGACTGAAGTTAATACCAACTTGTTGATGTACCATGCTGCCTGGCAAATTGCTCTGCACCCAAGTGAAAGCCTCATCTGGAGATAAAGGAATGAATTATAGCTTTAACTACATCCCCACTGTTATGTGATGCCTTACTGCAGTACTATTGATAGGCTTTTGGCAGCAGCTTATATTGTGGAAAGTATTTTCAAAATAATTGTGCAGATAAATCAGGTACAAAGAATTGCAAAATGAATCTGGGAGAAGATGGTCACAACCATAACTATTCTCTACTTATACAGTAGTGTTATCAGCAGGATTTTAGGAAAACATGAAATATGTCCACTTCAACGGAGAAGAACACGAGGCAGTATAATTAGATTTTCTTTTTCCGAACTTGGGGCATGTCTGGAGAGAGAATTTTTGAGTTCTACACAACGAGGATGAAGTACTGGAAATTATAGTAGTGGAATCAATTTAAAATGATGAGTTAAGAATTGCATAAAGCAGCACATTGTCTTGCGGCCCTGGACACCGTGGACCACTTCCCATATCTTGGGAGCCTCCTATCAGCAAGAGCAGGCATTGACGATGAGATCCAACGCCAGTGCAGCCTTCGGTCGTCTGAGGAAAAGAGTCCCTCCAAACTGCCACCAAGCTCATGGTCTACAGGGCTGTAGTAATACCCGCCCTCCTGTATGGCTCAGAGACATGGACCATGTACAGTAGACACCTCAAGCTGCTGGAGAAATATCACCAGCGATGTCTCCGCAAGATCCTACAAATCCCCTGGGAGGACAGGCGCACCAACATCAGCGTCCTCACTCAGGTTAACATCCCCAGCATAGAAGCACTGACCACACTCAATCAGCTCTGCTGTTCACATGCCAGACACGAGACTCCCAAAGCAAATGCTCTGCTCGGAGCTCCTTCA
Source organism: Pristiophorus japonicus (assembly GCF_044704955.1). Lineage (NCBI taxonomy): Eukaryota > Metazoa > Chordata > Chondrichthyes > Pristiophoridae > Pristiophorus > Pristiophorus japonicus. The sequence goes on from NC_091977.1 coordinate 313,804,674, forward strand.
CGGTAAACGAGCCAAAGGTGGGCAGAGGAAACGTTACAAGGACACCCTCAAAGCCTCCCTGATAAAGTGCAACATCCCCACTGACACCTGGGAGTCCCTGGCCCCAAGACTGCCCTAAGTGGAAGAAATGCATCCAAGAGGGCGCTGAGCACCTCGAGTCTTGTCACCAAGAGCATGCAGAAATCAAGCGCAGACAGCGGAAAGAGCGTGCGGCAAACCAGTCCCACCCACCCCTTCCCTCAACGACTATCTGTCCCACCTGTGACAGAGTCTGTGGCTCTCGTATTGGACTGTTCAGCCACCAAAGTACTCACTTCAGAAGTAGAAGCAAGTCTTCCTCGATTCCGAGGGACTGCCTATGATGATGATGATGATGATGTCTCTGTATAAACAACTGGGATCAGGCCAAGCCTAATCTGCAACGTTACCTGTTGCAAATGTTTTGTTAAGCACAATTTATCTTTTATTCTCTTCTACCAAAGCCCAGGGCACTTTTCAGTTGGACAAAGGTATGGAGCATTTAATTGTGTACCAATATTCTGTGTAATAAAGAAAATTAGAAATCACCTATTTCTAAATTCTGTTAATGCAGCTTTTCCAAAAGGCGGCCAATAAGAACAAATCCAATAATCCCAAATTGTCTTTGAATGTTTTGTGGTTATAGACAGGTTATTGAAGAAATGGAGTGAAGCCACCTTGATGGGAAATGCTGATGCATTATTGAATTGTGCAGTGCAAATTGGCAATCTGTGCACACTTGTGTGAAATAACATTCTTCCCCCAATGTATCGATTTATGGAGGCGCAGATGACTCGTGTCATTTTTACTAGGTAAAGTTTTATTACGCGATTTAAATGAGGAAACATTGAGATGGATTATGGTTCAGAACATTTTTTGCATGCTTGGCAATCATTTTGGTGTCAAACACTGGAACATAATGCAATTTCCCTGCTGTTAAAAATAGAACACCATCAATCAGCATTTGTTAATTTTATTTCGTTGCAAAACTGTGTAGTCATGTAGAAGCTGAGCCATTAAAAAAAACAATGTAGGTGTGATAGGGTCTCATTGATATTCAATTAAAATGATTAATGGAAACAGTAATCTTCTGATTGCATTATCGTTATAGTTTGTGCCGTGACAATTTTTCACATATTATTCTTCTCCTTCAGAATCAAGCAATCAGACATTGCACAACAGTGTGTGTTTTTTTGCTGGAAAAACAGTATTGTCACTAGGCTTATTTAGCACATTGGGACCAGTGTAATTTAAGAAAATTGCACAAGAAAGTAAATGTTAATGTTGTATGGTATTCTTAATTATCACCTCAGATTGCTCCCACCACCAATAAACAGAATATAACTAGCAATATACAACACCTCAAGTACCCCGAGACAGTCCCTATGCTTGAAAGGTCAAAATCAATCATTGCACTACTAGGTATTTTCACAGTTCACATGGCTGTGGCAAAATAGGGCTTAATGGCCTCTAAATTCAGGTGTTTAACGTCACCCTTTACTGTCATAATCGGACAAAAATAGCAGCCGCTGCTCATGTGCCAGCGGAACCACAGTGGTGGCCATTTCATGATGGTTGGCAGCGCATCTGACAGAAGCAATTGAAATTAAGCAGATCATGATGTCAGTGAGTGTGCAACGCTCACTTGATGTCCAATCTTTGACATTGGATTTTGTCGCTGCACTTAGCGGCATGCCTCAACGACGAGAGGCACAGCAAGTGTCAACAGCAGGAAGGAGGCTCTAGCAATGGTATTTAAAGGAATTATCAGTTGCACCTGATATGTTTGTTCAGTTTGACTGGCTCTGTGCAACTTTCTGCAACTCCAGCAGCTTTATAAACTTCGTCCAAGGTTCTAAGGTAACAGGGAGTGTTGTTGCAAGTGGAGAACACCTTCATTATTATTTAAAGGCTTCTGCTCAAAACACTTGCTCACAGTCATAGGGCTGTACTGACAGTCCCCCTCGTGCTCTCCAGGATTTTAGGGAGGGGGAGCGGAGGCAGCGAGGAAGACGGGAAGATGCGCAAAGGGAGGAGGAGGGCCACGATAACTCTGAACAGGAGGCCTTAGCCACCTAGGTCCTTCCGCCAACACTACTCCTATCTTCACTTAAGCGAGAAGCAGTGTTTTAGGAGGCTACACTTCAGTAAGGAGGTGGTCACAGAATTCTGCCACCTTCTGCAACCAATCCTGCAGTCTGAGAGCACAGCGAACACGGCCCTCCTAGTGGCAGTCAAGATCACTGTGGCCTTCAATTTCTTTGCCAGCGGATCCTTCCCGTCTACAGCAGGAGACATAGCATACATCTCACAGTTCGCCATCCATTGCTGCATCCGGGAGGTCACTGAGGATCTCTGCTCCAGGAGAAGGGACTACATTGTCTTCTGCCTGAGGAGAAGCAGGATGAGCGTGCATGTGGCTTTGCCTGGATAGCGGGCTTCCCCATGGTGCAGGGCACCATCGATGGCACCCTTGTGGCTTTGTGGGTACTGCAAAATAATCCTGAGAACCTTCGGAACCGCAATGGCTACCACTCACTTAACATGCAGGTGGTGTGCGACCACACCCAGCAATTCTTCTCTGTCAATAGCCGCAATCCTGGCAGAAGCCATGATGCCTTCATCCTGCATCAGTCCGGTGTGCCAGAAATCTTCCAGCCACCAGAGCAAACTCGAGGGTAGCTGCTCGGAGACAAGGACTATCCACTCTCCACCTGGCTTATAATTCCCCTCCGCAACCCCAACACTCATATGAGAGCCATGCTTCCACCAGGAATATCATTGAGCAGACCATTGGGCTACTGAAGCAATGGTTCTGCTGCCTTGACCCCTGGTGAGGAACCCTCTAGAGTACACGATGGAGTGGGTGTCCCATTTTCTGGTGGTCTGCTGCATGCTTCACAACTTGGCCGTCATGAGGGCACAGCCCTTGTCACCAGGGATTGTGGGACCATCTCAGGAGGAAGAGGAATAGGAAGAGGACGGAGGGAGGAGGCAGGCAGCCACTGCCCCTTCCAGACGAGCTGTCCGTGGACCATTCACCAGTCCCCGATTCCAATGAATGAAACCAGTGATCCCCATTGCTCACAACATTCTCATCATATCATCTTTCTGTCACGGAATATCACAGCGTCCTCCTGGGCACAAAGCTCAAATGAGAGATACCACAAAAGATTACAAACAAAATAAATAAATCAAAAATCAGTGAACATACTTACAATAAGGTTATAAACAAATCACCCTTGTGCAATCCCTCATTGCCTGTTGTTCAGGAGCCTTTTCCTGATCTAGTGCTCCTCCAGTGGCTGCAGCATGGCTGGTGGAAGGCTGCTGAGTTTCCATGGAGGAGACTTCAGTTGGCCTTGCAGGACAACCTCTCGCAGCTCTGGCCCTAGAAGGCCTGGCTGTAGACTGCACCACCTCGGCATGGGCGGCAGCAGTCTGGGCTGGTTGGCTACCAGGCAGCGGCAAGGGCATTGGCGGAGTGACAGTGGTGGGACCTCAGCATTCCTAGCAATCTGTTGGAGCACAGAGTGCTGAGCTGCTGCGACACCCTGCAAGCCCTGGTCAACAGTGGTGCACCCAGCCACGATGGCAGCAGTCTTTGAGCATGGGTGACATCACGCTGAGATTTCATGAAAACAGTCTGAGCTTCCGCTGCAGCACTAAGATGTTGGGTTGCTTCCGCCTGTGCTGCAATGGAAGATGTGACATTGCCCATCACACGCAGCATCATGTCTGAGTCGCCACAGTCTCTTTGGGACTGTACCATCATTTCCAGCCTGGAAATCCTGGGCTCCACACTCTGCACAGAGCCTCGTGCAATGTTGGAGGCGGACTCCTCCACACTCCTTGACATTGCCAAGGTTCTCTTTGGCAGGCTTGCCATTGCACCCATTAATTCGGTGTGCATGTTCATCACCTTTTTTTGAAGGCCATCCCATTGGAGGTCCTCATCAGAGTCCTGTGCAGCAGAACTCGCGCGCTATCTCGCCTTCTGAGGAGCTGGACTCCGACCTTTCCCCTTGGCCTTGCTGCATCCCACTTGTGCCTGGTGCCTCACACTGCACAGATCCTTCTACTACACTAGCCTCTAAAGTACACGGAGTGCCAGTTTTTGTGCTGGTGTCTGCGAGTGAGAGATACAGTGACGCGGTCTCGCACCGGCCGCTCGGGTGCTTATTGTTGATTATCTGAAAAAAAAGGCACAGGAGTCAGGTTATGGTGAGAGTAGGGTGGCGGGGGGAAGCCAGATATGCATGCGTACAGCATGTCACTTGAAAGTGAGAAAAGATTGTGGGACGAGAGGGAAGTGGGATGTGAGAAGGAGGATTAGGAATGAACATACTGTTGTCCCCAGGGAATTGAACCTCGTCAGATGCCAGGGCCTCTACCACATGATGCCCAATTAGCTGGAGTACTCGCTCCTCCAGTGGGCTGAAGTCCTGTGTTTCAGCCTGGCCCACGCCTGTCTGCTGCTGTTCCCTCTGATTATGTGCCAGCAAGAGAAAAAGTGTGTGAGCGAGTGTCGTGCAATGTGTTTGGGTGATGTGCCTGCCATAGTTGAATAGCTGTCAGTGTGTGCAAGGTGTGAGATGCAAGTGTGAGTGTTGCAGCAGTGGTAAGGTTGTGAGGGTTAAGTGAAGCCATGATTGTGAGGCGTGAGTGGTGATAGGTGGGGATTGTTGGTAGGTTGAGTGCTGGGGGTGTGGTGCATTGAGCAGTGTGTGAGGCTTGTGGTGTAATGGTGGGACATGGCCTTCACTCACCTTCACCACCCATGTGAGAACATTAAACTTCTTCCTGCACTGGATGGGCCACATGGTACGGGACATATTCGGTGAGGGCTTCCTGCCATTTTGGAGCTAAAGTACAGCCCGCCTCCTCTCCATGGCTACTATGAGTGTCTCCAGAGCTTCATCCCTGGTACGACGATCTGCCATTGCTATCTATCCGGAACTTTGGCTTGAGCTGCTTCTTCTGCTTGTTGGGGCAACTGCAGATCCAACTGCCCAGACAATGAGGTGCTGTAGCATCAATGCACCTCCCCTTTATGTAGTGGAAAAAGCCTGTGGCACACTTGTCTGAATTAGACTGACCCCGATTGTTTGTCCACCTGTTGAGCATTAAGCCAATGAGCAGCAGTCTTAGCATTGAGATTAAGACTAAAATCACATTAATGAGGACTGAGCACAAATTTTGTGTGCTACCTAGACCATTTTCAGGTGCCGCAGCTTAACATCGTTTGGCCTGAACACCGCCCATTTTGTGGCTATATCCAATTCTCGTCCTCTCCATATTATACGATTTTACATAGTTGGTATAAAGCGATTTTAAAAATGGCAGGAGTCGGCAGTGTCTGCAAGAGATTTTCTTGCTTTTAAATCAATACAAAAGTAACCAATATACTTGCAGTCTAATCAATTATTCAATCCTAAATGGGTTGTCATCATTGCATTGGCCAAAACAAAGCCCAGTGGCCACTGGCATGGAATGCTCCACATTACTACTTTTTGTGATTCACCTTGGCGATAGCAGTTTGAGAATAACAGATGTGAAAGCCAGGCTATCGGAAAAGATATGAGGACCAAGGTAAAACGCGCTTCCTTCCTGGACCATTAAATCACCGTTGTCTGCTCAGATCCTACCTGTTAAAAACTAGCTCCAAAGAGGCTGCTTCTACATCAAAGGAAAAACATGCTTTTTTCCGGGGACGTTTGCATGATCTTCAATCTTCTATTTGCAGCACTCGAAATTCCCGAAGTGATCTCATGCATGCCCCATCAGAGATTACATTCAGAACCTGTTCAGAGGAACCGTAAGAATGACAGATGTTGTCCTTTATTAAATCACCCCAAACTTATATATAGGGCCGGAACTTGTTGGAGTGGTGTATCTCATGGCATGTGCTGCTGGCTAAGACATTTTCCTGCACTCTTCAGCTCAAAACATTCTTGCACCATAAATTACTGGACGTGCAAGCTGATGATGACACGGCGAGGATGAACGTCGGGGCCAACTGTCTATCTCTTTAACCAATGAGATTTGAGGATTGAGAAAGAAACATTGGGAGGGCGGAGAAGGAAATAGGCTGAATTTATGTCAAATTAGATACAGAAAGGGAGGGAAAGAGGGAGAGGGGGAAAAAGGTGACAGAAAGTAAAAGATAGAAAGGAAAAGTCAGAAAAAAAATGTAATTTAAAATTCGACATTTCAAAAGAAATCTCCAGTAACAATTGACTGCATGCAGGAATGAGACTGAACAGTTTAAATTGTTCCCTTTCTGGGCCAGAGAGGTTGATTGGCATTGCATTAACAATTAGCAAATCTTTAAAAGGCTAATTAAGCTATTAATTACCAGACTTGACTTTCTGCAGTGAGTTTAACGGGCAATAATGTGCAACTCTAGCAAGTTCTTAAAAATAACAGGGAAGCTGAGGGTTAGATGCCGTTTGTGCGAAGCAAACAGTGGAGTGGCGTAAATCGACCAGCACGTTCTGGAGATTTGCAACTCACTTCATCCCTTGAATTTGCTGCCCAATTTGTGCATTAATACTGGCGTGTGTTGTTAACACGCGGTTATTTCTCCAGCAAGATCCGACCCATAATGTTTGTTTGGTTATTGTACTATATTTGTGTTGTAATCCATCTTTCTATTGTGTATTATTTTACCTGTAAATAAACCTGGAGAAGTTGCTTTTGATTGCATGCAGTGGCTGAGTGAGTGGTGTAGTATTTCACTGCTGAGTTAATGGGAGAATGTGGTGGGCATCCCAAATACACTTCAATGAAACGTAGGGACCATGGCAGAATCAGGAACTATTACAGCTCGACAACACTACAAATTGAGAGAGAAGCTAATGACGTTGGAGCCCTGTCAGTTATCAGCTAACTTCTGTCACTGGTCTCCTAGCTTGGGTTGTCCGACTGAAGTTGTTTTAGTTAAGTGACCATTAGATGAGTCCAACAGAAGTTAGAGTATATTGTTGGAGCGGATTTTTGGACATATACTTGACTAGTATACGGGACCAAACATTTGTTTTTATTTTCCCTTTAATGAATTTTGTAAGGGACAATACTGATGCATTATGCTTTATATAAAAAAAACAGTTAGACTTCAAGGTATGCTGGCCTTGAGTTATGGAGATAGGAAAGTGAGATAATGAACGACTGGAGAGATAAGTGGAGGTATGTTTGTCTATACCGGTGCCAAAAAGCCTGCACTTGTTTATAATGCCCTGTCACAATGCAGGCTGGTTTATATCAAGAGCTCAGCCTTGGATAGTAATTGTATGAATGCGATGATTAGACTTAAGGACTAGTGCTAAAGCATGTGATGTAAAGTGACGTAATTTGTAAGATAAAAGAACCTCACTGGAGATACCAATTTGAGAAGTGGTTCAGAGACAGGGGTCTCTAACACTTCTCCCAAAGCTTTGTCTCTGATTTAATAAACCTCTCTTTATATATTATACAGTCTCGGAAATATTTTTCCACAACAAAATGGCGTCACGAACAGGATGCTGTCCGATCAGACGTGATCACTTAAGACAGTATCTGGAATCTGGTGTTAGAGACTGAAAAGAGGTGTACGGGCACGACGGGATAGTGTATAAGATACGAGTAAATAGATAGCGGGAAGAGGCTGACTAACCAGTTTGAGTTGTCCCTTTAGTAAATAAGGTCGGTGCGGAAGGGAACTGATCACTCCAACCTAGAGCCGAAAACTCCGGTGGTAAGGAAACACGCTAGCTTTGTTGCGAAGACAAAGGGTCTCCACAGAGTAGCTGTGGCCGTGCGTATTACAGAAACAAAGGAAAACTTCCGAGACTGGCGAACATGGAAGGTAAGGAAAGGAATGTAAAACGCGGGCTGCCCGGGTCATTAATTAATTCCTATCATTAATTGTAACTTGCGTAATTACATAATGCCATAAAAAAGCTGATAGTGACTATCTTAAATGACATATGGATCCAGACATAAGCTTTGTTGAATGAAGAGAGACTTTTGTGAGTGTCTATTTTGAATGAAGAGAGTACTTGAGTAATTTTGACTGTGGAATGAATGAAAGCCTGCTTGGGAAGGTGTGGCGTTGCCTGCCTGTTTTAGCTCCACCCACTCTTTCTAAACAGAGTGAAATTTTTTTTAACCCTTCGTAGTGTTGTCCTGTATGTGGGAAGTTTAAGAAACTGTGAACCTTATGGTATTACATTTTAAGTTAGAAACGAAGGTGTGGATATATTCGGATGATAAGTTACGGAGCTAGGAAATGCACAAAGGATAGGTTTGTTGAGTAAAAGATAAAAAAATACATGGTCCCGGTAGTAAAAAAAAAGAATTTATTTGACACGCTCACTTACTTGTCGAAAGAAAACATGCAATTGGGTTGAAAGACATAAATTTAGTCTAGGAATGAGATAAAGAATGCCTTTTAAAACGCTCCCATTTTCCTTTGTGTAAAACCTTGACACGAAAGCTTCTAGCTCAGTAAAAAAAAAGTTTTAAATTTAGAAATACCTTCAGGGATCAGGTCAAACTCCTGGGCGAGTGGTGAGCTATCTGTGAATGTGTAAAAGGGACTTTTGAAAAAGGCTAAAACAGTAAGCTTTAGCAGTTTAGAAAAGAAAAAGATAAAGCAGGAAAAGGTCTCTGCCACGGGAACAGGAGGAGGGCAAAAAAGGGGGACTTGCCATAATTGTGGAAAACCGGGCCATTTTGCCAGGGAATGCAAAGGGAAAGGCAGTGAAAAGCAATGTACGTATTGTGGTAAGAAAGGGCACCTGGAAGCGACATGCTATGGTAAAAATGGCTATCCTAATAAGGCAAGGACCCTGTCAGAACAGGAATACCAGAAGTGGCAGGCGTACAAAGCCACCCGGTGATGTCCGGCAGCCCCTGTACAAAGTAAAAAGGAGGGAAGGATATATGTGTCTGCACTAGCAGGGGGCCGACAGTGTGAGATGCTAGTGGACATGGGAGCCTCAATATCCATTATCAATTATGCCCCTTCCCGTCACCGACAGGAAGGCTCTGATAAACGAAATAGATGGATGGCCCACACTGGCCTACCTGAGCACCACCCAATTGGTGGAAATTGATAACTTATATATACCCATGAGATTTTACGTATGCAAGAATCGTGAGGGAACAATATTGGGGAATGATGTAATGAGGGAATTTAAGGCTCTGATTGATTGCGGCAAGGGGAAACTGACATGGCCAAAGGCGGATGGCAGTAAGGGAGATTTAGGACAGATAGCCCACCGTGTGGAAAGTATAGGTGTAGCTACAGCCACAAAAACTGACTGGCTGTAGCTACACCTATACTGGAGGGTATGGAGGCATATGTGCCTCTGTGCCCGGGGTCTGGGCACAGACAAAATTGGATACTGGAAAGGCGAAGATGGATCCTATTAAAGTCCCTGGACCACCTCATAAACCACACCGACAATACCCTATAAGACCTGAAGCTAGAACAGCGGTTGTAGAAATAGTAAAAGGGCTAGTGGAAAAGGGTATCTTAAAAGAAACAGTTAGCACCACTAACTCCCCAACATGGCCAGTAGGGAAATCCCAGGTCCTGTACCTAGGGTACTGCCTCTCAAAGAGGCTGAAAGAAATGCCCTCGGATAGGAAAAAGGCTGTCAAGGACATGCTTAGACCAGTAACGGTAAGGGGGGTGAGGAAGGTACTGGACCTCTTTAATTACAGCCGGAACTTTATCCCTGATTTTGCAAAAATTGCTGAGCCAATACAAAGATTAGTGAAAGGGGGGAAACCGGCCCTAGACCTCAGAGTGGGGCCCTGAACAAGAACAGGCGTATAATAAACTCAAGTCAGAACTAGTCTCCGCACCTGGATTGGGACTGCCTGATATGGGTAAGGATTTCCACATCCACTGTAACACTGAAGGTGGGTTCTATATGGCCATGGTCACCCAAGATCACGGGGATAAAAGGAGACCTATAGCCTATTACTCTACCACCGAAAGCTCGGTGGTGACTGGGTTATCCAGATGTATAGCCGCGCTAGATTGCGCAGCTTGGGCGGTAAAAATAAGCGAGCCTGTGGTGATGACTGGAAACATCATTCTCCACACTGAACACACATTGGTAGAAATGTTAAACACAGGAAAACTGAGAACCGTATCTAATATGAGACGGGCAAAGTGGGAAGCAGTCCTCTTAACCCCAAACAAAGCGGTAACCATAATTAGGGATGTAGGAAACAACCCCGAAGAGGTATGTGAGGATATGGAAGAGGATAGAATAAAAGACGCCCCCCTTCAAACCGCAGAACAAACCTTGTTTGTGGACGGCTCCCGAAAATACGTAGAGGGACTACCTCGTACCGGATGGGCCGTAGTTAACCAGGATCTAGAGACAGTTGAATCAGGGCGAATTAATGGGGGGTCGTCAGCTCAAGTGGCAGAACTGGTAGCCCTCACCCGGGCACTGGAATTATCGGAAAATAAGATTGTTAATATCTATACGAACAGTAGATATGCATTCGGGGTAGTACACGATTATATGACAGCATGGGGGAGAAGGGGTTTTATCACAACTAGCGGACATCCCATAAAGCATCAGCTGAGAATAGAAGCTCTTTTAGCAGCCAGTAATAAACCAAAACAGGTAGCAGTTATTAAAATTAAAGCCCACAGGAGGGAGCCGGACCGAACCAGTCCAGGTTGGCTGAGTCACCAGGGAAATAAAGCTGCAGACGTAGCTGCACAGAAGGCATTAGAACAGGAAGAGTGTGAGGAAGTCTCAGTCGGTGCTGCTGGGGCCCCGAGACCAACAGATAAGTATTGAGAAACTACACCAGAACACTTCTGAGGAGGAAATAGGTATGTGGACAAAGCAGGGCACAACGCAAGGGAAGGATAACGTTTGGAGACGAAACGACAAGGTAATGGCGGCTGAATGCATACAGAATACCTTATTGGAGTTGCATCATGGCCTGTCCCATTCAGGACGAGAGGCCATGACCGGGAGTCTTGGAAGAGATTGGTGGTGGAAAGGGATGGGGAGAGATATTGCCAAATATTGCCATCGATGCGTTACGTGCGCACAATATAATCCAGGCAGGCCCATTAAAATGGGACACCAGCCCCATCCACGGGGGCCATGGGAACACGTACAAATTGATTTCACAGGTCCTTTGCCCCCATCCCATGGAAAAAGATATTACCTAGTGATTATAGATCAATTTACCCGGTGGGTGGAAGCTTTCCCCACACGTGATTGCACTGCCTCAACAGTGGCAAGGATATTGACCGAGCAGGTGATTCCCCGATGGGGAGTGCTTCTTCTGATAGATTCCGACCAAGGCACCCACTTCACTGGGAAAAAAAATTGTAAAAACAATATGCCAGCTGATGGGCATAAAACAAAAATTCCACATCCCCTACCACCCGCAGAGTTCTGGGATGGTAGAACGCATGAACCATACCCTTAAGAACGCCCTGGCAAAGGCCATGCAAACGTCAGGAAATACGTGGACAGAAGTATTACCCATTATATTGATGAAGTTAAGAGCCACGACAAACCGGACAACCGGATTAACTCCTTATGAACTAATGACAGGAAGGGCGATGCAATTACCAGAGAACATCATAACAGGGGGGGCCGATGTAGGCCCATTAAAAGACAAAATAAAACGGTATGTTTTGGAACTAAGTACTCAATTAAAAGGGATGCGTATATTAGTTAGGGACAATCAGAAAGAAAGAGACGCGGAAGCAGAGCTTACAAAGCTCCCTGAAGCCCCGTTGGCGGGAAGTCGCGTTATGGTAAGGGTCCTCCCGGGAAAACCGGGGTTTGCCCCAAAAATGGATAGGACCGTATGAGGTTATAATCAGCAGGGACACTTGTGCCTGCATCGATGTTAAAGGGAACGGACAATGGAAGCATTGGACCCAGCTTAAGGTTTTTGAACCAGCCGTTTAGCACACGTATTAGTTGTTGTTGTTTGTCTATTTACAGATTGACAGCGAGAGATTCTTCAAGCAAGCCATACGGCCATTTTGCCTTTGACTATTTGTTAATTATAGAGTAATAAGATGAAACTATATATTGCTATCGGTGCGATTATCATAGTTCGTGTTAGGTCCGGCCTGCTAGCTAGACCGAAACGAGAGTTACCGTATATACTCGCGTATCCTGCGATCTCGCGTATCATGCGACCCCTAAATTTTCGTCCCCAAAACATGATTTTACCATATATCTCATGTATCATGCGAGTCACTTTTTTGAGATCGAATACAGACCTTAACATGAAACATCGAGTGGATTCTGCTCTCTCTCCGTGCTCTCCCCCACCGACCTCCGCGACTCTCTCCCCCCGACCTCCGCGACTCTCTCTCCCCCCCCGACTCTCTCTCCCCACCGATCTCCGCGACTCTCTCCCCCCCGACCTCCGCGACTCTCTCTCCCCCCCCGACCTCCGCGACTCTCTCTCCCCCTGAAGAGAAGAATTTCAGCAGGAGTCAAATGGATTTTTTTTTGCATTGGGAGGATGTAGTTAGTGATGTGCTGCAGGAACTTGGCTTGTTTTCCACATAAACTAATGATTTGGTCATGAGTATCGAGGAACTAATATCAACCAGGGATATTCGATTTACAACCATCATGGAGAGTGAGAGGAGAAACCAAGAGAAATGTCTTTACATAGAGGATTGTTGGAGCATGCCGAGATTCAGCGTGGATACGGTCTGCTTAACAGCCTAACAGCCTAATCTTGGCCAGCACTTCACACCCGCAAATTTTGTATCTCGCGTATCATGCGACCCCCCAAATTTAGGTTACAATTTAGGTCTTCAAAAGTCGCATGATACGCGAGTATATACGGTACATGTAAATACCTTTTTGTACATGTCTTATGTTTATGCGCAAAATGAGAACTTTTCTAGTTGCTGGGTATGTTCGCACATCCCCATACATAGCAAAGGAGGCATCCCTTTGAGGTCAATCTCCCTTAACATTTCGGAAGTAGCGTAGTGGGTAATGCGACAAAACGGTACAGGGGAAGTAAATGGTACTTGGAACCAGAGTGGGGATAAAGAAACATGGAGATCGGGGGGGGTTACCTTTTGGATGCATTGACGGATGGTACCAGCCAGAATACAATAGGTCAGTACGACCCCCGTTCCTGGTTTTGACCAACACCTTAGGAGTTGGAAGGCCCACCGCTGACATTTGTTTCACTAGAAACCTGACTGGTGAGGAAACAGGTTTTGTAGCAGGATACTTTAACCTCGCCAGGTGGAACATAATAGCCAGCGAAACAACAAACCAGGGGTTCTTTGAAATAGAGGGTTTGAAGAATCAGACAAGTAGTCAGGACTGGGACCCTAAGATTAGGTGGCGACGGGGGACTGAGAGAGAGATTGGGATCGAATCTAACAGCATACAATGGCAATTATTTTGTGTGCGGGCATAAGGCCTACCCCTGGTTGCCACAGGACTGGAGGGGGTCCTGTTATTTGGGATATGTGGTCCCCTTTTGTCAGACGGGTACGTACTTTAGCAGAAGTACAGACACCAGGTCAACTAAGACGAGATCTTACCCCGGTAGAGAGGCTATTTGGGGTTATGATGCTCCCATTCGGGATAGGACGCACCATGGATGAATTACGTAACCTAGAGAGGGTACTGGAACAGATAGTTAACGACACTGCTGAAGCAATAGAGGGCATAACGGCTGAAATGGTAGCCATACGCACAATGGTACTCCAGAACCGAATGGCCCTAGATACTAGCACAAAGTGGGGGCACATGTGCCTTAATTGGAGCTGAATATTGCACTTACATTCCCGATAATTCAGAAAACACAAGCAACCTCGCTGATCACATAAGAAGGGAGGTAAAGAAGTTATCCACGACAACAGGAGGATCTGGCTGGTTTGACTGGCTGTTAGGGGAATCCTGGGGGTCCTATCTTATGCATGGAGTAATTATTCTGGTTGTAATAATAATTACTTGCTGTGTGATTATCGGGTGTTTTAATATCTGCTGTAAAGTTATAGAAACATAGAAACATATGATGGCTCGACTGATGCCAGTAGCCAGTGTAATCGCCGAAGAAGAAGCACACCTGATGGAAATACCTGAAGACACCAAGGATGAAGAAACAGACGACAATGACACCGACCACTATCTTTGAAGGGTAGCCTAGAGCTACAGGCAAGGTGGACATATGGAACATCAGGGAAGTAACATACCCCAAAGGACGAATATATGACACCATGCTACTATCATTGTGGTCATCTGGATTTCGTGAACATCCTCCAGGACCAAAAGGGGGAATATTGTTGGAGCGAATTTTTGGACATATACTTGACTAGTATACGGGACCAAACATTTGTTTTTATTTTCCCTTTAATGAATTTTGTAAGGGACAATACTGATGCATTATGCTTTATATAAAAAAAACAGTTAGACTTCAAGGTATGCTGGCCTTGAGTTATGGAGATAGGAAAGTGAGATAATGAATGACTGGAGAGATAAGTGAAGGTATGTTTGTCTATACCGGTGCCAAAAAGGCCTGCACTTGTGTATAATGCCCTGTCACAATGCAGGCTGGTTTATATCAAGAGCTCAGCCTTGGATAGTAATTGTATGAATGCGATGATTAGACTTAAAGACTATTTCTAAAGCATGTGATGTAAAGTGACGTAATTTGTAAGATAAAAGAACCTCACTGGAGATACCAATTTGAGAAGTGGTTCAGAGACAGAGATCTCTAACACTTCTCCCAAAGCTTTGTCTCCGATTTAATAAACCTCTCTTTATATATTATACAGTCTCGGAAATATTTTTCCACAACAATCTCATAGTCCTTGGACTTTAAAAAGGTGTTATATTGCATCTCGCAATATATTCAGGTCATGCTTTACTTCATTTTGTACGTCGCGTCCTCTTGCAAAAATAAATGCACCTACTTTAATCATTTAATGTAGCTGAATACTGGATTTCAGTACTCAACAGTATAGAATATGACTGAAATAATAGGTTGGTATCGTCATATTTTTAACGCAATCAATGCTCTAAATTAGTGCAAGGGCTACAATATAGTAGCTATACAGACTGTTTGATGACTGCAGGCTTTACAACTTATAGTAAGCCCATTAACTCGGTACAGGTTAGGCATGATGGGCCAAATGGCCTCCTTCTGTGCTGTATCATTCCATGATTCTATGATAAACAAACTGCATCCATATAAATACCTGGACAAACTATTCTGACAGTGAGCTATAAGGAAACGGTATGTCTATCAAAATACTTGCTCAATAATCCATGCACTAATCTCACTACTTTATTTTGGTTAAGTTTGCATTATCATCGTCTTGCACTTACATGAATGCAAGCCTGGACGATTACAACAATAATTTGCATTTATATAGTGCCTTTAATGTAGTAAAAATGCCCCAAGGCACTTCACAGGAGCATTATCACAAAATCTGACAAGCCACATATTAGGATAGGTGACCAAAAGTTTGTTCAAAGAACGGCTTAACGGCGGAGAAAGATGTGGAGAGGTTTAGGGAGGGAATTCCAGATCTTAGGGCCTAGGTATCCGAAGGCACAGTCATTAATGTTGAAGAGATGAAAATCAAGGATGAGCAAGAGGCCAGAATTGTAGAGATCTCGGAGGATTGTGCGGCTGGAGGACGTTAGAGATCGGGAGGGATTTGAAGACAAGGATGAGAATTTTTAAAATCGAGGCGTTGCCGGACTGGAAGCCACTGTATGTCAGTGAGCACAGTTCCAGAAGAGGAGGAACTAAGAACACAAAAATATGGGTCAAAAATCAATACCAGCTCCAAACAATTAGCTATTTTTTTTTAAATCTACTAAATTGACATTTTTAGGTCAGTGCAGTATAGCAAGGTGGCTGGAGCATGCAACAGAAACACAGTATACTGCGTATCATGCATTAGATCACAAATAGGTTGTGGGTTGCTATCACTGTGAGGAGCTCAAACTATGCCTGGCCTTGGCTCTTAATAGAGGGAAGCAGTGTTGGGTGAGATATGAATCAGTGGTCAAACAAAGGGACAGAGAGAAAGTTAATGGGGCCCAAGTTTCCCCAGGAGCTGCTCCTTTTTTTTTGAGCAACTTGATTTTTCTGGACTATCTTTTTAGTTGCAATTCTGGCCATTTAATTTGCGCCAGTGTAAGTGAGTTCGTTAGGTTTTTATAAGTTCAGTTTTTTTTTCCAAAAGGGGGCATTTCCCAGCCACTTACCCGTTTTAAGCATTTGGCCAGCAAATAGTTGCTCCAAACTAACTTAGGCCAGCGTATGTTGCAACTTCTGTCCGCACAGAAAAACCTTACCTAGAGTTAAGGAATCGGCGCAAGTAACTACATTTAAAGCACCACCAAGCACCAAGCAAAGCACAAAAAGTAATAAGCAATTAATTAACAAATAAAATAGAAGGACCCTGCACCTAAAGTACCAAGACCAAAACAATCAATCAATCAATAAATAGGCAAATAAAAAAAAATAGAAGGAACCCTGCACCTAAAGCACCAAAATCAATCAGTAAATAACAAATAAAAATTAGAAGAAGTTCTACCTTAGGGAATGCAGCGGGCCGCCAATGAGGGAGCCCATTCGGCCAGGGCTAGGGATGGCATGCTCCGGGCCCCTCTCACACAGCCTGCAGCGCGGGTTTGCAGAAACAGCCTGCCAAGAGCTACTGCACATGCGCGCAAACTCTAGTGCACATGTGCAGAGGTCCCGATACTGTTTTCAGCGCCAGGACCGAGCTCCGCCCTCAATCCAATGGGCCACGCTGTGCCACGACCGAGAAGAGGCTGGGAAACAGCCAGAATACCGACATCTTTTTTCGCTGCACTTGGAGGCGGACAAAAGCAGCACACCTCAGGTGAGGGCACCAGAAAAACAGATTTGGGAAACTCTAGACCCATTATCTGGCCCAACTAAAATCAGTTATTTTTTTTTTCCATTCATTTGGCAACATCTCCTAAAACTGGGATATGAACCCAGGTTGAATTCATCCCATTCAAGATACTGATTCAAAAAATTTATGTTGTCTACAATACTAATGATCCACTCACAAATATTCTTCTTCATCGAGTATTTTCCATTTATAAAAAAAAAATTATTTTCCCATTCTGTTACTTCAAGAATCACAGGATTGGTCATAGCTACAGCCGAGAGAGGTTAAGCAGTTGTAACTGATCTTTCATCTGTTAAGAGCCAAGGCCAGGCATAGTTTTAAGCTTGTCGCAGTAATAGCAATCCACAATCTATTTGTGATCCAATACACAAAAATGTATTCCAAAAGTAATGCAAGTATAACATCATTTCACTAGGAAAGGGAGAGAAGTATTTGCCAATAGCAGCAGAAAATCTCACCCTTATTCCAGTTGACTTTTTAACTGCACTTAGGGCTAGACTTTCCCTAAAGCCCTCCCATCGCCCGATTGCCGCCCAGAAAGACCGCTAAGATTCTACAAATAAAGCTGGTGAAAATTTCCATAAAAAAGAAAAAAAAATACCGGCCGGCGAAAAAATGGATCCTACACCAAGATTCTCAGCGAAACTAGGTAAAATGGGCAGTTCTTAACAGAATGATTGGTAAGTACTTGAAATTTAGACCGAGGCTGCGGTTGGGCCTAGGGAGGGGGGAGAAAACTCAAAAAATATTTTTTTAATTAAACAAAAAAATAAAAAGTTAGAAAACATTCTCAAGACCCTTTTTAACATAATCGTCATTATAGAATTTTTAAAATAATTCTAAAAAAAACTTTTAACTTGCCTTTCTTTTCAGGGTACTCACCTGCCACCCTGTTTCCGGCAGCTTTTCGTAGGCAGTTTCCTCGGCGAGGTGCACGGGTCCCCATTGAGACAAAACTTGGATCGTGGCGGTTTTCTCGGCGGTGCACGCAGGCAGTTTGATCCCAGCGGTATTTTCAAAACGTCGGCGGAACTCTTTAAAAAAAATAAAGAGGAAACTATCGCCGGGCGGTTTTTCACCAAAAAAAGAGCTGTACCGCCGAGAAAACCGTCAAAAATGAAGGGGAAAGTCTAGCCTATGATCACTCAACATTGTACACATGTTCAAACTCTAAGTTTGATAATGTAGTCTCAACAATTTTGCAACACATAGCCCAGAAACCACAATTCATATCGAGTTCCAGTGCTCCATGGTACTTCCGAACTTTTTCCAGTTAGTAAGTTAATGTATCACAGTTTGCTCAATTTGGAATGATTTAGAAATTATAAATTAAGGCATCCTGTCAATGAATCAAAGGCTAGCTTTTGACCTGAATACAGATCCATCTATATCTCCTCCAATTAAAATCATCAAATATGTGGTATAGCGTATAATATTCTAACTAAGAGAACAATTTGTGTGGTATTGTATATAATATGCCAATTAAAATAACATGTGGTATGCCAATAATCCAGCAACTAAAAACAGTGCGATAACATAATACTTCAATTCAAATAAGAAACCGTGAGAGAGCATATATATTAACTACTTGCATCTAATGCCTTAGACTGATAGCTGAAGTATTAATGCACATAAAGGGGCCTTTTTAAACTTAAATGTTAAAGCAGCACTTCTTTTAAATAGCACAACCACAGTGAACATCACGACTGTTAAAAAAGATTTAAAAAATTATGAAGAATACAGGTACATTTTTATCACATTCATTTCCAGAAAGCATAGGTTTCATAAATCATAGAATTATAGCACAGAGGTAGTCATTCAAATCAACACACCTGCATTGGAGAGAGGAAATCATCTGCAATGGCTGGCAGATGTCCAATTAGTTTTTAAGCCTTTCATAGGAATTGTTGAGGCAAATGGACAGAGCATGAATAATAACTTGCCCCAGCTTCCATATCCAAGGGGAATCAAAATATATTCTTGTACAATGTCACAATCCTTATGCAAGTCTTAAAGAGGAGCACTTTTTAAATAAAAAACCCTTACAAAAAATCAGGTTGGGGAAGGAAGAAGAAAAAAAGAGGAAATAAGAATTTATATGGAGTAGCAGAAAAAATGACTTGGGTAGTAACTTGACAGAAGAGGCCATGAGTCACATAAGAGATGTGTTCCAGAATTACAACAACAACTTAATTGCTGCACGAAGAAAAAACACTTCATACCAACACTGTTGCAGCACAGATGCATCCGTAAACAAAAAATAGAGTGCAAAAATATGTCATGTGGTTAAACAAGAAAGGAGTCAACGATCAAAAGAGCATAATACATCTTCAACAGGAAATGTGATAACGATAGTATAATTTATGGTTGGTAGTGATAAATGCTGGATTTCTTGCATCTAACAAAGGTCATCATTCTCAATGTAATCACAATAGTTGCTGTTCTTTTAAGTCTTTCCTTCCTTCATCTTTTGAAGCTCAACTGACATTCAGAATTAATAGCAGGACTAGGCCATTCGGCCCCTCGAGCCTGCTCCGCCATTCAATGAGATCTTCTACCTCAACTCCACTTTCCTGCACTATCCCCATATCCCTTGATTCCCTTCTATCGATCTCTGTCTTGAATATACTGAAAGAAAGAATGAGCCTCCACAGCCATCTGGGGTAGAGAATTCCAAAGATTCATCACCCTCTGAGTGAAGAAGTTTCTCCTCATCTCAGTCCTAAATGGCTGATCCCTTATACTGGGACTGTGACCCCAGCCAGGGGAAACATCCTCCCTGCATCATCCCTATCAAGCCCTGTAAGAATTTTGTATGTTTCACTAGTTACAGCCTGCCAACCCGAAAATGACCCGTTTATTCCTTTGGACTATTTTCTGTCCATTAACCAATCCTCAATCCATGCTAGTATATTACCCCCAATCCCATGAGCCCTAATTATGTTTAATAACCTCTTGTGTGGCATCTTATTGAATGCTTTTTGAAAATCCAAATACACCACATCCACTGTTTCCCTGTTGTATATCATGCTAGTTACAACCTCAAAACATACTAACAGATTTGTCAAACATGATTTCCCTTTCATAAATCTATGTTGACTCTGCACAATGCTATTATTATTTTCTAAGTGCCTTGTTACCACGTCCTTAATAACAGATTCTAGCAGTTTCCCTACTACTGATGTCAGGCTAACTGGTCTATAGTTCCCCCATTTCTCTCTCCCTCCTTTCTTAAATAGCGGGGTTACATTAGCTACCTTCCAATCTGCAGGAACCGTTCCAGAATCTATGGAATTTTGGAAGATGACAACCAATGCATCCGCTATCTCTATAGCCACCTCCTTCAAAACACTAGGATGTAGGCCATCAGGTTCAAGGGATTTATCGGCTTTCGGTCCCATTCATTTCTCCAGTATCATTTTTTCACTAATACTAATTTCTTTCAGTTCCTCATTCTCGCTAGATCCTTGATACTGCACTATTTCCAGAAGGTTTTTAGTGTCTTCTTCCGTGAAGGCAAACACAAAATATCTGTTTAATTTCTCTGCCATTTCCTTATTTCCCATTATAATTTCTCTTGTCTCAGCATGTAGGAGACCCATATTTCCTTTTTACATATCTATAGAAGCTTTTACAGTCTGTTTTTATGTCTCTCGCTAGCTTACTCTCATATTCTATTTTCCCTTTCTTTATCAATTTCTTGGTTCTCCTTTGCTGAATTCTAAAATGCTCCCAATCCTCAGGCTTACTGCTCTTTTTTAGCAACATTATAAGCCTCTTCCTTTGATCTAGTACTATCTTTAACCTCTTGTTAGCCACGGTTGGACCACTTTTTCTGTGGCGATTTTGTGCCTTAAAGGAATGTATGTTTGTTGTAAATTATTAATTCTTTAAATGCTTTCCATTGCTTGTCTACCATCTTACCTTTTAATGCAGTTTCCCAATCTACCTTAGCCAACTCTCCCCTCACACTTACGCAGTTTCCTTTATTTAGATTTAAGACCCAAGGTCACTTTCAAACTCAATATAAAATTCTATCATATTATGATCACTCTTCCCTAAGGTCCCCTTTACTACAAGGTCATTAATTAATCCTTTCTCGTTGCACAATACTAGATCTAAAATAGTCTGTTCTCTAGTTGGTTCCTCAATATACTGATCTAGAAAACCATCTTGTATACATTCCATGAATTCGTTCTCCACACTATTACTGCAAATTTGATTTGCCCAGTCAATATGTAGATTAAAGTCCCCATGATTAATGTATTACCTTTGTTACATGCACCTCTAATTTCCTGATTTATCCTGTGCCCTACATTAGCATTACTGTTTGGGGGCCTATAAACAACTCCCACTTATTCCAGACTCCTGTTCTTTGAATAGTGCTATGGGAACAGGCAGATTTGGTTTAACATTTCCTCCAATAATACAGTATTCTCTAAACTGAAATATCAGCTTAGGTTATATTCTTGGTGTGGTTTTGAACGTACAATCTCTTGACTGTGGGGTGAGAGCACAACCAACTGAGGCAAGCTGGCATTTAAACCACAGCATAGGATGTCATGCAGCTTGGCCAAACTTCAATCATTGCCTACATAACAACTGGCCTTCAATAATTAATAAATTAATGAATCATTAATAGGCTGTCAAACACTTTGGAGATGTCCTGAGGATGCAATAAGGTGAAAGTGCAAGTTCCTTCTTTTTAACAGTTGTCAAGTTACGAGCACAGCCCATTGCAACTCTCTTCAATTCCACTATCTACAGGGAAGTACATATCCTCTTTGCTGCTTCATGTCGGTGGCACAGTCTGAACTGGACACTTGAGTACAGGGAGGTACCATCATGCTCTGACTCATACACAGACTAGCAACATGTGAAGCCAAAAGTTTTTATGCTCAATGTGAATCTGTAGCAATGGTTTTACTATTAAATGGCTGATAGTATTTTGTTACCAAAGAAATGATTTCATTATTAAAGAATGCCTTTCTAATATTGCAAATATTAGAATGTCACAGGGATATACTCATCATCCAGACAATTAAATTGTAGTCGCAGATAAGGATTTCCAAGAATATATAATCCATCCCTTGGTGTCCTGCAGCCAGCCAGTTGTTGATTACATTTTGTAATGAAGTTGGATTTGTACTCGTTACATTGCTATGAATATACAATCACCAGCAAAGTTTAGATTTATATATATGTTGACAAGAGGATGCATAAATTCTGTACCTGAACATAAGAACATAAGAATTAGGAACAGGAGTAGGCCATCTAGCCCTTCAACAAGATCATGGCTGATCTGGCCGTGGACTCAGCTCCACTGACCCGCCCACTCCCCATAACCCTTAATTCTCTTATTGGTTAAAAATCTATCTATCTATGATTTGAATACCTGAACAGCAATGCTGTCGGAGCAAAATTCCACAATGCAATTAACTGGAATAGATGTAGAACACAAACTAAATTGTGATCGGAAGCAAATGATTATAAACCAATAATACAAGATTAGCTACTCTGGAATCAGAATACTGTCACAAGTGTACCAGCACAAATATAACTTACACCAATGCACATGTGGCAAAAGTGCAAAGTTGTAGCAATGGTTTCACAAATAAAATTGGTCAGCAGCACAGCATTTTATTACCAAGTAATACATTTCTCTCATTACATTCAAAGCTACATTTTACAAATGTTAAAAGAGACATATTCTTCATTCAGACAATTAAATGATTTTCAGACCATGGTGGTTCCTATCACATTGCATTCTCCCTTGAATCTGGATATCTCATCAAACCAGACAGAGTAGTGTTCTATACTTACAATGTACCAAATAACTGAACAAGTTCATCCTCATCTTATGGTCAAGGTTACTCTCGCAAAAACACAAGTCATCTGAAAAACTCCTTTCAGAGAAAAAAAAACTCATCCAAACCACGCATTAGTCCTTGCGACAAGTTAATACAACAATGCATAATTACTCCACTTAGCGATTTTAGAAAGATCCAAAGTTTTCCCATGAGATAGCAACTACAGCAGGGGAATAGCCTTACCTTCTTTGGCGGGGTGGAATGGTTTGATATGTCATGCTTCCATTAGGAAGCAGCTAGCTCAATTCTTTCAGCAACTACTTTGCTCTCTCTGCTAAGACAAAGGTCGATAGCCATTTGAGAGATTTCTCTGTTCACTCTGCTCTCGTAACCACCACAGGCTGTACGGAAGGTGAATACACGATCAAGGAGCAAACATGCGAGGCAATGTGCACAGCCATCAGTAATGGAGAATGGTGTGTGGAGTGACCAAGGGAAAACCCTGTTCACATTTTTGGAAAATATTTGGAACAAATATAGTAAAATGCAATTGCTCTGCGTGAAAAAAATGTTTCTTTCATAACATAGCAACCACAATGGGACTGTGCATTCAGAATCAATGGGCCCAAGTTTCGAGCCGCGCAGTCCCGACCTGGATGCCCGTTTTTCGCGCCACAAAGTGCGCCTAAAAAAAACTTTCAGATTCTCCAGCTCCCTGCAGGTCGTTTGCAGCTCGGCGCAGCGCAGCAGGAGCTGTAGGGGGCGGAGCTAGGTCCCTGCGCTGAAAACAATGCCGGGACCTCTGCACATGCGCGCTACAGTGGGCACGCATGTGCAGTAGCTCCAGGTGCCCAAAACTGTGTGGGAGGGGCCCGAAGCACGCAGCCCCTAGCCCTGGCTGAATGGCCTCACTGGGGCTGCGTGAATAAGGCTCCTCCCACGCCCAGCTCCTGCTTCCTCCCGACCTGACACGACTCCCGTTTCCCGCCCCCCACCTCCGGACCCGACACCGACCCGACTCCCGCCCCCCCCGGACCCGACCCGACTCTCTTTCCCCCCCCCCCCCCCCACCCCCAGACTGGACCCGACCCGACTCCCGCCCCCCCCGGACCGGACCCGACCTCCCTCCCCCCAACCTGACCTCCCTCTCCCTCTCCCTCCCTCCCCCCGACCCGAACCGACCTCCCTCCCACCACCCCCCCGACCCGACCCAACGCCACCTACCTGTAAATCTGGTGCTGGGGATGGGCCCTGCCCGAAGTTTCAGGCCCGGCCCGTTCAGCCTCTCTCCCCCTTCTCCTTTCTCCCACCCCCCCCCACAATCTCCTTCCCCCCCACTCCTCCCCTCTCACAGCTCCCCCCCCTCTACTCGCTCCTCCCCCCCACCTCCCCTCGCTGTCAGAAACACAGATACTGACAGACAGAGAATGAGACACACACAGACAGACAGACAGAGAGATAGAGATACTGACAGAGACACACTCGGGGGGGGGGGGGGGGGGGGCATCCTAGCACGCTGTTGGAGGGCTCCCGGTGCTGCAGTCGGTAAGTAGAAAATGTTTTATTTATTGATTTAAAAAAAAATTATTTCTTATTAATTTTTTTGGGTTGATTTATTGATGTTTTTATCATTTATTATTGATGATGGCTCTTTATTTGTAAAACTGAAGTATTTAATGTTTGTAAACTTCCCTTTAAACCACCCCCCCCCCCACCCATTCCCTACGCCTGATTTTCTAAAGTGTAGACAAGGTTTTTTTCGAGCGTACAAAAATCTTCACTTACTCCATTCTAAGTTAGTTTGGAGTAAGTTTTCACTGACGAAACTTTGAAAACAGGCGTAAGTGGCCGGACACGCCCCCTTTTGAAAAAATAATTCTGTTCCAAAGTGAAACTGTTCTAACTGACTAGAACTGGAGCAAACTAAATGGCGAGAATTCAAATTTCTAAGATACTCCGTTCTACACCAGGTGCTCCTAAAAATCAGGAGCAAATCATGGCGAAACTTGGGGCCAATAACTGAGCATTACCCTTCATAACACTTGGCACAAGAGAAGCTTCACATGGTTCCAACTCAAATCTACTAAACTGGCGAGGTAAATAAATCTATTTACTCATAGTACATTAAGTGCATAGAGTTCCTTTAATAAACCCTGGAATAAATGACCAGAAAGGTACAGTAAATATGAACAGGATCTATCCTTTGTGATAAACAATGTTAGAGTTTCAAAATCATAGTTAAATTTGCAATTGCACATTTTGCAATGATCAGATTTTTATTGTTTAAATTAAGATTTAATTTTTCTAAACCATTTACTATTCAATCAAATTCATGCATATGAATCAACAACTTCTTTTATGGCAACATTTCTCTCATTCCCATCTCTATGATCACCGAGGACCACATGTTGTCCCCAGCTGAGAAAATGGGCAGGCAAGCTGCCCCGAAGCCTCTGACAAGTCATCAAACAGTGCAGAAGAGTGGCCATGGGAAATTGTCCCTTGGATGTTTCCACCTTCTAGGCATGAATAAACACGCCTGATGCCTGCAGTGTGACTCCTCACAATAGCACAGCTGAGATTAGGAACTCGCCATTCAGGAAAACGCAAGCGCAGTCTTATGCGTGATAATAGTTTTCATAATGCCTAACAACATTTTTGCAGCGAGTATTTCTAGACTTTGCACGAGTGATCAGGAGGTATTAAGCAGAGGCCAGATTAATTCCATTTTTGCGGGGTGGCGATACAACATGTGCCGGTCCGTCATTGTCATTTAAGGAATGGAACTTACAAACATACACTTCACAGGACGCGGTTCAGACCAAGTTCCTCAAACTGTCAGATATAATCCATTACAAAATACCTTCCAAAAGTATTCCACCAATGTGGTAAATATGCCTTCTCTACTTTCCTTCTAATCCGTAGAGTACATCACTGGAAGGTACTAGTAATGATCATTCTGTGAGAAGTGCCCACCAAATCCTAAAGTTTCCACTTTTTAACCGCAATTTAATGGGACAGCCATTTTTATCTGAACCTTGCATGCTGTGCCCTTCTGACATAAATCTACGACAGAATTTTCGGCGTCTTCCTGGGGACATTACCTGAATAATGACTGTTCTCCATGAACTGGTAACGTAACGGGTGGAGCCGGAGGTTGGATATACACTGATTGTTTGTTTCCCTGAGAATCTTTTCGGATTAGCTTTCCTGTGTTGGGATCATAAATGCGGACTTCAGGTCCGGGCTGTGCCTTCGGATGAATGGGAGTCGGATGAAACAATGGTGTTTGAAAACCACCTTGGACCTCGGGGAAACTGGCAGGGCTGTTGGTTCTGCAGAAAACACAAAAATAAAAATATGAATTGATACTGACAAATCTGCCATGTCATTAATTGTTCAAGACTTTGAGTACAGTTACTCATCACCATGCATTTATATAGCGCCTTTAACATAAGAATACATCCGAGGATACTTCACATAGGTGTGATCAGAAAAATAAATTGACACCAAGACAAATAAGGAGATATTAGGTGGGGTGACCAAAAGCTTGGTCAAAAAACTGGTTTAAGGAAGGGTCTTAATACTAGAGAGAGGCAGCGTTTAGAGAGGGAATTCCAGACTGTGGGGTCTGGACAATTGAAGGCATGGCTGCCAATAGTGGGGTGATGGCAGGGGGGGAAATGCACAAGAAGCCGAAGTGTGAGGAACTGAAAGTTTGGCCTGGGGGGGGGGGGGTTAGGGGGCGGAGTTCTGAGTTCTAGCGCTGATGGAGGCTGCAGAGATATGTAGGAGCGAGACCATGAAGAGATTTAAACATGAGGATGACCATTTTAAATTTGACACATTAGGGGAATGGGAGCCAATGTAGATCTGCGAGCACAGGGGTGGTGGGTGAGCGGAACTTGGTGCAAGTTAGGATACGGGCAGCAGTACCTTTGGATAAGGTGAGATTTACAGGAGGGTGGAACTTGGAAGGCTGGCCCGGAGAGGATTGGAATAGTTAAGTCTGTAGGTGATAAAGGCAGCAGCAGGAGGGCTGAGTTGGGGCAGAGGTGGAAGTCGGTGGTCTCAGTGATGGAGAGGATATGGAGATAGGAAGCTCAGCTCAGGATCAAATAGGATCCTGAGGTAGCGAACAGTCTTGTTCTGCCTAAGATGATGGCTTGGGAGGAGGATGGAATCAGTGGAAAGGGTATGGTGTTTGTAGCAGGGGCCAAAGACAATGGCTTCAGTCTTCCCAATGTTTAAATGAAAGAAACTGTGACTTATCCCAGACCGGATGTTGGCTAAGTTTCTGACAACACAGAGGGAGTGAAGAGGTTGAGCAGATGTTATCAGCATACATGTGGAAGTTGACATCAGGTCAAGGCACATTATGTCGATGCGGATAAAGAAGGGCAAATTATAGATCCTTGGGAGGGGGGGGGGGGGGCTCCAAAGGTATTGTGGAGAACACTATAGAGGTTCAAGTGTATTTCATGAAAAGCAATTCTTGTGTAACTTTAGCTCAAACAGTGCTTCAATTTTACAAACATAGTTCTCAAGTGACTGCCAAGACAATACAAGACGAAGACTTGTGTTATCAACATATTCAATCCGTTATCCTATTATTTCTGACATTTTCACGTGCATCTTTCAATTAGCAGTATTATCAGAAGGTTGTGGGATCATGCCCCATTCCAGGACTTCAGCACATAAACTAGGCTAACGCTTCAGTACAATACAGAGGGAGTGCCGCCTTGCCAAAAAGAGACCATCCCCCAGATGAGAAATAAAACAGAGATCCCACATACTTGGTCTGGTGGTTCAGATGGGCATTAAAGATCCCACTATACAGTCAACGCAGAAGATGAAGATCGCTCAATGTCCTGGCTAACATGCCTCTCTGAGCACCAGTACAACCGATTACCTGGACGTTTATCTCATGGCCCTTTATGGGATCTTACGTGCAAAATGGCTGCAACATTTGCTTACACAGCATCTACACTTCAAATTCACTCATTATGGGCAAGACATTTCTGAGAACTACAACAAGGGAGTATACTAGTGAAGGGCTTTTCCCAATGCACAGGTTACTTGTGCCAGTAAAGACCGTGTCAGAATTCTCCCCAGGTAAAACCCTAAAGTGCAAAGTTGCATTAAACTTCCAACACTATTGGTGGGGCATTGGTCGTCAGAAATCGGCATTCTTAAATCACATTACTTTATGATCCAGAAGAGGACAGGGAATTGTCAAATCCACTGCAAGCTTCGAAAAGCTTAATAATCTAATCAAAAATAAATAAAATAATTGAATGTGGTAACCCGGTTATTAATTACCCATGGCCCCAACTACCCAACTTGGAGTAGAGTTTCCGCTTTGGCCACAATCGGCGATCCGGGCACAAAGTGTGCTAGTTCTGAGAAGTGTTTTTTCTCTCAAGTTTCTGTCAAACTCATTTGCATATCGCCAAATGTAAAATTTGCCACGAACCAGCACGATCAGACAGCGTTTTAGAATGTAATTTTTTGGATAATATTTTGGGGAAAAAATGTTCTTTAAAAAATATTCCTCTATCTAGTTAAGAGTGGTAACCTGGTGCAGTTTAATTAATATAGCTGAAAATGGTTTATCACAAAAAATAAGCAATTTTTATCAGTATCTAGTCCTCCACCGTGTGAGTAACCCGAATTTAAATAACTGAAAATGACTTAAAAAAAACGATAGAACTATTTGCTAGTTATTTGGTGTACAGTAGTCAGTTTTTTAGTAAATTTTTAAAATATATATATTCAAAAGCTTTTAAAATGTGCCTATTAGTGTACTTGCGCCCAAAATAAAAGTTTAATTTGAAGAGCCTCCTTGAAGGCCCGCAAACGGGCACAATTAGATGAAACTTGCCATGGTGATTAATACGATCTGGGGATGTGTCCCGTTTTGTGGGCTTCTCGCGGATGTTTTTTTTTTAAACGCAAAAGATTGCGGAAACTCGATTTGCGTTGGTCGTAATTTCGATCTTTTGCGCTGGTTTGAGCTAAAAAAAGACAACGCAACCTAGCGGAAACCCCGGGTCAGTGTATCTTGGGCTGAAGGTTATATACTTCCACATAACCACAGCTCTTGCACCATTTGCATTCTGAACATCATGGAGTGTGAATGTATTAGTCATGTCGGAGATGGAGAGAAGTAGTGCTCAAAGGTAACTGATGACACAAAGGTTTATTCACACCTCATCTAGATGATGAAAAGCAAACAGCAGGCATGTTTTGGACATTAACAAGAACCTGCAATATTTCTGTCCTCTCCTTTAGAGATCTTTGACACAATGTCAAAGAAATCAGAGTCATTATCAAACGGTGTTATATGCAGCCCTAGTAACAGGTTTTCAACTGTCAAAGCATATAAAATGCTACACATTAATACATTTTTAAGGTGGCATCACTGAATACATAGAATAGGTTCACCGTGACATTTTCCTGCATATGTCAATATTTTAACTATTTTTTAACATGTAATAGACATGCATTATCAATGATTTTTCACCAGCAGACAACCTGCAAGAAGCTTTGAATTCCTGACAAAGGTAGTTAAAAGCTGTACTCAGTGGGGAAAAAAAAAACATTGCAAATAACTAATCACTCAAAGACATGGGGTCAGCTTCCACATGTATGCTGACAACACCCAGCTCCACCTCTCCCAACCCCTCCACTGCCTCTTTGTTGTCAGATGGTTCCCGTCTTGGACGAGCTGTAATTTCCTCCAGTTAAACATTGGGAAGACAGAAGCCATGGTCTTTAGTCCTTGCCGCAAACTCCATACCTTTGCCACCAATTCCATCCCCCTTCCTGGCCATCGTCCCCAGTTGAACCAGACTGCTCACAACATTGGCGTCTTATTCAACACCAAACTGAGTATCCCACGTCATATCCTCACACTTCCACCTCTGCCTATATTTCAGCCCATCCGTTGCTACAACAATCATCACTGCTTTAGTCGCCTCCACACTCAACTATTCCAATGCTCTCCTCAACCAGCCTCCACCCTCCGTAAACTTCAGATCATCTAAAACTATGCTGGTCATATTCTACCATGGACTAAGTCATGCTAACCAATCCCCCTGATCTTGTTGACCTAATACAAAAGCAAAATACTGCGGATGCTGAAATCTGAAAAAAAAACACAAAATGCTGGAAATCTCAGCAGGTCAAGTAGCATCTGTGGAGAGAAAGAGAGTTAACGTTTCAGGTCTGTAATCCTTCGTCAGAACCTTGTTGACCTACATTGGCTACTGGTCCCCCAACACCTTAAATTTAAAATTCTCACCCTCGAGTTCAAACCTTTTCAGGGCCTTGCACCTCCCTATCACTGTTACCTCGTACAGCCTACAAACCACAAAGAGCTCTGCATTCCTCCAATTTTGGCCTCTTGTGCATTCCGGACTTCCTTCGCCCAACCGTTGGTGGTCGTGCTTTTAGCCACCTAGACCCCAAGCTAGAATTCTATCCCGAAACCAATGTGTGTCTCTACCTGCTGTCCTCCTTCAAGACCCTTTAAAACTCACCTCTTTCACTAAGCTTTCGGTCACCCTCCACTAATATCTCCTTCTTTGGCTTGGTGTCCAATTTTGTCTGATTATGCCTGTGTGAAGCGCTTTTTCTACATTAAAAGGCACTTGTATAGATGCAAATTGTTGTGTTTACCTTGGAGTTTTGACATAGTCTTCTTTCAACGGGAATAACTTTTCATCAACTCTTTCCCAACGTTCTAGACAGCTCCATAACCAGTCTGGATTTACCACATGAAGATGTTTACACGCTTGCGCCTGCCGAACTTTTTCCGTTCCTGCAATGATAAGAAAGTCTTTCTATTATCAAACTGTGCTGAAATATAAACAGCCGATACAGAAACTGCATACCAATCACCATATAATCCCTTAATATCGCTGTCCATAGCTCGCCACAGCTGCAAACCAATAATTCCCTTGTAGCTTCATTAAATAGACAAATCTGCCCAAAAAGATCAGCAGCCTATAGTGTATCAGTCTAGAGCTACACGTAATCCACATGATACACAAATCAGGATGACAATTTTCTTTCCACTTTTTCTCGTTCTTTTAAGCCTTTTGACGGTGGCTCAGTGGGTAGCACTCTTGCCTCTGAGTCAGAAGGTTGTAGATTCAAGTCCCACTCCAGGGATTTGAGCACACAAATCTTGGCTAACACTCCAGTGCAGTACTGAGGGAGTGCCACACTGTCGGAGGTGCCATCTTTCGGATGAGACGTTAAACTGAGGCCCCGTCTGCCCTCTCAGGTGGATGTAAAAGATCCCATGGCACTATTTCGTAGAAGAGCAGGGGAGTTTATTCCCGGGGTCCTGGCCATTATTTATCCATCAAACAACAAAAGAAAAAAACCCAGATTATCTGATTTATCACATTGCTGTTTATGGGAGTTTGCTGCGTGCAAGCCGGCTGCTGTGTTTCCCCACATTACAACAGTGACTACACTCCAAAAGTACTTCATTGGCTGTAAAGCGCTTTGAGATGTCCAATGATCATGAAATGCGCTATATAAATGCAAGTCTTTCTTTTTTGTTTATGTTTCTTCTACCTTCAACATTTTTCATCTTTTTATTATATATATTTTTTTAAGTCTTTCTTGTCCTTTGTAGCATTTTCTTTCAATATTTTGATTTGTTTCTTAACAATGTTTCTCCCCACATTTCTATCCATCAAAAATTAAAAAACTCAAATGCCAATGAACAATGAACAGCAGAACAAAATAAAGTGGTGCCCAACTCGAGACGATCCTCACAACAGTCTCTTGATTTGAGAGTCAGGACAATGTCGCCCACACAAACATCTCCATGGTTATTAATGTGACCATCCGATAGGTCTACTTATGTAACAGGAATAGTCTGGTCAGTACGTGACTCTAAGTTTGAAGATTCAAGATTATTTAATGTAACTCGAACTAGTTACACGAAAAATCTATTTAATATTCACAAATTAATCTACCAAGAAAAGTGCACAATAATTCCACTAATTTATCATTTAAAACAAAACTGTATTAACACTAGAGGCTGCTCTAACATCTCTGGGGCTTGAGTTCAAACCCTCAGTCTTCTCGCTGTAAAGGTCCTGTGTGAAGTGAGTGTGCACAGTTCAGTCCAGTTCCTAGTGAACATGCGCTGACAGCAAAAAAACTGCGCTAATTTGGGACCAACTGACCATCTCACTCAGCAAAGCTACAGGACGGCTAGAGTGAAGAATGGAAAAGGTGTCACACTGAGGTTGCGACAGGGAGCGTAACTCTGCCTAGCTGAACTAGCCGTTTGCAACTTTGGTGTCGTATCTGATCCAGAGATGAGCTTCCGACCACACAGCCACTCCAACACCGCCTAATTCCACCTCCACAATGTAGTGCGTCCGACCACACAGCCACTCCAACACCGCCTAATTCCACCTCCACAATGTAGTGCGACTCCTCCCCTGCCTCAGCTCACCGGACGCTGAAACCCTCATTCAGGCCTATCTTACCTCTAGACTTTGACTATTACAACGCCTTGCCGGCTCGCCTCCCACCTTCCACTCTCCACAAACTTGAGCTCAACCAAAACTATGCTGCCCCTATCCTAACTCGCACCAAGTCCCGTTCACCCATCACCCCTGCGCTCGATGGCCTACATGTCCAGCAATGCCTCAATTTTAAAATTCTGATCCTCATGTACAAATCCCTCCATGGCCTCACCCCTCTCCATCTCTGTAACCTCCTCCAACCCTACAACTTGCCGTGATCTCCACACTCCTCCAATTCTGGCCTCTGGCGCAGCCCCAATTTTCATCATTCTATTACTGGCTGTGTCTTAGGCTGCCCAGACCCGAAGCTCTGGAATTCCCTCACTAAACCTCTCCACTTCTCCTACTTGAAGATGCTCCTTCGGCTACAAGATCCTTTGACCAAGCTTTCGGTCATCTGTCCCAATATCTCCTTATGTGACTTGCTGTCAAATCTTGTTTGATAACACTCCTGTGAAGCACCTGGTGATGTTTTGCTAGGTTAAAGGTGCTATATAAATGCAAGTTGTTGCTGTGGCATGGTGGATATCTGAAATGGGAAGAGTTCCATCTCCTAACACTAACATCCCTCACGCAAATAAGCACAAGATTTAACGCATCAGACATTACTGCAACACAACCCAGCACTGATTTAAAATAAAAATAGAAAATGCTGGAAATGCACATCGAATCAATCAGTATCTGAAAGAGAAAGATAGGTTAACATTTTAGTTGAAAGGCTTCAAATCAGTCAGCCAATTCTGATGAAGGGTTTCTTCTAAAACATTAACCAATCTTTCTCCTTTCAGATTTTGATTTACCCATTGTGCATTTCCAACAAAATTTGTTTTTATTTTACATTTCAGCATTCCGACTTTCTCTTTTTATAGATAGCCATTTAATTGAATCAGATTTCAAAAATTAGGTTTAGGTACTATTTAGTAGACATCAAAGAATGTTATGGCTAAGGCGATGATTCAATTTTTGAAATAATTGTTGACATTTTTAATGCTCTGTTATTGTAATGGTTTATAGGAACACAGTCACAGGAGTAGGCCATTGAGTAACTGGAGCCTTTTCCGCCATTTAATGGCATCATGACTGATCTGGGGCCTAACTCCATATGCCTGTATGCCTGCCATTGCCTCATATCCCCAAATACCTTTGGTTAACAAAAATCTATCAATCTCAGATTTAAAATTAACAATTGACCCAGCATTAACTACTGTGTACAGGAGAGTGTTCCAAACTTCTACCACTCATTGCTTGTAGAAGTGTTTCCTAACCACGCCTGAAAGATCTGGTTCTCACTTTTAGGCTATGTCCCCTAGTTCCAGACACCCCAACCATCAGAAATAGTTTCTCTCTATCTACCCTATAAGTCCCCCTATAAAATCTTGAAAACTTCGATCAAATCACCCTCTCCAACCAGCGTCTTACCACAAACATAAGCTAATTACTTCCAATATTCTCCTGTGTCTCACATATAACATGACTTCACACTAGAATCTAAACTCCAATATCACCCACTATCTCCACATCCCATGGCCAAGAGACTAGCAATGGCAAGAGGTCTAGATATTGGATGATTTCAAATTTTGTAGGAGACTATAGTCTGAACTATATCTTGTGTCAGTTTAACAGATAGACTTGATCCAAAGCATGCTTACTTGTCTGATGTTAAAGTGCCACTCTGCACAAGTAGAACAATCTATCTGTGATACAGGGCTTGTTCTCCTCAAAATCAAGGGCGTTTCTGTCACTTGAAAATGTAATTGCAGACAACATAGAGAGAGAGATTAGCAGTTCCACTAAATTTGGGAAGTGATTGAAAAGATAATTGGTGTTCAGGGCTGAGGAACAGCAACTTCCTTAACTCAGGGGTTTTCTTCAATAAAGGAGTCTCTGGGGAAGAATTATCAGCAGGAAAGGAAGCTGATGCAGGTTTTTTTCCACATGATAGATGAAGTTGAATCTTGGGATTCTGCGACTGCACATTCCAACATAACTGCAGTCCCTTTAAACCAGAATGCGCTATTATTGACACAAATAACATTTTCCCCAACTCAAAAGTTGCCAGTACTGTTGCATCAAATTACTTTTGTCAAGAGACTTTAATGTGGAAAATCAACTTAAATTGAAATTCATACAAACTTCAATGCATGAATATAGCAAAATCAGAGTTCAAATTTCCTGATTTACAGCATAGAAATCTGTTATGCTCAAGCTGTTGTAAATGAGTGTGTGCGTGCGGGCGGTGGGGGGGGAGTTAGGTGTTGAATGACAATCATTTGCATACATTGCTTCTTGTTGCATGCATAGAATGACATACAATATACAGTACAGAAACAGGTCATTCAGCTCAGCTAGTCTGTGCTGCTGTTTATACTCACAGAAAGCATCTAAGTTATACTGCTTAAACAACTTCCTGTTGGCTTCCACATTCTAACCACTCTCCGAGTAAAAAACTTTCTCCGTATTTCCCTATTGGATTTACTAGTACCTACCTTGCATTTATGGCCCCTAGTTACTGCATGCATATCTCCATTTTGAAATAAATGTAAATGTTTTCATCAAGGTTGAGTTCAAAATTCAATATACAAACCTTATACTGCAAAGATTCAAAATTGCAATGATCGGGGACCTACTATGGACTAACTTGTAGGTATTTATTCAAATACAAAAGCAAAATACTGCGGATATTGGAATCTGAAATAAAAACAGAAAATGCTGGAAATCTCAGCAGGTGAGGCAGTATCTGTGGAGAGTGTTAACATTTCAGGTCTGTGACCCATATGATGAAAGGGGATTCCCTACAGTGAACTGCTGTGGTGTCAACAAGCTGTTTAAGCAGCCAATCAAAAGGCAGAATTCTCACAGACAGCAGTGAACAAGGAAGTGAGTAAGTTCTTAAAATTCTAACCTTTTAAAAAAAAATGTTAGAGAGAACAAAACAAAGATTGAGATTCTCCCAAGGGCAAAAGGCAAACCTGAAATAAAGATGGACAAATGTTAAAAAGTGTTACTTTTTTTTGGAAAAGTAGCAAAAATATTTTAATTTTTTAAATTAAAATGGACAAATTTTACACTGCACAAAATTAAAATTTATTTTCTAGGCCCTTAACATTTGTTTAGCAATATTAGCGCTGTCAAAATCCCAGTTACACCTAACCCCTTTGGGTTTAACTTTTAACGTGGAATTTAACAGCGTACTTACTGAAGAAGAGCTGATGTTTGTGTCACTTGCAATGATTTGGCTCATTGCACAGATTGCCAGCTCTGGGGTGGGGGTTGCACAGTGCAGCCTGTTTCCGAACTGTCAATAACTGATTGCAACTTCAGGATTTCCGCTGGCACTTGTGTATGTGCCAAATTCCGAAGTTGCGATCAGTTTCAAAGACAAAATGGCAGCGAATGCTGCCAGTTTGCCGTCATCCCGATCGCAAATTACAGGCCAATATCCTACAGTCTCCGGCGGCAAGGGGTCATAACCAGCTACAAGCTCAAGGAACAGCACCTCATCTTTCCATATACGTTTTACAACCTTCTGACCACAACATTGAGTTCAACAACTTTAGATCACAATCATTGCTCTCATTTTTTCCAGACAGCAAGTGCTGGTCATGATTTTGGGGTTGCCATTTACAACTCATCTGGACCCATCTTTTGTTTCTTTACTTGTCTCATTGCCAACCCCTTTCCCTCTCACCATCATCCTTTTGTCATTTAATCACAGACATTTCCTCCCCTCCCCTTTCCCTGGCTCTGCATTTTCTTACAAACTGTTAAATCTCCAACTTCTTCCAGTTCTGATGAAAGGCCATCATACTGAAACGTTAACTGTTCCTCTCTCCACAGGTGCTGCATTTTCTGTTTTTACACCATGTATTAATCTAATTAAAGGCTTTGGAGAGCAAAAAAAATTACATAAACTTTAAATGTAAACTCCGAGAGCACCAAATAACACAGTTATCTGCATCACCAGATGAGATTATTCCCTTGAAATCACTCTAGAATATCTGTTCTTTTGGTGTGGTTGAGGAGGAGCTTCATTCAGTTTTTGTGCCAAGAATTGGTGCTTTCAGAATTAATGATATATGGTTCTTCACACAAAAGAACAATTGGTATTAGTACAAGTTTATCAAGAACCAATTTGGCAGGTACACTATAGATCTTTTTACATACTACATTTATTTACATTATTTACATGCCACCAATGATCAAAGATCCATACATCTGGGTGATTTTGATGAAAAACAGCAAGAGTTTATGACCTACAACAATCTCAGGGGACTAACAAAGAGTCAATTATTGCACAGCCCATGAATAAAAATGGATTTCTTGAAGTCTCCAGTACAACTTCTGTGTAGAAATCCTGCAGAAGTAAACTGATAGCAATGGGAAGTCAAGCAGCAGTTCATCACCAAGCGACTCAACCATTGCTTTCAGATTACTCAGCAAATTTACAACATGCAATCAATATTCACCCAACAAATTCTACAACCTTTTTTACAAAGCAAGTAATGAATATATATATCAGCCATGATGGGTAAAATTGCACCCTATGTCACGAGTCAAGGTTTCTCCTGCAACTTTTCTTTGATGAATCCTGTGTACCAGAAAAACAATCTTTCATTCCGAAGATACACTTATCGGGTTATGAGCACATCTTTCTCAGCAGCCCTCTCGCACGAAACAACCATCGCAAAGAAACTGATGGCCTGAATGAAATTGATATACACGGTATTTACAAAGACATGTTGTATACTACTATTAATCCATTTTATGATGCTCAAACTTTTATACTTCCTTATATGTTAATCACACTTCATTTTAAATGATATTCTGCAGTACTGAATAACACAGATCAAAAATGCAGGGACTCAAGATAGCGGTTCACAGCAGTCATAAAAAAGCCTACAAACTAGGGTATAACGGTTCCAACATCACATCTCTAGCAGAAAGTATATTCGAGATAGTTCTCGAATTCCTAATAGGTATAATGTTGCGAAATCGGAAATCTCGGGACCGAGGCTGTTGGATATGAATAAAGAGTCTGACTGGATACTGTGAACTCAAAGTAAAGTGTGACCATAGTCTTTTATTGCAGGTTTCCAGAGTGCCTCTCCAGCCTGTGAGGTCTCCTTAAGTACCTGTGCTCCCAAGGGATTTTGGGATACATAACACTCCCCACCTCCCCCCCGCCCCAAAGTCAACAGTGTAACTATTCACAAAGTAAGTCGATCTGGTTGATCGGCTCGGTGCAAATGCTGGTTTTGGTGAATCATTTGTTGGGCCCTCGCTGGGCTGCTGTGCAGCTGGCCTTCCTGGTGTGGTGAGGCCTGCTGGGCTGCTGCGGATCTGCTTCGTGGACAACCGCAGTGTCCGGTTGCCACTGGTGTGTATGTTGGGGGGTCAAAAAAGGTAGGGTCCAAAGTGGGTTGCTCAGGATAGTCCACGAATCTGAGTTTGATTTGGTCCAAGAGTTTCCGGTGAATGAGTGCATTTGAAAGTTTGACCCGAAACACCCTGCTCCCCTCTTTGGCCACAATAGTGCCGGGAATCCACTTGGGACCTTGTCCATAATTCAATACAAATACAGGATCATTGATTTCAATTTCGTGAGACACATTTGCGCTATGATATGTACTTTGTTGAAGCTGCCTGCTCTCTACCTGTTCATGTAGATCAGGGTGAACTAATGAGAGCCTTGTCTTAAGTGCCCTTTTCATGAGTTCAGCAGGTGGGATCCCAGTGTGTGAGTGGGGTCTTGTGCGGTAGCTAAGCAGAACGCGGGATAGGCGAGTCTGCAGTGAGCCTTCAGTTACCCTCTTCAAGCCCTACTTGATAGTTTGCCCTGCTCCCTTTGCCTGACCATTGGATGCTGGTTTGAACGAGGCAGATGTAACATGTTTGATCCCGTTACGGGTCATGAACTCATTGAACTCGGCACTGGTAAAGCATGGCCCGTTGTCACTCACAAAGACATCAGGTAGTCCGTGCGTGGCAAACGTGGCCCGCAGGCTTTCAGTGGTGGCAGCAGACGTGCTTGCCGACATTATCTCACATTCAATCCATTTGGAGTACGCATCTACAACCACAAGGAACATTTTACCCAAAAATGGGCCTGCATAGTCAACATGGACCGTGGACCACGGATTGGAGGGCCAGGACCATAAACTTAGTGGTTCCTCCCTGGGTGCATTGCTTAACTGTTAGCATGTGTTACATCTGTGCACAAAGGTCTCTAAGCCCGCATCGATACCGGGCCACCACATGTGGGATCTGGCTATCGCTTTCATCATTACAATGCCTGGGTGGGTACTGTGGAGGTCACTGATGAAAATGTCCCTGCCTTTCTTGGGGACCAATACCCGATTGACCCACAGAAGGCAGTCTGCCTGTATGGACATTTCATCTTTGCGCCGCTGGTACGGCTTTATCTCTTCCTGCATTTCCACTGGAACACTGGACCCGCTCCCGTGAAGCACACAATTTATTACTAGGGACAGTAAGGGATCCTGGCTCGCCTAGGTTCTAATCTGTCGGGCTGTGATGGGTGATGGCTCACTCTTGAATGTTTCTATAACCATGACTAAATCTGCGGGCTGCACCATTTCCACCCCCATGGTGGGCAATGGCAGCCTACTGAGAACATCGGCAGTTTTCTGTGCCTGGCCTGTGGCGGATGGCGTAGTTGTATGCAGACGTGAGCGTCCACCTCTGGATGCGGGCCGATGTAAAGGGGAGAGTATTTATCCCCTTACTCTCGGAAAACAGGGATATTAGTGGCTTATGGTCCGTTTCCAATTCAAATTTGAGCCCAAACAGATATTGATGCATTTTCTTTACGTCATAGACGCTAACGCATCTTTTTCGATCATGCTGTAGCTTCTCTCAGCCTTAGACATACTTCTGGATGCATAAGCAACCGGTTGCAATTTCCCAGATTCATTAGCTTGTTGCAATACACACCCGATGCCATACGACGACGCATCACATGCTAGTACCAAACGCTTACATGGATCATACAACACAAGCAATTTGTTTGAGCATAACAATTTTCTAGCTTTTACAAAGGCATTTTCTTGGCTTTTGCCCCATGCCCATTCGTCTCCTTTATGCTGTAAGACGTGCAGTGGTTCTAACAGTGTGCTGACACCTGGTAAGAAGCTACCAAAGTAGTTCAGGAGTCCTAGAAATGACCGCAGCTCCGTCACTGCGTTCTGCGGCCTCGGTGTGTTCTCGATTGCCTCAGTCTTCGAATCGGTGGGCCTGATGCCGTCCACCGCGATTCTTCTCCCCAGGAACTCCACTTCAGGTGCCAGGAAAACGCACTTCGAGCGTTTCAACCTGAGCCCCACGCGGTTGAGTCGACTAAGAATCTCCTGCAGGTTCTGCAGATGCTCGACTGTGTCCCGACCTGTAACCAAGATATCGTCCTGGAAGACCACCGTGCGTGGGACCGACTTCAGTAAGCTTTTCGTGTTTCTCTGGAATATTGCCGCGGCTGATCGAATTCCAAACGGGCATCTGTTATAAAAGAAGAGACCTTTGTGCGTGTTGATGCAGGTGGGGTCCTTCGATAATTCCTCCAGCTCTTGCATCATGTAGGCCGAGGTCAAGTCCAGCTTCGTGAACATCTTTCCTGCCGCCAGTCTTTGGTAGTGGGTATTGATCCTGCAGGGAGAAACGATTGAGAGTTACTCTGTAATCACCACAGATTCTGACGGCGCCGTCTCCCTTGAGGACTGGAACAATCGGACTGGCCCATTTGTTGAATTCGATCGGCGAAATGATGCCCTCTCGTTGCAGCCGGTCCAGCTTGATCTCTACCCTTTCTCTCATAATGTACGATACTGCTCTCGCCTTGTGATGGATGGGTCGCGCCCCCGGAATTAGGTGGATCTGCACTTTTGCTCCTTGGAATTTCCCGATGCCTGATTTGAACAGCGAAGGGAACTTGTTTAAGACCTGGGCACACGAAGTGTCATCAGCAGACGAGAGCGCTCGGACGTCATCCCAATTCCAGCATATCTTTCCCAGCCAGCTCCTGACGAGCAGCGTGGGACCAGCGCCCGGTACCACCCAGAGTGGTAGCTTGTGCACCACTCCATCGTAGGAGACCTTTACAGTAGCACTGCCGATTACGGGAATTGGTCCCTTTGTGTAATTTCTCATTTTCGTGCAAATGAGAGTCAAGACTGGCCTTGAGGCCTTGCTGCACCACAATTTATCGAAAATCTTTTTGCTCACAATGGACTGGCTCGCGCCCATGTCCAGCTCCATTGACACCGGGAGTCCATTTAATTCAACCTTCAGCATTATCAGGGGACACTTTGTAGTAAATATGTGCACCCCATATACCTCTGCCTCCTCGGTCTGAGGCTCTGATTCGTCGTGATCCGCCGTTGATCTGTCCTCCTCTGCAACATGGTGGTTTGCAGGATTAACAGGGTTTGCAGCTCGCCTGCACATACGTTGGAGGTGTCCCATTGTTCCACAGCCCTTACAAACGTACCCTTTGAAGCGGCATGAATGGAAACACTGATCACCCCCACAGTGCCAACAAGGTGTTAATGGCCTTGCATTTATCACCCTTGATTGTGAACTGAGACATCTGCAGACGTACAGCTGCAGGCATGTGGGGCCTGCCCGGTACGTTGCGATTTGAAAACATCACCACTTTGTTCATAGTACTTTTGGCAGCACTCGTATGCTGAGAGATTTGCTTAGTATTGTCATTGGTGGCAATGAACGCCTGGGCTATCGCTATGGCTTTACTCAAGGTTGAGGTCTCTACAGTCAAAAGTTTGCGAAGTATCACTTCATGGCGAATGTCAAGTATGAAAAAGTCTCTGAGCATGTGCTCCAAATGTCCTTCAAATTCGCAATGTCCTGCAAGGCATCTTAGCTCGGCGACATAACTCGTCACTTCCTGACCTTCAGACCTTTTGTAGGTGTAGAACTGGTACCTTGCCATCAGAACGCTTTCCTTCAGGTTCAGATGCTCCTGAACCAGTGTGCACAAATCATCATACGATTTCTCTGTGGGTTTTGCTAGAGCAAGCAGATTTTTCATGAGGCCATAAGTTGGTGCCCCGCAGACGGTGAGGAAAATCGCCCTTCCTTCCAGCTCATTGGCCATGTAGTATTGGTTGAGTCGCTCCACGAAGGTTTCCCAATCATCTCCCTCCGAGAATTTCTCCAGGATGCCCACTGTTCTCTGCATCGTTGGTTTCATCATCTGTATCACGTCGCCAGTTGTTGTATATGAATAAAGAGTCTGACTGGATACTGTGAGCTCAAAGTAAAGTGTGACCTTAGTCTTTTATTGCAGGTCTCCAGAGTGCCTCTCCTGACTGTCAGTCCTCCTTAAGTACCTGTGCTCCCAAGGGATTGTGGGATCCCTTGGGACTCCAGAGGATGAGCCCTCTGGTGGCTGTACAAGGTATATACAAGTTTACATACATAACAGAGGCCATTCCAGTTTTCAGGGTTTTTCCGGATTTTGGAGAAGAAAATTCGATGTCCCGAATCCTGAAACCCAGTGGACGATTTTTGGGTATTTCCGG
Source organism: Pristiophorus japonicus (assembly GCF_044704955.1). Classification (NCBI taxonomy): domain Eukaryota; kingdom Metazoa; phylum Chordata; class Chondrichthyes; family Pristiophoridae; genus Pristiophorus; species Pristiophorus japonicus. Next base: position 313,846,546 of record NC_091977.1, read on the forward strand.
ATTTGTGCCGACTTTTGTGTACAGTTGGACCTCTCTGGCCCGGCACCCTCGGGACTTTACCGGTGCCAGAGCAGAGAATTTTCCGAACCGCGAGAGGTCACACTTACCAATACCGGTCAACAGCCCCCGGGCTCCCGAGAGTGTGTGCACGTGCCGAGAGCCTGTGGGTGTCTCCTTCAGCCGATCGCACTCATTAATTGACAGCCATTCTAGCCAATCGCTGAACACACGCCTGAATGTCTTTGCCCACTATCATGTTTTACTAAGAAAATGAAAGCTGCTTTAACAACTTTGAAGCCTCCTCTACTTTGTAGCAGTGTAAATATGCAGTATGGGCCCCATTCAGCCTCAACCGTACCTCCAATCCAGGGCAAATTCTGACCTCCCTCTAACTCTTGATTGCCAAGTTTGAATGGAGTACCGACATAATTCGATTGACAGCCGCTCCAGCCAATTGCCAAACACACTCACTGATTAGCTGGAGCGGCTGTCAATCAAAACTTTTCTTTTTTAAATAAACCCTCTTCTCCCTCAGGCCCGACTAATGCCAAACCACGGATGTTTCCAGATTAGAGTGTCCCGGACTATATCAATTTCATTCAGTCCTGTATTTCCAGATTTCGGAGCATTACATCCGACGGCCCAAATCCACAACCTCGAGGCCGGGCCACACCGGTTTGCATATTTTTTTAGATTCATGTTTGGAAAAAAGTATGGACAGCTTAAAAGTCCGGTTTTCGGGAAATATTTCCAGAATCCGGTCGGCTCTTGCAATCTGCACAATGTCCGGTTTTCGGACATTTCCGGTTTTTAGAACTCCGGATTTCAGACGTTCTACCTGTTAAACCCACGAAGGATGTCACCAAAGGCACAATAACTAATTTGAAATCTAAAGAAAGCCTTGCTGAGGACCCCTTTGCAAAATTCAAAGTTAGACATGGGATTAGCAAATATCTTTCTGATTCAATCGATTCTTCCTACTTTATTTTCCCTCTATCGGGGAAGCAGACTGGGGAGATAATTCTGAGAAAAATAGTGCAAAGGGGGCAAATCATCATTCAGTGTTTGCCACATCCACAGCCAGTGAGTTTACAATGCTTTGGCGATCATGTCATATTGAGCTCCCCTCCACCCCAAGCTATTGGCCTCGGTTAAAATCCAAGACAGAAAAATCAAGACAAATGGTAAACAATGAAACAACTTGCATTTATATACAACTTTAAGATAAGAACCTCACAAGTATTTCACTGAGGCATAATCAGACAAGAATGGACCTCGCCAAAAAATGGAGATATTCGGAGGGAGTGACCAAAAACTTGGTCGAAGAGGTGGATTTTAAGGAGGCCTTATAGAAACACAGAAAATAGGTGCAGGAGTAGGCCATTCGGCCATTCGAGCCTGCACCGCCATTCAATAAGATCATGGCTGTTCACTCCCTCAGTACCCCTTTCCTGCTTTCTCTCAATACCCCTTGATCTCCTTAGCCATAAGGGCCATATCTAACTCCCTATAGATCCAATGAACTGTCATCAACAACTCTCTGCGGCAGGGAATTTCACAGGTTAACAACTCTGAGTGAAGAAGTTTCTCCTCATCTCCGTCCTAAATGGCCTACCCATTAACCTAAGACTATGTCCCCTGGTTCTGGACTTCCCCAACATTGGGAACATTCTTCCCACATCTAACCTGTCCAGTCCTGTCAGAATCTTATACGTTTCTATGAGATCCCCTCTCATCCTTTTAAACTCCAGTGAATAAAGGCCCAGTTGATCCAGTCTCTCCTCATAGACAGTCCAGCCATCCCTGGAATCAGTCTGGTGAACCTTTGCTGCATGCCCTCAATAGCAAGAACGTCCTTCCTCAGATTAGGAGACCAAAACTGAACACAATATTCCAGGTGAGGCCTCACTAAGGCCCTGTACAACTGCAGTAAGACCTCCCCCTACTCCTATATTCAAATCCCCTAGCTATGAAGGCCAACATATCATTTGCCTTCTTCACCGCCCGCTGTACCTGCATGCCAACTTTCAATGACCGATGAACCATGACACCCAGGTCTCGTTGCACCTCCCCTTTTCCTAATCTGCCACCAAAAAGATAATATTCTGCCTTGGTGTTTTTGCCCCCAAAATGGATAACCTCACATTTATCCACATTATACTGCATCTGCCATGTATTTGCCCACTCACCTAACCTGTCCAAGTCACCCTGCAGCCTCTTAGCGTCCTCCTTACAGCTCACACCGCCACCCAGTTTAGTGTCATCTGCAAACTTGGAGATATTACACTCAATTCCTTCATCTAAATCATTAATGTATATTGTAAAGAGCTGGGGTCCCAGCACTGAGCCCTGCGGCACCCCACTAGTCACTGTCTGCCATTCTGAAAAGGACTAGTTTATCCCGACTCTCTGCTTCCTGTCTGCCAACCAGTTCTCTATCCACGTCAGTACATTACCCCCAATACCATGCGCTTTGATTGTGCAGACCAATCTCTTGTGCGGGACCTTATCAAAAGCCTTTTGAAAGTCCCGCACAAGAACACCACATCCACTGGTTCTCCCTTGTCCACTCTGCTAGTTACATCCTCAAAAAATTCCAGAAGATTCGTCAAGCATGATTTCCCTTTCATAAATCCATGCTGACTTGGATTGATCCTGTCACTGCTTTCTAAATGAAGGAGGGGCTTATAGGAGGAGAGGGAGGCAGAGAGGTTTAGGAAGGGAAATCCAGACTGTCATAGGCACTGCTACCAATGTTGGAGCAAAGGGAGCGGGGTAAAAACAAGAAGCTAGAATTAGAAGAGAAAGCTTGGGAGAGGGAATTTATAGGGCTGGAAGAGTTTACAGAGATAGGAAGGGGTGAGGTCATGAAGGGATTTAAACACAAACGGTGATAATTTGAGGCTTTGGTGGTCTGGGAGTTGATGTAGGCCAGCAGGGACAGGGATGATGGGTGAACAGGACCTAGTGCAGGATAGGATAAGGGCAGCAGAGCTTTGGATGAGCTGAGGGTGGAGAATGGATGGCTGGCCAGGGGGCTATTGGAATAGTCCAGTCTGGAGGTGACAAAGGCATGGAGGAGGTTTTCAGCAACAGATAGGCTGAGGCAGGGGCGGAGATGGTGATATTATAGAGGCAGAAGTAGGTAGTTTAAGCGATGGAGAGGATATGATGTCGGAAATGCAGCTTGGTGCCGAATAGCATGGCAAAACTGCGAAGAGACAGTTGAGCCTGAGACAGTGTGCAGGGAGGGAATTAAGTCGGTGGTAAGGATACAGGTCTCAAGCATATTAGGAGTCCAATTCTTATGTGGTATTTTAGAGTTAAAAAGGTGAGATTCCACCTAAAAATGAAAAAATGTTCTTGTGATATTTATCCACCCTAAGTAACTACCTTTCTTTATCTTGTTGAGCTCGATAGACAGCTGAACCTTGCTAAATTCAGATCGGTCATCAATAATTACTTAATGAAACACATCACTTCAAAATATGGCCAAAGATTACCAGCTGCTTGGAAACTAGTGGTGGGCGGCACAGCATATCAAGCACCAGAAGGCTGTGCAACACTTGTAGAATCACGTCCAAAGTCCCTACATCATCAGTCTAGCACTGTAAGGGGTCCGACATGGACCCTTGGCAGGGAACTCGACAGAATAAGACAAAAAGACCGAGAGTAACCTTAGGTCGTTTGCCCAGATCGCCTAGCATCAGTTACATAATAACATTGGCAGAGAATGGTGTACCATTTGGACTTAAGATCCTGATTTTGATGTTCCCTATTTGTTTCAGGGAATATTTAATGCTTTTTGACTATCTCTAAGGAAGTGCAGTCCAATGGCTAACTAGCACCAGAGCTGGTTCTACAACACTTTACCAGACTGGAATCTTGACTTTCAGAGTTGGCATCTGAGAGGAGTTCTCTGCTACGAGACTAGTAGTTTCCTGCTTGGAGGAATTGGGTGTAATCGCCCCTATTTTAAGTAGAATTCCACACTGACCATATATTCACACCAGTCAGTCACAATATTTTCCTGTCTCATCTAATCCATACCGATAGGGAGACAGGAGATGTTGTCCCAAACTTTGGCAATGAGAGGAGCTTAAGTTGCTCCCTAACTAGTGAAATGGTGCCATTCCTGGGGTTTTATTCATGGAGAGTGGAAGGAGCCACGTGCAACGGCGCCTATCTGGAATGGCATGTGTGCACTCAGCTTGTAATTTGTCCTGAGCCCATCAAGCCAAACTATGTTCAAATTGTGCTTGAAGAATGCCGAATGAATAAGAATGCAAGCATACCAGCCAAACTGCTTTCACAGAGGTGGTTATGGGGAGATTTAATAGAGGTGTTCAAAATTATGAGGGGTTGCTTAAGAGCAAACAGGGAGTAACTGTTTCCACTGGCAGGAGGGTCGGTAACCAGAGGACACAGATTTAAAATAATTGGCAAAAGGACCAGAGGGGAAATGAGGAGAAATCTTTTTACGCAGCGAGTTGTTATGATCTGACTGAAAGAGTGGTGGAAGCAAATCCAAGTAACTTTCAAAAGGGAATTAGACAAATATTTGAATTGGAAAAATGTACAGGGCTATGGGGAAAGAGCAGGGGAGTGGGACTAATTGGATAGCTCTAAGCGCAATGGGTCGAATGGCCTCCTTGTGTGGTATGATGCTATGAAACAGTTTATTTCTGATGCCTTACCTCCAACCTCAGGAAGGCTTTTACTTGTGTGAATCTTTACATTCTCAAGACATATTTCACACGATCGTTTGTGCCACAAATACACACACGCATTTCATTCCTTTAATCGCAGAGGTGAAAGATTGTGTCAACACACTGCATCACCCACACATCTGCCATAAAACTGATTAATAAACCCAGTCTAGCACAAACAAACTTAAGTCTAAATCCAGCACTTAAATCTCTACCTTAAAATCCAATAAGAAAAGGATGATATAATGTTCTTCCTAATAGGCATGTATTATATTGATCAATTTGTTTCTGCAGCTGGCGCCATTTTCTGTCCCCGTAAAGCACAAAATTGTTTATTGTGCTTTTTAAAATAGAACGGCAACATAAACATAGAAATAACTCACGGTAAATTAAACAAAACTGCCTAAGATGCACTTCCTAATGTAACATGATGTAATATCTCAGACGATATCTCAACACAATTCACATTTCTTTCCTGCACTTTAATTAGAACCGCAAATCTTCATTCCGGCCACTTTAATTTCCTGAATGAGCCACAGGAGCTTTAAATCTAATAATGAATTTAATACAAGTGTACCGTCAACAAATTAACTGCTGCACAACCATTACAGAAAATCAAGAGGGTACGTCCGATTTGACGTTTGTTCGTTTTATCTTCATACTTGAAAGACAGCAATTTTCTTCAAAAGGAATAGTTAATCCTTCAGTTTGAAAGAGAAAAGCATAGAGAAAAATAAATTATGTTAAACTGTATTTTCAGTTGGAATTCCAATAGGGAATTCAAGAGAAACTTCTTTACATAGAATATACAACACAGAAACAGGCCATTTGGCCCCACTAGTCCATGCAGGTGTTTGTGCTCTACTCGAGCCTCCTCCTGTTTTTCCTCATCTAATCCTATTAGCACAACCCTCTATTCCCTTCTCCCTTATATGCTTATCTAGCTTCCCCTTAATTGCATCAATACTACTCACCTCAACCACTCCCTGTGGTAGCGAGTTCCACATTCTCACTACTCTCTGGGTAAAGAAATTTCTTCTGAATTCCCTATTGGATTTCTTGGTGACTATCTTTATGGATGGCCTCTAATTCTACTCTTCCCCACAAGCGGAAACACTGCCTTCTGTGTCTACTCTACAAAACCTTTCATAATTTTTTTTCCTGTCATTATCAATTGTTATTTTTGACCAGTTGCTAACTGCAAGTGGTTTGCGGATTTCATTAATTTCCCACACTGCCTCAGGTGGTAGCCTGATGCACTGAATTGCATTAGCATTTTCCCAAGCAGTTCCGATTTCCAGGAAATTGAAGCAACTTTTACCACACAGGTTCCAAAGATCAAGTGGTAAAATTTCCATATTGCGGAGAACACAGAGATTCATGCAAAACAAAAATTAATTTTGGCCACCGATACCCAAAGTATATTGGGGGTTGGGGGAGGGGTATGTGCGCCAATGTGCCCCCACATGTGTACATCTATCTGTCCATTTGTGCCTGTGTGCATGTACATTGTTGGACTGCTTTCTTGTTACGTTTTGTCTTGTTACTTTAAATGCCAGATTACACACACACACTCAGGGCTCAATTTTGCCCAAGCCCGTTTTCTGGCGTATTGCCAGAGTTACGCCCGTTTTCTATGCCAGAAATAATTTGCCAGTTTCCCCGATCTATAATTTGAATTTGGCGCCACGCAGCATATCCAGTCACCTCGGGGAGTGGAGCCTGCTGTCTGCGTCGAAAGATGATGCCACACCTTCTGCGCATGCGCGAGAAAAAAAAGTTAAATTTCTGACATCGTTGCAATGGACGCGCATGCGCAGTACAGCTCCGAGTTGGCAATTGGCCATTTTTAAAGAGCCAGATGTGTGTGTGAGGAGTGCTGTGTGAGAGCATTGGAAAAATTGGAGCTGTAGCAGTACAAGATGCAATGCAGTGCAAGGAACAAGAATTTCTTACAGGAAGAAGTGGAGGGACTAGTTACAGTGATTGAGAACAGATGGCAGGAGCTGGATACCAGCAAGGTCACAAAGGTTCTATCCAAAGAAATGAAGAAACGCTGGAACCAAGTTGCAAAAAGTGGCAGGACCTTGGTCAAGTATTTAGCGTAATAATATTTTCATTTATTCACTGGAATTGCAATTGTAAATGTGACCATCTGTATATCCCACCCAGCAGAAAGACAGCCGCTCTAAAAAGTTAGGTTTTCATCTTTGCAGAGGAAGGTGGTACATAATAAAAGGGAAAGAAGTCGAACAGGAGGAGGCCCGGCAAATCTGTACCCACTGACACCCTTGGAAGAGAGGTTCGCTGCTTTGATGGGTCCTGCCTGGAGAAAAGCAACCACCACTGCACAAGCTGGGCCCACACTCGAGGGAGAGGGTAAGTCCTGCAAATTCATCGTGGTCCTTCAAATCAGCCTGCTGCCTAGCCTGTGATGTGTGAGCCTACTCATGCCATCCACCCTGTCCCCTCCTCTGCTGCTAACCATTTGTCGGTTCTGTTATATTTTGCAGAACTTGAGACCAACCCTGACAATGCAGAAGATGATTCAGACGCGGATAAGCCTGAAAAGGAGAACATCTTCCAATCCAATCCTCCAGACCAAGAACATGGGGTGAAGGGGAAGGGGAGGGGATGGAGCTGGATGAAGCCCCCACTGTTTTACTGACTTTGGAGGAGGTGCCGCTCATTTCGGTGACAGCCCCTTCCGTGATTAGTGGTTTGAGTGCTGGTGGGACATTCCATGGTTTCCCACCTTCCGAGGATGTGGGTCCCAGTGGTGGGGTGCAGCAAGCCACACCCGTGGGGAGGAGAGGAAGGAGAGCCCAATCGCGCTCTCCTGAGGTGCTGGATCTAACAGATGCGGTTCAGATGATGTCATTGAGTGCGGAGAGCATTGACCTTACCCGAGCACTCCTGGATACCATCAGCGGGGTGAGAGATGAGGTAGTGGGACTGTCGGGAAAAGTAACAGCAATGACACGAGAAATGTGAACGATATCCGGGACCATCAGTGAGGGAATAGTTGCCATGGGGGAGGGAATGTCAGAGGTAGCTGATGCGCTGTCAGTGACCATCAGGGAGGGATGTCAGAAGTAGGGCAAACCATGTCACTGACCATGAGGGAGGGAATGTTGCAGGTGGTTGAGACACTGTCAGGGTGCATGAGGGACGGCACGTGGGAGTTAGCTGCTGCAATAAGGGAACACGCCCAGACCCCGCGCCCACTGACAGAATCAACTGTCACTCTCACTCCAATCCCCACACCAGCCTCTGAAGAGCCCAAAGCCGGGCCCTCCAACTTGCCACCTGGGCCCTCCAACTTGCCGCCTGATGCTGACACCCCCCACCCTCAAGAGGTGCGCAATACCCGAGATCTGAGAAAGAATAAGCTTTGTACCAAGCCCAGAAACACTGCCACCGCCTGCGGGCAGGGGTGATGGACAGTCCAAGACCAAGCGTAAGGGGATGAGAGATGGGTGCAGCCTTTCTTTGTTGTTGTTGTTGTTATTGTTGTTACTGTTGTAACTGTTCTCAAATTAAAAGTTTTTTGTAAGTTATGTAAATTTACAAGTTTGAAAGCTAAGATCTTAAAGAGTGATCTTAAAGCAAAGTTTGATACAAGAATAATTTTATTAAAGTTAAGTACAAAAGAACTGTTTGATAAACTTTTGAATAAAATATATTTTACATTAAAACTGAATCATTTTCATTATTTGTTCTTCCACTCCCCTCCCCCCCCACTTAACTAATTGCAGTCTTGAGACTTCTCCACTTCTCTCACTTCCCCCACATCCCCCTCATTACATTCTTCAGAAGCCTTCCGATCGGTACCTCACTCCCCGGGCTTGAAGCCTTCCAATCGGCACCTTGCTCTCTTCCCCCCGTACCCCCACCCCCAACACGGCTTGTTTTCTAGCCAAGCCCCGAGCCCGTGTCCATGCGCGGGGCCGATTCTGCCGGCCAAAGCTACGACCCTCCAGTCCTGCTTCAAGACGTTCAGTGGTGGCGTGAGTGAGTAAAAAAAGAGAAAACTTCTGAAATCCAACAAACTTCCATTTACTACGTTGACAGGTTAAAAAAAAGTTGAACTTTACAATTGATTTTTTACAGTGTTCTTGACTCCCTCCAAAATCTTCGATTTAAAAACAATGTTGTCTTTCAGCGCCGATTTCTCAATGTGCGCTGGTTTTCTTAAGTGCCCAGAAGGTTTTTCGGGAGTGGCCAGATACGCCGACCTAGGTGGAAAAAATGTTGGCAAAACTCCAAAAAATTATAAAAACCGGCACAGACATGAGGGAACAATGACGTAAAAAAAAAAAACGGCCTAGAAAAATCGCAACTAAGTCAGTTACGCCAGCGCAGATTGCAGGGGGAAATTTGAAAAAAATTAAATGCGCCAAAAAAAAACGGCGCATGCCAAAAAAATGGCACAAATGACCCGGGAAAATTGAGCCCATAGTTGTAGCAATGCATGATCAGGACTTTATGACAACCAGTATGGGCTCTGTGAGACATACTTCACGATTCCAGTGAGAGCTGCTCAACTGTGGTTCACTCACATCTCTTGTACCAAATTTCACCTTTGATCACTACATTTCAGGCATATTACCAATAAATCGTAGTACATCAAAAGATACATACAGATGCCAAAAGAACAACATAAGCCCAACAAACATGCACTTTCATAAACACAAGTGACCTAACTGCTACCATAAACGCTTCCCAATTCCCTAAACACAAGTGACCAAGCTGACATATTCCAGATATGGCTGAATGACTCTTACACATTCTACCATTTTACTTTCCTATGAATATATCATAGCTTTTAGACCTGTTTACACAAATTGCAACACATGCTAAACAGAAAGCCGTTTTAAATCATCATTTGCTGCCCACAGACTGCCCATAAAGAACATTTGAGGTACTCGGGCAATGCAGACTTTCGCTCCCACTTGCATCTACAGTTTGTGTTTGTGCCTGTCTGCATGCACGAGTCTGTGTGCACACATATGACAACTCAGGATTGTTGCTTTCAGGATTGAATGCCACATCTCTGTCCCTTATTCTGTGAAAATTGCAGATAAGAGCCATTTGTTCACTATATATTCCTTTGCCGATATACTCAATATACTTCACTTTTTATTCCTCACTTTTGAAGCCAAGAATGCATAGCAACATTGCATGTACCATACACCAAGTGGCACGATGAAAGGTCATCAACTTGAAACGTTAACGATTTCTCTCTCCACTGATGCCCTGGCTGACCTGCTGAGTGCTGCCAGCATTTTCTGTTTTTATTGCAGATTTCCAGCATCGGGAACATACTGTTTTTATGTACCAAATTGACGTAGAGATCTGGTCGAGAGCCAAGTACTGGATTTTGGTGGCACTGGAGGACAGTCCTGAGTATGGACAGGACTGGAGTGGGGTGCTGGAGTTTGATGATGCTGCAGTGAAACTGTGGGAGCTTGGCAGCATGGGCTCTTTGATCCAGCATCATTGTAGATGGGCAATCTAGGATTTGGCACAACTGACGTTGCAATGTGAGGTTGGACTCACTGTCTGCTAGCAGTGAGGAATTGGTAGTACAAGGCGAGGCCCTGACAGCATCGGTTAAATAATCTATGTGTTTCCTACATTACAGCACTGACTACACATCAAAAGTGCGTCATTGGTCTCGGACAGTCAGTCTCCAATACACAGTCAGACACACGTAGAGAAAACACAAACATTCTAATTACGAGCAGCAAAGCACAGGTAATAAATAATACTTTCAAAATTCAATTTACTTGTGTTCGGTTTGAAAAAAAAATTAAGAGAAAAGACGTTTGGTCTCAGTCTCCTTTTCTCTTGTCTCACAAACATCACTAAAAGTATCACTAATTAGTGACTGGTGATTAAAACTAATTAGAACTAGTTCTGATGAAAGGTCATCGACTGAAACATTAACTCTGTTTCCCTCTCCACAGGCAACGCTGAGTATTTTCCAGCATTATCTATTTTTATTTCAGATTTTCAGCGCTCGCAGTATTTTGCTTTTGTATCACTAATTAGAATGTTTAACAATTTCTATCAACATAGTAAGTGATAGGTAAGTGGTAATTAGAGGCTGCATCTCTGTGTGGCTCACCCTCCATCTGACAAGTGTCACACATTGGAATGCTAATGTTTTATAACTGTCAATAGCAGATAATTATGTAGTAATTAGAGGCAGTTTGCTTCAAAATGAAACTTTTTTTTTTAAAGATGACCTCAAATGAGAACATTGCAGGAATACCACAGTCTCACTCTCTGCTTATTACAGTTTCTGAAATCCACAGATTACAAAATGAAAGCTACCACAGATATGAAATCAGCAGCAGCTTTTCTCTCAAAAGAAAAAAAGACTTGCATTTACATTGAGCCTTTTACGGCCACTGGACATCTCAAAGTGTTTTACAGCCAGTTTTTTTTTGGGGGGGGGGCGGAGTGTAGTCACTGTTGTAATGTGGGGAATGCGATAGCTAAGCTACGCACAGCAAACTCCCACAAACAGCTGTGTGATTATGATCAGATAATCTGTTTCTGTTATGCTGAGAGAGATAAACATTGGCCCCAGGACACTGGGGATAACTCCCCTGCTCTTCATCGAAATAGTGCCTTGGGATCTTTTGCACCACCGGAGGGCAGACGGGGCCTCCGAAAGACGGGGCCTCCGAAAGACGGCACCTCCGACAGTGCAGCACTGCACTGGAGTGTCAGCCTAGATTTTTTGTGCTCAAGTCCCTAGAATGAGAGTTGAACCCACAACCTTCTGACTCAGAGGCGAGTGTGCTACCCACTGAGCCACAGCTGACACTGACAGATCAGAGGACCCTACACCCTTATCACAGCATCACCTAATGGAATCAAAGCCAAGGGTTACAATAATGTTCTATGGGACAAGCTTTACATAGAAGTTTTCAACAGCGTGCACAAAATATATTAGAGATACCTGCATTTTCAGGGTCAAGGAAATGCAGAGATAATGGATTACTGAGTCATCAGAAGATGGGGCCTGGTGTTCTGGCTTCTGCGACAAATGGTTCCCGCAGGTTATAAACATAACTTCCAGTTAAAGCTTATTTCATTAGCTGCCTTATTGGCTTAGTGGATAAATAGAGCGAAGGGCATAGAGGTAAGCCATGGAGATTAGATGTTCTCCAATTCAATTCCTGCTCTGTCCCAAATTATCTGCTGGATCCAGTAATATGTATGAATTGAAGTTCAGACTGTGCTTTTAGTTCAACAGAGAGGAAAATCATTTGCTCTTTGATTCTATGATGAGATTAGTTTGCTGTTTTAAACTGCTAATAGATGCATTTGATGCACATTTCAGTCGTGCCCGTTTTCCAGTTAGCTAATGGGTTTCCACTGTATCTGTAAATGTATGCATCAAAAGTGAGTTATTAAAAATATATTATTAAAGGATGTTTTGTCTCTCACAAACACAAATCTGTTCCAGCTGTTTGGATCATAAAAAAAACTTGCTGAGCTAACAATTACGCACTGATAAAGAAAGACTTGCATTTATATCAGCATCTTTCACCTCAGGCTGTCCTAAAGTGCTTTACAGTCAATGAAGTATTTTTGAAGTGCAGTCACTGTTGTAATATAGGAAACACGACAGCCAGTTTTCTCACAGCAAGCTCCCACACACAGCAGTGTGATAATGACCCTATAATCTGTTTAAGTGATGCTGGTTGAGGATAAATATTGGCCAGGACATTCCCCAGCTCCTCTTTTGAATAGTGCCATGGGATCTTTTACATCCACCTGAGGGGACAGACGGGCCTCTGTTTAACATCTCATCCGAAAGACGGCACCTCTGACAATGTAGTACTCTCTCAGCACTGCACTGCAGTGTCAGCCTAGACTTCTGTACTCAAGTCTCTGGAGCGGGACCTGAACCCACAACCTTCTGACTCAGAGGAGAATGCACTACCCACTAATACCAAAGTATAGCTAGCATGTATCTGTTCCCTAACTCAGTAGTATCTTGTTCACTAATGTTAGCAGAAACTGTTTTCACACTCTTCAATCTAAGAATTTTAAAACGAAAAAAGAGAAAGACTTGGATTTATATAGCGCCTTTCATGACCACCGGACATCTCAACATGCTTTACAGCCAATTAAGTATTTTTGGAGTGTAGCCACTGTTGTAATGTGGGAAACGCAGCAGCCAATTTACGCACAAGCAAGCTCCCACAAACAGCAATGTGATAATAACCAGATAATATGGGTTTTTTTAAATGTTATCTTGATTGAGGGATAAATATTGGCCAGGACACCAGAGATAACTCCCCGCTCTTCTTCGAAATCGTGCCATGCGATCTTTTATATCCACTTGAGAGAGCAGACGGAGCCTTGGTTTAATGTCTCATTCGAACGACAGCGCCTCCGACAATGCAGTACTCCCTCAGCACTGCACTGGAGTGTCAGCCTAGATTTTTGTGTGCTCGAGTCCATGGAGTGGGATTTGAACCCACAACCTTCTGACTCAGAGGCGAAAATGCTACCCACTGAGCCACAGCTGACACTACCAAACAGATGCACAAATTAAACCATAAGAGGCTTGTATTTTATTTCAATGCATTGACCCCTCTCTTGATCACAGCAGCCTCGGTCGTCCGATCTGCATTATTTTAATACTACCGTCAACTCATTCATTTTAAACTGGCTAACACCATCATCAAAGTAACACCAATCAGAAAAAGTTTTGGTGCCAGCCTATCAAAAGAAGCTGGGCCCTTTTTAGAGCAAATTTGGTTGGTAACCCCACATGTACAGGGATTAAAAAAATAGGCCAATATTTACATCGAATGTACAGCACAAAAACAGGCCATTCGGCCCAACTGGTCTATGCCAGTGCTTATGCTCCACATGAGCCTCCTCCCAACATTCTTTATGTGGCACCTCATTTCTCCACTCGGCATCTCAGGAGGCCATCAAATGGATTGGCAAACTAGACACCCCATTATAAGCTTTTCACTCATATAAAAGTAGTACAGGTGTTCCTCCCTTATCCGGCACCCTCGGGACCTAGCCTGTTCCGAATGAGGGATTTTGCTGGATGAGGGGCAGTCATGTGTTTGCAACGCTATACAAACCCACTCCCAGCCTCAAGCCACTACGGGGCCCGCCTGGGCTGCCAACCTCCTCTTCTCTTTTCTCCACAACCCCTCCCGTCCCGACCAACGACCTCCATCTCTCTCGCCCCCCCGACCACCTCTCTCTCTCTTTCTCCCCACCCCCCCTGACCTCGGGCGACCTCCTCCCTCCTTTCCCGCCCCCCCCCCCCCCCACCCCACGCCACGCCACTGACCTTCCCACAATCTCTCCCCCGCACTCATTCCCAGTCTCAAGCCAGCCAGCTCCGATAACCCCGACCCCACGATCCACCGCCCACCCCCCTGCGGCCTTCCTCGCTGATGCACTCCCAGCCCCCAACCTGCGAGAGGGGGAGGCCCGAGATTTGAAAGAGTGGTCTATTCCCACACTTCCCGGCTGTGAGAGAGGTGCTCCGTTGTGTGGGTGGTGTGCTGGTTTCCAGTTCTGAGTGTTCTGATTTACCCCTCAATATGGCTTCAAAGGGACCATCAAGCAGTGGAAGTGGTATTAGGTGTAAACATGTGTCGTTATTCATACAGCAAAAGGTGGAATTGTTGAAGAAATTGGACATGGGCACATCGGTACGGGCCTTGTCTGAGTTTTACAATGTTGGTTGTCAACTGTGTATAACATTAAGAAGCAAAAGGATAAGATCGTTAAGTTTTTTGCTGACAATGAAAGTATGGCCTCTCGTAAAACATTGAGGGAAGGAAAAAGTATTGAATTAGAGAGTGCTCTATTACAGTGGTTTAGGCTTCGTCGGAATGATGGTATTAGCATTTCTGGTGAGATGATAATGGCGCAAGTGAAAATATTCCACAAAAGATTTAACCTGCAGCATGAATGTAAATATTCTCAAGGATGGCTGCAGAAATTTAAAACCAGGCATGGTACTACTCTACATAGCGTGCGCGGTGAAAAAAGAATTTCAGATCACGAAGCAGCAGCTAAGTTAGTCGATGAATTTGCAGTTAGTTGCAAAGAAGTTATCCCCAGAGCAGATATACAATGCCAATGAAACTGCTCTCTATTGGCGTTGTCTGCCTAGCAAAATCTTAGCAACAGATGCTGAGGAGACACCAACTGGAATGAAGGAGTGAAAGGACAGGTTAACTGTCCTTGGTTGCTGCAACACAGCAGGTACGCACAAGTGCAAGCTCATGGCCATTGGGAAAAGTGCGAAGCCAAAGGCATTCAAAGGGGTGAAAATATTCCCATTGATATACCGTGGCAAGAAGAAAGGCTGGATAACCACTAAGCTATGTCTCAAGTGGTTCCAGAAATATTTTGGACCGGAGACCAGAGCCCATTGCACATTTGGTCGGGCTGGATCCGAAGTGCAAAATTGTGCTGATTCTCGACAATTGCTCTACCCACTCTGAAGCCGAACTGCTTGTTAAAGACAATGTGGTGGGACTGTATTTACCCCCCTAACTGTACCGCTCTTATTCAGCCTTGTGATCATGGTATCTGAAGATCCTTGAAGTGCAAGTACCGCTGCGAATTTAAGCAAAAATTGCTACTATATCAGTTAATGCTGGGAAGTCCATGAAAACACTCGAGACAGATTTTAACATGAAGGATGTGATTTGGACAATAGCTAGTCTGGGAGAAATTAAGTCCATCTACTTTAAAAAATGGATGGCACAAGCTGTGGCCAGCCTTAATGTTTGAGGACAGTCCTGATGTGGATGGTGGGGCCGAGTTCACTAGATTTCACATGTGTCGAGAAACAAATTATTGGAGAATTGCTAAATTATGTCACCAGTGCAGGTGTGTCCAACAACCCTGCAGTGCTTGGTGTGACACAGGATTTGGAAGAGGAAAATTTACAAAATTGGATGGATGTCGACAAAGATACACCAATTCTGAATCGACTTACTGATCAAGAAATTGCGCAAATGGTACAGCAGGGAGAAAATAAAGATGATGAAGTTGAAGAAAGAATTTCTATTGATAAGTGCATTCAGATGACTACAGATTTTACAACAGGACTGGAGCAAAGAAGTTTCATTTCGCAGCAAGAGATCATGTATGTCTACATGATACAAGACAGGCTTATTAAAGAAAAGCCAAAATACATGAGGCAAGTCAGGCTGCAAGATTGGTTCAAAAAGACTTCAGGTACAGATGCCACCACAGCCGAGACTCCAGCTATCACCACAGCGAGACCTCAGATGTAACTGGGATGTAATTTGAGTTAGTTACCAGCTCTTCTTTTGTGGCTCAGTGTCAAATTTATCTGTTTTATCTTGTTGCACTGTTGTTGATCGCCTTGGGATGTTTTACAATGCTAAAGGCACTATAGAAATAAAAGTTATTTATTATCACTGTACTGTATTTTATCATATCAGTAACAATTGGGTGGAGCTGTACAGTGGACTGCACCTTTAAGCGCTGTTGCTGGGCTGGGCAGGGGTGCTGCTGGGGTCAGGTGTGTGCGCTCCGATTGGCTGGAATGACTGCCAGTCAGACAGTCAGTCAGTGAGTGTGCAGGGGGCTGAGGGAGCCCCACCTACCTGTCCACAGGCTTCCAGCACAGAGCGAGAGAGAGAGCACGGGAATGCTGCAAAATGGCGCGCCAGAAAGCTCGATGGCTGCAGCTCGCTGCGAGAATGTCGGGCTGTCTCTCTCTTGGGGTGTGCATCTCTGCATTGGGCATTTTGCAATGCGGGTTGCCGTGCCCGGGGGCTATTGGGGGGGGGGGGGGGGGGGGAGGTCGGTGAGGGAGGCTGGCACTGATTCTCCGAATCACCGACCATCCTACATTCGACGCTGCAGCTGAGGGGGCGGGGAGAAGGTTGGCGGCCCGAGCGAGCCCAGTGGGTCCCAAGGTGCTGGCTCCGAAGTTGGGTAAATTAATTGTGGGTCTGTTGAGATTGAAATGTGCCCTGCAAGTGTAAAATGGCCACATTTTTTTTTAACATTAACATTTTGAGAGGATTTTGACCAGCCACTTTCTGCGCATGCGCCACCTGGTGGCCGGAAATGGTTCTGAACGAGGGGTGGTGCCATATAAGGGAATCCCGGATAGAGAAGTTCAACTTGTAGTATTCAACACCTGATATGATGTGGAATCTATACATATAGTTGACTTTGATTATGATTATTTGCCATACCACTGCAATGCCACAACTTCTCTTGTGTGCAGCACGACGCCAACCTAGGGAGTAGGACTTTTATCAACTAGCACTGAATTTGTGACATGGATTACTTCAGGCCATTTTTTTGAAAGCCTCCAGAAAAATGTACCAGTAGGGAATATCATCTGCTGAGAGCGCACATCAAAAATTCGGACACAATCCACGCATTTTCCAACTGCTTAAATTAATTGTCATAACATTGTGCATGAACGAATGATCCAATATGCACTCTCGATGGGCGAGGACTCCAATCGTTAGTGAAGTGAAGGATTATCCCCAAAAAGGAGTTACCTTTCTGCTTCTCATCTTTTTCTCTCTCCTACCCTTTGAAAGGGACCCGACCACTGAGTTTGTACAACAAACCAAAGTATCAATCAAATGTATTTTTCAACAAAAAAAAGAAACAGAATCACAACACCATTATTGGTCAAAAACTCCTTTATAAAAGTTATTTAAAAAAATAAATGTTAGGTCAAATCTTGGGTTTAAATGAGCAAAAACAATCAAAGAAGTATTTCTGTAAGAAGAAACTTAATTTGAAGCAAATTTTAAACACCTCGTTTCCTCAGAAGGCAATTACTTTATTCAGTATTTTGCAATTACATCGAAGCTTTACACTGTACACCAAAGGTGGGTGTCCCATCAAATCTGTCCGGCCCAGAGTCAAATAACTGGTCTGCTCCTAGAGTCATGCGAATTTAAAAGACAAGATCCAGAGAGTGCTGTCAACCTCCTCAGCCAGGAGTGCACTGGACTAACATGTACTCATTCGCAATTGTGCTGTTCTTTTGCAGTCGGTACCTGCTTCAGGAATCTACACTGTTGCAGATCCTAGCCAAAAGGTGAGCAGTCTTGCAGCAGGCAAGAATCATGCACCAGCTCACTGTGCCCCTGCCCCTTACCTAGGGCTCCAGCAGGGGCTGGGCTGGCCAATAACCCTCCTTGAAGCAACTGATGGGCCTAGGCTCACAAAGCTGAGCCGGAGGATGTCAATACACCTACCTGTCTGCTCCTCTCCCCCAACAGATCCTATCCTCCAAAGAATGCAATCAATCTATAGACTCCAACATCAAGCCAACATATACAGAATGTCAAGACATTGAGTGAGAGAGAAAGCGGGCGAGACTGAAAGCGACAGAGAGAGCGAGCGAACGAGAAACCGAGACCGAGAGAATGAGACAGAATGTGAGAGAGAGAGAGAGAGAGAGAGAGAGAGAGAGAGAGAGGCAGGCAGACAGGGTGAGCGCGAGGGCGAGGGCGAGCAAGCGCGAGGACGAGCGCGCGAGAGGGAGCAAGCAACGGTACGAGGGCGCGCGCGAGACAGAGTGCGAGAGAGAAACTCACACACACACACAGGCACACAGACACACAGACACAGAGAGACAGAGAGAGACACCCATACAGAGAGAGACAGAGAGTGGCATAAATGGTATGGGCAAGAATTCCCAAGATATGCAAAATGGAATTGGACATATCATTTAATTATGATTTTACTCAACTCAAAAGCAATTTTAAATCAAATGTGGCCCATTGATTAGTACTGTCACAAGAATCTGACCCACTGCTCAAAACAAGTGGGCTGGCCTTCTGTAGGTCATCTGAATAAATGAAAATCTCTGCTCACTTCCCAATGTTTTCATAATTAATTTATTTCTTGTAAAACTTTCAGAGAGTGTTAATAAGTTTAGTACTCTTCAAAACTCACACTTGGACTACATGAGAACAGATGTGCAGCATAAGGCTATACCCTTGGCACAGACCGCAGGAGTTTAGTACAAAAACAATCAGAGGGTTGCAATGCTACAGTGGCTTCACCCAACTGCCCAGAGCCCCATTCCCCTCAATGTGCAATGTGCTGCTTCTCCCCGTCCACCTACTTGAATCACTCTCTCGGTTTCTCTGTGCTTGGCCTCCATGGTAAGTATTACAAAGTATTTACAGCACAGAAACAGGCCATTCAGTCCAACAGGTGTGGGGCCCGTGTTTATGCCCCACATGAGTCTCTTCTCAACTCTCTTCATCTAACCCTATCAGCATATCCTCCCTCCGATTGCTTTCTCCCTCATGTGCTTACCTAGTTTCTCCTTGAATGCATCTATGCTATTCGCCTTAAATACTCCATGTGGTAACAAGTTTCACATTCTCACCACTCTCTGGATAAAGTCGTTTCTCGCGAATGCTCTATTGGATTTATTAGTGACAATCTTATATTTATGGCCCTAGTTCTGGTCTCGCCCGCAAGTGGATACAAAGTAAAGACAAACATGAGACAGGTACAAAACAGAAGAGTAAAAGACAAGAATGGAAGGTGTGATAGTGACTTTCACCATGACGTTTCACAACTGAGTTAAGAAATTTCTCATCTCAGTCCTAAATGGTCGACCCCTTATCCTGAGACTATGTCCCCTAGTTTTAGATTCTCCAGCCAGAAGAAATAGCTTCTCAGCATCTACCCTGTCAACACCTCTCAGAATCTTACATGTTTCAATGAGATCCCAGTTGATTATCTTGCACGATTTTATACAATGTAACATTGATGAATGCTGCGCTCACTTATTTCTAGGGACTTGCACTGCCTGTTCTCCAAGTACCATAAGCTCGTATCCATATTCTTGGAACATAATTATATAATTTCTCCAAAATTGAAGCAATACCGTGCAATGTATTCTAAATGTAGAGCAGTGAAAAATACAATTAACCATCCATTATTTGGAGGCACACGATTTAGAGTAATGAAGTACAGCATCTGAACGTTGACCTTCCTCCTCTTTAAAGCGCACATTTTATTTTTACAAATCAAAAAGCTGAATAGAAAGCGTTCTCCCAGGGGTTAAGAATGATGCCAGAATAAGGTGGGAGGGAGGGGAGGAGGGGGCAAAGATTAGAAAGACCCCATATTGGTTCTCTGCTCTTACCTCCACTCACTCTGTACATTACTGGAGACATTTTGGAACTGCAGCAATCTCACGAGTCTTGCCCGCAATGAAGACCCAGAGGCGATTTCGAGACCTGGTGGCACTGTAATTTCAAATATCAATGTCCAGTAGGCCATCAGGTCTGATTGTACATGGAGCATCTCAAAGATATTTTAGTAATATACACATTTTTTTTAAAATAACACGTCTCCAGATCAAAGACGACCGTCTTATTTTCACACAGCCTCAAATCAATTGCCATGAGAAAGTCTACGTAACACCACTATTCAAAGGAAGTATTGACGCTTCTATTATCAACTCTAAACTATGCAACTCCAAAAGATAAAATATCCAACTTCACCTTGCCCTCAGAGTTCACTGCCCGCCTGCGCTCACTGAACCTCTCCAACCCATATTCACAGCCACCCCCTCGAACCTGCCATCTCATATGGCCTCTCTATTCTCATTGTTTCAATCACAGACAAGGACACTTCCGATTTCTTCCTTGTATCTCTACCACACCCTTCCAACCCAACTTCCTACTGCATCTCCTCTCCCCAAGTCTCTACAACACCACTCCCAATTGTCTCTGTCCTGCCTCAGCATCTCTACTGCTGAAACCCTCATTCATTCTTCTGTTACCTCCAGATTCGACTGTGCCAATGCTCTCCTCGCTGGCCTCCCATCTCCCACCATCCATAAACTTGAGTTCATCCAATACTCTGCTGTCACAACCTAACTTGCACCAAGTCCAGCTCATCCAGCACTCTGGTGCTCACTTTCAATTTTAAAATTGTAATTTTCAAATTCCTTCATGGCTTCGCCCCCCCCTAGCTCTGTAACCTCCCCCAGCTCTGCAACCCTCCAAGAACTCTTATGTTCCTTCAACTCTGGCCTTTTGTGCATCCTCCACTCTTTTCATTCCACTACTGGCAGCCTTGCCTTCAGCCAAATAGGCCCTCCGCTCTGGAATTCCCTTCCTAAACCTCACTCCACACCTTTAAGACTATCCTTAAAACCTGACTTTCTGACCAAGATTTTAATCACCAATCCTAATATCATCTTCTCTGGCTCTGTGTCAATTTCTCTTTCATTACATTCCCGAGAAGCACTTTGGGATGTTAAAGGCACTACATAAATGCAAGTTGTTCTTGTAGGTTCTCTCATTTTAACCAATGTAATAGTGAACAGGATTGATATTGCATTTGAGTTCATGGTGCATTTCTAGATGCACTAACCCACATTAAAAACCTAAAACGATATGATGGGAGTGAAATTCTATTCTAATATTTGCAGACACACTGTAGGTCATGAATGTAGTGCCACATTGTATAATGAGATGCAGTATTATGAACAAAAACAGCAAACAATCCATTACTTAGTGCTATTATACAAGTAAAAATAGCAATCCAACCCAGCATGTATATTTTAATATAATCATTCTTAATTAGTCCTACTAAAACAAATGCACAGCAATGTAGACTTCAATGCACTTACCAGGCCGAGCCGCAATTAAGTGCGTTGTCCTGTTGGGGTCTTTGAAATTCAAAGATAAGATTTTGTTAACCGTGGCTCCAAGTGCCGTGGCATGATACCACTCTCTTGTCTTTTCTATTGGGTAGTTTGTGGGGTAGAGACCACTGAATATTATCGTTGTGGCTTCAAGTGCCTTGCTCTTCAGTTCTGGAACGATTTTACGCAGATCAGGCACTTGTCTCTCCTTTTTAAGGTACTTCTCATACTGGGCATAATACTCTGTGTGGACATGGACTAGGATCATTTCCAAGTAAATCAAATGGTCATCTTCATCTTGGTCCTCCTCTTCCATGTCCATGCTTTGGTCCAGAGATTCGCCCATTGTTACTCCAGACTGCTCGCTATTTTGAGACTCTGTTTCGGCCTCTTTCTTATCAGTGCACCCATTTCCGACATCACCAAGCAAGTCTTGATCATCATCTGCCTCGGGTCCCTGATCAGCACTTTTATCCTGTGAATCGGACTCTGGCAAATCAACCGCCTTTTCCTTCTCTTTGTCTGAGTGGTTAAGTTTTACCTCCATTTGCACGGTTCCACCTTTTTTTTGTTTCCTTGACTTCGTCTCAGTCAAACTCTTCTGCTCTTTTTCAGTATCTACGCTCGAGGTAGGCGATGGGGAAGCAGAACCTCTTTTTCCCTCCTGTGATTCACTGTCACTGTCACTTGACAAATCAAAGTCGAGCTCGCTACTAACCTGAGTTAACTGGCTTTCACCTTCCTTGCCAGATTGTTCCAAGTTACTTTCTGTCGCTGTAATATCACACTCAATTGAGTGTTCAGGTTCTTTTGCTTTCACAGAAGCATCAGTAATAGCAGTTTTTGTGTGAGATACATTGGCATCGCATAAAGCTATCCTTTCATTTACTTTATCATGTGAAGCCTTTACACTAGGACCACATTTTAAAGATTCATCACATTTAAAAGTTTCCTCACTTAGAACACTACTGCTACCATTTTGTTTCTTGGAACACTCCCCGAGACCATTACTTTGCTCTTTTGCCTCGGATTCTTCACTACACTTGTTGCTCGTACTGACAGCGTCGGTGTAAGTGGATGCTGGCTGTTCCAACCCTTCTGTGGGCTTTGATGAATGGTTTACTGCAGAACAGATGAAGAAAAAACAAAATTAGGAACCAATTACTCATTTTCAGCTAGAACATTGACTCTTCAGCAAAAATCAGCCCGCACTAAAAGGCTGATTGTCTAGACACTTTTCAGTAAACTAGGTTACTCAAGTCACAGTGCAGTAAGTTAAGACAAGACGTGAATAAAACTTTGAGCTTCAAAACTGTGGAAAACTAAATAACTAAAGCTTCTTCATTCGCATTCTGGGATCATAGGAACACGAGTAGGCAATTCAGAGTCTGTTCCACCATTCAATGAGATTATGGCTGATCGGTATCTTAACTTCATCTACCCGCCTTGGTTCCGCATCCCTTAATACCCTTGCCTGACAAAAATCTATCAAAAGATATTACACCATGAGAATCACCCACCTGTTTCTTTTATTAGCTTTTAAACACTTTCCACTTTTGCTCATTTTCTTAACTTCCTCTCGCCCCAATATTTCTGTTTTCTCAGCGTCTATGCAAAGGGGAAGGCAACCACAGAAGCTGAGCAGCTGCAACTGGGAGAAGGTGTCAGTGTTGTGGTGGTGAGCCTGCATGTCAACTAAAGTATTTAGAGATGGCATAACATGGTTCCAATACAGTCTTCCTCACTCTTCCCTGCCCTTCTAGGATATTCATCCACTGTTGAAATGGTCCCACACAACACTGCACTACTTTCCTGCTTTTCCCAAAATATTTTCAACAAAAATATCCCATCAGTACATTACATCCCATATTTACAAGGAATTAGACTTTAAAAAAGTAATATATTGGCTTTTTCCCCATTCATTAACAAAGTAGATTGTAAATGTGTCTGGTTGGTCAATTGGTCAGTCAAGAATTAGTTGAAGGGGAAAAAAAATCTAAATTCTCTTAATGTTAAGACAGCAAAAGGACAACAAAGGAGGAAAGGATGTTTTGGGAGGTCATTGATGGCTGAAAAGAATGGAAAGAAAATAGAGAAAGAGGAATTAGTGCCAATAAAGATTATATATTTCCTACGTGTCCTCAATAGGTGGTCTATCCAGAGAATGGCAAGGGAATGTCAATCCATCAGAGATATTTGTCAAGGGAGAAATCACATCTACAGCAACTTTCCCAGGTTAAGACTTGAGTAAATACAAAAATAGCAATGCACCTCAGCAGCACCACAACTGCCTGGCCGGAGTATTGTGCCTGTTGGCCCAGCCGAAACCCTCCCTGGTGGCCCAGTGGCCAATCCTAAATAATGGCCGATTATCTCCCCTTTAAAGCAGGGGAGCTACATGGTGACACAGACACACAATGACATCACCACCGCTATGCTGCCCTTTTCCAGCACTTACCACCGCACTTCCACCCCCATTATGACTTCTAGTCCGCTCAAAAAAAGACAAAAACCAGAACAATAATGCAAGTCGCAACCTCTTCCGAGATGGCGGTAAAAACACTTAAAAAATCGTAAGTGTGCCAGCTTTCTGGTGGGCCTGAATTTCGGCTCCTTGGTGTCATATTTGACCCTGAAATGAGCTCTCGACTACATATCCGCAGCATAACCAAGACCGCTTTCCACCTCCGTAATATTGCCCGTCTCCGCCCTTGCCTCAGTTCATTCGCTGCTGAAGCCCTCATCCATGCCTTTGTTATCTTTAGACATTCTACCTTATGTAAACTAGAGGTGATCTAAAACTCGGCTGCCCGTGTCCAAACGCGCACCAAGACCCATTCACCCATCACGCCTGTGCTCGCTGACCTACATTGGGCTCCCGGTTAAGCAACGCCTCAATTTCTAAATTCTCATCCTTGTTTTCTAATCCCTCCATGGCCTCGCCCCTTCCTATCTTTGTAATCTCCTCCAGAACCCCCCCAGAGATGTCTGTGCTCCTCTAATTCTGCCCTCGAGCATCACTGGTTATAATTGCTCAACCATTGGTGGCTGTCCTTCTGTTGCCTAAGCCCCAAGCTCTGGAACTCCCTACCTAAACCTCACCACCTCTCCAATTCATAGGTCCCCTGCAGTCAGAATCAGGGGAAGTCATAACGGGGAACAAAGAAATGGCGGACCAATTGAACAAGTACTTTGGTTCGGTATTCACTAAGGAGGACACAAACAACCTTCCGGATATAAAAGGGGTCAGAGGGTCTAGTATGGAGGAGGAACTGAGGGAAATTCTTATTAGTCGGGAAATTGTGTTGGGGAAATTGATGGGATTGAAGGCCGATAAATCCCCAGGGCCTGATGGACTGCATCCCAGAGTACTTAAGGAGGTGGCCTTGGAAATAGCGGATGCATTGACAGTCATTTTCCAACATTCCATTGACTCTGGATCAGTTCCTATCGAGTGGAGAGTAGCCAATGTAACCCCACTTTTTAAAAGAGGGAGAGAGAAAACAGGGAATTATAGACCGGTCAGCCTGACATCGGTAGTGGGTAAAATGATGGAATCAATTATTAAGGATGTCATAGCAGCGCATTTGGAAAGAGGTGACATGATAGGTCCAAGTCAGCATGGATTTGTGAAAGGAAAATCATGCTTGACAAATCTTCTGGAATTTTTTGAGGATGTTTCCAGTAGAGTGGACAAGGGAGAACCAGTTGATGTGGTATATTTGGACTTTCAGAAAGCTTTCGACAAGGTCCCACACAAGAGATTAATGTGCAAAGTTAAAGCACATGGGATTGGGGATAATGTGCTGACGTGGATTGAGAACTGGTTGGCAGACAGGAAGCAAAGAGTAGGAGTAAATGGGGACTTTTCAGAATGGCAGGCAGTGACTAGTGGGGTACCGCAAGGTTCTGTGCTGGGGCCCCAGCTGTTTACACTGTACATTAATGATTTAGACGAGGGGATTAAATGTAGTATCTCCAAATTTGCGGATGACACTAAGTTGGGTGGCAGTGTGAGCTGCGAGGAGGATGCAATGAGGCTGTCGAGCGACTTGGATAGGTTAGGTGAGTGGGCAAATGCGTGGCAGATGAAGTATAATGTGGATAAATGTGAGGTTATCCACTTTGGTGGTAAAAACAGATAGACAGACTATTATCTGAATGGTGACAGATTAGGAAAAGGGGAGGTGCAACGAGACCTGGGTGTCATGGTACATCAGTCATTGAAGGTTGGCATGCAGGTACAGCAGGCGGTTAAGAAAGCAAATGGCATGTTGGCCTTCATAGCGAGGGGATTTGAGTACAGGGGCAGGGAGGTGTTGCTACAGTTGTACAGGGCCTTGGTGAGGCCACACCTGGAGTATTGTGTACAGTTTTGGTCTCCTAACCTGAGGAAGGACATTCTTGCTATTGAGGGAGTGCAGCGAAGGTTCACCAGACTGATTCCCGGGATGGCGGGACTGACCTATCAAGAAAGACTGAATCAACTGGGCTTGTATTCACTGGAGTTCAGAAGAATGAGAGGGGATCTCATGGAAACGTTTAAAATTCTGATGCGTTTAGACAGATTAGATACAGGAAGAATGTTCCCAATGTTGGGGAAGTCCAGAACCAGGGGTCACAGTCTAAGGATAAGGGGTAAGCCATTTAGGACCGAGATGAGGAGAAACTTCTTCACCCAGAGAGTGGTGAACCTGTGGAATTCTCGACCACAGAAAGTTGTTGAGGCCAATTCACTAAATATATTCAAAAAGGAGTTAGATGAAGTCCTTACTACTAGGGGGATCAAGGGGTATGGCGAGAAAGCAGGAATGGGGTACTGAAGTTGCATGTTCAGCCATGAACTCATTGAATGGTGGTGCAGGCTCAAAAGGGCCGAATGGCCTACTCCTGCACCTATTTTCTATGTTTCTAATTCACTCTACTCCTTTAAGATGCTGCTTAAAACTTACCTCTTTGACCAAGCTTTTGGTCACCTGCCCTAATTTCTCCTTGTGTAGCTTGGTGTCAAAAAATTATGTCTCATAATACTCCTGTGAAGCGCCTTGGAATGTTTCACTACGTTGAAGTGTTGTATAAATACAAGTTGCTGTTGTAAATGCAACTTTCCAGGTGGAGAATTATTGATATGCTATATAAATCCTACGCCACAATGTATTACTTCTCAGTATATAGATGAAGCCACTTTTTAAAAAATGGAAGGTAAAGTTGCTTCATTGTCTCAGTTTTGAAGCTCAGGTTTTATGCTACCTCCTGTCTCAACTCACAGGACGCACCACTGTACCCAATGTGACAGAAAGCTCTGGAATTCACAGCTTCAGCATTTCGAGAACCCCTGACCCTCATGGCTTGCCAACGTAAATCAGTAGAACTACGTCCCAATCACATGGTCATGGATTTAACAGCAGGCCTGTCTACCACTCAAAATCACCTGTATAAAATTAGGAATTCAAGTTTGGGTTACATTGTTAAACATAGCAATGGAGAAAGAATAATGGATAAATTGGCACAGCTTGTTTGCTATGACCTATTGTCATGGACAAACTACAACCTAGTGCACCCTGAACTCTCAACATGGATTTACCAATCCCTCTACCCTTCACAGTTTCATAATTTACATTTTCTTTTGATTCATTTGTCAATTCAATAGGTGGATTGCAGAATCCTGTTCAACATGACTCTCGTATTAAGTGGCCACATTCCACCACTCTCCATTTAGCCGAAACAAAAGTCAGTACTTCCAATACGAGGCAGGTTCAGAAGAAAACTGACGCACTGCATTTATTTCGCAGAATGAAGGTGCAAAGCTGTAAATGAAGATTAGCACTGTTGTGACACTAGAGAGCAACCACATTGCAGCAGAGGAGAATAAATAAAATTCACGAGAAGGGCCAGTGCCTAGTCTTTTTACCTCTGCAAGCAACGTTCAAATTTCGGCCTGAAAATAAAGAACATTTATATGGCACGTTATTAGATTCCAAAGCCTTAGATTTGAAGTGCAGTCACTGATGTAGGCAAACAAGGCAGCCAATTTGTGCAAAGCAAGGTCCCACAAATAGTAAATGAATGAATGGCCAGATACATTTTGGGGAGTGGAGGGCAGTAGTGCTGTTGAGTGAGGGAACAACGTTAGCCAGGACATCTTGAGAAATCTCTGCTCATCTTCAAATAAAGCAATGGGATCTTGAACACCTGCCTGACAATCAAAGTTTCCTCTTTTTGCAGACTGCAAGAATAAGGGGAGAGAGTTTGTGAAGTCTCCATCTACTTTGTAGAGAGATCCAAAATTGGGCTGAAATATTAGAGATATAAAGATGGTTGATGGAGTCAGCTGGGGGGGGGGGGGGGGCAGGCGGGGTAAAGAGTCTTCTGAGGTTCTACTTCTGGCATTTTATTGGAGCAGTGTGAAGAGAATTTACTCTGCATGTCCCATACATGCTCAATGCAGCCAACAGCATGCAAAAGTAGGGATGTGCTCCTTTGGTAGAAATGAATGTGAAAAGATCTATAT
Source organism: Pristiophorus japonicus (assembly GCF_044704955.1). Lineage (NCBI taxonomy): Eukaryota > Metazoa > Chordata > Chondrichthyes > Pristiophoridae > Pristiophorus > Pristiophorus japonicus. The sequence continues at coordinate 313,874,468 of NC_091977.1, forward strand.
GCAAGGCTGCCCCCGATTGGCTCTATACATGTAAAACACACTTTCAAGGGAGCACTGTATGATAATCCTGCTTGTAGCAAGACGTTCATTGGCTGTGGTTAGCACAAGAATGTCATGAGACTAAGACTGTACAAGGCAGCCAGAGTGTTTCTTGTGCTGTCCTTCCATTCTTCATTGCCCTTGAATTCAGATGAATGCCTTAAACTGATGAGAGTACAGAAGAGATTTACTAGAATAGTTCCAGGGATAAGGGATTACAGTTACATGGATAGACTAGAGAAGGGGTTGGGTCTCCTTGGAGCAGAGAAGGTTAAGAGGAGATTTGATGGAGGTGTTAAAAATCATGAAGGGTTTAGATAGAGTAAATAAAGAGAAAGTGTTTCCAATGGCCAAAGGGTCGATAAACAGAGGACACAGATTTAAGGTGATTGGCAAAAGAACAAGAGGTGACAGGAAGATAAACCTTTTCATGCAGTGAGTGGTTAGAATCTGGGATGCACGGTCTGATAGGATGGAGGATACAGATTCAACAATTGCCTTCAAAATGGAATTGGATAAATACTTGAAGGATAAAACATTGCAGGGATATGAAGAGCGAGCCGGTGGGGGGAGGAACTAATTGGGCTGCTCTTTTAAAGAGTCAGCACAGACTTGATGGTCAAATGGCCTCCTTCTGTGCTGTGCTGTTCTAGGATTCAATGATTAGAGCATCCAGGGAAGCAGCCATCATTGCCCTGCATGATTCTCTGCTGACAGTCACATACCATGCTCACATGGAAATAAAACACAAAACTCCTTTTCCAGAGTTAAAGAGCACAAAATTGTGCTCGGGGACCCAAATGGCAACAGGGGCACAGTTGACGACCTCCTCTGGCTATCCCAGCAGCTCAGCATAATTGTATTGCACTCCTCGTATTGATGCTACATCATTGTTCAGTGACAAAAGTGTTGCAGCTGTTGTCCCCACTAAATAATGCACCTGTAAGCTGGATACATCTGTGGGCAGCATGTTGGCTGATACTGCAGAAGTCCCCAGTGTATCTTGAAAGAAGCTCGATGCATAATATTGAGGCGCATGCTGATTCTGACAGCCACCATACGAGTGTTACTTCTTGTGCAGAGATCACGGTGAAGGATCTTGCACAGCTGTCAATGCTTCTCTGCTACGCCTCAACCCCCTTATTCACATCAGTACTGGCGTTATTTGGTAGCAGTGCCTGGTAGCGGAACTGAAAAAAGTGACTGTACACTACAACTGCCACCCGATATCTTGAGCAGCCCTTTCCTGGTTCTCCTGTGACAGGACCAGTTCCTGCTGTGGCCAGACACATGCAAAGTGGAAAGAGCACTTCAACTTAACTTACCTTGATATGAAGATACCAGTGTTGTCCTTGCAGCCATTCTCCCTGAACATCTCCTTCATCTGTGAGTGATGAATACGTCTTGCCAGGGGTGCATTCCGACAGCATTGAACCCCATTTCCCTGTCAACAGTTTGACACGAGCCCCAGTGTTTTTTTACTTACAGGGAAGCGCCTTTTATCCTCTTGGTGTTTTCCCTCCCACATAAAGGAGCCCACCTGAGACTATGTATCACAGCAGATGACGCAATTTGCTTTTTCAAGCATTGGCAAACCGGCACAGCTGCACAAACCAACAGTTCAGCAGTAAGGAACGTGTTACACTGGTAATGGGGAAGTAGCTCATTCTCAGGAAACCACTCATCACAGATAAGAACAGAAGAAATAGGAGTAGGTGTCGGCTATTCGGCCCCTCGAGCCTGCTCTGCCATTCAATAAGATCATGGCTGATCTTCGACCTAACTCCACTTTCACGTCCGATCTTCATATCCTTTGATTCCCTTAATATTCAAAAATCTAATCGATCTCTGTCTTGAATATATTCAACGACTGAGCATCCACAGCCCTCTGGGGTAGAGAATTCCAAAAGATTCACATCCCTCCGAGTGAAGACATTTCTCCTCATCTCAGTCCTAAATGGCCGACCCCCTTATTCTGAGACTGTGACCCCTGGTTCCAGACTCCCCAGCCAGAAGAAACATCTACCCTGTCAAGCTCCATCAGAATTTTATATGTTTTAATGAGATCACGTCTCATTCTTCTAAACGCTGGAGAATATAGGCCTAGTCTACTCAATTTTTCATCATAGGAAAATCCTCCCATCCCAGGAATCAGTCTGGTAAACCTTCGCGTGTGTTCTGTTTATACAGCAACAATCACTAACAAAAAAGAGGTACAACTAATCTTTACCTTTTACTTTGCTCAAGTGAACCAGATGTACCAGCACAGGTTTACTGTGGGGTTGTGGTGAGGCATGTATAGTAACTCCAGGTGAAATATCCTGCAATCCAGGAACAAACTTGTGAACAGGTGGCTAAACAAATGAAATCATAGTTACCACCCTGTCCTTGTTTTATTCATTTGAAAAAAGATGTCTGACATATGCTGAGCTGTAAATTCTGGCTGGCCAAAGCTTCTGGTAGTACATAGGCCAAATATCACCTCTTCCACATTTCTCAACCTATGTCCCCCATCAAACCTCTTTCTGTAAGGTGATACAATATCAGTTATTTAGTCACTTTTCACAAGTTGGTTCCTGGGCCACTGAAATCAGTGCGTAGAATATTAAAATAAAAACGCACTGTGCTTTTGGAACTATTAAACCAATCTTAATATGATCATGTTTGTTCAGTTCTAATGGTGCCTTGATAGAGAAAACAACCACTAACAGACACAAAAAATATCACTGCCATTACTCAAGCTTGCGACGTAAATGCCTGCTTAGCAACTAAACCCAAACTTATCGAAGTCCCATTTTACAGCTGATCCTTATGGCATATGCTAGTAGACCAAACTTATAGATGGTCCAAACACAGGTTTGCACCCATTCTCCATTAACTGCTGACGTCGGCCTCGGTACAATAGGAAAGCACTAAGCAGATGCCCAATCACAAAAAGTACATGGCCCAAATGCTAGCTCAATAATTCAATTAACACCATTTCTAAATGACTTTGATATTAAAGTTGCTGCTTTCTTACAGCATGTCCCAGGCACATACACTTCGATTAGCACTCACCCCTCTTTTTCGCCTGAACATCCCTTGATCCTGGTGGGGCATTGATATCTCCAGTTCCTTGAAAATAGGTGTATTTTTTCACCGCTATTAGATTCGGTGCAAATTTCCAAACATCTTCACGATCATCGATGATGCAAACCATTGAGTCACCACATGGAAAGAGATTTCTAAATTGAAGAATAAAATATAAATGTTGTTTTGCAATACGAAGAGTTCTACTCCTTTTAAATCTTAATTCCCTTTAAGAGCACTAATTAAATTAGACACCTATGCTGGTTTGAGAAATCACAGAATATAAGAGCAGGTAGATAATGCTTGAACTGTATAAAACACTAGTTAGGCCACAGCTAGAGTACTGCGTACATCGTGGCCTGCCCCGACCTGTGTGAGAACACCGCTGCAGGTCGGGGCTATAAATAGAGCTGAACATACCACTGCAGCTTCCAGTGCGAGCCGCTCCAAGTGTGCGACGGCTTTGAGATGGGCGACTGAGTGACGTCATCAGGATCCAGGTCGCCGTTTGGAGCGTGGGCAGGAGCATCGGCTGGGCCCTGGTAAAGCAGAGAAGCACGGAAGGTCGTGGCGGACTTGCGACGAGTGATCAGGGCGGAGGAGTGATGAGGGATCGTGGCTGAGATATGGTGGGTGATCGTGACGGAGGTTCGGCAAATGTTTGGTGCGGAAGTGCGGTGGGAGATCGTGGCAGAGGTGCGGCGAGTGTTTTTGTGGCAGAGGAGCGGTGAGGGATCGTAGCGGAGGTGCGGCGAATGAGGATACGGTGCCCAGAAGAGCCGAGGGCCCAGGGGCAACACGGGCCAGCCCACACTGCAATGTGTGCGCGCACTAGGTCCGTGCAGCAGAGCAGGTCTCCAGTTGTCCTGGTTCAACCCTTGCCACCGGATAACGGCATAGCTCTGTGCAGGTCACCACACGCTAAAAAAAGTTAACGTACAGGCATATTCCACCCCCTCAATTGGATTTCAGGACTGAAACATCGGGTCTTTCATTGAAACATCTGTGAACTCTTGTAGAAACAAGTCATCCTCGTTCCGAGGGACCACCTGTGAATGAACGAATGAATGACTGCGTACAGTTCTGGTCACCACATTGCAAGAAAGATGTGATTGCACTAGAGAGGAGATTTACGAAGATGTTGCCTGGACTGGAGAATTTTAGCTATGTGGAAAAATTGGATAGGCTGGGGTTGTTTTCTTTGGAACAGAGGAAGCTGAGGGGAGATTTAATTGAGGTGTATAAAATTATGAAGATCTTGGATAGAGTGGATTGGAAGGATCTATTTTCCATAGCAGAGAATTCAATAACTAGGGGGCATAGATTTGAAGTAATTGGTAGAAGGATTAGAGGAGAGATGAGGAGAATTTTCTTTCACCCACAGGGTGGTGTTGGTATGGAACTCACTGCCTGAAAGGGTGGTAGAGACAGAAACTCTCACCGAATTTAAAAAGTACTTGGATACTCACTTGAAGTGTCGTAACCTAAAGATTAAGGACCAAGAGCTGGAAAGTGAGATAAGGCTGTAAGCTCTTTATCAGCTGGCACAGGCACGATGGGCTAAGTGGCCTCCTTCTGTGCCTGTAAATTTCTATGAATTTATGAGGTGTTGAGGAATATTACTTATCATTGTTTTCAGAATATTTTAGGTAATATTTGGAAGTTCTGTTCCTGCGCAATTGATGAGCTTGTATATTGTGTGGATTGTTAGAGAAAAACAGGGCTAGCAGGAGATCATAGAATGGTTACAGCACAGAAGGAGGCCATTCAGCAAGTCGGTCCCGCGGCAGCTCTCTGCAAGAGCAGTTCAGCAAGTCCCACTCCCCCGTCCTTTCCCCGTAGCCCTGCGACTTTTTTTTTTCTTCAGGTACTTATCCAATTCCCTTTTGAAATCCACGATTGAGTCTGCCTCCACCACCCTTTCAGGTAGTGCGTAAGAAAGTTTTTCCTCATGTCGCCTTTGGTTCTTCTGCAAATCACCTTAAATTTGTGTCCCCTGGTTCTTGACCTTTCACCAATGGGACCCCTCAAGATTTTGAACATCCCTATGAAATCTCCTCTCAACCTTCTCTGCTCTAATGAGAACAATCTCAGCTTCTCCAGTCTATCCACGTAACTGAAGTCCCTCATCCATTAATCCATTCTTGTAAATATTTTCTGTACCCTCTCTAAGGCCTTCACATTCTTCCTAACGATCATGGTGTGTGGTCTCTATCTGCAGATCCCATTCTTATTTCACTCTACCACCAACCATTTCTGCCACTCAATTGATAATGGTCTGGGGGAGGCTCACAAACACTAGCAATACTGTCATATCACAGTAACTGCTGTTAGTGCTATTTCTACATGCATTTTAAAATGTACTCTATTTCATCTACATTAAAAATTAACACTTTGCATCACCTACATTAAAAATATTGCTTATAGTTTTGTATATCACTTTAAATCTATGGATGGCAATTAAAGGTGCCGGTCGTACAAAAAAAGTTTTTAACACTTTTCACATTGATTGAAATAAGCAACAAGCTGCAACTTCAAACAATTGCATCATTAAATTCATTTTTTTCTAAATTGTTCAAGCCAATATTATGAGTCAACTGAATACGCTGCTGTACAAATTAGAATTCCCACTAAAATCACTGACGTTGTGCCAAAATAGATAGACTTCTGTGGTTTATTCTGTACTACTTTCGATTGATGTGGTAAATCCCATTTAAAAATTGTTTCAAGCCAGCTGCATTTCTAAGGCTATCTCCTCCCTGCAGCTTCCTATGTTTGAATACTTCCTTCATTTATTACTTACTTCCCTACTAGTTTGCCAATTTACACATGACCAGCCTGGGGCTCTATTCACCACACGTGTGTGATCATCTGCTTCTCTCCCCACTCGCCACAAGTACTGACATCTCTACCCACTCATGATTGTTCTTCGAGCACAAAGAGCACAAAATAGCCTGAAAACAAAGAAAGACAGTCCAGCATTGATATGATGATGGGGCTAGATGAGGCAGGGTGGGAGGAGGCTCGTGAGCACAGAGCAGTTGGTCAGAATGGCCTGTTTCTGTGCTGTAAAATCCTGCGTCATTCTATGTAACTAGGAATGGACGGTTTTGGTGGGGGGGGGGGGGGGGGGGGGAAGTGAGGAGTGATGGGCTAGAGACCGATTAAATTATTTATGGAATATGTTCAAAATGAGCTTAAAATCAGGGATAAATTTTGATCTGTATCCCAAATGCTGGCTCAAGGACTAAATTAACAAAACAAAACTCTACAGCTACAGCAACAAGATCCAAAGCCAGGGAGGAAGAAAAGATAAAATGCAAAAAGGAGAACAGCAGTAACGACAATGTGACAAGAGATCAGCATCAGACAAGCAAGAGACAATCTTGGATTCAGCAACTCTTGCAACTCACCGAAAGCAATATACTGGTAAGAAGAGTAAACACAGATGTGCCATTCGAACAAACCACACTGCCATCTTCAGGTACTGTTTCAGGCCTTATGCCAAACTACATTTCATCTCCTTCCCTGTCCAAAGTCATTTTTTTCTGCTCCCTACAGAATCAGAAATTCTGTTTATTTCCTCTAGGAATGGTACACCCACACCAACCCTTTGTGGTATTACTCAATAACTAAATAAATCACTTAAATTATTTTGTTTATCATATCTTCTGGTTCTCTTGCCTTCTCATCCCGGTTTTCAATTCCCTCCATGGCCTCGCCCCTCCCTATCTCTAATCTCCTCCAGCCCTACAATCCTATGAAATCTCTGCGTTCTTCCAATTCGGGCCTGAAGTGCATCCGATTTTCATCACTTCACCAATGGCGGCTGTGCCTTCAGCTGCCAAAGCCCTAAGCTCTGGAATTCCCTCTCAAAGCCTCTCCGCCTCTCTCTCCTCCTTTAAGATGCTTCTTAAAACCTACTTCTTTAATACTTGCTATGCTCATTGTCAAATTTTGTTTGATAACACGCCTGTGAAGCATTTTACTACTTTAAATGCATTACATAAATACAAGATGTTCTTGTTTGGTTCCGCATAAAATACTTTACTCCATCAACATGCACCTTCTTTATCAATACTAAAGACTTACAATAATTCCCTTTCTGCTAAATCACACTAAGCATTCAGAATTAATGGAGAAAGACTCAGGTGGCGGGGAAAATAGTTAATTGTGATTGTGATTTGTACATCAAAAGAGTTACCTACTGACCTAGACTGTGGCACGACAGAAGCCAAGAATTGGTGCATTAGAACTGATCACACCAGCAGAACTGATCACAACTCACTTAGGACTTTGTTATTCATCATTTCTTCACTTGTGAGGCAAAGGTCATTGGTTGGGCATGAATTAAAACTCTCTCGGGTTCTCATTACAGATCCAAGGTCTCTTCCCCACCTTCCCAGATCATTCCAATTCCTGCCTCCCTGCTCTCATTTCCCCCAAATGGTGAACAAAAAGTTGAAGAAAATTCGCTACCACACAGAGTAGTTGAGGCGAATAGCTTGGATGTATTTAAGGAGATGCTGGATAAGCACACGGGGGAGAAAGGAATAGAAGAATATGTTGATAGGGTGAGAATTGGAGGGGTGGGAGGAGGCTTATGTAGAGCATAAACACCGACATGGACCAGTTGGGCCAAATAGCCTGTGCTGGGTTTTTCTGCTTCGAGCAGGATATTACATCCCTGCGAGGGGAAGTGGGATGGGGTATAGGAAGGATGCTCCAGCCATCATGAAGTGTGGGCCAGGCTTGATGGACCAGCTGGTCTTTTCCTGCCCGTCAATTTTGTATGTATGTTTGTATGTTTATATTAAATGAGTCATAATTTTGCGTGTTAAATGTTGTGTTCAAGGTGAAAGATGTCACTGCTCAAGTATGAACATTAAGCACACCTAGAATAGAAACGGAAAACACCGGAAACACTGAGCCACCAGCATCTGTGGAGGGAACAAAGTTAGTATTTCAGGTGTAACCCTCTGCTGAACTTATAAATGAACAGCATTGAAATGGGGCAGAAGAGTGGGGGAGGAGGTGAAAGAGTTAGAGAAAGAGAAGTGGGTTACACCCAAAACATCAACTTGTTTGTGTCCTCCATAAAGAAAAAAAGAACATACTTGCATTTATATAGTGCCATTCATGGCCTTAGGACATTCACAGCCAATGAAATACTTTCTGAAGTATAGTCACTGTTGTAATGTAGGAAATGCAGCAGCCAATCTGCGCACAGCAAGCTCCCACGAAAAGCAATGAGATAATGACCAGATCATTGGTTTTCGTGATGTTCATTGAGGGATAAATCTTGGCCAGGACACTGGGGAGAACTCCCCTGCTCTTCTTCGGAATATTGCCACGGGATCTTTTACATCCATCTCCGGGGGAAGACCTCATCCGAAAGACTCAATAAGCGCCTGGTGAGTGCTTCTAGCATTCTGTGCTTTTCTTTCAGATTTCCAGCATTTATCCTCCGACCTCACAGGAGTGTTGATCTCCTTTTGTTGCACCATAAACTTTTACCTTAACCTCTGAAGAACACCAGGCACTTCTAAAGTATGATCCTCCATTTGGTAGAATCATAGAATGGTTACAGCACGGAAGGCGGCTATTCGGCTCATCATGCCCATGCTGGCTCTCTCTAATAGCACTTCAGCTGGTCTTGTGCATTTTAGACTGCATAGAATAGTTACATTTGGGTAACGGACTCACACCCACACAAATCTACATTGAGACTACCCATGCTCATTTTGCTTACAAGGAAATGATTTTGACCGTCAGTTTGGGCTAAATTCGATGCCAGGCTCCACAAACAGAACAGTGAGCTCACTGAACCCCAGTGTGACAGACTGATATGAATAGCCAAATCTGAAGAGGGAATGATCGGAGGTTGCTATGAAAAACAAGTTGGATTAAAAAAAAAATGTTTGTAACAACCTCAAAAAATACTTTTTAAAATGATGTAGAAAGCTTTGAAACCCCAGATATAACATTTTATTTTAGTCATGGTTATCAAGGTTTGTAAATCAATTTCTGTCAATAGATGTCCATTGCATTTTCCAATCAATATCTTCAATGCCACCTCTGAAGCCACGCAGGGCCACCCACAAGCATAATCCAATGGTTTAGCTCATTGTTCAAGATAGTGAGTAGAGCACACTAGATCCTGAGGTGATTCGACCAATAACACAGTGACATCTGCAAAAAAAAGTGTGCCTGGAATAGACACTTCAAGGCAATCCCAGTCACTACACTACCTAAGCATGCAAGGGGCATTCCCCAGAATCTTATAATCGGAGTTCTGCAATCTCGTATAAAGCCACAACCTGCACTACACGCTCCTTACGGGTGCAAAATCCTACCAATTGATTTCCGATTGGCTGCAAAGTACTCTGGGACGTCCCGATATTGTGAAAGGCACTATTTCAATGCAAGTTCTTTGCTTCTTTCTTGATTGTTTTGCTATCCAGCGCAGCATCTGATAGGTGTGTAGTAATGACCTCCAAGATTCTGACCAGCAGAACACTGTAAATTATTACTCGCAGTTGAGCCAGACACTCCCAAAAGTAAGGCACACCAATAGGGCAGTAGCTGCACTTCAAACATTTTCGATCAATCTAAAAGTTTTGTAAGGGATGTTCAGTGTTCAAACTTCAGAATCCATATCTGCTTCTGAAAATCTCTTCCTTGTATACATAGGTTCAGTTAGAGCATTCATTTGCTCAACCACCACTGTAAACATCCACTCTGCCCACCACCGGCGCACCATGGCTGCAGTGTACTATCTACAGGAAGCACAGGAGCCTTTTCTGCACCACCTCCCAAACCCGCGACCTCTGCCGCCTAGAAGCACAAGGGCAGCAGGTGCATGGGAACACCATCAAGTTCCCGCCAAGTCACACATCATTCTGACTTGGAAATATAATCATTCTTTCATCGTCGCTGGGTCAAATTCCTGGAACTCCCTCCCTAACAACAGCACTGTGGGAGTACCTTCACCACACGGACTGCAGCGGTTCAAGGCGGCGGCTCACCACCATCTTCTTGAGGGCAATTAGGGATGGGTAATAAATGCTGGCCTTGCTCGCAACGATCGTGTCCCATGAATGATTTTAATAAAAAGCTACAGGTAACTTGCTTAATGATACCACAGTACAGTAATCCCCAATAAAAACAGAAAATGCTGGAAATCTCAGCGGGTCAGGCAGCATCTGTGGAGAGAGAAACAGTTACCGTCAGAATGACGAAGGTTCATCGACCTGAAACGTTAACTCTGTTTCTTTCTCTACAGATGCTCCCTGACCCACTGAGATGTCCAGCATTTTCTGTTTTTATTTCAGATTCTAGCATCCGCAGTATTTTGCTTTTGTACAGTAATCCTCAACCTTTCTCTACTCCCAGCAAACCACTGGAGTCAAAATCATGAAAAACTGTTAAGACACTGTGAAAAATGGACAAATGCAAATATTAACCAATTATTTCTCCCTCACAATCCGAATGAATGTCACTGAGGCATTGTTCAACAAATATAATTTTCCACAACTTCAATGTTGGTGAACAAAAACATATTTACAAACAACATTAAATAGGACATTTCTTTTGATCTACCATTAATTTCAAACAATAATTAATTAATATATTTAATAGTCTGCTGAGGTTGAAAAAAGTAGATATGCCTCTACTCTATTTTAACCAGGAAAAACGGGGCTGCTTTCCGGGACATAGTTGATGCAGGTAATGGAGATTAATAGCCATTCACTCTAATTAAACCAAATACATGCAGGTATGAGTTATAAACACTCGGGACAGTACTTACCGCAGATTTCCAGTTTTAGAATATGGATCAATACACTCATCTCTTGATAAAATTCTATGCGAGAAAAGTTTCTTTTCTGGATCCAGAAATCCTTCAGTTTAAAACAAATAAAAAAGATGGGTTATTAAATTTAAATAACATGGATTGAAGTAAAATCACTAGGACTGACCAATTTTAAGTACTATTAAATAAGGCTCAAGAGTTAGGATTAGGAACCAAACCAAGCACCAAGGAATAGGAAACAAGTTATTTTTGTTACTTTCCAAATAAATCAATTTTGTTCAAATAGCTTTAGAATGATCAAGATTTAATCCCAGAGATATAGCATGAACAGGTCTGAAGGTTTTGACTTTTACGTTTGTTCCAGTTTCTGCTTCAGAAGAGTGACCTGCTCTCCTCCATTTCATGCCTGTCATAGGGTTGACCTCCGATATCAAATGGAGGGCTGACTGTTGGAGAAATCAAACACAGGGAATGGTTTCCATGCCTACAGCTTGCTGCAATATGAGGCCTTAATCCAAAAGCAAATTTCTAGATCCACTATTTTATACGCCTATGATGATTAATTCCTCTACAGTAAAGCTACCCTTAGTTCAGCATATCAACACTAGTGTTCTCTTGTGCTTCCTGTATATGGCTGGGGAGTCTGGAACTAGGTTTTCACAGTCTCAGAATAAGAGGGTCGGTCATTTAAGAATGAAATGAGGAGAAATTTATTCACTCAAAGGGTTGTGATTCTTCAGAATTCTCTACCCCAGAGGGCTGTGGAGACTCAGTCGCTGAGCATATTCAAGACAGAGATCGATAGATTTTTGGATACTCAGGGAATCAAGGGATCTGGAGATAGTGCGGGAAGGTTGAAGTCAAAGGTCAGCCATGATCTTATTGAATGGCGGAGCAGGCTCGAAGGTCGAATGGCCTACGCCTGCTCCTATTTCTTATTTTCTTATATGCACATACAAGCAGCAGGATTAGGTTTGGACTTGGCTTTAAAAACACCAGAATTTGGAATTCTCAAAGCTAAACGCCAAGAAACGAGGGGGTGGGGTGGCAAAGAGGGAAAAGAGAAGGCAAATTCTCACCTACCAATATCTTACATTTAAAAAAAAGATTTCTGCTGCTGTGTTTGAGAGTCACAGATATAAACAGTTGGGAGTTTCCATCGGAGCATAAACCTACAGATTAAATTATAATCCTTCACAGATAAGGAGATGGAAATTCAGAATTTGGTTTTCAAAAAACATGTTAAAATACAGATATAGCACAAAGACTATTTTTTAATTCTCAACAGTTTCAAACTTGGAAGCAGCCATTCCGTATACAATCATAGAAAGAGACATTAAAATATTAGTAATTTTAAAAAAATGTAAGAGTGATTGGCAAGTGGGCCCAAAGTGACAGATAAAGCACGGCGTGAAGATTGCAAATGAGAAATCTAATAATTCAGCAACATACAAGTTTGCGTTCATTAATTACCATGAAATAAAAACCGCAGACAAAATAATGAAGTCAAGACAAATGTGGATATGCTCTCCTGCAAACCATTAAAATCCATTAAAATCTAAATAAAAGAACAAAGGCAGAAACAAAAGGCAAAATACTGCGGCTGCTGGAAATCTGAAATAGAAACAGAAAATGCTGGAAACACTCAGCAGGTCAGGCAGCATCTGTGGAGAAAAACAGAAAAACGTTTTAGGTCTGTGACCTTTTGTCAGAACTGGAAAAAGTTACAGATGTAGCAAGTTTTTTAAGCAAATACGGAGGCAGGGAAAGGGGTTGAAAGAACAAAAGGGAAGGTCTGTGATAGGGTGGAAGGCAGGAGAGATTTAATGAACAGTAGAATCATATGATGCACCTGCTGGTAATCATTACCACAAAGACAAAACGCACACACACGCAAGCGTGATAATGCTTTGACATCCCTTAGTGAAATATCTGCACACTCAGTGTGGGACTGGGCCACAGATATGGTTGGACTTTATATTGGGTCCCTTCTCTCAGACAACAGGATGACAAGAATTGAACTCTGCAGAGTATCACGTAAACTTATAGAAATAAATTACTAGAGTGTTTCACATACCCAGTAAGAAGTACTTCAAGCAAGGGAAATCACTGCAATAATATGTATAGCCAATTTTCTCTGCAATTCACACGATATCTTGGGGAACAATCAAACTACTGTTATCCTTGGTTTTTCCAAACACCATGGCTAGCAGATTGATGCTTTTAAACAAATCCTTTCAACAGAAATGTGAACTTTTGCTCCACAAAGCAGGTAGCATGTCAGCCTTGGCTCAGTAGTAGCACCCTTGCCTCCGAGTCAGTGGTTTAAGCCCCATCCAGAGCCTTGAGCACATAATCGAGGCTGACATCTCAGTGCAGCACCGAGGGAGTGCTGCACGGTCAGAGGTGCTGACTTTCGGATGAGACGTTAAAGCAAGGCCCTGTCCGTCCTCTCAAGGTTTGTCATAAAAGATCCTACAGCACTATTTCAAAGAAGAACCGTGGAGCTCCTGGCCAATATTGGAACTTCATTGGGATGCCCCAAGGTCATGATAGGCGCTATAAACACGAGTGCTTCCTTCCTTTTTTACTGCGGAAAACAAAACACAGCTCAAGTAAAACCCAAGCCATCGGCACTGCAGAGCAGGCATTTTGAAGTGGATTCCTCTCCACAGTTATCCCAGAACAACTTACACACAAGTTGGGAAACTTAATGTAATAAATATGGTCATTTGGGAGCAAGCATCAGGAAAAAAAAACGTAAAAGCTTCTGGATTTTCACAAAAAAAAACAACTGGTTCACGAACATCCTGCAGGAAGGAAACCTGGTACTCCTAACCCAATCTGGTCAAATGATACTCCAGTGCCAAACTATGTGGTTGACCCTTAATGCCCTCTGAAGTGGCATAGCAAGAACCCAGTTGTAAACAATCATGACAAAGTTCAATGCAAAAAAAGAAACTAAGACAGACTGGCAATGAACCAGGCACTGCAGCCAGCAAAGAGAGTCCTCGCTAACATCTGGGGGCAGGGGCCCACGTTTGAAGAGTTGTCCCACACACTGGCCGAGCAACTGCCCAACTCAGAGAATCATATCTATCGGCCAACATCCCAGACTCCCCCAGCACCATTCTGAGCTATGCCCTGTTCCACCGGCAGCATAAACCCACCGGAGGCACAGGCACAGTGACATACAGTCAAACATAAGTGGTCTTGGGAGCAATGGTCCCGTTAAGCTATGTGACCACGCGGCACTCCAGAGGACCCACACCAGCCACCTGCACAATGGACAAACCGCACATGCGTGGAAATGTGAATGGGCCGCGCAGTCAAAAAAAGAATTAGAGGGGACATTGCTTGGGAATCTTTAACACAAGTGTCCAGACCTCGAAGTTTGCCACCTTCGTATCAGACACTACAAGGAAACCCATCGTCCTCCTCAACTATTAAAACATTACTGCTCCGTGCTGAGCATCACTTGAAGAAAGTCGAGGCAAGGATACAAAATGCACTCTGGGTGGGAGACCTCAATGAGTTGCACTAAAAATGGCTAGATAGTGACCAAGCTGGCTCAGTCCTGAAGGACACAGCTGCCAAACAGGCTCTGCATCAGAAGGTCAGGTAACCAACATGAAGCAGTAACCTACTTGACTCATCCTCACCAACCTACCAGTTACAGACATGTCTGTCCGCAATAGCACTGGCAGAAGTGACCAACACATAGTCCTTGTGAAGTCAATGTCTCAGCTCCACCATGAGGGCATCCTCCATTGTGCGGTATGGCAGTATCATCATGCTTGTAATAGACAGAGGACAGATGCAGCAACTGCGCATTCATGACACACTGTAGCCCATCAGCTGCAGAACTGCATATCATCATCATAAGCAGTCCCTCGGAATCGAGGAAGACTTGCTTCCACTCTTAGAATGAGTCCTTAGGTGGCTGTACAGTCCAATACGAGAGCCATAGTCCCCGTCACAGATGGGACAGATAGTCGTTGAGGGTAAGGGAGGGTGGGACAGATTTGCTGCACGCTCTTTCCGCTGCCTGCGCTTGATTTCTGCATATCTCGGCGATGAGACTAGAGGTGCTCAGCGCCCTCCTGGATGCACTTCCTCCACTTACGGCGGTCTTTGGCCAGGGACCCCAGGTGTCGGTGGGGATGTTGCACTTTATCAGGGAGGCTTTGAGGGTGTACTTGTAACTTTTCCTCTGCCCACCTTTGGCTCGTCTGCCGTGAAGGAGTTCCAAGTAGAGCACTTGCTTTATGAGTCTCGTGTCTGGCATGCAGACAATGTGGCCTTCCCAGCGGAGCTGATCAAGTGTGGTCAGTGCTTCAATGCTGGGGATGTTGACCTGGTCGAGGACGCTAATGTTGGTGAGTCTGTCCTCCCAGGGGATTTGTAGGATCTTGAGGAGACATCGTTGGTGGTATTTCTCCAGTGACTTGAGGTGTCTACTGTACATGGTCCATGTCTCAGATCCATACAGGAGGGCGGGTATTATTACAGCCCTGTAAACCATGAGCTTGGTGGTATTTGAGGGCCTGGTCTTCGAACATGCTTTTCCTCAGGCGGCCGAAAGCTGCACTGGCGCACTGGAGGCAGTGTTGAATCTCCTAATCAATGTCTGCTCTTATTGCTAAGAGGCTCCCGAGGTATGGGAAACGGTCCACGTTGTCCAGGACAACGCAGTGGATCTTGATGACTGGGGGGGCAGTGCTGTGCGGCGAGGACAGGCTGGTGGAGGACCTTTGTCTTACCTTATGTTTAGCGTAAGGAACATGCTTTCGTATGCCTCGATAAATACGTCGACTATGTTCTGGAATTCAGTCTCTACGTGCCAGACGCAGGCGTCGTCCGCGTACTGTAGCTCGACGACAGAGGTCGGGGCGGTCTTGGACCTGGCCTGGAGGCGGCGACGGTTGAACAGCTTCCTGCGGGTTCCGTAGTTTAGTTCCACTCCAGCGGGGAGCTCGTTAGCGAGGAAGATTGAGAAGAGGGTTGGGGCGATGACGCAGCCCTGTTTGACCCCGGTCCGAACGTGGATTGGGTCTGTAATGGATCCATTGGTAAGGATCATAGCCTGCATGTATTCGTGGAGCAGGCGGAGGATGTTGACCAACATTTGGGGGCATCCGAAATGGCGGACGCAGCTCCATAGGCCCTCGCAGTTGACAGTGTCAAAGGCCTTTATAAGGTCCCTGCATTTTTCCTGCAGCTGTCGCACTGCAAAAATCATGTCCGTTCTGCCCCGTAGGGGACAAAATCCACGTTGTGACTCCGGGAGGAGCTCCTCGGCCACAGGGAATCTCCCCATCAGCCACTGGGAAAGTTGTCGCCAGAGTCCTCCTCAACCATCTTCTCCCTGTGGCCGAGGAGCTCCTCCCGGAGTCACAGAACTGCATAACACCACAATCTGTAACATCACGACTCGGCACATCCTTCAGTCTGTGATCTCCATCAAACCAGGAGACCAACCCTGGTTCAATGCGGCGTGTAGAAGGGCATGCCAAGAACAGCATCTGGCATATGTATGAATGAGATACAAGCCTAATCAAACTACTATACAGGGCAACCTCCACGCAAAACAGCAAAAGCAGCATCCTATAAATAGAGCTAAGTAGCACCACGATTAATGCATCAGAGAAAATCTCAGTAGCCCTTCCAAACCCTGTCCAGAATGGTGGTGGACCACCAGGCAACTAACAAGAGAAGACAGCTCCAGGAGCATCCCCATCCTCAACCACGGTGGAGCCCAGCACATGACTGCAAGAGAAAAGGTTCAAGTGTTCGTAAACATAGTCAGGAAAAAGTGCGGAGTGGATGATCCTCCCAAGATCCCCGCCATCAGAAACCACTGTCTAGCCATTTCACTTGACATGACATTAAGAAGCGACTGAGTGTATTGGACACAACATATATGGGCCTGATTAGGAACAAACACTGATCCATCACCATTGGTTTTCAATGGGTTTTTGGACCCTGAAAAATATCTGAAGGAAGGTACTCCTTCAATTTAGTGAACAAAATGACAATCGACCCCACCTACTTTATTGACACTGGGATGATTAGTTGAAACAAATTTTCCACTCTCACTTCCAGCATAGACTCTGAAAAATGGATCGCTGCAATAATTTTGAGAGAGTAAGATCAGTGACCTGGAGGCTCAGCTACACAGACCAATGTGACTGAGGAACTAGACTTTCCGATCAAGAAACTGAGCTGTGGCTATGGGGCTTGCAGTTTTCTCACCAAACTACCCATATCTGCAGACGGTGAATGCAATATCCCCAAAAAACAACACTTGCTTTTGCCCTTTCTGCCGATGTGATTTCTAATCTTGCCAACCGCAGTGGCTTTTCCCACTTTTGGATGCCAAACCCAAAGCCAAAATACATGGCACAAGTAGGATCAATATTCAGGAGTTAAGTGCGACCTATTATTGAACATTTTTTTTTAGTTTTATCAGGATTTTTAATTTCACTTTCTATCCACGTGCATCTTTCTGGTTCATGCACTCCGGCAAGCTCTTACGGAGCACAGTAGTTGTTTAATTTCCGAAACTGCTGTTCCATATCTGAGAACAGGCAATGCAGCAGATGGCACCTCGCAATATAAAATGCTCTTCCTACATCTGACTGAGTACAAACAAATAAAATCTTTTTCAATCACTCCGACCCAAACTGAAAAACATGAATGCACTTCCACTTGGCTGCTACATTAGCCACACAGTGCTGCCAGTGAGCATGGAGATTAGAACAATGTATGGTCGGCTGGTACAATTCTGAATGGAAAGCAGGTCTGTGACAGCTGTTTAAGCCAGTACAATGACCTTAGACGTGATTAACATCTGTGCAATGGCCTCAGGGCACAATTTCTACGCTGCAGAGCAGAATGATTAGATTACACGACCAAGCAACACCAGAAGAGATGACTGCAGTTTAAAACTAGATGTGCCTGGTTGACTGATGACATTTATAACTTGCCTTGCCTTATACACATCGCACTGTTACTAGCTGAGACCATGTGCAGTTAAGAATCAGACAACTCACTTGCAAGGGAAAGAACCTACTTGCAGATGATGGCCCTGTCTCCAAGCACTGGCTTTACTAACAAACACAAAAAACAAATCACCACATATTCAAGTAGGCATGCTTCCTTTAGGGGTCAGATAGTTGGCGAACATGAGTAGGAAACCTCAATGATTTCCTCTGCCTAACCCAGGGGCATTCAGGCAAACCATAGCGTTCCTACCGTTGCCCTGCCTTACATCAGCTAACTAAATTCAGATAGGAAACTGAACCTGGCACCTTCCTGGTCTAATGGAAATTATCTTTCAAATCTGCTGCTCTTTACCCACAGCAAAAGCATAGTCTCTTCCTGGGTGATGCTGCCGCCCACTGTTCACTTAGAACATTACAATTAATTTTAATAATTTTTGAAAAGCTCCAAAACCAAATACTTAAATAAATGCACATCGATAAGCCAATCAAAACACTTGATTGGAATACAACAGCTAGATATAATTAAACACTGACAATGGGCACAAGTGGTTTAAGCTCACTGGTTCAGAATTTATTTCATTAATATTTATCTTTGCAAGCCAATATGGGCTTGCGGCACAAGAAAAAACATGACTAATTTTTCTAAATGTCTAAGCTACAGTTAATTTAACATAAGTCACTCAAGAATGAGAAAATGCTGTTCAGTCCATCAATTCCTGGTCCATCCAGATCACACTGCTCTTAGTGGGAGCTTACTGTGCAGAAATTAGTTGCCGTGTTTCCTACAGTGCAACAGTGACTACATTCATTGGCTGTAAAGTGCTTTAGGACATTGAGGTTGTGAAAGGTGCTCTATAATTGCATTCTTTCTTTTATATACAATTATTCTCCCATGGACTTCTTTCCCACAGCCCCTACTTGAGGTAACACTCAACTTCTTTCCTCTTAACACCCTGAACAAAACAAGTAGTGTTAATAACCCGATGAACCTCAATATGGACAACCATTCGCTTTCAGCATTTAACTTGTTTATCAAGGCCATGTGGAATTTGGCTGATATGTGAATCAAGGTTCAAGAAAGAAAGAAATTACTTCCATAAAAACTAGCTAGAAATATTCAAGTAAGAAGGAATATAAGGATAGACATACCCAAGAGAGTTTAAATTCCTGTTCACACAAGCATTTGCTTTAGTAGAGGTGACTGCACAGCATTGCAGCAAGCATATAGAAGCAAATTGTTTAAACCCATCTTGCCCTGTTTCTCCTCTCCCCTAAAGTTGTTTGGAAGACATTTACTATCATGGGAGCAGTAGTTTATTCAGCCAAACAGTATTACTTATTAGCAACATAGGGCCCAAGTTTCCACATGATAAAAAACGGGCGCTCCTCCGAGCTGGGCGCCCGTTTTTCGCGCCTAAAATGGCGCCGGAAAAAAAACGAGCGATTCTGGAGCGTTCTGCAGCTCCTTGTCTGCTTGGCGCGGCGCCCAGGAGGGCGGAGCCTACACTCGCGCCGATTTTGTAAGTGGGAGGGGGCGGGTACTATTTAAATTAGTTTTTTTCCTGCCGGCAACGCTGCGCGTGCGCGTTGGAGCGTTCGCGCATTCTCAGTGTGAAACAAACATTGGCACTCGGCCATTTTTGTAGTTCTTTGCAGCTGTTTAGTTTTTGAACATTTTTTAATAAAAGTACATTGCCATCAGCACAGAGGCTTCTTGTAGCAGTGAGAAGGGTGCAGGAAACCTCAGAAAGTTGAGGCAGCCGTTTCCCGACGACCTCCCCCTTTTGCCGTTGGGAAATGGCTCAATTTCTGAGGTTTCCTGTAGCCTTCTCTCTTTCCCGCCAGCCGTCTGGAACGGCTCCATTCCCTCCCCCCGCGTTCAGTCGGCTCCCTCCTCCCCCGCCCGCCCGCGTTCGGTAGGCTCGCTCCCTCCCTCCCGCGTTCGGTCGGCTCCCTTCCCTCCCCCCCGCGTTCGGTCGGCTCCCTTCCCTCCCCCCCGCGTTCGGTCGGCTCCCTTCCCTCCCCCCCGCGTTCGGTCGGCTCCCTTCCCTCCCTCCCTTCCCTTCCCCCCCCCCGCGTTCGTCGGCTCCCCCCCCCCCGCGTTCGGTCGGCTCCCTTCCCTCCCCCCCGCGTTCGATCGGCTCTCTCCCTCCCGCGTTCGTCGGCTCTCTCCCTCCCGCGTTCGTCGGCTCCCCCCCTCCCGCGTTCGTCGGCTCCCCCCCGCCCCTCCCCCCCCCCCCCACCTCCCCACCCCCCCCGCGTTCGTCGGCTCCCCCCCCCCCGCGTTCGGTCGGCTCCCTTCCCTCCCCCCCGCGTTCGATCGGCTCTCTCCCTCCCGCGTTCGTCGGCTCCCCCCCTCCCGCGTTCGTCGGCTCCCCCCCGCCCCTCCCCCCCCCCCCACCTCCCCACCCCCCCCGCGTTCGTCGGCTCCCCCCCCCCCCCCCGGCGTTCGTCGGCTCCCTTCCCTCCTCTCCCTCTCCTTCTCCCCCCGCCGTGTTCGGTCGGCTCCCTCCTCCCCCCCGCCCCGCTCGCGTTCGGTCGGCTCCCTCCTCCCCCCCACCCCCGGCCCGCGTTCGGTCGACTCCCTCCTGCCCCCCACCCCCCCCCAGCCCGCGTTCGGTCGGCTCCCTCCTTCCCTCCTTCCCCCCCCCCCCCAGCCCGCGTTCGGTCGGCTCCTTCCTTCCCCCACTCCGCCCCCCGGCCCGCGTTCGGTCGGCTCCCTCGTTTTGTGAGGCTTGCTGCAGCATTCTCCGTGGCTGAAGCACTTTCACACAGGGTAGGAAGATGGTTTATTTAATCTTTTCTTTGCTTATAAATGTTTATTCAGGTTGGATTTATTTGTATAATATTTGTATAAGTATAAATAAGGATTTATTGTAGAATTTAATGAGTTCCCTTCCCCACCCCCCCCCCCCCACCTCATTCTGGACGCCTGATTTGTAACCTGTGCCTGATTTTTTAATGTGTAGAACAGGTTTTTTCAGTTCTACAAAAATCTTCACTGGCTCCATTCTACTTTAGTTTGGAGTACGTTTTCACTGTAGACACTTTCAAATCAGGCGTCAGTGGCCGGACACGCCCCCTTTTGAAGAAAAAATTCTGTTCCAAAGTAAAACTGTTCTACCTGACTAGAACTGCAGAAAAAAAAAATGTGGAGAAATGCAAATTCTAAGATAGTCCGTTCTCCACCAGTTGCTCCTAAAAATCAGGCGCAAATCATGTGGAAACTTGGGCCCCATAGGAACACAAGTAGGCTATTCAGCCCCTCAAGTCTATTCTGCCATTCAATTAGATCATGGCTGATCTGTCTCTTAACTCCAGCTGTCCTCCTTGGTTCATAGCCCTTAATACCATTGCCTCACAAAAATCTATCACTCCCAGTTTTGAAATTTACCAATTGACCTAGCCTTAATGTGACAAATTTTCTTCTGATTTGATTAAGAAATTTGTTCAGAAAAGTGGTCAGAATCATAGAATAATAGAAATTTACAGCACAGAAGGAGGCCATTTCAGCCCATCATGTCCACGCCAGCTGACAAAGAGCTATCTAGCCTAATCCCACTTTCCAGTTCTTGGTCCGTAGCCTTGTAAGTATAGCACTTCAAGTGCAAATCCAAATACTTTCTAAATGTGCTGAGGGTTTCTGCCTCTCCCACCCTTTTCAGGCAGTGAGTTCCAGACCCACACCACCCTCTGGGTGAAAAAAGATCCCCTCAAAACCTCCTACCAATTACGTTAAATCTATGCCCCCTGATTGTTGACCTCTCTGTATGGGAAATAGCTCCTTCCTATCCACTCTATCTAAGCCCCTCATAATTTTATACACCTCAATATAAGGTCTCCCCTCAGCCTCCTCTCTTCCAAAGAAAACAAACCCAGCCTATCAATTTTTCCTCACAGCTAAAATTTTCCAGTCCAGGCAACATCCTTGTAAATCTCCTCTGGACCCTCTCTAGTGCAATCACATCTTTCCTGTAATGTGGTGACCAGAACTGCACGCAGTACTCCAGCTGTGGCCTAACTACTGTTATCAGCCACTGGGAAAGTCGTCGCTAGAGTCCTTCTCAACCGTCTTCGCCCTGTGGCTGAGGAGCTCCTCCCGGAGTCACAGTGCAGATTTCATTCCCTACGGGGCACAACAGACATGATGTTTACAGGGAGTACAGGGAACAACATCACCCCTCATACATGGCCTTCTTTGACCTTATAAAGGCCTTTGACACTGTCAACCGCGAGGGTGTATGGAGCGTCCTCCTCCATTTCGGATGCCACCAAATGTTCGTTGCCATCCTCCGCCTGCTCCACGACAACATGCAGGCCGTGATCCTTACCAACACATCCATTACAGACCCAATCCATGTCTGGACCGGGGTCAAGCAGGGCTGCGTCATCACCCCAACCCTCTTCTCAATCTTCCTCGCCGCCATGCTCTATTTCACTCAACAAGCTCCCCGCTAGACTGGAACTAAACTACAGAACCAGTGGGAACCTGTTCAACCTTCGTCGTCTCCAGGCCAGGTCGAAGACTACCCCAACCTCCTTCATCGAGATACAGTACGCGGACGACGCCTGCACACATACAGAGGCTGAACTCCAAGACACAGTCAAAGTATTCACTGAGACGTACGAAAGCATGGGCCTTACATTAAACATCCGTAAGATAAAGGTCCGCCACCAACCTGTCCTCGCCGTACAGCACTGCTCACCAGTCGGCAAGATCCACGGCACAGCCCTGGACAATGTGGACCATTTCCCATACCTCGGGAGCCTCTTATCAACAAGAGCAGACACTGACGACGAGATTCAACACCGCCAGCGCCAGTGCAGCCTTTGGCTACCTAAGGAAAAGTGTGTTCGAAGACCAGGTCCTCAAATCTGCCACCACGCTCACGGTTTAAAGGGCTGTAGTAATATCCACCCTCCTTTATGGCTCAGAGACATGGACCATGTACAGTAGACACTAACTCGCTGGAGAAATACCACCAACGATGTCTCTGCAAGATCCTGCAGGTCCCCTGGGAGGACAGATGCACCAACGTTAGCGTCCTTGAAAAGGCCAACATCCCCAGCATTGAAGCACTGACCACACTTGATCAGCTCCGCTGGGCAGGCCACATTGTTCGCATGCCAGATACAAGGCTCCCAAAGCAGGCGCTCTACTCGGAACTCCTTCACAGCAAACGAGCCAAAGGTGGGCAGCGGAAACATTACAAGGACACCCTCAAAGCGTCCCTGATAAAGTGCAACATCCCCAGACACCTGAGAGTCCCTGGCCAAGGACCGCCCTAAGTGGAGGAAGTGCATCTGGGAAGGCGCTGAGCACCTCGAATCTCAACGCCGAGAGCATGCAGAAATCAAGCACAGGCAGTGGAAAGAGTGTGGGACAAACCTGTCCCACCCACCCTTTCTGTCAACGACTATCTGCCCCACCTGTGACAGGGACTGTGGTTCTTGTATTGCACTGTTCAGTCACCTAGGGACTCATTCTAAGAATGGACGCAAGTCATCCTCGATTCCGAGGGACTGCCTATGATGATGAACTACTGTCTTATACAGTTCAAGCAAAACCTCCCTGCTCTTGTATTCTATGCCTCGGCTAATAAAGGCAAGTATTCCATATGCCTTTTTAATCACCTTATCTGCCTGTCCTGCTACCTTCAGGGATCTGTGGACATGCACTCCAAGATCCCTTTGTTCCTTTACACATCTTAGTGTTCTACCATTTAATGTGTATTCCCTTGCCTTGTTAGTCCTCCCCAAATGCATTACCTCACACTTCTCTGGGTTGAATTCCATTTGCCATTGTTCCGCCCACCTGACCAGTTCATTGATATCTTCCTGCAGTCTACAGCTTTCTTCTTTGTTATCAACCACACAGTCAATTTTTCTATCATCTGCAAACTTCTTAGTAATACACCCTACATTCAAGTCCAAATCATTGATATATATAGGTACAGCGTCAAGAATCCGGAGT
This sequence comes from Pristiophorus japonicus, assembly GCF_044704955.1. Taxonomy (NCBI): domain Eukaryota; kingdom Metazoa; phylum Chordata; class Chondrichthyes; family Pristiophoridae; genus Pristiophorus; species Pristiophorus japonicus. The sequence goes on from NC_091977.1 coordinate 313,898,370, forward strand.
TCCAGAATCTGCCCACGAGGACGATCCATGGCAGCGTCATCCGGAATCCGCCAACCTCGCCCTCGGGCTGCCTTCGCCGACCTCACCCCCCACCTCGTGCCGCCAACCTTGCCCCCCCCCCCCCCCCACAGCCTCGCACCCCCTCCCTTCCCACCCCACCACACAGCCAGCCTCGCCCAACACCACACCACCACCACCCCCCCCACCCCCTCCCCCCCACACAGCCTCGCGCACACCCCTCCCCCCACACAGCCTCGCGCACACCCCTCCCCCCACACAGCCTCGCGCACCCCCCCCTCCCCTCCCCCACACAGCCTCGCGCACCCCCCCTCCGCCACACAGCCTCGCGCACCCACCTCCCCCCACACAGCCTCGCGCACTCCCTTCCCCCACACAGCCTCGCGCACCCCCCTCCCCCACACAGCCTCGCGCACCCCCCTCCGCCACACAGCCTCGCGCACCCACCTCCGCCACACAGCCTCGCGCACCCACCTCCGCCACACAGCCTCGCGCACCCACCTCCCCCCACACAGCCTCGCGCACCCCCTTCCCCCACACAGCCTCGCGCACCCCCCTTCCCCACACAGCCTCGCGCACCCCCCCCCTCCCCCACACAGCCTCGCGTACCCCCCCTTCCCCACCCCAAGAAAAGCTGAGAGCACAAATAGACACTTGGGAGCATGATACTTTAGCTAGTACTGAGACATGGCTGAAAGAAAGGCTGGCAACTCAGCATTCCTGGTTACAGGGTTTTCAGATGGGATAGAGAGGGGGATACAAAAGGAGGGGGCGGGGTCGCTTATGCATCCAGGAGTCTGTCTAAGGCTGAGAGAGCCTACAGCATGATTGAGAAAGAAGCATTAGCGTGTGTCTATGGGGTAAAGAAAATGCACCAATACCTGTTTGGGCTCAAATTCGAATTGGAAACTGACCATAAGCCACTTGTATCCCTGTTTTCCGAGAGTAAAGGGATAAATACCAACACATCGGCCCACATCCAGAGATGGGCACTCACGTTGTCCACATACAACTACGCCACCCGCCACATGCCAGGCACAGAAAACTGCGCCGATGCTCACAGTAGGCTGCCATTGCCCACCACTGGGGTGGAAACGGCACAGCCCGCATATCTAGCCATAGTTATGGAAGCATTTGAGAGTGAGAAATCAACCGTCATTGCCCGGCAGATCAAAACCTGGACAAGCCAGGACCCCTTATTATCTCTAGTCAAAAGCTGTGTGCTTCACGGGAGCTGGTCCAGTGTCCCAGTGGAAATGCAGGAAGAGATAATGCCGTTCCAGCGGCGCAAAGATGAAATGTCTATACAGGCAAACTGCATTCTGTGGGGCAATCGAGTAGTGGTCCCCAAGAAGTGCAGAGACACCTTCATCAGTGACCTCCACAGTACCCACCCAGGCATCGTAATGATGAAAGCGATAGCCAGATCCCACGTGTGGTGGCCCGGTATTGATGCGGACTTAGAGTCCTGTGTTCACAAATGTAATACACGCTCACAGTTAAGCAATGTACCCAGTGAGGCGCTGCTAAGTTTATGGTCTTGGCCCTCCAAACCGTGGTCTAGGGTACACGTCGACTATGCAGGCCCGTTCTTGGGTAAAATGTTCTTTGTGGTTGTAGACGCATACTCCAAGTGCATTGAATGTGAGATAATGTTGGCTAGCACGTCCGCTGCCACGAATGAAAGCCTTCGAGCCATGTTTGCCACTCACAGCTTACCCAATGTCCTGGTGAGTGACAACGAGCCAGGTTTTACCAGTGCTGAGTTCAAAGAATTAATGACCCGTAACGGGATCAAACATGTCACATCTGCCCTGTTTAATCTAGCGTCCAATGGTCAGGCAGAGAGAGCAGTGCAAACCATCAAGCAAGACTTGAAGAGGGTAACTGAAGGCTCACTGCAGACTCGCCTATACCCGATCCTGCTTAGCTACCGCACGAGACCCCACTCACTCACTGGGATCCCACCTGCTGAACTGCTCATGAAAAGAGCACTTAAGACAAGGCTCTCGTTAATTCACCCTGAGGTAGAGAGCAGGCGGCTTCAACAAAGTGCATACTATAATAGCACAAATGTGTCACGCAAGATTGACATCTATGATCCTGCATTTGTATTAAATGATGGACAAGGTCCCAAATGGCTTCCCGGCACTGTCGTGGCCAAAGAGGGGAGCAGGGTGTTTCGGGTCAAACTTTCAAATGGACTTATTCACTGGAAACACTTGGACCAAATCAAACTCAGATTCACAGACTATCTTGAGCAACCCACCTTGGACCCTACCTTTTTTGATCCCCCAACATACACACCAGTGGCAACCGGCACCACGGTTGACCACGAAGCAGAACCCATCATCCACAGCAGCCCTGCAGGGCCCAACATACCAGGCAGCCCAGCAAGGCCAGCTGCACAGCAGCCCAGCAAGGGCTCAACAAATGACTCAACAAAACCAGCTTTCACACCGAGACGATCAACCAGGGCAAGAAGGGCCCCAGATCGACTCACATTGTAAATAGTTACACTATTGACTTCGTGTGTGGGGGGGGGGGGGGGGTAGTGTTGTTATATATGTAAACTTGTATTTACTCTGTACAGCCACCAGAGGGCTCATTCCCTGGAATCCCAAGGGATCCCACAATCCCTTGGGTGCACAGGTATTTAAGGAGGCTTCACAGGTTGGAGAGGCACTCTCGAGACCTGCAAGAAACAGACTACGGTCACTCTTTACTTTGAGCTCAGTGTTCAGTCTGACTCTTTCTCCATATACAACAGAAGGTAAATCAGTATGAGAGCAGTGGGAGGCATTCAAAGAGGAAATCCTGAGGGTTCAGAGCAAGTATGTTCCCTTAAAGAAAAAGGGTGGGACTAACAAATCTAGAGCCACCCTGGATATCAAGGGGCATACAGGTTAGAATAAATAAAAAAAGATCATAAACGGTCCCTCGAAACGAGGATGACTTGTTTCCATTAAATTCACAGGTGTTCCAATGAAAGACCGAAAATTCCAGGTCCTGAAGTACATCCTGAAGGTGGAAGATGCCTGTGCGTTGATTTTTTTAACGTGGTGGCCATTGCACTCCAGCCACAGGGTTTGGTCTCGGTCCAGTGGCAAGGATTACCCAAGACGACTGGAGACCTGCTCTGCTGCACGGACCTTGTGTTTGATTTAGCACTCCACTCTTGGAGCACTAAAGCAAAAGTTCCTAGGAGCAGCAAATCGTTTTTGCCTGGCGATACTTTTGCGATTCTTCAGAAGTTATCACCCCAAATGGGGCTCTGCGCAATTTTGAGCGGTGTGTGTTTGGGGCTATCACTTTTTATGTTGGGGTGCCTGGCTTTTTGTGTGTATTGCAGAAAAGGGTGGTGTGTGTGTCTGGCCTCCTTTATTTATGGGAATTTGAATTTCTGCGTTTGAAATTTTGCATGCATCAGGACTTGCATTTCTGTGAAATCACACCGCTCCTTCATTGGAATTGATGCGAATATCTGGCCCCAAGGTCCAAAAGGTTGGCAATCCCTGATCTGATTTGCAAAGTTGCTTGTCAGAGCAGAGCAACTGAGATCAACAATTGACCCTTCACTGACATAGTCAATCGAAATGTTTAAAATCCAAATGTATACTGTTGTCAACTTCTTTCAATGGAATGTACTGTTAATGTTATGGACTGATCATTTGTGCAACTTAAGCGGTTAAGCAGTTCATGTGAACAGCAACATAATTTTTTTGTAATAAAAGGTATAGTTTCAGGGTTTCAAATTGTTGAACACTGCTGTTGAATAAAAGGAGTCAAAAGAAAGGTAAAACAATGCTGTTAGGTTAAGAAACTATGCGGGTTCTGCCCCATTATTCTGGGCTTCCAGTGGTTTTTAAAGGGACCGCTGGTGGCTACCCACAAAAAGGATCTACGAAATACTGCGTGCCTCTGCTGGCCCAGGCTCTCTTCCCTCCTGCCCCCCAAGAACTATCTGAAGATCAGCTCAGCATCAGAACCAAAGTTCCTGAGGCCCCAATCGGCGATCTGCACAGCAATGCCCAATTATAGTCCACATCTCACCAGTTTAATTAAAATGAAACGGCGATGCCTGATTTGGCTCAGGCCGTTTGCCGATATCTTCGGGCGCAGGTTTGGATCGCGGTGCCCATTTTGTGCTGAAAATTGAATTTCACCTCCACAATTGATTGTCTTGGTGAAATCATTGGATAAATTTTAAATCATCATGCTATTGCAGCTTTTCTTAACCTGCCAACTAATTTAAATAATCCTTTATAACTACCACATTCACAAATATTGAATTTTGTCCAATTGCAAATTGATGCAAGAATGCTGCCTCATTTCAGAATTCCATGGTAATACTTGCATGAAGCCAGAAATCTCAGCATTTAATCTACCCCAAACTAGTGAACCACAAATGTTACCAGATAACTGTAGGTATATCCAAACTCTATAACTGTCTCTTCTTCAGCTTTTTGCTATTTAAGAAATTCTTCAACCCATATACAAGACAAACTAATTACTTGGTCAGTTGTTCACAATTCCTGCGAGCACAAGTCACATAACAAAAAGAAACGTCTACTACTAATCACACTTTTCCATATGAAAACATTCCACATACATAGGAATATCCCTTGTTGTAACTAATCCTGTGGCCTGGTCTGTGTTCACACAGTTTAATTAAAATATAATCCTGACTCTGCAACTGATTTGCAAAATAATTTAAATAAAAAGATATTTCCCTTCTAAAAGGACAATTTTTCCCCTAAATCAGGCCGTGCACAACCTTAGTATTCTGCTCGATAGTGGACAGAATTTCAAACTCCACATCAAGCTCCTATTTAAGACGTGGAGGTACTTAGTGACAGACTGGAGGAAGGAGTTGAAAATGAGCTTCGGCTCACTACCCCTGAAACCCTCATTCATGCCTTTGCTTTCTCCAGGCTCTGCTTTTCTTGCTGACTTCTTGATCTCCACTCTTGTAGACACCAACTTATAGATATCTCCAATGCAGCCACCCTATCCAGTACAAAATTCTGTTGCCTCAATCATTGCTGGCCTCCACTAGCTCTCTGTCCCTCAACACATCAACTTCAAAATTATTCATGCTCATCTAAAAATTTCATCACTGTTTAACCTCCTCCTTCCCTCCATCCATACATGCCTGCTCATACTATCCATTCATCCAACTCTGATCTGAGCCTTTCCTGTGCTCCATCATTGGTGGTGGGGCCATCAGCCATCTGGCCCCCATATCTGGAATTGTCTTCCCAAATCCTTCCTCCTTGCTTCAGCCTTCCTCATCTTCTAAAAGCCTCCTTTAAGATCTCCCACTTTGTTTACATCTTCAGCCTCTAAGTCATTTGAGCCTAGCTGAATGAAACGCCTTGGGAAGTTTTTGCCATGTTAAAGGGACCATATAAATAAAAAAAGGGAAGCTTATGGCAGATACCGAGGGCACAATACTGCAGAAACCCTAGAGGAGTATAGAAAGTGCAGGCGTAAAATTAAAAAGGAAACTAGGAAAGCAAAGAGAGCGCATGAAAACATTGTGTGTGTGGAGGCGGAAGACGTGGGTATGGTTCTTATGGGGACTTTGCATCTGTTTTCACAAAGGTGAGGGGCGATGCAGACATTGCAATTAGGGAGGAGGAGTGTGAAACATTAAATGAAATAAACTATGAGAGATGCAGCATTAAGGGGTTTCGCAGCTAAGAAAGTGGAATAATCCCCAGGCCTGGGTGAAATGTATCCCAGGCTGTTAAGCGAAGCAAAAGAGGAAATAGCAGAGTCTCTAATCATCATTTTCCATTAGATCAAGTCTTGAACGATGACCTTGACTGAAAAGCTGGATGGACCGAATGAGCTTCGGCAGCATTACTAAACTCTTACAACTTATCTTTAGGTAGAAAAATCGGAAGTCGAGACAAGATATCTAAAATAGCGCAAATGTCAGGGTACAAATCAGCATCAGTGCGCCACAGCCAGACTCGATGGCTTGAGGCCTAGGTTTGCTTTGTCTGGAAGTCAAAGTGCACAAAAGGATAATGTCCAGTTTTTAAAATCAGACTATTATGCCACTGTACAAATGCATCGTACGAAAGTACACACACACACACAAAATCAGTTAAAAATGTCCACCCCTCACTTTATATAAAAGCAACAGTTAAAGAAAATATCTACACGTTGCTTATTTCAGATTTTAAGTTACTTTGAAGTATCCCCCACCCCGAATACACTGAATTAGCCGCGAACAGATGGGAAAACAAAATGGACACACACAACCAGAACTGCTCCAACCTCTTGACCACAGCCCCGGCAAGAAACACGGAGAAGATAATGCACCAAAGACCATTTCAACTGCCTTGGCCCGGCTCATTACCACCGCTTAACTCCAGTTGAAGCCAAGGAGCATGAGAAAGAATAGCCCAGGAAAGGCACGCTCAGTGAGGTCCCTGAAAAATCAATGGCCATGAAAGCAATGACCTTCACCAAATCATTTGTGCTACGCTACTTCCTGAGTAGTTGGAAATCAGCTATAGTCACTGTTCAATAAGCTAGGCCAAGACTCATGACCCCAGCAATTACTGACCTATGACCCTGTTAAGCTGCCAGAGAGAGAAGTCACATTGAATCATAGAATGGTTAAAGCACAGGAGGCCATTCTACAAGAGCACTTCAGCTGATCCCACTCCCCCACCCTTTCCCTGTAGCCCTGCAAATTTTTTTCTTTCAGTTACTTATCCAATTCCCATTTGAAAGCCACGATTGAATCTGCCTCCACCACCCTTTCAGGCAGTGAATTCCAAATTCTAACTACTCATTGCCTAAAAAAGTTTTTCGTCATGTCGCCTTTGGTTCTTCTGCAAATCACCTTAAATTTGTGTCCTCTGGTTCTCGACACTTCCACCAATAGTAACAGCTTCTCTCGATCTACTCTGTCCAGACCCCTCATGATTTTGAACACCCGTATCAAATCTCTTCTCAACTTTCTCTGCTTGAAGGGGAACAACCCCAGCTTCTCCAGTCTATCCACGTAACTGAAGTCCCTGATCCCTGGAACCACTCTTGTAAATCTTTTCTGCACCGTCTCGAAGGCCTTCACATCCTTCTAAAAGTGCAGTGTCCAGAATTAGATACAATATTCCATTTGAGGCTGAACTAGTGTTTTATGATGGTTCATCATATTGCCTCCATCACCACCTCAAGGGCATTGAATTCTTCAATATGCAGGCCAAGCAGGGCTCAGGAGTGGAAGAATCACCAGCAGCATCTTGCCACCACTACAGAGATCAGCCTCCGAATCTTTAACAAGACATGGAAAAGGCTTTTGACAACATGGCTGTACATTCCTCGTAAGCTACCCCAGAGGGCTATGGAGGATATTCAAGATTGAGATTGCTAGATTTTTTTGGTCACTAAGGGAATCAAAGTATATGGGAATAGGGCGTGAAAGTGGAGTTGAGGTCAAAGATCAGCCATGATTTTATTGAATGGCAGAGCAGGCTCGAGGGACTGTATGGCCTACTCCTGCTCCTTTTTCTTATGCTGATACGATGGATATCAAATTTGCTGGCAGATGCACGATTGGTGTCAGAGTAGCCGCAACAATCCCCAGTGGGTCACTCGCGATGGCAGGAGTTCCCCAGAGCTCAATTCTCAGCGCATATCTGTTTCTCATTTATGTAAATGTTACTGCAAGATCTGAACAAAGGACTGGGACTTGCTGATGACATTTGGGTATCCTCCAACTCACAAACTCCAAAATAGCATCAGAAAAGCTCCAGAGATTTCTGGATGAACTGAAGCAATCTGCTTGCCAGTGGCAAATTCTGAAGAACTGCAGAAAAGAAAAATCACAGTGCGTGCTACTCTCCAAAAGAAGCAGACACAGCAAAAGGATTAAGGCTACTGCCAAAACCAATCAAGACCAACAGAGAGAAGTTTCCGAGCATAACTCTCCAGAGGAATACGAATTGAATATAGCACGTTGACAAAATCACGCTGGGCCAATTGCATGTCCTCTGTGAAAAGAAGCAGGGAGTCAACTCCAGATCTTTCCTCCAACTGTACAAAGCTTGGGTCTGCCCAATCCTGGAATATGGCCATTCTGCCGAGTGCACATCGAGTCAACCATATGGTAGGAGGGTACCAGCAATCTAGAAGTATAACACGTGCATCACTTATTCTGCTCAACATACTTGCACAATGTCTGTAGACTCCAAACAATGGAAGAAAAGCCACTGAGGCAGAGGTATGTACAGAAGGGAAAGACTAATTCATCTTGATCACTGCTGGTTAAAAAAGGACAGAAGCCAACCCAGCATTTGCCACTATACGTTATCTGTCGGCCTGCAAACCTCAGCAGCATTCAATCACAAACAGGATCCTGTTGGGTCAGTGGCACTGAAACCCACATATCCCCCAGAGTAGACCATTACAAACTCCGGATTATCCAATATAAAGGGTCACAAATTCTGGGCCATCTTTAGCAATGTCCCATTATAATTAGGCATGTTACTAGTAGCATTGCGCTCAAACTCAAAGAAGAAAGGAACCAAGGGTTTGGTCAAAGGAGCTTGCGTTTTGGATTACGACCATATCTTGGACATCCCCGTCCCACTACATTCGCAATAAGTTCTGAATTACAACAATAAAAATCACATGGCAGGAGTATTACTGAAAAGCTCCCTTCTACCAAAACAGAAGAATCCTTTGTATGCAATCAAAAAATTAAGGTTCACATCCTTAGCATATGCAGTCTTGGTGGCACATGTACACCAGATTTATTGCAGCTTCTAGTCAAGAGAACTGTCACAATATGGTTCACAACCTCCCTTAAGAGAACTAAAGTTCTTTAAGCAACAAGGTGAACAGCCATGATGTTCCACCACAAACAAACCATTTTTTACTATGCATGGTTCAAGACAGAAAGATGGCATTCTCTCTGTAGACTCCTGCCCCATTCAATGAACTATTCTGCATGTACATAGACTTTATAAAACACAAATCGCTGGAATGGTTTAAGATGTACCCATACAGAGTAATAAGTGCGTCTCCTTCATAACTAACTTTAATATCACATCCCAAATTTTGAAAGCATTTCTAGAAGGTAATTAACTCGCCGCTGCCATTGCATACCTGCAATTGTGTGTGCATACAGCCTGCTGCCAAAGGTGAACACGTGTAGCTCGTAGAGTTTCGCTATTTTTTCGAGGAACTCTTTACAGTGAGGCCGTAATCGAGTGTGCAACATTGGCTCTCCCCTCCCCAGTTGGAAATGGAATATTCCCTGCAGGTGATTAAAAAATAAAGACAAGAACAATTGGCACAATTAAATTCCAAACACTGATAAGATACCATTTATTTTCAGATTGTACATAAATTATAGCCAGTAGATTACTGATCACTTATACCATGAAACCTCAGTACTGTCCAACCATGTATAGCATGCAAAGATTGCAATGCTCATTGAGAGCTTCCGAGAACATCACCTTCACAACAGCACAGCTGAAGGGTTTTCTTTTAAAAACTGATACAAACCGTGCAAGGCAACAACAACTTGCATTTATATAGTGTCTTTAATGTAGTAAAACGTCCCAAGGCGCCTCACAGGAATGTCATCAAAAAAACATTTGACACCGAGCCACACAAAGAGATATTAGGACAGGTGAAGCTTGGTCAAAGAGGTAGTTTTAAGGAGAGTATTAAAGGAGCAGAGGTGGAATTCCAGAGCTTAGGGACCTAGCCAGCTGAAGGCATGGCCACCAGTTATGGAATGCTGAAGGTACCAAAGTCGAAAAGAGTAAAAGACACAATGAAGGAAATTCAGATGCAGTACTGGTGGATGCTGAGCTTGGCGTCCAGAAGCTTGTAGATTGCAGGCAAAGGGAAAACACTGGGCGGTGGGATTTCCATAGTTTTGAGGACCTGAGAAAGGTGAGTTAAGAGTAAGAGACTGTGTGATGTGTCTTGATTTCAACAGAAAAAGGAGTCGGAAGAGCACATAGTACTGTGTATTTGGATCTTAGGAGGGACAAGATCATAAGATTATTAATTTTAAGAACAAAAAGGTGGCAACAGTAGTTAGGCTGGAGGCTAGAGACAGGCAAGGAATCACAACAAGCATTCTCTTGTGCCCTGTCTTTGAGGGTGAGAGGGGTTTAGTAGAGACTCCCACACCTGATAACACAGATATGGAGAACTTCCATTCAAGGAGGTCAAGAATGTCAATTGATGAACAACAATTGGAGGTATGAAAGGTGAGCGATGGTAGCTGTCTGTGTCATTTAAAGAATTGATAAGACTTTCAGTATTACATAGAAGTAAATCAAGATGCAATGATTAGATTGCGAGAGGTTTGTAGGTCAAATGCACAGAAGACATGCAATCCAAAGAAGTTAATGAATGCAGAGTTGAAACATCAGCAAAAGAGTGGACAGGGTTACGTCATGAATGGTAGAGGTCATAGATAAGGAGTAAGAACAGTGAGAATGAGGACAGAAGTCTGGGTTAAATGGAAAAAGAGCTAGAGGATAAACCATAAATCCAGCAGAGTGTGATTTTCAAGAACTCACCTTATGTGTAAAGATCATTTTTATAACTTGCTTAGAAGTGCATGAAGCCAAACTGGTTAAGTGTTTTAAAAAATATCTACAGCAATGTCAAATGATTCACCAAAAGTGGTTGACAGCAGAGTTAAGGGGGTGAACAATACAAGCAACAAGATCAGCAGTGAAACAGCCAGTTAAGGTTTAGGTCAAAACTCTCAAGGTGTTGGATAATTTGAGAATTAACAGTAAACTCCACAACTTTACTCTGAACAAAGGGCAAGAAAGTTGTATTTGGACATCACCTCTCAACAAGAGAACAAACACAAGGACATTTCCAAGCCGGGAGGAAACTACTGGGAGTAAGAAGGACAGAAGTGAAGTCAAAGAAAAGTTCAACGGCAAACATCTCGACAGACATTAAGGCCAGTTGCCATCCGAACAAGAGACCTTACTGAGTTCAGAGAGCAGAGAAACCAATAGAACTGTAAGGAGATTTTTAAAATTATGCTCGTTAAAACAGTAGAACAGAATGGCTTAGTGGAGAACATGCCTTGACTAAGATCAGACAAATTAAAGTTGGAAGAGAAAAGTGAATTAAAAAAGGACATTTTCTCTCTAGTAAAGCAAGTAATTGTACCAGCAGGACAGTAAAAAAGGATAGAAAAGCGGGAGAATTCACAAAATGCGCAAACGATAGCTTTAGCTGGTGTTCAGGAACAGCAGCTGCTGAGATGGGGAGAATATGGAAAAGGACAAGAATGGTGATCCATCTTTTCCATTAAGCTATGCTTCACAGCTCCAACTGCGGATTTACAAAGGAGATTACAAGAAGCGATAAAGTTGACTGGACATGGTTCAGACTGATCAAAATGCCAGATGTGACAGGCAGCAATTTATGAGCCACTGCAAAGCAGCAAGTGCATTTGATCCAAGCTGTAGAGTAAATCCGCCAGGAGGAGGAAGAATTGGATATGCAGCATTCCATGCCAGCTAAAATATCAGTTCCTTCACTGACACAAGCAGGTGTTGCCTTTCGATCAAAAGTCGAAATTTGATGTGTGAAAGGGAGAAAAGTCAGAGGGCTAGAAATTCATCTCCTTAACGGCACTCCGAAGCGCCTGAAATGGCTGGCAATAAAATGGCGGCCAATGCTCTTTCAACAGCTGGTGGTGGGTCTTGCGGTGGCCGCTATATTGCCCCCTTTACGCTGCTGGTAACTGGCAGATCCCTGGAAAAAAATGGCGCTGATGATATCAATTGGCGTGCAATGCTGACTTAATGTCACCAACATGAACTTCGACCCGAACCCGATTGCATCCCTTAAATTTGTGTTTTCAAAGTTTTTCTGTGCCTGCCAGGTAGTGACAGCAGTTTTTTTTTAAAAGTATACAGCCTGTTAAATTAAAATGCCATTATCATCAACAAGAGATAGCAGACCAAGAAAAAAAAGAGATATAACAAAATACATATATTTATTTCTTGGTGAATCTCTCCAAGAGCTCACAGTGTCACCTCCCGAGCATCAATATATATTTCACTGTTTGACTACAAATTTCAACAGGTTATTATTACCAACACCTCACCTTATTGGACATCTTTTGGCACAGCTGCTCTGTAGTGTGGATTAATGTCTGATCCAGATCCACCATCAATACTAATTTCCGATTTTTATGCAACCACTGCTGATCCTCTCGACCCAACTGTTCAGCTTGCTGTGTGGTGGGGGAAAGGGGAGTGAAAGAATGAGAGAATAAACAATTTTTTTCAAATAAATCTATCCATATTGATCACCATTAATATAACCAGTACATAGAATTTTTATAGGACAGAATCAGGCCTTTCAGCCCAATTGATCTATGCGGTGTTTATGTTCCACACGAGCCTCCTCCCAAATTACTTCATCTCAGCATATCCTTCTATTTCTTTCTCCCTCATGTGCTTATCCAGCTTCCCCTTAAGTGCATCTTATGTTACTTGCCTCAACCACTACTTGTGGTAACGAGTTCCACATTCTAACCACTCTCTGGGTAACAAAGTTTCTCCTGAATTCCCGACTGGATTTATTAGAGACTATTTTTTAGATTGATAGCTCCTAGTTTTGGACTGCCCCAAAATGGAAACATCTTCTCTACGTCTACCGTATCAAACGCCTTCATAATTTTAAAAAGACCTCCATCAGATCATCTCAGAGCCTCATACAGTTCAGTCTTTGCTGATGGTTGTACCCTCTCAGCTCTGTTATCATGAACACTTTGTACCCACTTTTTCCCATTCTTAGAATTATAGAATTATAGAATCTTACAGCACAGAAGGAGGCCATTTGACCCACCGTCCCTGTGCCAGTTCTACATTTCCTACTTCAATCAGAAAAGCGACACAGTCTGCTCTATGAAATTCTCACCGACCGCTGTGAGCTTGATTGTGACCGGCTGTCAGGAGAAGCACCACTGGACAGCATGTCCAATCCCATCTGTTTCCTCTGTGAAATTAACTCCCATCCTTATCACTGATGGATCAAGAGGACATTCCCTTGAGTAACAGGTAGGATACTGCAGTACTGGAGACCATTTAAATAGATAAAACTATTACTGACCAGGAACACAAAAACACAATCTGCTTGTGGCTTCTTTCCAACACTGAAATATGAAAGGATTCCAACAGGGAAAAATAGAGTGTGTGGCTCCTTTTTAACAGGAGTGGGCCATTCAGCCCATTCCACCATTCAAGTAGATGTTGGCTGATCTGTACCTCAACTCCATTATCCACTTTTGATCCATATCTCTGATACCCATGCCTAATCTATCGATCTCAGTCCTGAAAGTTTCAATTAACCCAGCATCCATGGCTTTTAGAGGGGGGGGGGGAAAAGACAGTTCCAGATTTGTTACCCTTTCTGTGAAAAAGTACTTCCTGATTTCACTCCAAAATTGCCTAATGCTGATTTTAAGATTGTGCCCAGTTAGTCTGGATCCCCCACCACATGAAATAGTTTCTCTATATCTACCCCATCGAATCCTTTTGTTATTTTGAACTCCACAATTACATCACCCCTCAATCTTCCAAATTCAAGGGAATACAATCCAAGTTATGCAATGTGTCCTCATAATTTAACTTTTTAAACCCAGGTATCAATCTGGTAAATCTGCACTGCACCCCCTCCAGGGCCAATATAAGGGAATCAAGGGATATGGGGATAGGGCAGAAAAGTACAGTTGAGATAGAAGATGGGTCATGATTTTATTGAGTGACAGAGCAGGCTCGAGGAGCCCCAATGGCATACTCCTATTCCTTATGTACTTATATCCTTGTTGAGGTGCGATGGCCAGAATTGAACGCAATACTCCAGATGGGGTTGGACCAAGGCAATAAATCAATAGAATGACACTGTAGAACAGACACATAAAAGGATATAAAGAAAGATACAAAAAAAGCACACACTTGGGGGAAAAGATGCAGTGGAATGAATAAAATATCGAGAATTACTTTTTAAAAGGATAGAAGGAAATACAATTGAACATAAGTTATATTGAGGCAAAATGGCAAAAGCAAGAAAACATTTTAATTTACAAGTAACTTGGACAACTAAACATTCAAATAAATACAAATGTACAAGTATCAACTAGAAGAACCTGAACACAGTCCAATAAACAAGGCACAGCGCCATCTGCCGATACAAGTACCATGTACTGCTCAAGCACCAGTTACTGGATTCACAAAGATCAGCTAAAAATCTGTCCAGCTGGAAATTCCCATAAAGGAGGCTAACTAATTGAAAATCTCATTCTTTGGATGGAGCGGGGAGGAGAGATAGAGAGACAGAGAGAACACAAAATTATACAACTGAAGAGACTGGATCTTAATTCAGCATGCACTTACTTCAGAGCTAACCATCAGCTCTGGAACACTGTGAACCATAGACACAGTTGCTGTGGATACGGGCACTATTTGCTTCCCATTCTTCTTCTGTAATCTGAAAAAGGAAATTTTGAATAATGAATTAATCACTATAATGTGCAAAATAGTCTTGGATCAGATTTTTAAAAAAACTATTTTCCATCCCAATTTTCTCCATCCTCTTCATATTGGAATGAGACTCCAGAGGCCAACTGCCTATCCTTCATTTGAGGTCCGTGATGACCAGCAGGTTATTTGACAATCCAGGAGAGGGGGTATCAAACCATGCACAATCCTGATCCATGCCAGTGCTTATGTTCCACACAAGCCTCCTCCCACCACTCTTCATCTAACCTCATCAGCATAACGCTCTATTCCTTTCTCTCTCAGATGCTTATCTAGCTTCCCCTTAAATGTATCTAAGCTATTTGCCTCAATTACTCTTTGTGGTAACCCGTTCCACATTCCCAGCACTATGAATAAAGATGATTCGCCCTATTGGATTTATTGGTGACTATCTTATATTTATGACTGATAGGGCTGGATTTTTGGCTTCTTGCCGTCTCTGCTTTCGCCCCGGAGGGGCAGCGGTTATGCAGTTCTGGGCGGGTGACCAGCTTCCCACACCCTGCCGGGACCTTCGGTGCTGGTTTCGGTGGGGCGCGGAGCATTACCATCCAAAGCGGCGAGCCGGTGTGCAATGTCCCTGGTTGTGACACTGGCACGATTTTTGGCTCCCGCCCGATCCGTAGCACTCCATAGAGCGCCCTGCTGGGACTGCCTGTGAAAGTAGACGGTCTGAGCTGTAGCGGCTACAGGGAGGTAAGTAATGCCCAACTCGGGTTTTTTTTGCAATTTATGTTGTGGTGGCATGAGTTATTTATTGGGAATGTTTTTGGTGGGTTTTTTTGGGGTTTTTTTTAGGTTTTTTTCTCCCCCCAGGTCTCTGAGCGCAGAGGCCAGCTGTTTAGCTCGGGATTTTTGCATGCTCAATCGGCCTAGCGCCATAAGAGAGGTGTACAACGCCTCCCTTAGCAGTCCATCCCACACTCTGGGCCCAGCTGCTGAATTTTGCTGACTGAGACGCAAACTATTCCCGGGCCAAATTTTGCTGCCCCACCGCCATTACCGTCCCAAAATGAGCAGAACTGAAAATCCAGCCCCTAGTTTTGGTCTCCCCACAAGTGGAAACATTGGCCCAGAAATTCTAATCAAGGTCTTCCCGTGGGCAAACTACTGAAAAAAGGAAAAAAAATGCGCACTTACCTGAAGGTGTCGTGCCTGCTCGAACTTCCGATCCTGAGGCCTTCACTCCCTGTGCATGGGAGCGCATGCACGTTGGGACGTCCGTATGCTGGAGCTGGAGTCACATGGCTCTGGGCAGCCAATCAAGGTACAGAATTTTCTCATTCATAATAATGGAAACTCCTTAAGTTGGAGTTCCCATTATGATAAATGAGAACCCCCCCCCCAAACACACAAAGCACTAATAAAAAAGAAAAATACACGACATATTTAAGATTCATTTAAAGTTCTTATAATAAAGTTTTTTTAATTATGCCTTAAAATAAACTTACCGTAGTGGGGAGGGTTTTTAATAAAATATGTTTTCATATGGGTCTATTTAATTAAATTTTAATGTTTATGTTTTTAAACACTTGCACCTGTTAAAATAGACTATACGCCTGCTTTTTCAGGCGCAAGATTTTTGAGGATATTTGCTGGGCAAGATATGCGTAAATCTTCCCCTGCAAGTGTACTTGCTCCCGATATGCACGAGATCTGTCAAGCCAGAAACTTGACATCAGAAAAGCCGGTTTTCAGCGCATGCGTATTGCGCGCTGAAAACCGGCTTTTCCGATGCCTTCCCGAGTCCATAGAAACTTCGTATGGACCCAGGACATCGGAATTTCAGACTCATTATCTAAAAGGCCTCTATCAGGTCACCCCTCAGTCTTCGCTTTTCCAGAGAAAAGAGCCCCAGCCTGTTCAGTCTTTCCTGACAGTTATAGCCTCTCAGTTCAGGTATCATCCTTGTGAATCTTTTTTGCATCTTTTCCAATGACTCCATATCCTTTTTGTAACATGGAAATCAAACTGTACATAGTACTCCAAGTGTGGTCTAACCAAGTTTAACATGACTTCTCTGCCTTTTAATTCTATCCCTCTAGAAATGAACCCCAGTGCTTGATTTGCTTTTTTAATGAGATTAACCTGCATCACCACTTTTAGTAATTTGTGTATCTGTACCCCTACATCACTTTGCTTCTCTACTCCATTTAGACTCTTATTATCCAAGCAGTACGTGGCCTTATTCTTCCTACCAAAATGCACCACTTCACACTTATCTTTTTAAGATTAATTTGCCAATTACACGCCCATTCTGCAAGTTTCTTAATAATTTCTTGTATTTTGTCGCATTCTTCCTTTGTATTGACTGCACATCCCCCCCCCCAAATTTGGTGTCATCCGCAAATTTAGAAATTGTACTTCCGATTCCCGAGTTCAAATCGTTAATATAAATGGTGAACAACAGTAGGTTGTACATATACACGTAGCAGGTATCACCAGACAGCAATCCATTGCTCATATCTCCTTCTCCAGCTCAGGGACATGAAGGCCAGCTGTAGATAATAAGGGATCACAATGGCCTTCCTTGCAGTATATTGCCTGTAACATTCCCAAGAGTGCATTTTCCCACTGAGCCAGCTTAGCTCCAATTTTAACACAAAGTTGATCAATATATTTCTATAACGGATGAAATGCTGAAGTCACCCAGTTTCTATTTATGGCATGGACTGGATTCGCATTATTGAATGCCACCCTTTCATCATTTTAATTAGATCGCTGCGTTATACCTAGATATTTAATGTGCCAATATGGTTAATATACTTCTGTAAAAATTTAAATAGTTACAGTGGCTCCCAATTTTAAACAAATGGCACCAATATCAAAGCCAGAAAAACTAAGATTTGCTTCTTTTCTCCAACCCCAACTAGAAATATGGCATTATCCCACACTGTTTCTAACAGCTGCAGTATTATGTATGTTATAGGGGTAAAGTTTTGGGCCGCGCCTAGAACAGCGCAGCCCCGACATCGACGCCCGTTTTTCGCACCTAAAAGCGCGACAAAAATGTACCTTGCAATTCTCGGGCTCCCTGCAGGTCCCTCGGAGCTCGGCGCGGCGCGCAGACATCGGCGGGGGGCGGAGCCACAAAGTCGCACCAGTTCTGCAAGTGCACGGGTCGGGGCTAAGTCAAATGAGAGAACATCGTGCCGGCAGCCCTGCGTGTGCGCGCTGGAGAGCGCGCGCAGTAGCCCATAAACATTGGCACTCGGCCATTTTTAAAGGAACTTGAAGAAAAGTGCTGATTTGTCTCGTGGACCCCTGGAAAGGCTTAGGATTGAATTTTGGTGATTTTTTGTTGTCTGAAGGAGTGCTTTTAGCAGCACTGTTGAAGAAATCACCTGCTGAAATCAGTGAGTGCAGCTTTTCACTGCTAAACTTCCAGAACTGCATACAAATTAAGGACTGTGTGTTTTGAAAAATAAGAGTGTCAATTCAATACAGCAATGGAACAACGTCCACCAAGAGCAAAGAATTTCTTGCATGAGGAAGTGAAGATATTAGTCAATGTAATTGAGCAGAGATGGCAGGAGCTAGATACCAGCAACAGAGGTCGCATAAAAGTGCCACCGAAAGAAATGAAGAAACGCTGGAACCAAGTTGCAGAAGATTACTGCGCAGTGGTGCATACCATGAGATCTGGAAGCCAGTGTAAAAAGAAATGGCACACCCTTGGTCAAGTAGTTAGTGTAAGTAATAGTTTCCATTTTTAATATAATCGTAATTGTAACCTGACTATCTGTATGTCCCACCTTGCAGAAAGACACACTGTAAAAAGTTATATTTTACTCTTTGCAGAAGAAATTGGCCCACAACAAAAGGGAAGCAACTCGGACAGGAGGAGGCACGCCCAATCTGCATCCACTGACACCCTTGGAACAGAGGGTAGCTGCTATGATGAGTCGTACATGGAGAAAAGTAATCAGTACAGCACAAGCTGGGCCCACACGCAAGGAAGAGGGCAAGTCCTGAAAATGCATCGTGGCCCTTCAAATCAACCTGCTGCCTGGCCTGCTATGTGTGAGAGTACTCATGCCACCCATCCTGCCCCCTCCCATGCGGTTAAACATTTGACTGTTCTGATGTATTTTGCAGAACATGATGATGATGCTGCTGCTGCCAACCCTGAGGATACAGAACAAGAACCAGTACAACCAGATGCGGTCGATCCAGACTGGATGATGGCGGCGATGACTGAAATGTCTACAGAGGAGAGCTTCCAAATTAATGTTTATGAGCCCCCATTAAGGGGCATCACAGTTTCAACCCCTTGCATAGCTTCTGGTTGCACCTTCCATGGTTTTGATTCCGATGTTGCGGGTCCCAGTGGTGCTGCTGGTATAATGCAGCATTCTACAGCCAGTGCACTACCGTCCGAGCCTGCACCTCCCACTCGCATAGGTTCTGGCTCCACCTTCCATGGTTTTAATTCCGACATTGCAGGTCCCAGTGGTGCTGGTGATATAATGGAGCAGTTTACACCCATTCACCCACCATCCCAGCCCACGGCTCGCACTCGAGTGCTGCCTCTGGAACACAGAGCGGCCCACCGTCCGTGCCCGCGTCTCTCAGTGTAGTGGTGCCACGAGGCAGACTCAGGCAGAGGAGAAGGAGATTGGAGACACGCTCTCCTGAGATGCAGCGTGCAACAGATGCGACTCAGGTTGTGGCATTGGGTATGGAGACCAATGAGCTTACCCGATCACTCATCGGTAGCATCAGTGCAATGGGTGAAGAGGTGACGGTCCTGACGGGAGAAATAGCAGTAATGACACGGGAACTTAGGGAGGGAATGTCCGAGGGAGTGCAATTGACGGCACAGACTATCAGGGAGGGCATGCAAGTGACAGCACAGGCCATCATAGAGGTAGCTGCTGCAATAAGGGCACACAGCCCCGCCAATCAAATGACACCCCCACGAAGAAGTGAACATTCACTGAGATGTGGATGAGAGATGGTTGCAGCCTTTCTTTGCTGCTTTTGTTCTTGTTCTTGATGTAGCTGTAGTAACGTTTTTCAAATTTAAATTGTTTTGTAAATTTTGTAACTTTACAACTTATAAATGATCTTAGGGTTTTTAAGTGACCTTATAGTGTAAATGCTCTCACATTTTGTATCTTATTTAATTTTGCACCTAAAAAGTGATCTTGAAGTTTAAGTGATCTTAAGAGTGTAAGATTTTTCACATTGAAATTGTTTTGTAACTTTACAAGTTTAGAAGTGATCTTAAAGTTTTTAAGTGATCTTCAAGAGTCATATTAAAAAGTAAAGTTTGATACAAATATTTTATTACAGTGACGTTAAATTTTCAATAAAATATTTTATTAAAACTGAATCATGTTCCATTAACACAACACAACATAGGAACAACTCCAAAGAATAAACATGTCCATGTGCAACAGTGGTCGCAGAGCCCTCAGGCATCAGTAGTTAAAGCGTTCACGGATGAGCTGCTGGCGCAAGGCTCGAGCAATTGTTAAAGGAGCACGATGGACGGCCCTCCTCCGACCTCGTGCTCCGGCATCAGGCACTTGCATGCTTTCCTGATCGTCATCATCATCCACATCCTGCTCTTCCATAATACTGTCATCATGCACTGGACCCTCACGTGGGTCTTCTGGTTCCACTATCAGCTCCTGCTGCCTCATGATGGCTAAGTTATGCAACATGCAGCACACAACAGTGAAGTGACCGACAATCCGAGGAAAGTATTGCAAGTGGCCTCCGGAATGGTCCAGGCATCGGAAACGTTGTTTCAATGTGCCAATCGTCCTCTCAATGATGCTGCGCGTCGCAATGTGCGCCATGTTGTATTGACGGTCAGCTCCGGTCCGTGTCACGCGTAGGGGCGTCATGAGCCAGGTGGTCAGGCCGTACCCTTTGTCTCCCAGGAGCCAGCTCTGCCCTTCTGGCTGCTGCTGAATCATGTCAGATATAACGCTGTCGCGTAGGATGAACGCATCGTGGGTGCTGCCAGGGTATCTCGCATCGACTGACATGATGCGCTGCTTGTCGTCACACATGAGCTGCACATTGATACAGTGGAAACCTTTTCTATTCCTGTACTGCTCAGAATCCTCCACAGGTGCTCACAAGGCTATGTGGGTACAATCAATGCAGCCCTGTACCTTTGGGAAGCCGGCAATCCTGAAGAAGCCCACAGCCCTCTCATGGATCGCTTGTGCGGTCATTGAGAAATTGATTAAGTAATTCCTCCGCACATACAGTGCAGCCGTGACCTGGTAAACGCAGGCATGTATTGCACATTGAGAGATGGCGCGCACATCTCCAGTTATAGCCTGAAGCGATCCCAAGGCATAGAAGGTAAGTGCAGCTGTTACCTTCACTTCAACAGACAAGGCAGCTGGCGTTCTGCTTCTGGGCATATCACAGATCTCAGCGACAACTTCTCTGCGGAAACGCAGCCTTTTGACACAATCAGCCTCGCTCATGTCCAGGTACGAGCGCCTGGTTCGATATTGCCGACGTGGGTAAAGTCTCCTGCCCATCAGCCTACGGGCTATGACGTTCCTGGTGCAGTCAGCTCTAATCAGTTCTCTCCTATGCAGTGAATTGCTGGTGAACCATTGCATAACCCGTGGTGTTGACAATGCAGCACCCATTCTGCAATTACAAATTTAAGTTTCGAACTAGCTATCTGGCTGCCTCTCCCTATCCCCTGGCCAAATGGCCTCCGCTTCCCTCGCAGCTCGAAGGCTGCTTGCTGGGTCTTCGGCTGTCGTCGAGCCACTGACGCCGCCCCTGTCTCCTACATGGAAGGAAGGCCTGCCTGAAGCACCACTCAACGCCCCCCTGTCTCCTACATGGAAAGCCTGCCTGAAGCACCACTCGACGCCCCCCTGTCTCCTACATGGAAGGAAGGCCTGCCTGAAGCACCACTCGACACCCCCGTCTCCTACATGGAAAGCCTGCCTGAAGCACCACTCAACGCCCCCGTCTCCTACATGGAAAGCCTGCCTGAAGCACCGCAACTTGAAGGTTGCTGCTGCTTCACACAGGTAAGAATATTCAATATTTTGTATTTGCTTTGTTTATAATGTTTTATTCAGGATGGCTCTTTATTTGTCTAAGTGAGACTGTTGAATGCTTGTAGAATTTAATTACTTCCCTTCCCCCCCCACTCCCTAGCCTGATTTGTAACCTATGCCTGATTTCTAAAGCGAGGGCAAGGTTTTTCTGAGCGTACAAAAATCTACACTTACTCCATGCTAAGTTAGTTTGGAGTAAGTTTTCACTGCCTAAACTTTCAAAACAGATGCAAGTGGCCGGACGCGTCCCCTTTTGAAAAAATAAATCTGTTCCAAAATGAAACTGTTCTAACTGACTAGGAACTGGAGCAAACTAAATGCCGAGAATTTCAATTTCTAAGATACTCCATTCTAAACCAGTTGCTCCAAAAAAATAGGAGGAACTCAGGCCGAAACTTAACCCCATATGTGGATGGATACATTGACAGCCTGGGAGTTGCAGCAGACAGATGTGAGAGGGGGGTTTGTGGATTTAAACAGGTGCACAAAGAAGAGTAAATTATAACACGAGTAAAGAATTATGTACCAATCAATACAAATCCTGGGCTAACTAGGCGCAGGCATTCTTTCCCAAGCTTAGTGCGTTCTTCAATAAAGTCTATCTGGTCGAGTTTGACTATCGAGAATGCTGAAACAATGGTACCTGGTGGGAACCACTGTGGTGCTGTGCACAGTGCAACACAAGCTGAATGCCCCGCTCCACTGGGCGCCAACAGACGCGCTGCCGCAGGTAAATGTTGAACCAGAGGCCAGGTATTTCACAGCAGTGGTACAAATACTGTCAGATAGAAAGTGTCCACAGACCATTCTTGCACACCTCCTGATGTCTTGTTTTTTTTTCCCAACTTTTATTTGCTTTAAAAAATCCTTCCTGTCATTTTTTTTAAAATATAAATAAGAGCAGATTTTCATCCAAATATTGGCAGGCTTGCCAGTTAGTGTGGATTCCTGAAATCAGCAATGCTCACTACAATACAGGTATTACAGACAATACAATATTACAAAGACAATGACACACATTCACATGCACAAGATTTTAAATCAAAGTTTTTGTGGCATGAATGAGGGCATTTTTGACAGGAGATTATTTTGGAACTCTTTGAAACGGAATTTTTTTTTAAAGAAACTAACTCCTAGGGATAATAGAACAATCATTTTCCACTTTTATCTATTTTCTGCCCCTTTTATCATAGTTGCTTTGCTCTCTTTGCCCCGGGGCACACACTTCCTCTGTGATCTGCCAATGTTACTTTGAATGCACCACTAGGAGATGCTGAAGAGCAGCCTGGGGATTATGCTACTTGATTTTCCCTTCAAAAAACAAGGTAGTAACACGTTTAAGAAATGCTGAAAGGAAACTGTTACATTTCTGATGAATCGATTAAATCGATTATCTGAGCAAGATAATTCTGAATCACAAGATGGGAAAGGTTACTCTGAAAACTGCACATTCGGATGCTCTGCTTGTTATTGCATACCATTGTACATTTCAAAATAAATGTGAATAAACGAACAGAACAGAAATGACTTACTGTGTCAAGTCTTGACCACATGCTGCACAGAGGCCTTTCATAACAATAGGGTGACTGCATCCTTCAAGCCGTACCAGTATACCTCTGCATAAAATAAATGGAGAAAAGTTATTAGCAAATACACAAGGGATATTGTTTTTTTTTTAAATACAACTCACAACGGAGATCAATAATAAGGGTATCAAGCAATGTGCCCGGTAGATGCGCAGCCCATTCAAATTATCGCGCATTTAAAAGCTGGCGAGCAGCCTGCAAGGGATCTCCAGACCACGGTGCAACCACGCAGCTTAACAGGAACATTGGTATCAAGGGCTAAGGAGCCAAAGCTGATAAATGGCAAGTAACATTCGCACTACACAAGTGCCAGGCAATGACTATCTTCAACAAGCGAGAGTCTAACCACGACCCCTTGACATTCAACGGCATTACCATCGCCGAATCCCCCACCATCAACATCCTGGGGGGTCACCATTGATCAGAAACTTAACTGGACCAGCCACATAAATACTGCGGCTACAAGAGCAGGTCAGAGGCTGGGTATTCTGCAGCGAGTGTCTCACCTCCTGACTCCCCAAAGCTTTTCCACCATCTACAAGGCACAAGTCAGGAGTGTGCTGGAATACTCTCCACTTGCCTGGACGAGTGCGGCTCCAACAACACAAGAAACTCGACACCATTCAGAACAAAGCAACCCGCCTGATTGGCACCCCATCCACCACCTTAAAAATTCACTCCCTCCACCACCGACGTACTGTGACTGCAGTGTGTACCATCTACAAGATGCACTGCAGTAACTCGCCAAGGCTTCTTTGACAGCACCTCCCAAACCCGCCACCTCTACCACCTAGAAGGACGAGGGCAGCAGGCGCATGGGAACAGCATCTCCAAGTTCCCCTCCAAGTCACACACCATCCTGACTTGGAAATATATCGCCTTCGTCAGCGCTGGGTCAAAATCTTGGAACTCCCTCGCTAACAGCACTGTGGGAGTACCTTCACCACACTGAAGGCAACGGTTCAAGGCGGCGGCTCACCACCACCACCATCTCAAGGGCAATTAGGGATAGGCAATAAATGCTGGTCTTGCCAGCAACGCCCACATCCCAGGAATGAATAAAAAAAGCTGATAGACGGAGTTAAGATACAAATCAAATATGATCTAACAATGGCAGAACAGGCTCCAGGGGGTGAATGGCCTCCTTCTATGTTATACATCCTGACAGGAATTCAGTAACCACTGTGTCCAGGTCACAGTCTTGACATTAGCTTTCAGGCTTAGACCTTCCCGGTTATTGGAACACAAACTAGGAATGAAAAAAAAACTTTCCAGCAAGAAAAACACTTACCTCGAAGCATTCACATTTCCTGTCAGCTGCATTTCTTCTCTGGAGGTGCGGGGAAACACCTCGAGGCCGGATCTCCACCTCACCAGAGGGGTGAGCGCACGTGGTTTATATTACAGCTGCATGTCGTGACATCACAAACCCCAGCCAGAATGGAGATGATTGGGTAATTCCCCTGTCAATCACACCTGGAGACTGCACTGCTGTAATTGACTGGGATTGATTTTACACACAATTTGTATTATGTAACTATCCTCCACTCACTGCATTTTGCTGGAGAAATCACAGCATTTTTAATCCGGAGAAGTGGCTGCAGCTTTGGTCACGGGTTCTGTTTGCTGGAGTTGGTAGGGGTCTCTTTTTAAAATAGACTCTGTAAATAAATGTTGTTTGCTTTGCTGCAAGATACATCATCATCATAGGCAGTCCCTCGGAATCGAGGAAGACTTGCTTCCACTCGAAAAAATGAGTCCTTAGGTGGCTGTACAGTCCAATACGAGAACCACGGTCCTTGTCACAGGTGGGACAGATAGTCATTGAGGGAAAGGTTGGGTGGGACTGGTTTGCCGCACGCTCTTTCCGCTGCCTGCGCTTGATTTCTGCATGCTCTCGGTGATGAGATAGACGGTTTGTTGTGAGTCCTGCCGTAAGTCCCGCCCATCCTCCAACTCATTGGCTGACATAGTGGTTGTACTTACAGCACAGCCCTTGGAGGTGGGGCTGCATTCAGTGCCAAAGCTGCGATATAAATGCAACTGGAAGCGTTGGAGCATGGTGTTCTAATAATAATTCTTAAATGATGGTTGTTCACTTTAATGTTATATTTGTACTTCAAATTTCAATACAGCTAATAAACATCCCTACAATATAATGGCTGAATATATATTAGTCAAACACTTTCCCACACTCACATTCTTCAGCAAAGGCAATACTGCAGAAGTTATGTTTGAAACTTGAAGGTGACAAAGGCACAAATTAAAGTCACCTCAGAGACCAGAGGAAACAGATTTAAGGTAATTGGTTAAAGTGCCAGACGTGAGATTAGCGATCTGGAATGCAATGTCTGGAAGGGCGGTGGAAGCAGATTCAATCGT
This sequence comes from Pristiophorus japonicus, assembly GCF_044704955.1. Classification (NCBI taxonomy): domain Eukaryota; kingdom Metazoa; phylum Chordata; class Chondrichthyes; family Pristiophoridae; genus Pristiophorus; species Pristiophorus japonicus. The sequence continues at coordinate 313,923,972 of NC_091977.1, forward strand.
AACTTTCAAAGGGGAATTGGATAAAAACATGAAGGGGAGAAAATGGCAGGGCTATGGGGAAAGAGCAGTGGAAGTGGGACTAACTACATAGCTCTTTCAAAGAGCCTGCACGGGCTGTGAGATTATAGGATTCTGTAAGCAAATTCACTTTCTCTATACACAGCATAAAAAGATGTCATTAAAGATATTTTGTCTACTGCAGCTGATGAAGGTCACTTTAACTGCAAGCAGTTTGATCTAAATCAGTGAAAAGAACCACAAACATCCCTCCCTCCCCTAAAGCGTCTATTGGGGATTGTACACTCGTGAGAAGACTAAGTCCAAGCATTAAAATTAACTCGCAGCTCCCCAGTTTTGTCCATCATCTCTTGCTCTAGGGTTTCCTGAGCCTCACTTCCCAATCTAAGGAATGGTCAGGAGTCCGGATACTACGCAATCTGGTCTTCTTGGTCTTGCAACTTTGTTCCAGGGTCATGCTTCCGTTTGATACGCAATGAAAGCCAACCACACCTTCTCAATGACATGCACAAAATTGGGAAATATGCCATGGGAAGAACCAGGAGCTCAGATCCATTTTCCAGCGCTCAATGGCAAAGATCACTGCATCATCAGCATTGCCCCAAGATGCGATCGGGAAGCTCAAAGGCACAGATCAGTTACATCCATATAAATTTAAATCATTACACATCTACATACCACGGTAGCAAAGGATGAGAGAGAGAGAGAAATAGCTTTAAAAAGGAACAAGCTATTAATAGGCCAGGTAAAACTCACTGGCACTGCAGAAACAATTTACAACTGCCTATATCACAGGTGGCCTTGTCTATCTTCAATTCCCCTTTGTGTATTTATACAGTCAGGGATCTTAACTTTCTACGTGATGTCCAGGAATAATGAACTGACTTTTTAGATAAATAGTGGTTAAATATTTGTTGAAGGCAGAAATGCCACTTCAGAGTGGGTAGCATGACCTGTATATTTATTGGCAACATCAAGGTCTCATCTCAGCCATGGCATTTTAACCGAGAAGGGAAAATACACAAATCACAGAATACTTCAACGATCAAAGCTAAAGTGAGCCCATGAATCACAAAATAATGATTCTAAAACTGGCGGTACAGTTGCAGTGAGTGACACTAATTGGCCCCAATTACATCGGATTACACAGGATATACGGAACAGAAACAGGCCATTCGGCCCAACCAGTCCATGCCGGCATTTATGCTCCACTCGAGCCTCCTCCCGTCTTTCCTCATCTAAATCTATCCGCATAACCCTTTATTCCCTTCTCCCTCATATGTTTGTCTAACCTTCCCTTAAATGCATCTATACGATTTGCTTCAACCACCCCCTGTGGTAGCGAGTTCCACATTTTCACCACTCTTTGGGTAAAGAATTTTCTTCTGAATTCCTACTGGATTTCTTAGTGACTATCTTATATTGATGACCTCTAGTTATGCTCTTCCCCACAAATGGAAACGTTCTCTCTGTATCCACTCTATCAAAATCTTTCATAATTTTAAAACCCTCTATTAGGTCATCACTCAGCCTTCTTTTTTCAAGAGAAAAGTGAGTCAACCTGTCCATCCTTTCCTGAGATGTACACCCTCGCATTTCTGGTATCATCCTTGTAAATCTCTGCAAATTAGAGCAAAGTATTACAAGTTACTGTTCCAAAAGCTATGAGCATTCTCCCTTCTGGTTTCTTTAACGGTCATCCAACAGCTTTTTACTGATACCAGCTTTTAAATTTCCAGATTTATCTTTTAAAATGTATTCAAATTCACAAACTGACACAGTGGGATTTGAATTTGTGTTCTCTGGCTTTAGTCCAGGCTTCTGGATTACTGGTTCAGTAACACAAGCACTACTTTTTTTTTTAAATAAAAACAGTTGCATGTTTCTATCTTACTCAAACCTAATTTCCATCGTAAACCTAATCTTAAATGCCACCATGTTGTGGCCACTGTTGCCAAGATGGTCAATGACTCTGACCTGCTCTACCAAAAACCAAAGGAAATAGATATAGCACCGAAAATCAAGTAGTTTCTTTAAAGGATAAATGTTATTCAAAACAAATCTGGAAATTGTATATGGGTTAAATTAATTCTTTATCATTGAAAACTGAACGAGTGACAAATCCAGTTAAATTAGCTCTGAACCTTTTAATATAGAGTCAGTGCCTATAAAGCACCTGGACCAACCAAGTGGGATACACCCTTGAATTCTCAAGAAAATGAGCAAGATTCCGGATAAGGTTTTTAAGAGGCCTTTTCAGAAGTTCTACTGCATGGCTAATATAATCATAATAATGATGAAAGAAAACATCTGAAGGCACTTTACGAGGGGAGTGGGTATTAGAATAAACTAAATGTGAAAAGATATATTAAAAAAAAGACTTGTTTTTATATAGAAACCTCAGGATGTCCCAAAGCATTTTACAGCCAATTAAGTAATTTTTGAAGCGTAGTCACTGCTGTAATGTAAGAAACACAGCAGCCAAATTATGCAAAGCAAGATCCCATGAACTGCAATGCGATAATGACCAGATAATCTGGTTTTAGGAGTTGGTTGAGGGATAAATATTGGCCAGGACACCGGGGATAATTTTCCTGCTACTCTTCGAAAAATGCCATGGGATCCATTACATCAACCTGAGAGGGCAAATGGGCCTCAGTTTAATGTCTCCTCCGAAAATCGGCACCTCCGACAGTGCAGCACTCCCTTAGTACTGCACTGGAGTGCCAGCCTACATTCTAGAATCATAGACATAGAAACATACAAAATAGGTGCAGGAGTAGGCCATTCGGCCCTTCGAGCCTGCACCACCATTCAATATGATCATGGCTGATCATGCAACTTCAGTACCCCATTCCTGCTTTTTCCTCATCTTGGTTCTAAATGGCTTACCCCTTATCCTTAGACTGTGACCCCTGGTTCTGGACTTCCTCATCATCGGGAACATTTTTCTTGCATCTAGCCTGTCCAATCCTGTCGGAATTTTATATGTTTCTATGAGATCCCCTCGCATTCCTCTAAATTCCAGGGAATATAAGACTAGTCGATCCAGTATTTCTTCATAAAGCAGTTCTGCCATCCTGGGAATCAAGTCTGGTGAACCTTGGCTGCACTCCCTCAATAGCAAGAATGTCCTTCCGTACATTAGGAGACCAAATCTGTTCACAATATTCAAGGTGTGGCCTCACCAAGGCCCTGTACAATTGCAGTAAGACCTCCCTGCTCTTATACTCAATTCCTCTGACTATGAAGGCCAAAATCCCATTTGCCTTCTTCACCGCTGCTGTACCTGCATGCCAACTTTTAATGACTGATGTACCATGACACCCAGGTCTCGTTGCACCTCCCCTTTTCCTAATCTGTCATCATTCAGATAATATTCTGCCTTCCTGTTTTTGCCCCCAAAGTGGATAACCTCAAATTTATCGACATTATACTGCATCTGCCATGCATTTGCCCACTCACCGAACCTGTCCAAGACACCCTGCAGCCTCTTAACATCCTCCTCACAGCTCACACTGCCACCCAGCTGAGAATCATCTGCAAACTTGGAGATATTACATTCAATTCCTTCGTCTAAATCATTAATGTATATTGTAAATAGCTAGGGTCCTAGCACTGAACCTTGCGGTACCCCACTAGTCACTGCCTGCCATTCTGAAAAGGACCTTTTTATTCCTACTCTTTGCTTCCTGTCTGCCAACCAGTTGTCTATCCACGTCAACACATTACCCCAAATACCATGTGCTTTAATTTTGTGTGGGACCTTGTCAAAAGCCTTTTGAAAGTTCAAATACTGGTTCTCCCTTGTCCACTCTACCAGTTACAACCTCAAAAAATTCCAGAAGATTTGTCAAGCATGATTTCCCTTTCATAAATCCATGCTGACTTGGACCGTTCCTGTCACTGCTTTCCAAATGCGCTGCTATTACATCTTTAATAATTGATTCCAACATTTTCCCCACTACCGATGTCTTGTTTTCTCTCTTCCTCTTTTTAAAAGTGGGGTTACATTAGCTACCCTCCAATCTATAGGAACTGATCCAGAGTCTATAGAATGTTTGAAAATAACCACCAATGCATCCACTATTTCTAGGGCCACTTCCTTAAGTACTCTGGGATGCAGACTATCAGGCCCTGGGGATTTATCGGCCTTCAAGCCCAATTTCTCTATCGAATAAGGATTTCCTTCAGTTCCTCCTTCTCGCTAGACCCTCGGTCCCCTAGTATTTCCGGAAGGTTATTTGTGTCTTCCTTAGGTGAAGACAGCATCAATGTATTTGTTCAACTGGTCTGCCGTTTCTTTGTTCTCCATTATAAATTCACCTGATTCTGACTGCAAGGGACCTACATTTGTCTTCACTAATCTTCTTCTCTTTACATATCTATAGAAGCTTTTACAGTCAGTTTTTAAGTTCCCTGCAAGCTTACTCCCATAGTCTATTTTCCCCCTCCTAATTAAACCCTTTGTCCTCCTCTGTTGAATTCTAAATTTCTCCCAGTCCTCAGGTTTGCTGCTTTTTCTGGCCAATTTATATGCCTCTTCCTTGGATTTAACACGATCCCTAATTTCCCTTGTTAGCCACAGTTGAGCCAACTTCCCCGTTTTATTTTTCTGCCAGACAGGGATGTACAATTGTTGAAGTTCATCCATGTGATCTTTAAATGTCTGCCATTGCCTATCCACCGTCAACCCTTTAAAGTATCATTGTAGGTGCAGGACATTATGAAAAGAGAGGGTGAACAGCCAGTTGTCGTGGTGCACATTGGTACCAACAATATAGGTAAAAAAAAGGGATGAGGTCCTACGAGACGAATTTAAGGAGCTAGGAGCTAAATTAAAAAGTAGGACCTCAAAAGTAGTAATCTCGGGATTGCTACCAGTGCCACGTGCTAGTCAGAGTAGGAATCGCAGGATAGCTCAGATGAATACGTGGCTTGAGCAGTGGTGCAGCAGGGAAGGATTCAAATTCCTGGGGCATTGGAACCGGTTCTGGGGGAGGTGGGACCAGTACAAACCGGATGGTCTGCACCTAGGCAGGACCGGAACCAATGTCCTAGGGGAGTGTTTGCTAGTGCTGTTAGGGAGGAGTTAAACTAATATGGCAGGGGAATGGGAACCTATGCAGGGAGACAGAGGGAAACAAAATGGAGACAGAAGCAAAAGACAGAAAGGAGATGATTAAAAGTGGAGGGCAGAGAAACCCAAGGCAAAAAACAAAAAGGGCCATTTTACAGCAAAATTCTGAAGGGTCAAAGTGTAATAAAAAGGCAAGCCTGAAAGCTCTGTGCCTCAATTCGAGGAGTATTCGGAATAAGGTCGACGAATTAACTGTGCAGATAGCAGTTAACGGATACGATGTGGTTGGCATCACGGAGACATGGCTCCAGGGTGACCAAGGCTGGGAACTCAACATCCAATGGTATTCAACATTTAGGAAAGATATACAAAAAGGAAAAGGAGGCGGGGTGGCGTTGCTGGTTAAAGAGGAAATTAATGCAATTGTAAGGAAGGACATTAGTTTGGATGATGTGGAATCGGTATGGGTGGAGTTACGGAATACCAAAGGGCAGAAAACGCTAGTGGGAGTTGTGTACAGACCTCCAAACAGTAGTAGTGATGTTGGGGAGGGCATCAAACAGGAAATTAGGGGTGCATGCAATAAAGGTGCAGCAGTTATCATGGGTGACTTTAATATGCATATAAATTGGGCTAACCAAACTGGAAACAATATGGTGGAGGAGGATTTCCTGGAGTGCATAAGGGATGGTTTTCTAGACCAATATGTCGAGGAACCAACTAGGGGGGAGGCCATCTTAGACTGGGTGTTGTGTAATGAGAGGATTAATTAGCAATCTCATTGTGCGAGGCCCCTTGGGGAAGAGTGACCATAATATGGTGGAATTCTACATTAGGATGGAGAAGGAAACAGTTAATTCAGAGACCATAGTCCAGAACTTAAAGAAGGGTAACTTTGAAGGTATGAGGCGTGAATTGGCTAGGATAGATTGGCGAATGATACTTAAGGGGTTGACAGTGGATGGGCAATGGCAGACATTTAGAGACTGCATGGATGAACTACAACAATTGTACGTCCCTGTCTGGCGTAAAAATAAAAAAGGGAAGGGGGCTCAATCGTGGCTATCAAGGGAAATCAGGGATAATATTAAAGCCAAGGAAGTGGCATACAAATTGGCCAGAAGTAGCAGCGAACCCGGGAACTGGGAGAAATTTAGAACTCAGCAGAGGAGGACAAAGGGTTTGATTAGCGCAGGGAAAATAGAGTATGAGAGGAAGCTTGCAGAGAACATTAAAATGAACTGCAAAAGCTTCTATAGATATGTAAAGAGAAAAAGGTTAGTAAAGACAAATGTAGGTCCCCTGCAGTCAGAATCAGGGGAAGTCATAACTGGGAACAAAGAAATTGCAGACCAATTGAACAAGTACTTTGGTTCGGTATTCACTGAGGAGGACACAAACAACCTTCCGGATATAAAAGGGGTCAGAGGGTCTAGTAAGGAGGAGGAACTGAGGGAAATCCTTATTAGTCGGGAAATTGTGTTGGGGAAATTGATGGGATTGAAGGCCGATAAATCCCCAGGGCCTGATGGACTGCATCCCAGAGTACTTAAGGATGTGGCCTTGGAAATAGCGGATGCATTGACAGTCATTTTCCAACATTCCATTGACTCTGGATCAGTTCCTATGGAGTGGAGGGTAGCCAATGTAACCCCACTTTTTAAAAAAGGAGGGGAGAGAAAATAGGGAATTATAGACCGGTCAGCCCGACATCGGTAGTGGATAAAATGATGGAATCAATTATTAAGGATGTCATAGCAGCGCATTTGGAAAGAGGTGACATGATGGGTCCAAGTCAGCATGGATTTGTGAAAGGGAAATCATGCTCGACAAATTTTCTGGAATTTTTTGAGGATGTTTCCAGTAGAGTGGACAAGGGAGAACCAGTTGATGTGGTGTATTTGGACTTTCAGAAGGCTTTCGACAAGGTCCCACACAAGAGATTAATGTGCAAAGTTAAAGCACATGGGATTGGGGGTAGTGTGCTGACGTGGATTGAGAACTGGTTGGCAGACAGCAAGCAAAGAGTAGGAGTAAATGGGTACTTTTCAGAAAGGCAGGCAGTGACTAGTGGGGTACCGAGGTTCTGTGCAGGGGCCCCAGCTGTTTACACTGTACATTAATGATTTAGACGAGGTGATTAAATGTAGTATCTCCAAATTTGCGGATGACACTAAGTTGGGTGGCAGTGTGAGCTGCGAGGAGGATGCTATGAGGCTGCAGAGTGACTTGGATAGGTTAGGTGAGTGGGCAAATGCATGGCAGATGAAGTATAATGTAGATAAATGTGAGGTTGTCCACTTTGGTTGTAAAAACAGAGAGACAGACTATTATCTGAATGGTGACAGATTAGGAAAAGGGGAGGTGCAACGAGATCTGGGTGTCATGGTACATCAGTCATTGAAGGTTGGCATGCAGGTACAGCAGGCGGTTAAGAAAGCAAATGGCATGTTGGCCTTCATAGCGAGGGGATTTGAGTACAGGGGCAGGGAGGTGTTGCTACAGTTGTACAGGGCCTTGGTGAGGCCACACCTGGGGTATTGTGTACAGTTTTGGTCTCCTACCTTGAGGAAGGACATTCTTGCTATTGAGGGAGTGCAGCGAAGGTTCACCAGACTGATTCCTGGGATGGCGGGACTGACATATCAAGAAAGACTGGATCAACTGGGCTTGTATTCACTGGAGTTCAGAAGAATGAGAGGGGATCTCATAGAAACGTTTAAAATTCTGACGGGTTTAGACAGGTTAGATGCAGGAAGAATGTTCCCAATGTTGGGGAAATTCAGAACCAGGGGTCACAGTCTGAGGATAAGGGGTAAGCCATTTAGAACCGAGATGAGGAGAAACTTCTTCACCCAGAGAGTGGTGAACCTGTGGAATTCTCTACCACAGAAAGTTGTTGAGGTCAATTCACTAAATATATTCAAAAAGGAGTTAGATGTAGTCCTTACTACTAGGGGGATCAAGGGGTATGGCGAGAAAACAGGAATGGGGTACTGAAGTTGCATGTTCAGCCATGAACTCATTGAATGGTGGTGCAGGCTCGAGGGGGCCGAATGGCCTACTCCTGCACCTATTTTCTATGTTTCTATGTTTCTATTCGCCAGTCTATCCCAGCCAATTCACATCTCATACCATCGAAGTTACCTTTCTTTAAGTTCAGGACCCTAGTCTCTGACTTAACAATGTCACTCTCCATCTGTGGACTGAGCCACAGTCCACACCATAGGAATGTACAGTGAACCCTGAATAGTTATGAGAGGTAACTGAAATAACTCCTTTCCATCAGTGTTCATCTTTTTGAAGGCAACCTGGGACATTTTTCTGCATTCAAGGCGCTATACAAATGCAATTGCTCTACCTCTACATCACTTCTCTCTACCCCTCCACTGCTTGACTGACATCTGTTCTTGGAGGAGCTGCAACTTCCTGCAGTTAAACATTGTCTTCGGCCCTCACCACAAACTCAATACACTTGCCACTGATTCCATCCCTCTCCCTGGCCACTGTCTCAGGCTGATCCAGATTTGAACGTCAGGTCCTATTTAGCCCCAAGACAAGCTTCCAACCTCATATGCTCTCTATCACAAAGACTGCCTACTTCGACCTTCCTAACATGGCCAACTCCCATCCTAACCTCAGACTATATGCTGCTGAATCCCTCACCCACACGCCTTTATCAACTCCAGATTCAACTATCATGATTCACTCCATCCTCTGTAACCACCAGCTCATCCAAAACTCTGCAGCCTGCATTCTATCCCACACCAAGTTCCGTTCAACTATCAACCCTGTCCTCGATGGCTTCCATTGGCTCCCGCAACATCTCCAATTTAAAACTTTTATCTGTGTTTAAATCCCTTTGTGGCTTCGTCCCACCTCATCTCTAACCTTCGGTAACTCTATAACTCTCCATAAATTCTCAGTTCCACCAGCTCTAACCTCTTGTGCATCCCGCCCTCCCCCACCACTGCAAGGTGTGCCTTGAGCCACCCAAGCCACCTGCTCTGGAATTCCCTCCCTGATCCCTCTGCCTCTCTACCTTTAAACCCAACTCTTTGACCAGACTTTCAGTCACCCCACCAAATATCTTCTGTGGCTAGGTAGGTCTCCATTTTTGTCTGATTATGCCTTTGTGAAGCACCTTGGAAATTGTTTTATGTTTAAAGCGCTTATATAAATGCAGGTTGTTGCTGTTGTCAACAAAAAACTATTTTCCTCCCTATGGATGTATGGCACTTTTGAGGTGATAAACCTTAGTTAATGTTAGGGGCATGCTCCTTCAATTATGTAGGCAGATGTCATTAAATATTTCAAAGACAATGACTTGGTAAATTAAAAGATTAATAAATAGAGACAAAAATAATTCAAGGTTTTTTAAATAAATAGTTTGTAAACACAGCAGAAATTTCCAATAACCCATTCCTTCAGTCAACTATTAGTTTTCCTATTCTGTCGCTGAAAGTCCTAACAGATCTAAAGTATTTAGTCAAGTGCTAAAGATTCCCTTTCGGGCATTTTTCTGAAAATTATAGGTTGTTGTGGCAAGGAATATAAGCCACAAAGACATGGTTTACATTTGACAAATTACTGCAGCAAATTACTAATGATAGAAGGTTGCAAAACTGCATAGCTGCCAGATTATGCTATGAGTCACCAAAAGTATAGGACTGGCCATGATAGATCGGAGAGCAACAACTTGCATTTATATAGCACCTTCAATGTAGTAAAACGTTCCAAGTTCCTTCACAAGAGTGCGCATCAAACAAAATTTGACACAGAGCCATTAAAGGAGAAATTAGGACAGGTGACCAAAAGTTTGGTCAAAAAGGTAAGTTTTAAGGAGCGTCTTAAAGGAGAGGGGTAGAGAGGCAGAGAGGTTTAAGGAGAGAATTCCAGAGCTTAGGGCCTTGGCAGCTGAAGGCACGGCCGCCAATGGTGGAGCGATTAAAATCAGGAATGCGCTAGTGGCCAGAATTGGAGGAGCGTAGAGATCTCGGAGGGTTGGAGGAGGTTACTGAGATAGGGAGTGACGAGGCCATGGAGCGATTTGAAAACAAGGATGAGAATTTTCAGAACGAGTCGCAATCCTACTAAAGAAAAATATCAGTCTTAATTCTAGAGGAGTTTGGACAAGAGATAAATTTGCCTCTCTGAAGTGAAAACACACACACACACACACACGTACGTGTAGCACCAGATTAATCGGCATTGTGAAATCTTCACACTGTCGACATTTTCATCGTAGGCAGTCCCTCGAAATCAAAGAAGACTTGTTTCCACTCTAAAAGTGAGTTCTCGGGTGACTGTACAGTTCAATACAGGAACTGCAGTCTCTGTCACAGGTGGGACAGACAGTTGAAGGAAAGGGTGACTGGGGAGTCTGGTTTGCCGCACGCTCCTTCCGCTGTCCGCGCTTGATTTCTGCATGCTCTCGGCGACAAGACTCGAGGTGCTCTACGCCCTCCCGGAAATTCTTCCTCCACTTAGGACGATCTTGGGCCCCGGTCAATAATGAGTTAGCTTAGATGACAGTTGTGGCTCTGGGTTAGGAGAAGGTGGTAAATCATCCAGGAATTTTGTTCCTCATCACTATCCCGCAATCCCTGTTGGAAGTGGATGTGTGTGTATGTGCATGCGTGTGAACATTGGTTGAAGACAGAAATAACTTGCCAAGACTCCTGGTCCCAACACAAAGAAAGGAGATATTGCTGGAAACGCCCATATGCAGCCGAAGCTCATCAGGAACGGGTTGGCTCATTCCCCTTCCGGAGTTCTGTTTTTAAACCAGCAGCTGGTGTCAAAGCAGACACTGATGCTCTTATGATCCAATCACGTGACGTGACCCGTCACGATACCATACAGTTGGAATGGACATGGCATCAGGTTTATATTTCACTGCACATGAGAGAGGACTGGTGGTGTCCCCTTTAAACATTATAAATGAAAATAGAAAAAGTGCAACGCTGGCACATGTTGAGGCGAACACTGCCGTGGGCTATTCCCTCACATTATGCACCTAATTGTTGGCAAAACACAAACCAGTGAACGATCTTTAATCTGCCCTTTTCAACTGCGATGATGCTGGTCTTGAACTCTACAGTATATTGATGTTAGCTTAAGATTCCTAACCCTTACTATTTGCTGCACTCTGCTTGACCCTTTCACAAGACACAAATCAATTGGCCACAGTCACTAATGTGATGCCTGCAACAATGAACTGAGTGTGCTAGGAATCAGTTCAAGCACATAGCAGAGCCAAGTGCTTCAATGGGCCTGCAGTTTCCCTTATTCCAGCATAAAACACTCATTTACAGGTATCACCATGGTCATTTTAGGCCTTAGCCACGCACAAATGGGAGCAGTTTTTTGATCAATGGAATTGTTTGATTTGCGCAGTTTTGACCTATGGGACAATTCCCCAAAGCCTACGGACACATGCCACTTTATTAGAAGATAAATAAGTACGTTTTTAAAATGACTTTCCCTCAAGAATAGGATTAGGTTACGCTGACAACTTGCCACTCCTGGAACCCGCATGATATTAGGCCTTTAAGATAGTGGGTTTCATAGAATCTCTGCATGCATTCAGATAACAGCTCCTAAAGCGCACCAGGTTCTAAGTTGTACACAACGTGTCCACGTTACACTACCAGTGGCTTGTATTACATTTATTTCTTGTTACAACAAAACTCTAATTGCCTAACACACATGCAAACTTTTCACATTCAAACATTAACCTAATTCATGGCTCATCTCAAAGTTGGGATGGGTGCTGGCCTCATTATATTGTCCCTTGCCCAAACAATTGCCCTCCACCCAAAGCTAAAAACTAATTTTTATTGTACCACTACGCACTTCAAAAAAAAAGTTAACAGTTGTGTCCAGGTTTTTCCTAAACTCATTGTTTTCAAATCGCTCCATGGCCTCGCCCCTCCCTATCTCTGTAACCTCCTCCAGCCCTCCCCTCAGAGCTCTGTGTCCTCCAATTCTGGACTCGTGAGTATTCCCGATTTTCATCACTACACCATTGGCAGCTGCGCCTTCAGCTTCCTGGGTCCTAAACTCTGGAATACCCTCCCTAAACCTCTCTGCCTCCTTTAAGACGCTCCTTAAAAACTATCTCTTTGACCATCTGCCCTAATAGCTCAATGTGGCTCGGTGTCAAATTTTAATAGATAACACTCCTATGAACCACCTTGGGACATTTTATATAGTTGCTATATAAATGCAAGTTTGTTGTTGTCAAGAGGCAGTGTCAGCTGCATTCTATCTCCACGTTACTGATCTCAATCCCAGCAAATCAAAATGTCAGTGTCTCTCACTAATGTACCGCAAACACACACAGTACACATCTCTCACTAATGTACCGCAAACACACATAGCACGTCTCTCATTAATGTACCACTGACACACATAGTACACGGGCACTACTGTATTGTGAAAAAAAATTCACGGAAAAGCAGGGCTCTTGAATGTTTTGATACGACATTGATGTATTTAGTTACAGGTTCAGAAATTCTGGTCGGCTGCTTCCCGTGGCCGATCAGGCGCACTTACCTGAACCTGTTGCTCCCACGCGAGTTCCCGGTCCTGAAGCCTCCACATCGCAGCGCTTGCACGTCAGGACATGTGCAGGGCTGGCCAATCCAGGTAAAGTATTTTCTCATTCATAATAATGGGAACTCCATAAGTTGGAGTTCCCATTATTATGAATGACAACTCCCCCCCCCCCAAACACACAAAATATTAATAAAAAATACACTACATATTTAACATTAATTTAAATTAGTTATTTATGTATTAATATATATTTTTCTGATTTTTAAAAAGTTTTTTAAATTATGCTTTAAAATAAATTTAACGTAGTATGCAATGTTTTTAAAGTGTTTTTTTAATTTTATTTCTTGAGTTTTAAGTGTGTTTTAAAACTCTTACACCTGTAAAAGTAGGCTATGCACCTGCTTTTATCAAACGCAAGAGTTTTTAAGGATGTCTCTGCTGGGCAAGATATGGGTAAATACCGTAATCTTGCCCATGCAAATGTCCTGGCTGCTGAGATAGAGAAGATCTGTCAAGCTCCAGCTGGTCAGATCGAAAAAGCCAGTTTTCAGCACGAGCATTGCGCGCTGAAAACCGGCTTTTGCGATGCCTTCCCAGGTTCGTACACACTCCGTAGTGTACGTAGAGGCCGGGATTTCTGCCCCATTATCTTGAACACACAAATGTCCAACCTTTAGGTTGTTGAGAGCTACTTAGGTGCGTACCATGGGGCCGTTTGAGGCAACATATAAAAGTTTAAATCCGTGTTCCTATTAATTTGCATATATCTGAAGCTGTACATACAAACAAATCTTGGTGTTTGGAATTAGAATTTACCCGCCAACAGGGCAACAGTCAGCCCTTTCCAAACCTTTAAGCATTCGAAATTCAAACTGCACAAACCAGGAATTAAGAAACACCAGACAGCCAGGATTTCATGAACCATATATAGCCCACAAGGCAGTGTGGACCTCTCTGTACCAGATGGCTCTTAAGCACAGTACACACATTTATAATGTTTTGCCAGCGTTGAAATTAATCTGCCTTTTACAGCACATCAGCACACTACAGTGGGCCAGAGTCCTGGAGTTCAGAATGGGTTTGATCACTTTATATATGCAGGTATAATTTTGAACACAAAATGGCGGGAGTTCGTGGCGTTGGTGAGGCCTATAAAAGGCCCAGCGGCAGTGAGAGGCGGCGGCAGTCGAGAGGCAGGAGTTCGTGGCGTTGGTGAGGCCTATAAAAGGCATGCTTGTGCAGCTTCAGCGGGGAGAGAAGGCAAAAAAGTAGAAAGAAATTGAAAGGTGACGTCACAGCCAAGGGGTTAAGTGATTGGTGAGTAGCTTTTCTTTTTTCTTTTCTATATCAGTAAGTAATCTTTAGCCTTGTTGTTGCCAGATTAAGTTTATCTAAGGATTAAGTCAATGGCATGACAGCTCGGACACGTGTTATGCTCCTCCCTGTACTATGTGGGAAGTCAGGGACGCTTCCAGTGTCCCTGACGACTACGTGTGCGGGAAGTGCATCCGCCTGCAGCTCCTGACGTTGCAAAACTGGAGCTGCGGGTGGATTTACTCTGGAGCATCCACGATGCGGAGAATGATGTGAATAGCACGTTTAGTGAGTTGGTCTTACCTCAGGAGAAGGGTACACAGACAGATAGGGAATGTAAGACCAACAGGAAGAGCAGTGCAAGGAAAGTAGTGCAGGGGTCCCCTGCGGTCATCCCCCTGCAAAACAGATACACCGCTTTGAGTACTGTTGAGGGGGGGTGACTCATCAGGGGAGGGCAGCAGCAGCCAAGCTCAAGGCACAGTGGGTGGCTCTGCTGCACAAGAGGGGAGGAAAAAGAGTGGGAGAAGTATAGTGATAGGGGATTCAATTGTAAGGGGAATAAATAGGAGTTTCTGCAGCTGCAACCGAAACTCCAGGATGGTATGTTGCCTCCCTGGTGCAAGGGTCAAGGATGTCTCAGAGCGGATGCAGGACATTCTGAAAAGGGAGGGTGAACAGCCAGTTGTCGTGGTACATATAGGTACCAACGATATAGGTAAAAAACAGGATGAGGTCCTACAAGACGAATTAGGGAGCTAGGAGTTAAATTAAAAAGCAGGACCTCAAAAGGTAGTAATCTCAGGATTGCTACCAGGGCCACGTAGGGATCGCAAGATAGCTCAGATGAATACGTGGCTTGAGCAGTGGTGCAGAAGGGAGGGATTCAAATTCCTGGGGCATTGGAACCGGTTCTGGGGGAGGTGAGATCAGTACAAACCGGACGGTCTGCACCTAGGCAGGACCGGAACCAATGTCCTAGGGGAAGTGTTTGCGAGTGCTGTTTGGGAGGAGTTAAACTAATATGGCAGGGGGATGGGAACCTATGCAGGGAGACAGAGGGAAATAAAATGGAGGCAGAAGCAAAATATAGAAAGGAGAATAGTAAAAGTGGAGGGCCGAGAAACCCAAGGCAAAAAACAAAAAGGGCCAATTTACAGCAAAATTCTAAAGGGTCAAAGTGTGTTAAAAAGACAAGCCTGAAAGCTCTGTGCCTCAATGTGAGGAGTATTCGGAATAAGGTGGATGAATTAATTGCGCAGATAGCAGTTAACGGATACGATGTGATTGGCATCACGAAGACATGGCTCCAGGGTGACCAAGGCTGGGAACTCAACATCCAGAGGTATTCAGCATTTAGGAAGGATAGACAGAAAGGAAAAGGAGGCGGGGTGACGTTGCTGGTTAAAGAGGAAATTAATGCAGCTGTAAGGAAGGACATTAGCTTGGATGATGTGGAATCGGTATGGGTGGAGTTACGGAATACCAAAGGGCAGAAAACGCTAGTGGGAGCGGTGTACAGGCCACCAAAGAGTAGTAGTGAGGTTGGGGACAACAACAAACAAGAAATAAGGGGTGTGTGCAATAAAGGTACAGCAGTAATCAAGGGCGACTTTAATCTACATATTGATTGGGCTAACCAAACTGGTAGCAATGCAGTGGAGGAGGATTTCCTGGAGTGTTTTAGGGATGGTTTTCTAGACCAATATGTCGAGGAACCAACCAGAGAGCTGGCCAACCTAGACTGGGTGATGTGTAATGAGAAGGGACTAATTAGCAATCTTGTTGTGCGAGGCCCCTTGGGGAAGAGTGACCATAATATGGTAGAATTCCTCATTAAGATGGAGAGTGACACAGTTAATTCAGAAACTGGGGTCCTGAACTTAAGGAAAGGTAACTTTGATGGTATGAGGCGCAAATTGGCTAGATTAGACTGGCAAATGATACTTGAAAGGATTGACGGTGAATAGGCAATGGCAAACCGTTAAAGAGCATATGGATGAACTTCAGCAATTGTACATCCCTGTCTGGAGTAAAAATAAAACAGGGAAGGTGGCTCAACTGTGGCTAACAAAGGAAATTAAGGATAGTATTAATTCCAAGGAAGAGGCATATAAATTAGCCAGAAAAAGCAGCAAACCGAAGGACTGGGAGAATTTTAGAATTCAGCAGAGGAGGACAAAAGGTTTAATTAAGAGGGGAAAAATAGAGTATGAGAGGAAGCTTGCCGGAAACATAAAAACTGACTGCAAAAGCTTCTATAGATATGTGAAGAGAAAAAGATTAGTGAAGAGAAAAAGATTAGTGAAGACAAACGTAGGTCCCTTGCAGTCGGATTCGGGTGAATTTATAATGGGGAACAAAGAAATGGCAGACCAATTGAACACGTACTTTGGTTCTGTCTTCACAAAGACACAAATAACCTTCCGGATGTACTAGGGGATCCGAGGGTCTAGTGAGAAGGAGGAACTGAAGGATATCCTTATTAGGCGGGAAATTGTGTTAGGGAAATTGACGGGATTGAAGGCCGATAAATCCCCAGGGCCTGATAGTCTACATCCCAGAGTACTTAAGGAAGTGGCCCTAGAAATAGTGGATGCATTGGTGATAATTTTCCAACAGTCTATCGACTCTGGATCAGTTCCTATGGACTGGAGGGCTGCTAATGTAACACCACTTTTTAAAAAAGGAGGGAGAGAAAACGGGTAATTATAGACCGGTTAGCCTGACCATCGGTGGTGGGGAAAATGTTGGAATCAATCATTAAGGATGAAATAGCAGCGCATTTGGAGAGCAGTGATAGGATTGGTCCAAGTCAGCCATGGATTTATGAAAGGGAAATCATGCTTGACAAATCTTCTGGAATTCTTTGAGGATGTAACTAGTAGAGTGGACAAGGGAGAACCAGTGGATGTGGTGTATTTGGATTTTCAAAAGGCTTTTGACAAGGTCCCACACAGGAGATTGGTGTGCAAAATCAAAGCACATGGTATTGGGGGTAATGTACTGACGTGGATAGAAAACTGGTTGGCAGACAGGAAGCAGAGAGTCGGGATTAACGGGTCCTTTTCAGAATGGCAGGCAGTGACTGGTGGAGTGCCGCAGGGCTCAGTGCTGGGACCCCAGCTCTTGACAATATATATGAATGATTTAGATGGAGATATTACACTCAATTCCAAGTTTGCAGATGACACTAAACTTGGTGGCGGTGTGAGCTGTGAGGAGGACACTAAGTGGCTGCAGGGTGACTTGGACAGGTTAGGTAAGTGGGCAAATACATGGCAGATGCAGTATAATGTGATAAATGTGAGGTTATCCACTTTGGGTGCAAAAACACGAAGGCAGAATATTATCTGAACGGCGGCAGATTAGGAAAAGGGGAGGTGCAGCAAGACCTGGGTGTCATGGTTCATCAGTCATTGAAAGTTGGCATGCAGGTACAGCAGGCAGTGTAGAAGGCAAATGGTATGTTGGCCTTCATAGCAAGGGGATTTGAATATAGGAGCAGGGAAATCTTGCTGCAATTGTACAGGGCCTTACTGAGGCCCCACCTGGAATAGTATGTTCAGTTTTGGTCTCCTAATCTGAGGAAGGACGTTCTTGCTATTGAGGGAGTGCAGCGGAGGTTCACCAGACTGATTCCAGGGATGGCTGGACTGACATATGAGGAGAGACTGGATCAACTGGGCCTTTATACACTGGAGTTTAGAAGGATGAGAGGGGATCTCATAGAATCATATAAGATTCTGACTCGACTGGACAGGCTAGATGCGGGAAGAATGTTCCCGATGTTGGGGAAGTCCAGAACCAGTGGACACAGTCTTAGGATAAGGGGCAGGCCGTTTAGGACTGAGACGAGGAGAAACTTCTTCAGTCAGAGTTGTTAACCTGTGGAATTCCCTGCCACAGAGAGTTGTTGATGCCAGTTCATTGGATATATTCAAGAGGGAGTTAGATATGGCCCTTACGGCTAAAGGGATCAAGGGGTATGGAGAGAAAGCAGGAAAGGGGTTCAGAAGGAATCATCAGCCATGATCTTATTGAATGGTGGTGCAGGCTCGAAGGGCCGCATGGCCTACTCCTGCACCTATTTTCTATGTTTCTAGAACGGGAAAAGTACTGAGATACTTCCCCACCATTAAAACGGAACCAAATCAAAAACTCGGCTGCCCTTATCCTAACTCGCACCCAGTCTCGTTCACCCACCACCCGTGTTCATCGACCTACATTGGCTCCCAGTTAAGCAACACCTTGATTTTAAAATTCTCATCCTTCTTTTCAAATCCCTCCATGGCCTCGCTTTTCCCTACCTGTAATCTCCTCCAGCCCCACACACCAAGATGTCTCCACTCTAGTCCATCCCCTATTTTAAATCGCTCCACCAGCAGCTTCAGCCCCGAACTCTGGAATTCCTTCCCTAAACCTCTCCATCTTTAAGACGCTCCTTAAAACCTACCTCTATGACCCACCTGTCCCAATATCTCATCAGTGTCAAATTTGGATTGCTAACGCTCCAGTGAAACACCTTGGGACATTTTACGACGTTAAAGGTACTACATAAACACAAGTTGTTGTTGTTGCCATTGAATCACCTCACACATTGTTGCAGATCTTGAGGGACAGCAAAACTCCTCAGTGATGTGACGACCAATGAAAATTAAGGGCACAGTTCAAACTCCAACAGGAGCAGGGAATCCCAGCAACAACTCTATTATAAGGTGCAGTAGTCAATTTATCTGGGGCCTAACTCATCAGCAGCCTCAACTCCAAACCCGGTTGGAGTTTGAATCTCAGCACTAACAGATCAATCAAACTCGCCCGATGTTATTCGACACGTTCAACCAGCTCTCACTAAAGCTCCTGAAAGTGAACCATAATCGGGGCAAATTGGCATGTTCTGCTTTACTTTAGGGGGTGCATGCTGTCCAGTAAGTCAGTGGCTCTCAAACTGGGGTCTGTACAGACTTTCCAGGGGGTCCGTGAAATAATGTGAACGGGACCCATTGATGCGATGGTGCGGGTCAGGGCCACGCTGCTGGCCGTTAATTCATCCGCCCGAACGGCAGCCGAGAGCTCATGCACCAGAGAGTTCGATGTCAGGCCCGGGGCCTGGTGCACTCGCACAGCGAGACACTGGTAAGCAATCGCCGGGGCAAAGGTAGCTTTGGAAACGGACACGTAACCGGATTAGGGGAGGCATCAGACTGACTGAGAATTCCCAAGGGAGGGGAGACGAGAGGCCCCAGAGACACCGGGAATGGATTCGCTGGAGGGAGGGTAGGAAGGAGCCGCCACGTCAGCCTTGTCCAAGGGCCTGGAATGATCATCAAGTGGAGCTTCGTTCCCCGAGTACGGCAGCTGGGCCTGTGACTGGGCCACGGTCCCAGTTCTTTTTTTATTATTAGTTCCTGGGAAGGGGTCCTTGCTGGCAAGGCCAGCATTTATTGCCCATCCTTAATTGCTCTTGAACGCTGCAGTCCTTGTGGTGAAGGTACTCCCACAATGCTGTTGGGGAGTTCCAGGATTTTGACCCAGCGACGATGAAGCAACGACGATATATTTCCAAGTCACGGTGCTGTGTAACTTGTAGGTGATGCTGTTCCCATGCTCCTGCCGCCCTTGTCCTTCTAGGTGGTAGAGGCCGCGGGTTTGGGAGGTGCTGCCGAAAAAGCCTTGGCAAGTTGTTGCAGTGCATATTGTAGATGGTACACACTGCAGCCACAGTACATCGATGATGGAGGGAGTGAATGTTTCAGGTGGTGGATGGGGTCCCGATCAAATGGTCTGCTTTATCCTGGATGGCGTTGAGCTTCTTGCATGCTGCTGAAGCTGCACTCATCCAGGCTAGTGGAGAGTATTCCATCACGTTCCTGACTTGCACCTTGTAGATGGTGAAAAGAATTTGGGGAGTCAGGAGGTGAGTTACTCGCCGTAGAATACCCAGCCTCTGACCCGCTCTTGTTGCCACGGTATTTATGTGGCTGGTCCAGTTAAGTTCCCCCCCCCACAAGATGGTGATGGTGGGGGATTCGGCGATGGTAATGCCGTTGAATATCATGGGGAGGTGGTTAGACTCTCACTTGTTGGAGATAGTCATTGCCTGGCACTTGTGTGGTGCAAATGTTACTTGCCACTTATCAGCCCAAGCCTAAATGTCATTCAGGTCTTGCTGCAGGCAGGAATGAACTGCTTCATTTTCTTAGGAGTTGCGAATGAAACTGAACATTCTGCAATCATCAGCGAACATCCCTACTTCTGACCTTATGATGCAGGGAAGGTCATTGATGAAGCAGCTGATGTTGGGCCTAGGACACTGTCCTAAGAAAGTCCTGCAGTGATGTCCTGGGCTAGAATTATTGACCTCCAACCACCAGTTACTGGCAGTGTCCTCATGGCAGAAATGCTGTGCTGATCAAGCTGCGATCTTCCAGCGCAGACAGGCCAGTAAACAGCAGAGGGGGAAGAAAAAAAACCCTGAAACACTCAGCAACTGTGCAAAAAGCAGGCAGGCAGTGGAGGTTTACAGCTGAAATGGTGCCAGTATTCTCAACCTAATCCCACTCCAGGAAGAGCAGGGAGGTGTCATGCGGTGAAGTATTTAACAGGCGTGTTGTTGAACTTGTAGGTTTACCTTTCAGATTCAAAAGGTATTTTTGTCTCGATTGTGGGGAAGTACCACTTTATGAAGACAAAGTTCAAATGGATTGGTAATCATGGAACTCAGGTTCAATTAATTCCCCTCCCCCAAGCACACTGATTTATTTTTTTAATTCACTCATCAGAAGGGTTTAATTTTAACTGCATAATAATAATAGTAATAATAATAATATGATCTTAAATTAAGCCCAAGAAACCTACCTATCACATTTGAGTGTTCATTGGATTTCAAAATTATTTAAAATAACGAGAAACAAAGGTGATGATTTCATGCTGGTTTCTTCAGACCGGGAGCCAGAAATTTACAAGCACCTACCAATCGCCAACTTCCCCGAACAACTAATCTTTGACGCAGTAAGAGTAAGGCCATAAAGAGCCAGGCCAATTAAGCACAGTTCCACCTCAGTAGCAGAATCAAACCCTGTATGTTACATGGTAGAATGCTCCTGTCATTAACACTACCTTCTACAGCAGATCCACTATTACGGAGACAGTTACTGGAGTACACCAGGCAGCAAATGATCAGGTTTAGCAAGAAAGCAGTCAGAAAAAAAAATAAAGGATAGGGTGAATAGACACATATCGATTGTAAGTTGGCCAGTTCGTTCGTTTCACAGGTCACCAAAAGGTGAAAAGTAACTTGCCCCCGCCAGTATGGAAAGATTCCAACACTACTGTATGTTAATCTGAAACACCACACCCATTAACCGTATTTAGCAGCAGCTGCCTATAAATCTCATGGAACATTATCTGTGCTGCAGCACGAAATGCAGGATTTGCCCGATATTATACATAACTTAATTGTTGAATTGCTAAAATCTCCCCTTCGAAAGGGGACGGCTCATACTGCAATACAGCTCGGCAAATAATTGATAGTGCTCCAGTACTTGGCGTGAGCTGCCATTCTTCATTTGCAAGCCTGGTGTTTGCCAGCATACTGTTCAACCATGCAAGGAATGGTTCGACAAACAGAAAAGACCAAGGTCCATCTGGCTCACCTGTTACCATCCTGGTAGCCGCATGATACAATGATTATAATCAAACATCCACACACGCATTTTCACAGAGATCACTGGATATGAATCAAGAGCAGGAACTCTGACTATTTTTCCATCCATCGCTCGCTCAGCAGTACAGAGACCATTTCTAAATCGCCAACCATCACCCTTGCTGCGATGCTAACTCAGCAGAGACCAAAACCATTTTGAGGTGTCTAGGTTAGTAACATAACAAGGCAGTGTGTTAGTGATTAAATCATTTCCCAATCAGGTTTTCTTTTTAAATGTGCTGTTGAATCCCAAGAAAATCTCCATCGATGTTTCAATTTTTACTATTTAGACATCAGGGGGTCTAATTTCGGCCTGAGTTGCTCTTATTTTTTTGGAGCAACTAGTTTAGAATGGAGTATCTTAGAAATTCTCGGCCTTTAGTTTGCTTCAGTTCTAGTAAGTTAGAACAGATTTTTTTTTCCCCAAAAGGGGCGTGTCCGGCCACATACGCCTGTTTTGAAAGTTTAGGCAGCGAAAACTTACTTCATTCTAAGTTAGTTTGGAGTAAGTGTAGATTTTTGTACGCTCAGAAAAATCTTGCCTACACTTAGAAATCAGGCGTAGGGAATGAGAGATTGGGGGGGGGGGGGGGGGGGAGGAGAGAGAGAAGACAACAACGATGCTAGGCCGACGCCGCCAACTTTTCGGGCGGGGCCCGCCCCAGCGAGAGGCCACGGGCCCCGCCAACGATGAAGCCGGGCCCCCTTGAGGACTTCGGGCAGGGCTGCCGACGACGCCAACGTCTCTTCGGGCGGGGCCCGCCCCCAGCAAGAGGCCGAGCGGGCGGGGCCCGCCGCCAAGCTAAGATGCGCAGGCCACTCGGCCCGGGATAGGGGCAACGTCCCTTCGGCCTGGGATAGGGTCGTCGCCCCGGAGACAGGACGCCGGGAGCTACTGCGCACTCGCGCAGCTGCCGGCACTGTTTTCGGCGAAGGGCTGGAGCTTCCCCCGCAGCAGCTCCTGCTTCACAGCGCCGAAGTGGAAATGGGCCTACAGCTATCGGAGAATCGCGAGGTAAGTATTCGGCACAATTTGTTCTATAAATTAGGCAGCCCTCTCCAATGTGCACCATTCTAACGGGCGTCCGAAACTTGAGCACCAGATGCTGTAAACATCGTTGACACACTGTTTTACAATCTCATTTGTGGCAAGATATGAGTTTCCAACTCACATCCATGCACATGCAAACCAACTCAATGGAGCTTTGAAACACATGAACATTCGGGAATTTTGATGTTTAAATGTTCTTTTTTCTCTTTCTCCCCACCACCCCCACTTCAGAAGATTTTCTTTTTAAAAAAAACATAAAAATAATCAAATCTATTAACTTGCTAACCATGTGGGCTGTTAAAAGTAACCACTCTTGTTGGATGCTTGATTAAAATCAATCACCTCAGAAAAGTTGCTTATGCTAGAAGTTAGTAAAAGTGCATTGTCACATGGCTTGACAAACTGTCTTATGGGACCACTGACCAACAAAGCAACCCCCAAATTCTAATTGTTTTAGTGAAGAAAGTATTCCAAATTTGACCAAATTTGTGATTCTGTCGAAGTACTGAAACCAAATTTTGTTGCCTATTTACTTGTGAAACTACCTGTACTAATTTCTTCTACCTTATTAACACTGTACCCAGGGAATGAGAATAGCTGTGAAATCAGAGAAAGCCCTGACATGCATTCTAACCACTATGACCTTGTCACAACCAGACCAGAACAAAAGGAAAACCAGGGGAATGTTCTGGTCAAAAACAAAACATTCTCAAAGTACACCGCAGACAAGGCAAGGCCACAGTAGGTATAAAACTGATCTGGGTTCCTTCCCATTTCACAACTATTCTGATTCCTTGGGAACAGCCTAAAGAGGGTATAAGAAACTTGGTAGTTCTACAAATGAGTAGGTGGCAAAATTGATTCCAGCAGGTAACACATTGGAGTCTCTTCAGTTTTCCCACTAGTTGACAGACTTGCTGTGAATTTCCACCAAGTTGTGTTTTTATTTCAAATTTACAGCATGCAGAGTTATTCTTTTTACGTCTATACTGTTCTGCCTGGTTTGCTCTGCAACAGCTTCAAGGCAATCGGGATACTAGATTGTAGGCTGCATGGCACAATGTCGAGCAGTGCCAGATCCACTGGATTGTTGCATGATGCATTTAGGGATGACATGCACATGACTGGCAGACGTTTGGAAAACACTTGCATGAGCCTGGACACAAACTTCAAAATCTTAAGATGTAGCAGTCATCCATCTCGGGAGACAATGGCCTGAGCGCCAAAACAGCTGTTACTTTGGCACGCGGCGAATGGCTGAAGAGCCCAATTCTTGAGTGACAGTCATCGCCAGAGACAGTGCAGGCGTAAGTTGCAGGGCCAGATCTACAGTCAGTCATGATCTAATCAAATGGTGCAACAGGCTCAAGGGACTGAATGGCCCCCTCCTGTTCCTATGCTCCTAGATGAACCACCAGTATTAACTCTTAAAGCTCATGCACTCTCCTCTTTTTTTCTCTCTCAGCCAACTCTCCTCAGTCTCTTTGGCTTCCCCAATACAACACAGCCCTCCAAAGTGGTTTGATGTTAGCCACATCATCACAGCTTGTGCCATCGATGTTCAAAGTTCTCAAGTCCTCAAATCCATCTTCCGAACATTTTTAAACCTGAGCCGAGGTCGGCCTAGCAGTCTTGAAGCATCTGCAAGTTCTCCATACAAGAGATCTTTCCAATGCGCCCATCTTCCAGCTGATACAGGCGACCAAGCCACAGGAGGCATCCGTTTGTGTGTTTGAGAAGGTGTTAGACTTGGCAACTTAGCTTCCTCAAGTACTTTGGTATCACAAACTTTGTCTTCCACTCGATATGTAGAATATGGTGAAGACCACGGGTGTGGAAAGAGTTGGATCTTCTGTCATGCCTGCTGTAGGTGGTCCAGGTCTCGCTCCTGTACATCAACATGCTCAGAACGCATGTTTCATAGACATACATCGTGGCGTTCAATGTCAATCTCCAATTATTTCACACACAATTAGACAATTGGCCGAATGTGGTTACTGCCTTTCCGCTGCACGTTGAGCTCATTATCTAGAGATAGGTTATCCGATACAGTTGATCCCAGGCAGAACTTGCTTACAACTTCTACAAAATCTAGGCTGACACTCCAGTGCTGTACTGAGGGAGTGCTGCACTGTCGGAGGTGCTGTCTTGTGGATGAGACTTTAAACCGAGCCGGCGTCTGCTCTCTCAGGTGGCTGTAAAAGATACCATGGCACTATATCTGGTCATTATTTCATTGCTGCTTGTGGGAGCTTGCTGTACACGTTTCCTACATTACAACAGTGATTACACTTCAAAAGTACTTCATTGGCTATGAAGCACTTTGGGACATCCCCAAATCGTGAAAGGCGCTATATAAATGCAAGAGTTTATTTCATTAAACATGAAACAATCCTGATAAAAACATTTCCATCATAGTTACGCGAGGCTTTGACAATTCATGGAACTGGAAACAATCGCATTTCTTAACAATTCCTTTCCAAGAAATACACGTCAGCCTCCACCCATCATCTGGCTTCAACAAGAAGCACTTTAGTGACTGTGCGAGGATAACTGTTCATAACTGTAGGAGGGCAATGAACGTGTTCCAAAATTCACATGTCCAATGACCACTGCAAAACAGTCAGCCGACCACTCCAGAGACCAACCTGCGACAGTCTCCGACACAAACAGATCCCGCAAAATACATTTTGACAGCCTGAGCCACAAATTAAATTCCCATCCATTGTAAGGGGACACCATTAAAAATCATGAAGGGTTTTGATAAAGTAAATAAAAAGAAACCGTTTCTAGTGGCAGAAGGGTCAATAACCAGAGGGCACAGATTTAAGGTGATTGGCAAAAGAACCAGAGGCGACCTAAGGAAAATAAAATTTACGCAGCAAGTTGTCATGATCTGGATTGCACTGCCTGAAAGAGTGATAGAAGCAGATTCAATAGTAAATTTCAAAAGGGATTTGGATAAATATTTGTAAATGGAATCATTTGCAAGGCTGTGGAAAAGGAGGAGTGGGACTAATTGGGTAGCTCTTTCAAAGAGGTCTCACAGGCCGAAAAGCCTCTTTCTGTGCTGTATGATTCTATATCTGTACATATTAAATGATCTACTGTCAGTACATACATTTTGTTTAATGCATACCGAGCAGCATAAATGGAAGCACTCCACTGAATCGGCAGGTACACCGATGCCAATCCCAGCTTATGCCACCAGATTTCAACATAAACACAGGCAACACTGTGCCAAGAATACTGATCTATTGACATTTACTTCAAGTGTGAGAACATCACAGAGTTAACTGATCAAAGATACAAGCCATACAAGCCCTCCTTTGAAATAGTGCCACATCACCAGCTGCTGTGCCAGCTACTTGCGCACACTACAAATAAATCTGTTACCCTGATGTAACTTCCTTTTTGGAAAGTAGTTTAGGATCTTTCAGGATTTTCTGACTGATGCCAGATTTAGGGAATTCCCTGTTTGGGATGGGGGAATCCTGGACCCAAAGGATTGAAATGGTCCTCAGTTAAAAAAAAAACACAAAGGCAATCACTCAGAAAATGTTCACGGTTTCGTTTTAATGAGATGCATTCAAGGGGAAGCTAGATAAGTACCTGAGGGAGAAAGGAATAGAAGATTATAAAGAAAGACTTGCATTTATACAGCGTCTTTCATGACCACCGGATGTCTCAAAGCGCTTTACAGCCAATGAAGTACTTTTTGAAGCGTAGTCACTGTTGTAATGTAGGAAACGCAGCAGCCAATTGGTGCTCCCACAGCAATGTGATAATGACCAGATCATCTGTTTTTGTTATGTTGATTGAGGGATAAATATTGGCCAGGACAGAGAATAACTCCCTTGCTCTTCAAAATAGTGCCACGGGATCTTTTATGTACATCCAAGAGAGCAGATGGAACCTCAGTTTAACGTCTCATCTGTTCCCTCAGTACTGCACTGGAGTGTCAGGCTAGATTTTGCTCTCGATCTCTGGAGTGGGACTTGAACCTGCAACCTCCTGACTCAGAGGCGAGGGTGCTACCAACTGAGCCACAGCTGGCACAAACATTCTGCAACACCATAGGAGATCAACTAGTAATATATAGAAAAGCCTTGCATATAGCCTGCAGTCCCTGTCAAGGAATGTACAAATCAAAAGTAAAGAAAACAGCAAAAAAATTAGTGGCCCTTCTAGAATGCGCTACATTGTTAGAAACCAGCCTATCATCCAACTCATCGTAACTCCAGAGGCGATCTGTAAGTACGAGTCAAATATATAAAATCACAATCCAACAGAACCACAAATCCAATACGTAATTTTAAAAACATGTGTATAGGCCGGGTTTTTTTTGTAACACCAAACATGGCTTTCAACTTTGCAAAGTGTCACTAAAGCATGAAGCTGCCCAAAATCAAAGCAGGCACCTTTAAGGAAATAGTGGTGTACCAGCTGTAACGTAATGGCAACCAGTTTGACACAAAGTTTAAATGTTCCTAGGCAGTTCAATTGACCGCTCAAGAGCTGCTTAAACTTTAATTTTAACATTAACAGAGAGCCAACTATCTCAATGACCACTTGTTAACATTACAACTTGACTAACACTTGGCTGACAGTAAGTGAAGTTGGGCATGCACACAGAGAGCTCATTTTCCCAGATCAGAGTGATGGAGTCTACAGTTTACATCAAGTCTGCCAGCCCCATATTGGTCTAAGCATAACAGTGCTTAAGTGGGGGGAAAAAGTTTTCCGTCTAGTAACCACAACTGTTATGTTTAAATCAATATGGAACTGGCAGGCTTGATGCACACAGCAGGCTCTGCATCACTCTGTTGTTATTAAAATGAAAGTTTAAGCAATTGTTAGACTGACGAGAAACTATGCTCTATTACCAAGGCAGCAAAGTTAAGAGTTAAAAGTTAAAAATATTATTCTATTCGACTAGACCTTCAACAATTACTTTGCATCATACTTTACCATCACCTACGGCTAACACCAAAGCAAAATGTGGATGCCAATTAACTTGCATCATATCCGATGACAACTCTTCAATATCCTAAAGCAGGGAGAGTGCGAAAATACATTAATATGACAATAAACGCTTCGGGTTCCAACAACGAATAGAAGCACCAGTATCACCTGTAAAATGGTCCTTCAACAGATTGCCAAGCTCAATGCAAGCTTATAATTTTGAAAACAAAATGTAGCAATGACTATACACTGTAGCAATCACGTGCCTAATCTATTTCACTTCAGAACAGATGTTACTCAAAGAAATGTAAGTCACTCCCACCATCTTATGCACTCGTGCATCCTTTGAAAAGCAAAAAGATACATTCCCCCATCCATAAATAAAAACCCACTAATGCTCTCAACAGAAGAAACACACCCCCTTTCCCCGAGCAATCAGCAAACGTCTTGCTAAACTGTTTTTGCTTCTTGACGTGCCCTGTGGAAATGGTGTTCTCGCTCTGTCCCCCGCGCCACATTCCATCCCATTGTGACGGGTTGTGTGTCTCTCTCTCCCCCTCCTCCTCAAGCCGCGTGCGTGGCCGCTCCATCCCGGGCCACATTCCATCCCATTGTGACCCCCTAGTTCTGCTGCGTTCCATCCTATTGTGTCACCCCCCCGGGGCCACATTCCATCCCATTGTGACGCGCGTTGTGTTCTGTGTTCTGTGTTCAGTGTCCCCCCGCCCTCTCAAGCCGCGCGCGGCCGCTCCGTCCCCGGGCCACATTCCATCCCATTGTGACCTCCAGTTCTCTTGCGTTCCGTCCCATTGTGACGCGTTGTGTGTGTGTCCCGCGCCCCCTCGGGCCCGCCGCGCGCGGCCGCTCCATCCCCCGGGCCACATTCCATCGCCTGCCTGCCTCTCACCCGCTGGGCACCACTTGTCCCGGCTGCCAGCACAGCTCCTTCACCACACCGGCCCGGTCCGACTTCACCCGCTTTTCCTGCGGCCGAGACCGCGGCCTCTCGCGTTCGGCGCCGCTCTCTTGCTCCACGGGGAGGCAGTGAGCCAGCACCGTGCCGATCTGCACCGGCCAGCCCACTCTGACGCTCCACTCCAGTAGCCGCAGGGGTCGGGAGCCCGGGGCCGACACTTCTAGTACGGCTCGAGCTGCTACTGCAGCGGCCCCGGCCGCCAGGCCGGCCTGATCCTGGTCTGGGTCCCGGTCCGACTCCCCCGCCTCCGCCAACGCCGCCATCTTCTAACCGCTGGGAGGAAAAAGAGAGGAGGGAGAGAGATAGAAGAAATGATTTTTTTAAAACAAATCCTCAGCCTCCAGACACGGAAATATTCAAAGGCAGAAGTGCAATAAAAGGTTCACTCTTCCCGCCTGTAAACAGGAAATAATACACCCGGAGCCCGCACAGGGAACTTCCGGTATACATGCAGGGATCTTACAGCACGTCTTCCGACCACACTGTCCCAGTGCACACACACACCGACATATGTGCAAACTATTACTTTGCCTGGAGGAGATTTACACCTAACCATCCCTTTGACTGTGCTTCATAAGCATGCAGACTGGCAGTGCATTCAAGACAACTTCAGTAAAGTTAACAATAGTCTTCCCACCCCCTCGAAATACTTGACAGATCAAGAATCAGGTCTGAGTTATGACAGGCGAAAAGTGCTTGGGCTTGTCATCTGCACAGTTGGTCTGTGCCCAGGAGTCTCCAAGAATTAAAGATTAATCTCCTGCACACTGCCGCAAACAACCCGTAAGAAAAATCATTTTTAAATGTTCTTTGCACACTTTCTTTTATTAGTTGTAAAAATGTTGTTGATGGGGAAGAATGGCTATTTGATTGGGTACGATGGTTAGAGGCAGGTGGCCATGTGATGAAACTTCCAAGAATATGTCCAACCAGAAACTACCTGCGCAGCCAATGTTTCAGTTTTATTGTAGGAGAATGAGGGAATTCAATGTCAATCACCAAGAGTAATTCGGTAGCACCACTACTGACCGAGCTGGCAGAGTCCTGAAGGACATAGCTGCCTGAATCGGCCTGCAGCAGGTGGTGAGAGAACCAACACAAGGGAAAAAAACTACTTGACCTCGTCCTCACCAAGCTACCTGTCGCAGACGCATCTGTCCATGACAGCATTGGTACCAGTGACCACCATCGTACAGTCATTGTGCAGACAAAATCTCGTCTTCACATTGATGACACCCTGCATCATGTTGTGTGGCACTACCACTGTGCGAAACGGGATAGATTCAGAATAGATCTAATAGCTTAAAACCAGGCATCCATGAGGCACTGTGGGCCATCAGCAGCAGCAGAATTATATTCCATCACCATCTGTAACTTCATGGCCTGGCATATCCCTCACTCTACCATTACCATCAAGTCAGGGGACCAACCCTGGTTCAATGAGGAGTGCAGAAGAGCATGCCAGGAGCAGCACCAGGCGTACCTAAAAATGAGATACCAACCTGGGGAGGCACTAACACAGGACTACATGCAAGCTAAACAGTGGAAGCAGCATACTATAAGCAGAGCTAAGTGATCTCACAATCAACGGATCAGATCAAAGTTCTGCAGTCCTGCCACATCCAGTCGTGAATGGTGGTGGACAATTAAACAACTAACGGGAGGAGGAGGCTCCATGAATATCCTCATCCTCAATGATAGCAGAGCCCTGCATGCAAGTACAAAAAACAAGGCTGGTGTTTGCAACCATCTTCAGCCAGGAGTGCCGAGTGGATGATCCATCTCGGCCTCCTCCTGAGGTCTCTACCATCACAGAAGCCAGTCATCAGCCAACTCGATTCACTCCACGTGATATCAAGAAACAGCAGAATGCACTGGATACAGCAAAGGCTATGGGCCCCGAGAACATCCCGGTTATCGTGCTGAAGACTTGTGCTCCAGAACTAGCCATGCCTCTGGCCAAGCTGTTCCAGCACAGCTACAACACTGGCATCTAACCGACAATGTGGAAAATTGCCCAGGTATGTCCTGTCCATAAGACGCAGGACAAATCCAATCCGGCCAATAACCTCCCCATCAGTCTACCCTCAATCATCAGCAAAGTGATGGAAGGTGTCGTAGACAGTGCTATAAAGTGGCACTTACTCACCAATAACCTGCTCACTGATGCTCAGTTTGGGTTCCACCAGGACCACTCAGCTCCAGACCTCATTACAGCCTTGGTCCAAACATGGACAAAAGAGTTGAATTCCAGAGATGAGGTGACAGTGACTACCCTTGACATCAAGGCAGCATTTGACCAAGTGTGGTATCAAGGAGTCCTAATAAAATTAAAGTCAACGGGAATCCAGGGGAATTGCTCCACTGACTGGAGTCAAACTTAGCACAACAGAAGATGGTTGTGGTTGTTGGAGGTCAATCATCTCAGCCCCTTGACATCACTGCAGGAGTTCCCTAGTGCAGTGTTCTAGGCCCAACAATCTTCAGCTGCTTCATCAATGACCTTCCCTCCATCATAAGGTCAGAAGTGGGGATGTTTGCTGATGATTGCACAGTGTTCAGTTCCATTCGCAACTCCTCAGATAATGAAGCAGCACATGCTTGCATGCAGCAAGACCTGAACGACATTCAGGCTTCGGCTGATAAGTGGCAAGTAATTTTCATGCCACACAAGTGCCAGGCAATGACTATCTCCAACAAGAGAGAGTCTAACCACTGCCCCTTTACATTCATAGAAACATAGAGAAACATAGAAAATAGGTGCAGGAGTAGGCCATTCGGCCCTTCTAGCCTGCACCGCCATTCAATGAGTTCATGGCTGAACATGCAACTTCAGTACCCCATTCCTGCTTTCTCACCATACCCCTTGATTCCCCTAGTAGTAAGGACTTCATCTAATTCCTTTTTGAATATATTTAGTGAATTGGCCTCAACAACTTTCTGTGGTAGAGAATTCCACAGGTTCACCACTCTCTGGGTGAAGAAATTCCTCCTCATCTCGGTCCTAAATGGCTTCCCCCTTATCCTTAGACTGTGTCCCCTGGTTCTGGACTTCCCCAACATTGGGAACATTCTTCCTGCATCTAACCTGTCTAACCCCGTCAGAATTTTAAACGTTTCTATGAGGTCCCCTCTCATTCTTCTGAACTCCAGTGAATACAAGCCCAGTTGATCCAGTCTTTCTTGATAGGTCAGTCCCGCCATCCCGGGAATCAGTCTGGTGAACCTTCGCTGCACTCCCTCAATGGCATTACCATCGCTGGATCACACACCAACATACTGTGGACCAGAAACTTAACTGGACCAGCCACATAAATACTGTGGCAACAAGAGAGGGTCAGAGGCTGGGTATTCTATGGCGAGTATCTCACTTCCTGATTCCCCAAAGCCTTTCCACCATCTATAAGGCACAGAACTATAGGGCATGATCTTAGAATAAAGGGCCACCCATTTTAAACAGAGTTGAGAAATTTCTTCTCTCAGAGGGTTGTCAATCTGAGGAATTTGCTGCTTCAGAGAGCTGTGGAAACTGGGACATTGAATAAATTTAAGACAGAAATAGATAAGGGGTTATGAGGGGCGGGCGAGGAAGTGGAGCTGAGTCCATGATCAGATCAGCCATGAGCTTATTGAATGGCGGAGCAGGCTCGAGGGGCCATATGGCCTAATCCTGTTCCTATTTCTTGTGTTCTTAAGTCAGGAGTGTGATGAAATACTCTCCACTTGCCTGGATGAGTGCAGCTCCAACAGCTCACAAGAAGCTCAACACCATCCAGGACAAAGCAGTCCACTTGATTATCATCCTATCCACCACCTTAAACATTCACTCCTTCCACCACTAGTGCACCATGGCTGCAGTGTGTACCATCTATAAGATGCACTGCAGCAACTCGCCACAGCTTCTTCGGCAGCACCTCCCAAATCCGTGACCTCTACCACCTAGAACGACAAGGACAGCCGGCGCATGGGAACATCATCACCTGGAAGTTCTCCTCCAAGTTACACACCATCCTGACTTGCAATATATCACTGTTCCTTCATCATCGTTGGGTCAAAATCCTGGAACTCCCTCCCTAACAGCACTGTGGGCATACCTCCACCACACGGATTGCAGACTCAACATCACTTTCTCAAGGGCATTTAGGGATGGACAATAAATGTTGACCTTGTCAGCAATGCTCACATCCTGGAACGAATAAAAAAAACCAAAAACAAACACATGAAAGCACGTTTTGTAGTGGTGGTGGATTTTAAACCAAATGAATGGTGATGAGACGAGCGTGAGATTCATCTTCAAAGGTGACCCGAGGAGGTACCCCAGAAAATTTTGATTTTGACATTTTTTTGACAATTTGGAGCCTGCCTTTCAAACTAAAAAGAATTGCCCCAGTAGGGTTTCAAATATTTTGAATCTGAAAATAAAAATGGTTTTAAGGACATTAGTACAACTTTAAAGTGTCCAGTAAATCTGACAGCATCTGCAACATGCTAACCTATTAAATGAAGGGGTCGAAATTGAGGCCCACCAGAAAGCTGGTGCACTTACCTTTTTCTAGATGGTTTTACTGTCAGGTCTGACGAGTCAGACCCTTGATCCATTTTCACCTCTTTGGCAAATTTTGGGAGCGGACCAGAAGTTGGTCATAAAAATGGGGGCGGAAGTGCGGCGGTAAGTGCTGGTGAGGGGCAGCAGAGGGGACGGAGTCACCGCCGCTGTCAGTCAGCGGCGCAGCGGTGGTGACATCAGTGCACTTGTGCGACAACACATCTCTCCCCTCATTTAAAGGGGAGAGAAGGAGTGATTATTTAGGTTCAGCCACTGGGCTTTGGCCGGGCCGGGTGGCCAAGAGGGGGTGCCAGGCTGCTTGTTGGTGGCCTAGCCGAACCTGGGCTCATAATTGTCCGGCCGATCGGGAAGTCAGCCCCGCAAAAAGAAACATGGCGGCCGCGGCAATGCGCCGTCCCCTTGAAGGGCCGCCACGCTGCTGTGGCTCACACACAAAAAACAAGGTGCACTGACAGAAAAAGCTGTCGGGGACACCTCGCGGCGGCTCGTGGATTTTTTTAGGTAGATTTCGCGCGGAGTCGGTGCGCGCTTTGATGATGGCTTGGGCCGGTCAACAGCAGTGGGGCGGAAGTGGGGACCGCCCGAATAATCCCCGAGGTGAATTTGGACCATGGCGGCCATTGGACTGCAACACGGTGGCCACTCGATTCTGCTGCATGGCCGTCGCTAAACGGCAGTAACGGGCCTTATCCGGACCATGAATTTTGGCCCAGAATCTTTACAACATTTACATACAATAATCCCAAGCAGTCATGCATGCTACATGCACAAAATAAACTACCTCATTATTTCATCTGTTGACGTCCCTGTCCCCAACTCACTGATAGTTCAGAGGCAGATATACATTAAGGGTATGCTGATTTTAACTAGTTTAATTAAATAGCTTTTATTTTTCAAAAACTTGAGGAGGGTACTAGGGTGACCAAATCCATAGAACAAAATTCTAATGAAGGGTCACATCCAATCATTAACATGGCTCTTCCTGCAGTGCATTTCAAACATTTTCTAATATGATGTTAGAAATTACAGTTGATAATACTGGACGGATGCTTAACATGCTCATATGATTTTTCTCTGTCTGCTCATTTAACAAAAGGGGTTAACCTGTTTAAAATGAATGGGTTAATACTTCGATTAAAATAGTAAGTGGGGGAAAGTCATTCAACAACAACAACTTGCATTTATATAGCATCTTTAACATAGTAAAATGTCAGCTATTATCACCAACAGTAATTTGTGGCATATATTGCTTTTCTGATTCTATTAAAAAGTCTTATTTTCTTGTAATACATAGAAACATAGAAATAGGTGCAGGAGCAGGCCATTTGGCCCTTCAAGCCTGCACTGTCATTCAATAAGATCATGGCTGATCATTCCTTCAGTACCCCTTTCCTGCTTTCTCTCCATACCCCTTGATCCCCTTAACCGTAAGGGCCATATCTAACTCCCTCTTGAATATATCCAATGAACTGGCCTCTGCGGCAGGGAATTCCACAGGTCAACAACTCTCTGAGTGATGAAGTTTCTCCTCATCTCAGTCCTAAATGGCCGACCCCTTATCCTAAGACTATGTCCCTTGGTTCTGGACTTCCCCAACATCGAGAACATTCTTCCCACATTTAACCTGTACGGTCCCATCAGAATCTTATATGTTTCTATGAGACCCCCTCTCATCCTTCTAAACGCCAGTGAATAAAGGCCCAGTTGATCTAGTCTCTCCTCATATGACAGCCCAGCCATCCCTGGAATCAGTCTGGTGAACCTTCGCTGCACTCCCTCAATAGCAAGAACGTCCTTCCTCAGACTAGAAGAGCAAAACTGAACACAATATTCCAGGTGAGGCCTCACTAAGGCCCTGTACAACTGCAGTAAGACCTCCCTGCTCCTATATTCAAATCTCCTAGCTATGAAGGCCAACATAACATTTGCCTTCTTTACTGCCTGCTATACCTGCGTGCCCACTTTCAGTGGCTGATGAACCATGACACCCAGGTCTCGTTGCACCTCCCCTTTTTCTAGTCTGCCGCCATTCAGATAATATTCTGCCTTCGTGTTTTTGCCCCCAAAATGGATAACCTCACATTTATCCTCATTATACTGCATCTGCCATCTATTTGCCCACTCACCTAATCTGTCCATGTCACCTTGCAGCCTCTTAGTGTCCTCCTCACAGCTCACACCGCCACCCAGTTTAGTGTCATCCGCAAACTTGGAGATATTACACTCTATTCCTTCATCCAAATCGTAAAGAGCTGGGGTCCCAGCACTGAGCCCTGCAGCACCCCACTAGTAACAGAAGAGAAAACAAGAAAAAAATGGCATCCTCCCCAAGAAGAAAAACAGTTCAAGGAGCAAAGGGAAAAAAGCCAAGAAGTTCATAATCAAGTTTTGTAACAGTAACCTCGCTTTAATAATACAACTTTATCAAGCCAGGGCAAAAGAATCATTATGCCTCCAAAACATGCGAAATCCAGCATGGAATTAAATTAAATAATTGGAAGACTCTAATTCGGCCCACAACGCAGTTTCTCCCTAAAACCCTAACCCACACCTAAAATTACAGTATTCAGAGAATCCTTCCTCATTTTGACTATAATGGATGCCTCTCCCCTTTCTAAGAAGTGAGCCCTATGTGTCCTATATTTTATTCTTATAAATTTTGATTCTGTTCTTTCAGAAATGCTTGATTTACTGCCAGTATTTTAAGCTCCTTTGCCAAAATGCACTGTTATTGAGAGCGACTATATACAGTGTTGTCGCTCAGGCCAACATCCCCAGCATCGAAGCATTGACCATGCTCGATCAGCTCCAATGGATGAGCCACATCGTTCGCATGCCCGATACTAGACTCTCAAAACAAGCACTCTACCCAGCAAGTGAGCCCAAGGTGAGCAGAGGAAACGCTTTAAGGAGACCCTCAAAGCCTCCTTGAAAAAGTACAACATCCCCACCAACACCTGGGAATTCCTGGCCCCAGACCACTCAAAGTGGAGGAGAAGCATCCGGGAAGGCACCGAACACCTCGAGTCTCTTCGCCGGGAGCACATGGAAGCCAAGCGAAAACAGCGG
The DNA here is from genome assembly GCF_044704955.1 of Pristiophorus japonicus. Lineage (NCBI taxonomy): Eukaryota > Metazoa > Chordata > Chondrichthyes > Pristiophoridae > Pristiophorus > Pristiophorus japonicus. The sequence continues at coordinate 313,960,280 of NC_091977.1, forward strand.
AAGGAGCGCACAACAAGCCAAGCACCCCACCCCCCCATCCTTCTCACCACCGTCTGCCCCACCTATGACAGAGACTGTCGGTCCTGCATTGGACTCATCAGTCACCTGAGAACTCATATTAGTGTGGAAGCAAGTCATCCTCGACTCTAAGGGACTGCCTAAGAAGAAGAAAAAGATACATATCCCCTTTGAAAAAAGTACAGTGGCTAAGATGCAGACTAATATGGACCAATTTATGGATGAAGTTTTCATTTGAGTATGCGAATATTCAACAGATGTGACAGAAAATCTTCGATTCAATTGTAGAAAAATAGAGAATTGAATCTTTCAAGTGCGTGAAGAAAAATTATGTACAAATAGCCATACATGCTACCGTGAAGCTTTCACAAAGCTCTACCTCCCACTGATATTAACATTTGCCGTACCATGGATTCTACCGTAATTATTTAATGTCAAGAAATGTGAACAGATTCAAGTTAAAACTCTAGAAATTCTCAGATTTAATTTAATCGAGCAAAGCTCCAGAACATTCCTCATCTGGAATGCAATGCCTGTAAGGGGGTGGAAGCAGAGTCAATAGTAACTTTCAAAAGGGAATTGGATAGATATTTGAAAAGGAAAAAAAAATGCAGGGTTATGGAGAAAGAGCAGGGGAGTGTGACTATTTGGATAGCTCTTTCACAGAGCCGGTACAGGCATGATTGGTCAAGTGGCCTCCTTCTGGGCTTTGATTCTATGGACATCAGCTGAACTTCACAATCCATAATACAGGTAAAACGTCTCGAATCCAGCTGTCCAAAAATCGGAATTGTCCGAAAACCGGACATTTTTGAGATGGCCAAGATGGCGACATTGGACGATGAGGGACGAGGAAACCGGTAAAAAAACAGTAAATAACGGGGGGCTGCGGGCGGCGAGAATCAGTGGAATGGCGGGCGGCGAGGAGCGAAGGATCAGCGGGCAGCAAGGAGCGCCAACAGCAAGGTCTGAAATCTGTAAAAATCCCAAAACCGGCACGGTCTCAGTCCCGAGGTTGCCGAATTTCAGTTGTTGTACCTGTATTATGTCTTGACGAGTTGAATTCTACAGCTGTCATGACTGCAGTGGCACCTGAGCCATTGTTTTTGATGGAACATTTGATAATCAGTCTATATTCATTCTTATAGCCATCAATCTCAAACTTATCCAACTATTGATCCAATTTTTAAACAACAGTAATTAATCAGCATAAACCAGAAAACCATTCATTTTCCAGCCATTTCTTGCAAGCAGCAACAACAACAACTTGCATTTATATATATAGTGCTTTCAACGTAGTAAAATGTCCCAAGGTGCTTCACGGGTGCATTATCAAACAACATTTGACACCAAGCCACATAAGGAGATATTAGGACAGGTGCCAGGTAGGTTTTAAGGACATCTTAAATGAGGGGACTGAGTTAGAGAGGCAGAGAGGTTTACGGAATTCCAGAGCTTAGTGCCTCGGCAACAGAAGGCACGGTTGCCAAAGATGATGTGATTAAAATCTGGGGTTCACAAGAGGCCAGAACTGGAGGGTTGTAGGGCTGGAGGAGATTAGGGAGATGGGGAGGGAGAAGGCCATGGAGGGATTTGAAAATAAGGATGAGAATTTTAAAATCAAGATGTTGCTGGATTCGGATCCATTGTAAATCAGCAAGCACAGGAGTGAACGGGACTTGGTACGAGTTAAGATACGCGCAGCAATGTTTTGAATGAGTTCAAATTTATGGAAGGTGCAAGGTGGGAGTCCATCCAGGAAAATATTGGAAAAGTCGAGTTAGAGGTAACAAAGACATGGATGTGGGTTTCAGCAGCAGATACGCTGAGGCATGGTTGGAAACGAACGATGTTACAGAGGTCTTCTTGATAGATATGGGGTCAGAAGCTCATCTAAGGGTCAAATAGGATAGCAAGGCTGAAAAAGATCTGATTCAGCCTCAGACAGTGGCCAGAAAGAGAGAAAAAGTTGGTGGCTGGGGAACGGAGTTTGTAGCAGGGCCCAAAGTCAATGGCTTCGGTCTTCCCACTATTTAGTTGGAGGAAATTTCTGCACATCCAATACTGGATGTCGGACAAGTAGCATGTCAAATCAGAGAATGGAGGGGTTAATAGAAGTGGTAGTGAGGTAGAGCTGGGTGTCGTCAATGTACATGATGAACCTGATGTGTTTTCGGATAATATCGGCAAGGATCGGCATGTAGATGAGAAATAGGAGGGGACCAAGAATAGATCCTTGGGGGTCACCAGAGGTAATGGTGTGGGTATGGGAAAAGAAACCATTGCAGGTGAGTCTCTAAAACGATTGGATAGATAGGAATGGAACCAGGCAACGGCAGTCCCACCCAGCTGGATGATGGAGAAGAGGTGTTGGAGGAGGATGGTATGGTTAACCAGGTGAAAGGCTGCAGAGAGGTTGAGAAGGACGAGGAGGGAAGTTTACCATGGTCACAGTCACATTGGATGTTATTTGTGACTTTGATAAAGCCTGTTTCAGTGCTGTGGCAGGTGCGGAAACCTGATTGGAGTGGTTCAAACATAGAGTTGTCGGAAAGATGGGCATAGATTTGGGAGCAAAAGAGAGAACTCCAGTTTGCTGGAACTCTTCCAGTTACAAGATATCATGTAGAGATCCAACCTTGTACATGCTTAAAAACAGAGAGTTGAACAGCACTATCAAGACTGGGGGAGTTATATGTATTGTGGACACATTTCTATTAGTTTTTGAATGAAAATATATTTCTTGCTGTTTTATAGAATTCTTTAAGTGGAATTTGTTTCTCCTCCAGCTTTTGCGCCAAAATAATTACCTCTTGAATTACTTACTGATTCAGATTTTAACATTTTACATGGTCATCCGGTATGCTACACATGCCATTCATTGTGGTATGTTACCCATGTACCACACTTGTAGTTCTATAAAGCGTTTCCCACATATGACTGAACGTGCTGTAATAGAATACTGCTCATTGACTGAAATGCCAATTATTAGGAGGCAGATGCCTCAGAAGGCAGTAAATTGGTACAGTACTTGATACATTTTGAGGACATTGACCACTTGCGGTCTTACTACTCAAAAGTTGCATTCTAAAATGGGCTGTATCAGAATTTCTCTTTCCTCGTGGTAAAAACCAACCATTTATATTGTGTGATGGTTTACCAACTGAAGAGCAAAATGTTGCAGCTTCAGATTTGTGCCCAAGCGCCCATTGTCACTGCAAGGGAAGGATGGCAGAAGTTGATCCCTCTGGGGCAGCAGCTTACCTGAGACATGAGTCACCGCAGGGCCTTAAAACTCCAGGGGAACCCACCATTCAATCTCAACTCACTCAGGGAGCACCTCATAGAAGTAGTAGATTAGGAGCAACAACAAGTAAGTTAGCTCGCACATAGGTGGTAAATGTTTCTGTGCAACATAGTACTGTTTCACCACGTAGTGTTCAGAGTTCATTTATGTGTATGCATTGTGACTTTTGGATCCTGGATGATGGCAGGGAAACGTAGACTTCTGTATTTTGTGAGGGGGAGAGCAGCCACTTGGCTAAAAGTTATCTCCTGCTTTCTCTGGCTCCTGTTTGGCCCATTCCATGTCCTCTTTCTGTGCACCCTGCTGCAGTTGTGGGAATGGAGGTCCTCTATGCCTCTCTCTCCTCCTTTAAGATGCTCCTTAAAACTTACTTCACCTGTCCTAATATACCCTTATGCAGCTCAGTGTTAAATTTTGTTTGATAACACTCCTATGAAATGACTTGGGACATTTCACTATGTTAAAAGTGCTATATAAATGCAAGATGCGTTAGTGTCCTACCTCCACCGCCACCTGCCACCCCCCCCCCCCCCACCCCCACCACTTCATTATCTGATACACAGAATGCTACAATGATTCTGGAGACTTCTACTGCATTATACTATAATTATACGAAGGACATAAAAACACTGGAGAAGGTGCAATTAAGATTTACTACAATGATACCAGAACTGAGAGGTTATACCTATCAGGAAAGGCTGGGGCTCTTTTCACTATAGAAGAGAAGTCGATAAGATTATGAAATGATTTGATAGGGTAGATGTAGAGAAGAGGTTTCTACTTGTGGAGGAGACCAGAACTAGGGGCCCTAAATATAAGATAGTCACTAATGAATCCAATAGGGAATTCAGGAGAAACTTCTTTACTCAGAGAGTGGTTAGAATATGGAACTCACTACAGCAAGGATTAGTTGAGGCAAATAGTATATATGCGCTAAAGAGGAAGCTAGATAAACACATGAAGGAGAAAGAAATAGAAGGATATATTGATGGGGTTAGATGAAGAAGGATGGGAGAGGCTCATGTGGAGCATAAACACCAGCATGGATCTATTGGGCAGAATGACCTGTTTCTGTGCTGTAAATACTTTGTAATACTTTCTAATATACTGCAGGGCACCACCCGATTTATCCAAGCACCTAAAAAGAGACCAAAGTGCCTATAGTTTGGTCTATTACACTTCTTGTTGTTGTATGGCCATCATTAGATCTGTTATCTCCCTCTATCCGTGGAAGCTTTATTGGCATCATCAGCCAGGACAGTAGTGTATAGCCCTGATCTTCTTCTTCTTCTTAGGCAGTCCCCGGAGCCGAGGATGACCTGCTTCCACACCAAAATGAGTTCCAAGGTGACCGATGAGACCAATGCGGGCCAAGTCCTGAACTTCATTTTAAAGGGTGGAAGATGCCTGTACATGAATTCTTTTAGCGTAGCACACCAGCCACCACATGGACTTGACAGAGCAAAGTCTTGGTCCAGCACTGATCATCAATCAAACACACCATCACATATCCTTGAGTAACGAGGGAAGGTATGGTGCATGATGAACTCATCATGACAGCTTCCTGGGTAATAGGCATTCAGATGCACAACAAAGGGGTTTGCATCACACACTAGCCTCAGGTTAATGGAGTTAAATCTTTTCCAGTTCATAAAATTGAGGGGTTCGTCATATGGGGCTTTGAGTGCCACATGCGTTCTCCAGTCCGTAGAACTGGATGAGTTTCTCTTTCTCTGTCTCTGGTTCGATCAAGAGCTGCCTTGAAGACATCATCAGTAACTTTGTTAGCCACACTCACTTGACCCCATTTAAATGCAGTAGGGCAGGCTCCTTGTGGGCCTTAAAGAATCAGCAAGAAAATTCTCATGCAATGTCAGGCCAGTGGTAGGCATTTACAACTCAAAACGCACAGTGATTCAGAGAAAAATCCTGCGCATGTATATGTTCCTTTTTCCTCATCACTATGAACAAAATAACAGGCAGGTCCTATTCCTTGAAAATTGGCCAAGATAAGAGGAAGCTAGGCAGACTTACAACATGCATGTTATTCCATCATTGTAACTTGGCCTGTGGAGCCCACTAGCAAGTAACTCATCTGCTGCACATACATATTTACTGACAAAGTGTCTTAACACCGTCATTTTCTCCTTCTATCCTTCTCCACTTCCATTATATTTTTGCCTTAATGTTGTTGTATTTCTATTACATAAGAACATAAGAAATAGGAGCAGGAGTAGGCCACCTGGTCCCTCGAGCCTGCTCCGCCATTTAATAAGGTCATGGCTGATCTGATCATGGACTAAAATCCATTTCCCTGCCCGCTTCCCATAACCCTTTATTCCCTTATCATTCAAAAATCTGTTTATCCCCGCCTTAAATATATTCAATGACCCAGCCTCCACAGCTCTCTGGGGCAGAGAATTCCACAGATTTACAACCCACTGAGAGAAGAAATTCCTCCTCATCTCAGGTTTAAATGGACGGCCCCTTATTCTGAGACTATGCCCATTAGTTTTAGTTTCCTCTATGAGTGGAAATATCCTCTCTGCATCCACCTTGTCGAGCCCCCTCATTATCTTATATGTTTCGATAAGATCACCTATCATTCTTCTGAATTCCAATGTGTATAGGCCCAACCTACTTAACCTATCTTCATGAGTCAACCCCCTCATCTCCAGGATCAACCTAGCGAACTTTCTCTGAACAGCCTCCAATGCAAATATATCCTTCCTTAAATAATGCAGCACTTTGCAATTTTTCTCCATTTAAATTATAATTTGCTTTTCTATTTTTTTCTGCCAAAGTGGATAAACTCACATTTTCCTACATTGTACTCCATCTGCCAAATTTTTGCCCACTCACTTAGCCTGTCTATATCCTTTTGCAGATTTTTTGTGTTCGCCTCAGAATTTGCTTTTCCTCCCATCTTTGTATCATCAGCAAACTTGGCTACATTACATTACATTACATTGTAAATAGATGAGGCCCCAGCACCGATCCCTGCGGCACCCTACTAGTTACTGTTTGCCAACCGGAAAATGACTCTTATGCAGGTTAAGTCATGGGAGGAGAGCCCAGACCCACGTCATGCTCCTCCTGTGCTATGTGGGAAGTCAGGGACACAGGAAGTGTATCCAGCTGCAGTTCCTGACAGACCGCATTGCGGCACTGGAGCTGCACATGGACTCACTCTGGAGCATCCGCGATGCTGAGGATGTCGTGAATAGCACGTTTAGTGAGTTGGTCATACCGCAGGTAAAGGTTACACAGCAGATAGGGAATGGGTGACCATCAGGCAGAGCAGTGGAAGGAAGGTAGTGCAGGAGTCCTCTGTGGTCATCTCCCTCCAAAACAGATACACCACCTTGGGTACTGTTGGGGGAGATGGCTCATTAGGGAGGGCAGCAGCAGCCAAGTCCATGGCACCAGGGATGGTTCTGCTGCACAGGAGGGCAGGAAAAAGAATGGAAGAGCTATCGTGAAAGGGGATTCTACTGTAAGAGGAATAGATAGGCGTTTCTGCGGCCGCAACCCCGCGACTTCAGGATGGTATGTTGCCTCTCTGGTGCAAGGGTCAAGGATGTCTCAGAGCAGCTGCAGCACATTCTGGAGGGGGAGGATGAACAGCCAGCTGCCATGGTACATATAGGTACCAACGATATAGGTAAAAAATGGGATGAGGTCCAACAAGCTGAAATTGGGGCGCTAGGAGTTAAATTAAAAAGTAGGACCTCAAAGGTAGTAATCTCAGGATTGCTACCAGTGCCACGTGCTAGTCAGAGTAGGAATTGCAGGATAGCTCAGATGAATACGTGGCTTGAGGAATGGTGCAAGAGGGAGGGATTCAAATTCCTGGGACATTGGAACCGGTTCTGGGGGAGCTGGGACCAGTACAAACCGGACAGTCTTCACCTGAGCAGGACCGGAACCAATGTCCGAGGCAGAGTGTTTGCGAGTGCTGTTGGGGAGGGGTTGAACTAAAATGGCAGGTGGATGGGAATCTATGCAGGGAGGCAGAGGGAAGTAAAATGGGGGCAGAAGCAAAACGTAGGAAGGAGAAAAGCAAGAGTGGAGGGCAGAGAAATCAAGGGCAAAAATCAAAAAGGGCCATATTACAACATAATTCTAAAAGGTCAAAGATTGTTAAAAAAAAGAAGCCTGAAGGCTCTGAGTCTCAATGTGAGGAGCATTCGTGGATGAATTGACTGCACAGATAGCTATTAACGGATATGATGTAATTAGATTATGGAGACATGTCTCCAAGGTAACCAAGGCTGAGAACGCAACATCCAGAGGTATTCAATATTCAAGAAGGACAGACTGGAAGGAAAAGGAGGTGGGGTGGCATTGCTGGTTAAAGAGGAGATTAACACAATAGTAAGGAAGGACATTAGCGTGGATGATGTGGAATCTGTATGGGTAGAGCTGCGAAACAGTAAAGGGCAGAAAACGTTAGTGGGAGTTGTGTACAGACCACCAAAGAGTAATAGGGAAGTTGGGGATGGCATCAAACAGGAAATTAGGGACGTGTGCAATAAGTACAGCAGTTACCATGAGTTAATTGAGACCAAGGACTTGACTTTGGAACAGGCTGCATTGTTGGCTCAGACTTTCATAGCGGGGGAGGAAGAGATGAAAATGATTTACGCGTGCAATTCTGCCTCCAATGCGGCGATGGATCAGGGAGTCAACGTCCTTAATGCTACTCAGAGCCCCGCAGGCAGGCAGGGGCAGTCCGACATTCATCAGGCAGTAATAGGCCCCAGAGTAGGACCTCAACAGAGACAATGGCAGGCTGAACGGACGTTCACGCCATCACAGTGGACAATGCGGCCCGGGACAGGGCCATTGACACCTACTAATAGGGTACTTAAGAGCAGTCAAAGGGACAGTCAGCGCGGAATTCCTGGCCGCAGCCCTTTTGTCCCCAACAATGGAAACTTTTACTTGTACTGGAGGTGTGGGGGAAAACACTCAGCCAGATCTTGCAGATTCCAACAGTTTGTCTGCAGAAACTGAAACCTCAGTGGCCATTTAGCTCGTATGTGCAGAAAGCCTGCAACCAGACTGATATATGAGGCAGATGGACCAGAAGAGGGTTCTGTGAGGCAGGATGACTTTTGGGGCAAATCAATGGATGCTGAGGTTCAGCGGGTCCATGCGGTGAATATTCAAGTTCATACACCAAAACGCCACCAATGATGATGAGGGTTTTATTGAATGGTATCCCAGTACGCATGGAGCTGGACACGGGGGCCAGCCAGTCATTCATGGGCGTTCAACAATTCGAGAAGCTATGGCCACTCAAACCCAGTAGACCCAAATTAGAACATATCGAGACACAATTAAAGACTTACACCAAAGAAATTATTCCGGTGCTAGGCAGTGCAATGTGTTAGTGAATCGGCTGCCACTCTGGATTGTCCCAGGCAATGGTCCCGCACTGTTGTGGAGGAGCTGGTTAGCTGAGATGAACTGGAAATGGGGGGATGTTCATGCAATGTCCACGGTGGAGCGAAGTTCGTGCTCACAAGTCCTACAACAATTCAAGTCACTTTTCCAACCGGACGTCGGGACTTTCAAAGGCACTAAAGTAGTGATACACATCACCCCGGACGCCAGGCCAGTGCATCACAAAGCCAGAGCGGTGCCGTATGTGATGCGGGAGAAAATCGAGAGTGAATTAGACCAGCTATTGCAAGAGAGCATTATGTCGCCTGTTGAATTCAGCGACCGGGCGAGCTCCATCGTCCTAGTTCTTAAAGCGGATGGCTCTGTCAGGATCTGTGGCGACTACAAGGCCATTATCAATCGGGTGTCCTTAAAAGACCAATACCCGCTCCCAAGAGCGGAGGACCTCTTCGCCACACTGGCAGGTGGCAAGCTGTTCACCAAGTTGGACCTCACTTCAGCCTATATGACCCAGGAACTGGCCAATGAATCTGAACTGCTGACCACCATCACCACGCACAAGGGACTGTTCGTTTATAACAGGTGCCCATTTGGCATTCGATCAGCGGCCGCAATTTTTCAACGCAACATGGAAAGCCTGCTTAAATCCATCCCTGGAACGATTGTATTCCAGGACGACATCCTCATCACGGGTCGAGACACCGAGGAACTTCTCCACAACCTGGAGGAGGTGCTGCGCCGACTGGACCGGGTAGGCCTGCGACTCAAGATGTCTAAATGCATGTTCTTAGCTTCCGAGTTTGAGTTTCTGGGCAGGAGGGTTGCTGCAGATGGGATTCGGCCCACCGAATCCAAAACAGAGGCGATTCGACGAGCACCCAGGCCCTGCAACACATCGGAGCTGCATTGATATCCTGAGACTGTTGAACTATTTCGGGAACTTTCTGCCGAACTTGAGCACATTGTTGGCGCTGCTAGACGTGCTCCTGCGTAAGGGTTGCGATTGGTTTTGGGGAGACTGGCAGGAACGGGCTTTTGATCGGGTGCGAAACCTACTGTGTTCAAACAAGCTGTTGACCCTGTACGACCCTTGCAAAAGTTTAGTTCTGACATGTGATGCATCGTCTTATGGGGTTGGATGCGTGTTGCAGCAGGGTAATGCTGAGGGTCAGCTACAACCTATGGCTTATGCCTCCAGGTCGCTCTCTCAAGCAGAACGGGGCTATGGGATGGTTGAGAAGGAAGCGCTTGCATGTGTCTATGGTGTAAAGAAAATGCATCAGTACCTCTTTGGTAGGAAGTTTGAATTAGAGACGGACCATAAGTCACTCACATCCCTGTTGTCAGACAGCAAGGCTGTCAATGCCAACACATCAGCTCACATACAGCGATGGGCTCTCACGCTGGCTGCTTATGACTACTCCATCCGGCACCTGCCCGGCACTGAAAATTGCGCTCAGCAGGCTCCCACTGGCCACCACCGAGGAGGCAGCCGAGCAAAGCGCTGAGATGGTCATGGCTGTCGATGCCTTCGACAGTGCAGGCTCCCCTATCATAAGCCGCCAGATCAAAATCTGGACAAACAGGGATCCCCTCCTATCCCTGATTAAGAAGTGTGTCCTGACTGGGGATTGGGTGCCTGCACACGGAACATGCCCTGAGGAGGTCAGACCATTCCACAGACGGATGGATGAGCTCTCCATCCAAGCTGACTGCCAGAAGGGCAGGGAGGCGTTCATCAGGGAACTTCACAGCGAGCACCCAGGCATTGTGATGATGAAGGCCATTGCCCGGTCACATGTTTGGTGGCTCGGAATTGACTCAGACCTGGAACACTGTGTTCGCACATGCACGACATGTGCCCAGCTGGGCAATGCCCCCAGGGAGGCCCCGCTCAGCCCATGGCCCTAACCCACCAAGCCATGGTCACACATTCACGTTGACTACGCGGGCCCGTTCATGGGGAAGATGTTCCTTATCTTTGTAGATGTGTACTCGAAATGGATCGAGTGCATCATCCTGAATTCATGCACGTTATCTCACACTGTGGAAAGCCGACGTGCGATCTTCACAACCCATGGCTTGCCGGACATCCTGGTTAGTAATAATGGCCCGTGTTTCACGAGCTATGAATTCCGGGAGTTTATGTCGGGCAATGGCATCAACCAAGTCAGGACTGCGCCGTTCAAGCCAGCCTCCAATGGCTAGGCGGAACGTGCAGTCCAAATCGTTAAGCAAGGGATGCTCAGGATTCAAGGACCCTCCCTACAATGCCTCCTATCGTGCCTCCTGCTGGCCTATAGGTCCCGCCCGCACTCGCTCACGGGGGTCCCGCCCGCAGAGCTACTCATGAAATGGACACTCAAAACTCGGCTGTCCCTCATCCACCCAGTCCTGACCGGCATAGTTGAGGGCAAGCATAAGGCACAAAACGAGTACCATGACTGTAATTCGAGGGGGAGATATATAGAAATAAATGATCCTGTAATCGTCCTCAATCACGCCATGGGGCCCAAATGGCTCGAGGGTACAGTAATTGACAAAGAAGGGAATAGAGTCATTGTGGTAAAACTCAACAATGGGCAGATATGCCGTAAGCATCTGGACCAAGTAAAAAAAAGGTTCAGCAATGACACGGAGGAACCTAAAGAAGACCATGAGATGGAGCTCACACTACCGCCATCGAACGTGCAACAAGAGCAATCAGAAGAATGCACACTTCCTGCGGTCAGCCCGGTCAGGCCGGAATCACCACAGGTGACAGACACTCATGTCAGTGTCCAACAACCAGAGCCCCAACTGCGGCGCTCCATGAGGGAGTGTAGACCACCTGAAAGACTAAACCTATGATCCCAATAAGACTTTGAGGGGGGAAGGTGATGTCATGTTTGTAACTACAATATAACACCACTATTACTGTACACATTCAACACAGATGCACACCTTGACCACAGGGGGTGAACTTGTGGGAGACACTCCTTACCTGATCACTCAGGTATATAAAGGGTGGTCCCACGCAGGGTCATCACTTCTGGAGTGCTGTAATAAAGAGTTAAGGTCACAGAGTGGCCTTGTCCCTGGAATGTGCCTCATGTGGTTTCATGCTGTAGAGTAAGGACTTTACAGCTAGGAGGCTTAGACAGGTTAGGTGAATGGGAAAATGCATGGCAGATGCAGTATAATGTGGATAAATGTGAGGTTATCCACTTTGGTGGCAAAAACAGGAAGGCAGATTATTATCTGAATGGTGACAGATTAGTAAAAGGGGAGGTGCAACGAGACCTGGGTGTCATGGTACATCAGTAATTGAAGGTAGGCATGCAGGTACAGCAGGCAGTAAAGAAAGAAAATGGCATGCTGGCCTTCATAGCAACGGAATTGAGTATAGGAGCAGGGAGGTCTTACTGCAGTTGTACCGGGCCTTGGTGAGCCCACAGCTTGAGTATTGTGTGCAGGTTTGGTCTCCTAATCTGAGGTAGGACATTCTTGCTATTGAGGGAGTGCAGCAGACTGATTCCCGGGATGACTGACATATGAAAAAAGACTGGATCGACTAGGCTTATATTCACTGGAGTTTAGAAGAATGAGAGGGGATCTCATAGAAACATATAAAATTCTGACAGGATTGGACGGGTTAGATGCAGGAAGAATGTTCCCGATGTTGGCGAAGTCCAGAACCAGGGGTCACAGCCTAAGGATAAGGGGTAAGCCGTTTAGGACCGAGATGAGAAGAAACTTCTTCACTCAGAGAATTGTGAACCTGTGGAATTCTCTACCACAGAAAGTTGTTGAGGCCAGTTCATTAGATATATTCAAAATGGAGTTAGATGTGGCCCTTACAGCTAAAGGGATCAAGGGATACGGAGAGAAAGCAGGAATGGGATACTGAAGTTGCATGATCAGCCATGATCATATTGAATGGTGGTGCAGGCCAGAAGGGGCAAATGGCCTACTCCTGCACCTATTTTCTATGTTTCTATGTTTCTATCCCGACTCTCTATTTTCTGTTAGTTAGTCAATCCACTATCCATGCTAATATATTACCCCCGACCCCGCAAACTTTTATCTGTTCTTAATTTGTTGAGTCCCTTGGGAGCTGATATCTCAGTACTCAGTTATACATAATGTGAAACAAAGATCTAGGGCTAGACTTTCCACTTCACATCGCCCATATATCGCCCAAAACGGCCTTTCATTGCCCATTTTGACAAAAAAGTGGAAATTCAGGCTGGATCATCGCCGAAAAATTATCCCCCACACTTTCGGCTCACATCGCCGAGCTAATTGCCGAGGTGATTGCCCGCACATCGCCCAGTCTAACTTTTGGCACATCGCTAGCACACCACCGGCACATCGCCAGGCTGATCGCTCGCCGACAACATTGCCGGGAAATAGTCGCTTTTCCCGGACTTTCCTCACAGAGCTCGGCGCTACGGACGCCATTTTGACGCCATTTTGAATATCGGAGGAAAGGAGGAAGGCTGCGAAAACAAGAGTGCTAGTAATTTGTGAGTTATAAGTGTATTTTAGAAATATATCCAGACAAATTTAAACTTTTATTATTTATTATAATTATATTTTCATTTAGTTTCGTAGAAAGGTCAGTTTAGTAGTAGAAAAGGCATTTCTATAAACAGTGAAAGAATGGGGTCTGCATCTTCTCTGCCATTACTTGTAAGTGCAGAACTGCTGGCATCTCAGCTTGAGTTAAGTGAAGGATTACATGAAGGGGTCAATCGTAGAAGTCGCAGACTAATGCATGGACATATGAGGAGAACTTACAGCCGAAGAACTTACACGGAAAAGCAATCTGATAACATGTGCCTTCGGAGATTGTGTTTCTGAAAGGAGGTTATCGATGATCATCAAGGTGGATCTGCAGCTTGCCAGCACCATCAGGACCACATTGTCCGTTGAGGTAAAGGTTACTCTGGCACTATCCTTCTACGCATTGGGCTCCTTTCAGGTTTCAACTGGCGACATCTGCCGTATCTCTCGGCACGCCACACACTGCTCCTTTCGACAGGTGACTCAAGCCCTTTACGCTCGCAGGATGGACTTTACAAACTGCCCTATGACCAGGGAGGCACAAACCAGGAGGGCTTTGGGGTTCCCGAGAATAGCAAACTTCCCCAAGGTGCAGGGAGGAATAGACTGCACACACATCGCCCTGAAATCACCTTTACAGAATGCAGAGGTGTTTCGTAACCGAAAGGGATTTCACTCGGTAAATGTGCAGCTCGTTGTCATCCACAACCAAATTATCATGGTAGTTAATGCTAATTTTCCAGGCAAAATCCATGATGCACACATCCTGCGTGAGAGTGCTGTCTCTGACCTGTTTGTCAATCAGCCACAAGTTCACGGTTGGATGCTGGGGGATAAAGGATATGGCCTTGCCAGTTGGCTCATGACCCCACTGCATAACCCCGTTATTGAGGCCGAGAAGCATTACAATGAAAGCCACATAGCTACATGCAACATTGTCGAAAAGACAATTGGAGTCCAAAAGCAGCGCTTCAGATGCCTGGACCACTCAGGAGGCAGCCTACAGTACCATCCTGACCAGGTTGCTGAGTTTATTGTGGTGTGTTGCATGTTACATAACCTGGCTATAAGGAGAGGACAACATCTGTCAGGTGGGGCTGACGGTCCACCTCAAGAAGGATTGGAGGCAGAAGAGGTAAACGAGCAGGAGCAGGAGGAGGAGGAGGAGTAGCAGGAGGAGTAGGAGTAGCAAGAGGAGGCCGATGAGTACCTTAGGGAGGACATTCAACCTGGCGATGAACCCATGCCCCCACGCCCACCCGCAAGACTGGAAAAACCCCGTGGGAGTTACGTGGCTGTAAAAGTGTTGCATGAGCAGCTCATAAATGAACACTTTGCATGAACTTTCATTGTGGACAGTCAGAGTTACAGTTACGTTTATTGCAAAACAACAGTTGCAATTGCGTTAGCGTTGAGCTATGTTATATCATTGCCCGGTCTGGTCGACCATTGTTTACATTAATATGTTATTACAATATTTAACGAAAATGGAGAACAATTGTAAATTGTAAAATGTAATAAAAAAATTTTACTCAAACAAAATTCTAATTTCAACTGCAACAGGAGCAACCCAAACAACCCAACAACCCACTCATCCTCCCACCCAAACTCCCCAAACAACACCCCAACCATTAACAGAAAGAACAAACAATATTCACACATCACCTGCGGCCACGTTTCCCTCCCCGTACTCAAGCCACACCCGTCCAATTTGGTCCCCGGGTGGCACCCATACGTCGCGGGCATGTAACTGCCAACGGCAAGATTTCCTGCCGTGGTGGGGGAACTGCTGGTCCGATCTCCTGTTGGAGGGGTGTAGGAGGGGAAGACAAAGCATGGGGATTGCTTCCTCCTGACCCGCTTGCGTATTGGCGTTTGTAATCTGCGGCATCACGTCACGTTCAGGTGCAGCGCCATGTCCCGCCAACAATGCATGCCGCAAGGCATTGGTGGCGATGGTCTGCTGATGCATCTCCTCGAGCATCTGCTGTGACACCCTGGAGTAGGCCTCCACGAAGGCCTCCGTGAAGTCCAGAAACGTCTGGAGATGATCGCGACTTATCACGACGGCCTCCTCGCACAATTGAGACAAGCCATCCATGCGATCGGCCAGAGTAGGCATGTGCCCTACTCACTGACTCAACCTCCGTGGGGTCTGTGAGGGCACTAATGCTGGCCTTGGCATCGACAGTTGCACACTGCTTTGTCCCACTGCTTCTTCCGTCAAAGATGCCGACGTAATGGCCACAGGTCCCACAGGTGATTCCACCACATGCTGAGGAATGCTAGGGGCATCTTCCTCCGAATCCAGTTCCTCCTCCTCCTTCTCCTCCTCAGGCTCCGTGGTATCTTCCTCCTCCTCCTCCTCCTCCCCACCCGTGGTGAGGACCACTTGTAACGGAACCGCTGGTGATCTGCACATTTGTGCTGTGGGTGTTGTGGGCCCTGCAAAACACAATTTGAGCTTATTGAGTTTATTATAGCAGAGGGGTACACATTGCAGAGGAGCATCTCTACTACAATAAATGAGACCAGGAGACATTACACAACAATGCATCATATGTTAGTACATATGGTAGTACATCTATGTGGAATTGAATAACACAGAGTTGTGGAGGCAGGATTAGTCTGAGATAGACAGATTGATTAAGAGGTGCGTACATTCGTATATTGTCATGAAACGACATTATATTACTTTAATACTGCTTGACACATTATTCATGTGACACATCAGAGGGCTCGGCAGATCCACGGGAGGTGGCCGCTCGACTGTGGGTCCCCACCAGAGCCGCAGCCGCTCCTCAATGTTACTCAGCGGTTGTAAGGCAGCTGGGCCCCCTCCCATGCGCCTCTGCTGGGCTCGGTTAATAAGAACATAAGAAATAGGAGCAGGAGTAAGCCATAAGGCCCCTCGAGCCTGCTCCGCCATTTAGTACGATCATGGTCCACTTCCCCGCCCACTCCCCATAACCCCTTATTCCCTTATCGCTTAAGAAAATGTCTATTTCTGACTTAAATTTATTCAATGTCCCAGCTTCCACAGCTCTCTGAGGCAGCGAACTCCACAGATTTACAACCCTCCGAGAGAAGAAATTTCTCCTCATCTCAGTTTTAAATGGGCGGCCCCTTATTCTATGCCCTCTAGTTCTAGTCTCCCCCATCAGTAGAAACATCCTCTCTGCATCCACCTTGTCAAGCCCCCTCATAATCTTATATGTTTCGATAAGATCACCTCTCTTCTTCTGAATTCCAATGAGTAGAGGCCCAACCTACTCAACCTTTCCTCATAAGTCAACCCTCTCATCCCTGGAATCAACCTTGTGAACCTTCTCTGAACTGCCTCCAAAGCAAGTATATCCTTTCATAAATATGGAAACCAAAACTGTACGCAGGTGTGGCCTATCAATACCCTGTACAACTGTAGCAAGACTTCCCTGCTTTTATACTCCATCCCCTTTGCAATAAAGGCCAAGATACCATTGGCCTTCCTGGTCACTTGCTGTACCTGCATACTAACCTTTTGTGTTTCCTACACAAGTACCCCCAGGTCCTGCTGTACTGCAGCACTTTGCAATCTTTCTCCATTTGTTCGCTATCTTCCTCTGCAAAATTGGCAAAGTGCATGGCATACACTGTATGTTATGTGTACTATCATGTACTATCATGGAAAGATATTGTAACAGTTATAACACATATCAGGGATATGAGGTGATGATTGACACAAACATATCTCTCTCTAATACAATCTCCATTGAGGTCTGCAATGTCAGGAGCTAATGTTCAAAAGTGTCCCGCTGTGTACAAAATATATTTAAATGCAGGCAATTTAATATTAAAATTACAATAATATACAAAATGTAAAATCTGTATTTACTATTGCTGATGCGACCAGGCTGTTCCAACGCTTGCGGCATTGGTCGGACCCTCTCGCCTCGTTAGACGCTGCTGAGACAATGTCAGAAATCTCGGCCCATATTTTCCTGTACGCCCGTTATGGGGGTTTCCCACTGCCACCCCGGGTTAATTTGCCCCACCTTGCATACACCTCCTGAACGAGTACCTCATTTGCTTCATCTGAGAAGGGCTTGGCTCTTTTGTGAGCCTCCTCCACATCAGACAATGATGCTGACATATTTGATCTTTATCAGTTTTAATATTTTGAATTTACGTTTTAAAATTAACATTTTCAATTATATGTTTTCAAATAGAAGTTTTCAAACTGATGTTTTCAAATATATCTCCTTTTGCTCCTCTCTTACTCCAATTCTAGCTCTCTCCTTCTTCTTGCTCTCTCTCTCTCTCTCCCCCACCATAATCGGCCTTCTGTGCATGTGTGGATGATCCCTGACCTCTCGAAATGTGCAAAATGTTGTCAACCAGAATTTTTTTTAAAAATCGCATGCGCAGAAGGCCATTGCTAGGGAAGCTTGTGCCTTCCACATCGCTGGCCGCTCATTGGGCTGACCTTTTGCATCGCCCATTTCACATCACTGGCCTATCGCCGAGGGGAAAATCGCCATACTAAAAATGGGCGATGAGCCAGCGATCGGTAAGGCTGGGACATCGAACACCGCTGGAACATCGCGATAGACAGCAAAGTGGAAAGTCTAGCCTTTAAACTTCCACAATATAGTGAGGCACATTGAAGAGCAAACTGACCAATATTAAAGGTTACACTGCAGGGAAATCTAAAGGTGTCAGCATGCTGTGTGCATGTTCCAATATTTACCTTGTGTGGTCCCAACTCGAATGTCACCACTTCAGCTAAGGCTCCCATTGACAGACTTTTGGAACAGTAAAGACAAGGTGTATTTAAGGAGGCAACTTATCCCTTGTAAAGCCTGGTGGGTAAAGACACCACCCTGAAGGTCACAGGTTCAATGCCTGATCTGTGCTGAGTTAGGTGATCAGGGAAGCAATTGGAGTGCTACTATTGGAATGAGTGGACTTGAGGGGAGAGAGGGGGATCTGCTTTCAGAAAGGGGAAGCCTTGGGTACCTAGTGCACATGTGTGGACAAGTTCAGCCCTAGAGGCAATGCCAGGCTGCTTGACCATGGCAGACAATATACTAGAAAAACTCCCCATCTGGTTTTATGAAATAACATTTGCCAAATGGAACTCGGTGCTAAGGTAACTCAAGTAGACACAGAGGAGGATATTCTCCTATTTCAGCAGGTTGCTAAGTATCCACAGTCCGATGGGTGTAATCGGGTACTTTTCAGAATGGCAGGCAGTGACTAGTGGGGTGCCGCAAGGTTCTGTGCTGGGGCCCCAGCTGTTTACATTGTACATTAATGATTTAGACGAGGGGATTAAATGCAGTATCTCCAAATTTGCGGATGACACTAAGTTGGGTGGCAGTGTGAGCTGCGAGGAGGATGCTATTAGGCTGCAGAGTGACTTGGATAGGTTAGGTGAGTGGGCAAATGCATGGCAGATGAAGTATAATGTGGATAAATGTGAGGTTATCCACTTTGGTGGTAAAAACAGAGAGACAGACTATTATCTGAATGGTGACAGATTAGGAAAAGGGAAGGTGCAACGAGACCTGGGTGTCATGGTACATCAGTCATTGAAGGTTAGCATGCAGGTACAGCAGGCGGTTAAGAAAGCAAATGGCATGTTGGCCTTCATAGCGAGGGGATTTGAATACAGGGGCAGGGAGGTGTTGCTACAGTTGTACAGGGCCTTGGTGAGGCCACACCTGGAGTATTGTGTACAGTTTTGGTCTCCTAACTTGAGGAAGGACATTCTTGCTATTGAGGGAGTGCAGCGAAGATTCACCAGACTGATTCCCGGGATGGCGGGACTGACCTATCAAGAAAGACTGGATCAACTGGGCTTGTATTCACTGGAGTTCAGAAGAATGAGAGGGGACCTCATAGAAACATATAAAATTCTGACGGGTTTAGACAGGTTAGATGCAGGAAGAATGTTCCCAATGTTGGGGAAGTCCAGAACCAGAGGTCACAGTCTAAGGATAAGGGGTAAGCCATTTAGGACCGAGATGAGGAGAAACTTCTTCACCCAGAGAGTGGTGAACCTGTGGAATTCTCTACCACAGAAAGTAGTTGAGGCCAATTCACTAAATATATTCAAAAGGGAGTTAGATGAAGTCCTTACTACTCGGGGGATCAAGGGTTATGGCGAGAAAGCAGGAAGGGGGTACTGAAGTTTCATGTTCAGCCATGAACTCATTGAATGGCGGTGCAGGCTAGAAGGGCTGAATGGCCTGCTCCTGCACCTATTTTCTATGTTTCTATGTTTCTATCTGCCAGATCACATTTCCTTTGCAGCATTGATTGTGTTATGTTCAGAATAACTCCACAAGACTGTATTGTAAGCACAAACTGTTGTGACCTTGGTCTCTTTAATGTGACTCCAGAGTGAGGAAGCAGCATGGTAGATTACCTTTTATACCTGCTTGCCCAGGGTGCATAGGTGACCCTTAGGTCTCCCACAGATGTGCCCCCTGGTGGCAAGTCTTACATATTGGTGAGGTTTACATACATACATAACATCACTCCCCCCAAAGTCTTATGTACAAGTTATTTGCAAGTTGAGGCGATCTGGGGCTCAGCGTTCCCGAATCGATCGCCTGAGTTGAAGTCCTGCCATGGGTAAGTCGGTCGGATCATTGCTGCACGGCAGCGTGGCTGGTCTGATTGGACTGACGGACATGGTGGGTTCATCCTCGTGGTTGACAGCGACGTCGATTGTGTTAGTGGGTCGCTGGGGGCCAGGTCCTTTCACAGTGATTCCTGGTTATCTATAGTTCGCAGTTTGGTCTGGTCCAAATGCTTTCTACGTGGTTTCACAACAAACACTCCATTTTCATCACAAACACTCCATTCCCCTCTTTGGCTAATACAGTGCTAGCAGCCCATCTGGGGCCATGAACATGGTCTACATCATTTATTCTGATGTCACGTGGAGGAGCCGTGCGATCATGGTACGTTATCTGCTGATGGCATACGAAAGGCTCAGTTCTGAGTGATTCAGTCCGGTGATTGCTTCGCACCAGGGATAGCCGGGTCTGTAGGGAGTTTACCGTGACACGTGTGGTGCTTGGCTTTATGATTTGAGCTGCCCGCTCTGGACTATTGTCGCTGACCCTAAGGTCTGGCAAGCCAAGGATGGCCGATATGGCCTTGAGACTTTCAGTAGTGGCGGGAGGCCACATGGTCCCCGTGGATCCTGGGCCATGGTATGGAGGCCCCGGACCACCGACTGTGTGTAGCCTCCCTGCCTTTCTTTGCACCATTGCAGGGTTACCCCATAGGGGGAAATCTGATGGGATGAGCATTTCGTTTTTGCGACGGATAAGCTGCAACATCCCGTCTAGCAGTTCGTCGTTAGCAGGCAGTAACGTGGGATCCTGGCTGGTCCAGGTCCTAAACTGGGGAACCGTTACGGTTGACCCCTTGCTCTCTAGCACTTCCATAACAATGAGCAGGTCTGCGGCTGCGCCGTTTCCACCCCGGTGGTGGGCAACAGTAGCCAACTGAGGGCATCAGCGCCATTCTTAGTGCCTGGCCTGTGGCGGGTCATGTTACAGTGCACAGACAGTGTTAGACATATTCAAAACAAAGCATTGATAATAGTGTCTCTGCTCTCCAAAAACTGTGAGATTGGCAGCTTGTCTGGCTCGAGCAAATATTGGGACACTCTTTGGTACGTCTCTTTTGTCCCGTGAACGCAGGCTACAGCCTTGGGTAACTTATTGGATACATGTACAACTGGTTGGGATTCGCCCGCTACTTTGGCTTTCTGTACAACACGCCCGACCCCATGTGATAACACATCACTTGCTACAAGTACTTTGTCAGATACATATACGACCGCTTGGTGTTCGCCCGCTACTTTGGCTTGTTGTAAGGTACCCCCGACCCCATATGATAATGCATCATTAGCCGCGAAAGAGCACTCACGTGGGTTGTACCGTGCAAACAACTTATTGGAACGTGGTGGGTTCCTGGCCTTCTCAGCGGCCGCCCCTTTACCTTTGCCCCAAGCTCAGTCGTCTTCCTTGATGGGCAACACATGCCTCTGTTTCGTTGCGGCGACATCCTGTGGTCTGGACACTATCTCCTCCTGTGGTCTGGACGCACTTTCGTCCCATGGTCAGGACGCACTCTCGTCCTGTAGTCTGGATGCTCTTTTGTTCTGTGGTCTGGACACTCTCGTCCTGTGATCTGGAAGCACTTTCGTCTCGTGGTCTAGACGCACTCTCGTCCCGTGGTCTGGATGCTCTTTCGTTCCGTGGTCTGGACGCACTCTCGTCCGTGTCCATGATGCCGACTGCCGCGATCTTCCTCCCCAGAGATTTTGCCTCTGGCATCAGGATGATACATTCGGATCGTTTCGGCCGGAGTCCCACCTGGAACCTCTTCCATCGTCGCGAAGAGGTCGTTGGCTTTGGGTGGTGGATACTGCGCCTGTACCGCTGCTCGGTTGATCTTTACCTCCTCGTGGTCGTGATGAGTGGCCTATGCCTAGGGATCTGCAAATGGATTTGCACTTCGATGCCTGGTTCAGCTGAAGGTGGGGGCTTGCTCAGCCTTTGAGCAAGGGAGACGTCGTTCGCTGGCGAAGGTGCACAGAGGTCTTCCCAGTTCCATTGAATCTTCTCCATCCACCTTCTACCAAGCAGCGTTGGCCCATCACCTGAAACAATCCACAGGGTGGTAAATCGTGCACCGCTCCCTCATGGGATATTCTTATATCCACACTACCAATAACTGGTATCAGTTCCTTGGTGTAGGTGCGCAGTTTTGTCTGAATCGGTATCAGCTTGGGTCGTTGTGCCCTGTCGCCCCACAGCCTCTCGAATGCCTTCCGGCTCACTATTTATTGACTCGCCCCCGTGTCCAATTCCATGGATACTGAAGTGCCGTTGAGTTTAAATTTTAACATTATCGGAGGGCTTTTGGTGGTGAAGGTGTGTATCCCATGTACTTCCTCTTCATCCTCAGGTTGAGTTGTCTCGCCTGCTTGTTCAGCGTGATCCTCGCTGGATCGGTCGTCCTCTCCTGACTCTGCCATGTGGTGAGTCACAGGTTGTTTGCACATTCGCTGGACCCCATTGTTCCACAGCCCTTGCACACATAGTGCTTGAATCGACATTGATGGGCTCTATGACTGTCCCCGCAGCGCTAACATGGTGTTAATGGATACGCATTCACGCCCCACAGTGGACTCTGAGTCACCCTAGGCCTAGGTCTGGTCTCTGCGGTTGTGTAAGCCCTGCCATGTACAGTTCTGCCTGCTGAAAGCATTATTTTATGCACAGTACTTTCCGGTGTGCTTCGATTCTGTGAAGATATCTGTTTTGTGTTGTCGCTCATGGATATGAAAGCCTGGGCTATTGTGATGGCCTTGCTCAGATCTAGGGATTCGGCAGACAGGACTTTGCGAAGAATGACCTCGTGGCTGATTCCAAGTACGAAAAAGTCCCTCAACATTTCCCCCAAAGATCCGACAAATTCGCACTGTCCTGTCAGGAGGCTTAGGTCGGCGACAAAGCTCACCATGTTCTAGCCCTCGGAGCGGTGATGCATGTAAAAGCGATACCTGGCCATTAAGATGCTCTCCTTTGGCTTGAGGTGTTCCTGTACACAGCTCTGTGTAAGTCTTGTCCGTTGGTTTGTCTGGTGCCAGCATATATTTGAGGAGGCCATATATCGAAGACCCATATACGGTGAGGAGAATCGCCCTGCGCTTGATCGCCTTCTCAGCCTTGTCCAGTTTGTCGGCCACGAAGTACTGGTCAAAACACTCAACAAAGGCTTCCCAATCATCACCCTCAACAAAACTCTCAAGAATACCAACAGCAGCCATTACCGCATGAAAGTTCGTGATCCATTACTCGTCGCCAATTGTTATGTTTAGAATAACTCCACAAGACTGTATTGTAAGCTTAAACTGTTGTGACCGTGGTCTCTTTAATGTGACTCCAGACTGAGGAAGCAGCATGGTAGATTGCCTTTTAAAACTGCTTGCCCAGGGTGCACAGGTGACCCTTAGGTCTCCCACAGGTGTGCCCCCTGGTGGCAAGCCTTAAATATTGGTGAGGTTTACATACATACATCACAGATTTCTGCTGTGTGGGAAAAGGCAGAATAGGTCCCAGGATTCCTGTTGCAAAATGCAATTGGTTTATGAAACTGAATAAAATTCACACGGACAGAATTGTTGCAGACACGACACTAACTGTTATTAAACAATCGCGCCAAATTTACTGCCTGTAAAGAGAAATGCTTTCAATTAAGTAGCTATTGGAGCAACAGTTGCCAGTCATTTAAATTCAGTCATATAATCCATGATTAACTATTTCAAGTGTCAGTTAACCTCTGTTGATAGAATTCTCACCTTAGTGAAAAAGGTTTTGGGTTAAAACCCTATTCTAGGACTTGAACACAATATCTAGCCCGACACTTCAGGGCAGAACTGAGGGAACCTTGCTGTCATTCAGGCCCCATCTGGATTCCACGTGAAGCACTTTGGGATTTTTCCAGGGGACAAGATAAGAGTTTCTACAGGTACATAAAAAGGAAAAGAGTGGCTAAAGTAAATGTTGGTCCCCCAGAGGATGAGACTGGGGAATTAATAATGGAGAACAGGGAAATGGCAGAGACATTGAACAAATATTTTGTATTGGTCTTCATGGTAGAAATACTAAAAACATACCAATAATGGATAATCAAGGAGCTATAGGGAGGGAGGAACCTAATACAATCACTATCACTAATGAAGTGGTACTCGGTGAAATAATGGGACTAAAGGCGGACAAGTTCCCTGGAGCTAGGGTCTTAGGGTCCGAGGGTCTTAAAAGAAGGGGCTGCAGAGATAGTGGATGCAAAATTCCCTGGATTCTGGGGCGGTCCCAGCGGATTGGAAAACCGCAAATGTGACGCCCCTGTTTAAAAAAGGAGGCAGACAAAAAGCAGGAAACTATAGACCAGTTAGCTTAACATCTCTCGTTGGGAAAATGCTGGAGTCCATTATTAAGAAAGCAGTAGCGGGACATTTGGACATTTGCATAATTCAATCAAGCAGAGTCAGCATGGTTTTATGAAAGGGAAATCATGTTTGACAAATTTGCTAGAGTTCTTTGAGGATGCAACGAGCAGGGTGGATAAAGGGGAACCAGTGGATGTGGTGTATTTGGATTTCCAGAAGGCATTCGATAAGTTGCCACATAAGAGTTTACTGCACAAGATAAAAGTTCACAGGGTTGGGGGTAAAATATTAGCATGGATAGAGGATTGGCTATCTAACGGAAAACAGAGAGTCAGGATAAATGGGTCATTTTCCGATTAGCATACAGTGACTAGTGGGGTGCCGCATGGATCGGTGCTGGATCCTCAACTATTTATAACTATATTAATGACTTGGATGAAGGGACCGAGTGTAATGTAGCCAAGTTTGCTGATGATACAAAGATGGGTAGGAAAGAAAATTCTGAGGAGGACACACAAATCTGCAAAGGGATATAGACAAAAGTGAGAGGGCAAAAATTTGACAGATGGTGTATAATATGGGAAAATGTGAGGTTATCCACTTTGGCAGAAAAAATAGAAAAGCAAATTATAATTCAAATGTAGAAAAATTGCCAAGTGCTGCAGTATAGAGGGACCTGCAGGTCCTTGTGCATAAAACACAAAAAGTTAGTGTTATGTTCAGAATAACTCCACAAGACCGTATGCTGTAAGCTCAAACTGATGTGACCTTAGTCTCTTTAATCAAACTCCAGAGTGATGAAGCAGCATGGCAGACAACCTTTTATACTTGCTTGCACGAGGTGTGCAGGTGACCCTTGGGTCTCCAACAGGTACGCCCCCGGTGGCAAGTCTTACACATTGGTAATATTTACATAGATAACATCATTCCTCCCCAAAGTCTTGGATACAAGTTATTTACAAGTTGAGGCGATTAGGGGCTCTTCGTTCCTGGGTTGATCGCCTGAGTTGAAGTCCTGGCATGGGTGAGTTGGTCGGATCATTGTTGCACTGCAGCGCGGCTGGTCTGATCGGACAGTCGGGCATGGTGGGTTGCTCCTCGTGGTTGACCATGAGGTCGATTGCTGGTTGGGTGTGTGTTGGTGGATCAATGATGGTAATGTCCTCTTCAAACTGTTCTTGGTTGTCAGTGAATCGTAGTTTGGTCTGATCCAAATGCTTTCCGCACGTTTGTCCATTCAGAAGTCCTGGCTAAAACAGTGCCAGCAACCCATTTGAGACCATGACCATAATTAAGAACAAATACAGGGTCATTAACCTCAATGTCACGTGATACAGCCGCACGAGCGTGGTACATGTTATGCCGGTGACGCCGGGTTTCTACATGATCATTGAGATCCGGGTGGGCGAAGAAGAGCCTGATTTTGACTGCTCTCTTCATTAACAATTCTGCCGGGAGAACCCCAGTAAGTGAGTGGGGTGGCGTCCGGTAGCTGAGCAGAACCCGAGATAACTGGGTCTGCAGGGAACCGTCCATCACGCATTTCAAGCTCTACTTGACAGTTTGGACTGCCCGTTCTGCTTGACCGTTGGATGCGGGCTTAAACAGGGCAGACCTGACATGTTTGATGCCATTGCGGGTCATGAACTCGTTGAATTCCAAGCTGGTGAAACATGGTCCATTGTCACTTACAAGGACTTCGAGCAAACCATGGGTGGCGAACATGGCCCGGAGGCTTTCAAAGGTGGCAGTGGACGTACATGATGATATTATTACACATTCAATCCATTTAGAGTAAGCGTCCACTGCTACTAGGAACATCTTTCCGAGAAAGGGGCCAGCGAAATCTACGTGGACCCTGGACCACGGATTGGAGGGCCATGACCACAGACTCAGTGGGGCCTCCCTTGGTGCATTGCTCAACTGTGAGCAAGTGTTACATTGGTGTACGCATGACTCCAATTCCGGGTCAATGCCGGGCCACCAAACGTATGACCTGGCGAGAGTCTTCATCACGATCTGTGTAGGTCGCATATAAATATTTCCCTGCCTTTTTTTGACAAAACCATGCGATTCCCCCATAGGAGACAATCCGATTGGATAGACATTTCATCCTTGCGTCGGTAAAACGGCTTAATTTCATCTTGCATTTCCCCAGGAACAGCTGACCAGCTCCCATTAAGGACGCAGTTTTTGACTAGTGATAGCACAGGATCCTGGCTAGTCCAGGTCCTGATCTGGTGAGCTATGACAGGTGACCCCTCGCTCTCAAAAGCATCCATTACAAGAAGCAAGTATCTGGGTTGTGCCATTTCCACCCCGGTGATGGGCAATGGTAGCCGACTGAGGACATCAGCACGGTTCTCAGTGCCTGGTCTGTGGCGGATTACATAGTCATAGGTAGATAATGTTAGTGGCCATCTTTGGATGCGGGACGAAGCATTGGTGTTAATACCTTTGCTTTCTGAAAACAGGTTTGTGGTCGGTTTTGAGCTCGATCTGGAGTCCAAATAGGTATTGGTGCATTTTCTTAACCCCGTATACGCAGGCTAATGCTTCTTTCTCAATCATACTGTAGGCTCTTTCAGCCTTCGGTAGACTTCTGGATGCATATGCAACCGGTTGCAGTTTGCCTGACACATTGGCTTGCTGTAACACATAACTGACCCCGTACGAAGATGCATCACAAGCTAGTACTAAATGTTTACACGGGTCATACAATACAAATAACTTGTTAGAACATAGCAGGTTTCTGGCCTTATCGAAGACTGTCTCTTGAGATTTACCCCAAACCCAGTCGTCACCCTTACATAGCAATAAATGCAAAGGTTCCAGCAAAGTGCTCAACTCGGTTAGAAAGTTACCAAAATAGTTGAGGAGTCCCAGGAACGAACGCAGCTCCATCACATTCTGTGGTCTGGGTGCATTCTTGATGGCCTCCGTCTTAGAGTTCGTGGGTCTGATGCCGTGTGCCGCAATCTTTCTCCCCAAATATTCGACCTCTGGTGCCAGGAAAACACACTTGGAGCGTTTCAGCCTTAGTCCCACTCTGTCCAGTCGCTTTAGAACCTCTTCCAGTTTGTGCAAGTGTTCAGTGGTGTCACGACCATTGATCAGGATGTCGTCTTGGAGTACAACGGTTTGCGGAACTCATTTTAGCAGACTCTCCATGGTCCCCTGGAAGATGGCAGCAGCCAAGCGAATCCCAAAAGGGCATCTGTGGTATATGACCAGTCCTTTGTATGTGTTGATACACGCCAATCTTTTCGAAGATTCATCCAACTCCTATGTCATGTAAGCAGAGGTTAGATCTAGCTTGGTGAACGACTTCCCCCCTGCTAACGTTGTGAACAGGTCCTCCGCTTTGGGTAGTGGGTACTGGTCCTGTAACGAGACTCGGTTGATTGTTACTTTGTAGTCTCCGCAGATTCTGACCGTGCCATCGCTTTTCAACACCGAAACAATTGGACTGGCCCACTCGTTGAACTCGACTGGCGATATAATTCCCTCTCGTTGAAGTCTGTCCAGTTCTAGCTCGACTTTCTCCGGCATCATATATGGAACCTCTCGGGCTTTGTGATGAATGGGCCAAGCATCAGGGACTAAATGGATCTGCACTTTGGCACCTATGAAGTTGCCGATGCCTGGCTCAAATAGCGACGGAAATTTGTTTTGCACTTGAGTACACAAGGCGTCATCCACCGAAGACAGCGATTTGATGTCGTCCCAGTTCCATCGGATCTTTCCTAGCCAGCTTCTGCCGAACAGCGTTGGGCCATCGCCTGATACAATCCATAGTGATAAATCATGCACAGCTCCATCATACGATACCTTCACTACCGCACTGCCAATGACTGGTATGAGCTCTTTGGTTTAAGTGCGCAGCTTTGTATGAATCGGGCATAGTTTTGGCCTTTGTGCCTTGTTGCCCCACAGTTTCTCAAAAGCCTTCTGGCTCATAATTGACTGACTCGCCCCCGTGTCCAATTCCATGGAAACTGGAATGCCGTTTAATTTGACTTTCAACATTATCGTAGGACTTTTGGTGGTGATGGTGTATACCTTATACACTTCCCCTTCAGCCTCAGATTGAGTTGCCTCTCTTACTCGTTCAGCATGATCCGTGCCGGATCGGTGATCATCTGCCGACTCTGCCACGTGGTGAGTCGCAGCACATTTGCACATTCTCTGAAGGTGCCCCATTGTTCTGCAGACTTTGCACACGTAGTGCTTGAATCGACATTGATGGGCTCTATGATTACCTCCGCAGCGCCAACATGGTGTTAATGGATTCGCATTCACGCCCCACAGTGGACTCTGAGTCATCCTAGGTCTGGCCTCTGCAGGCGTGTAGGCCCTGCCATGTACAGTTCTGCCTGCTGAAAGCGTTATTTTATGCACAGTACTTGCCAGTGAGCTTCGATGCTGAGAAGATATCTGCTTAGTGTTATCGTTCATAGACATGAAAGCCTGGGCTATCGTGATGGCCTTGCTCAGATCTAGAGATTCGGCAGACAGCAGTTTGTGAAGAATGACCTCGTGGCCGATTCCAAGCACAAAAACGTCCCGCAACATTTCCCCCAAAGATCCGGCAAATTCGCACGGTCCCGCAAGGCGTCTTCGGTCGGCTACATAGCTCGCCATGTCGTGACCCTCGGAGTAATGGTATGTATAAAAGCGTTACCTGGCCATTCAGATGCTCTCCTTCGGCTTGAGTTTTCCCAAACCAGCGTACACAACTCTGCATATGTCTTGTCCATTGGTTTTGTCGGTGCTAGCAAATTTTTGATGAAGCCATATATCGTGGACCCACAAACGGTGAGGAGAATTGCCCTGCGCTTGACCCTGTTACTGTCTGTATCCAGCTTGTTGGCCACGAAGTACTGGTCAAGACGTTCAACGAATCTCTCAAGAATACCAATGGCAGCCATAACTGCGTGAAAATTCATGATCTGTTTCTCATCGCCAAATTGTTATGTTCAGAATAACTCCACAAGACTGTATACCGTAAGCTCAAACTGATGTGACCTTAGTCTCTTTAATCAAACTCCAGAGTGATGAAGCAGCATGGCAGACAACCTTTTATACTTGCTTGCACGAGGTGTGCCAGTGACTCTTGGGTCTCCAACAGGTGCGCCCCTTGGTAGAAAGTTTTACTCTATTATAAAGTTTACATACATAACAGTTGGTATGCATCTACAGCAACTAATCAGGAAGGCAAATGGAATGTTGGCCTTTATTGCAAAGGGGATAGAGTATAAAAGCAGAGAAGTCCTGCTACAACTGTACAGGGTATTGGTGAGGCCACACCTAGAGTACTGTGTGCAGTTTTGGTCTCCGTATTTAAGGAAGGATATACTTGCATTGGAGGCTGTTCAGAGAAGGTTCACTAAGTTGATTCTGGAGCTGAGGGGGTTGACTTATGAAGAAAGGTTAAGTAGGTTGGGCCTATACATATTGGAATTTAGAAGAATGAGAGGTGATCTTATCGAAACATACAAGATAACAAGGGGGCTCAACAAGGTGGATGCAGAGAGGATATTTCCACTCATAGGGGAAACTAAAACTCGGGACATAGGGCTAGATTTTACACTTTTGTGCAGGTCGTCCAAAAATGGGTGGTATTTTTGGCATGGGCGGTAAAAATCGATTTTCAGATCGCTGGCTTGTCGCCCGTTCTCAAAGCCCTAGTCTCCATTTTTTAAATTGAGCATTACCGCGAGCGAAATGAAATAGGCGGTAGCATTAAATCTTTCTGAGCTTCTACCGTAAAGTGTCACCGTCCTTAGCAATGGCATGGCAACGCTCGATTCCCGCGATTCAGGAGATCAAGGGTCATCATGACATGCACAGAAGAGGAGACAAATAGAAAGGGAGCTGAGAGGGAGTGAAGGCGTGTGTGGGTGTGGTGTGGCTGCTTTGGGAGGAAGGAAGGCGAGTTTCGAGCTTCAGAGCAAATAGGGAAAACAAAATTAGCTGTTACCAGCCAGATATTTGCCCAAATTTGGTGCCTATAATGGAGAGAGAGGAGGAGGCGACACAGCACGCTGTGGAGACTGACGCTGGAGAGACCAGTGAGCTGGGAGAGGAGCACATTGGAGGGCGCAAAAGAGGGAGGAGGTTCTCGGAAGAGGCAAATGTCTCCCTCATGCAGGAAGTCGAGTCATGTTTGGGTGATTTAACCCAGGGAGGGCGTGGGAAGCCCACCCCAAAGACCTACCAAAAGATATGGGCCGAGATAGCAGAGGTGGTCTCGTCGGCGTCCAACGAGGTGCGTTAGGGCAACCAATGCTGTAAACGATGGAACAACCTTGTCGGATCCACAAGAGTAAGTATTACATATATTTATATGTACTTATGTATTTATACAATTTGATTTGTAAGAGTCATCAGATGTCAGGTCTTTCACTTTTACCAGGTACGTTTTACTCAAACCCTGCGGTCACGGTGTACGTCTTTAGGTAAAGACTGATAATTATCATAATAATCATGATTACATCTGTCGGTTATGTGTTGTATCAGTGTCTGTGACAGTATCTAGCAATGATATCACGCAATGATCTCATGCCATGTCGTCCTGTGACCTTTTACAGAAGAAGCTCTTGATGATGAGGTCCGTGCAGAGCGAACGGGTGCGGGGACCACCAGTTCTCAGTGACATCACTGAGATGGAGGAGTGGGTGCTCACACTCATGGGGAAGCACTCCTGGACGGCCACGCAAGCATCTGCAGACCCTGAAGTGATGCGACGTGAGTAACGTTTACCCCATTACGAAATGTAAAGTCAATAGATGCCACACCGACTGATATCCGAACAATAATATATGATAGATGCTTTCTAAAATTGTCCTATAAATAATGCTGGTGTAATGAAAATCATTGCAATGCAGAATGTGTTGATGGTCATGAAATGTGATGTCTGTGATGATTTTGACAGCGGTGATGCTTTTGTCGTGTATATGCTGTGTGTAGCGCTGGCATCACCTTGTGAACCTAGCACCCCCTTCTCCTCTAATAACCTCATTTGTGTTTTGCATCTCAGCCAGCAGCGCGTCCCAAGGCAAGACCACAGAGGCCAGAAGGTGGGGGCGCGGGGCCGGACTCGCTGCACGATCCTACATCTGGTGCTGAGGAGCTTCGATTCTCGCCCGTCAATCCGCTGGGTCTGTTCTCTATGGATGAAAGCGCAGACTTCGAGGAAACTGCATCGCTACGCTCCAGAAGCCATTCCACCCCAAGGCCATCTAGTGCTCCTCCGATCATTCCCGCCTCCACTCTGGAAATACTGACCCCAAGCATCTTGCCACAGGGCACCCCATTTGTCCCCAGGAATACGCCGACCCCGCGGAGATTTCGTGGATGCGGCAGGTCTGGTCCACGAGTGCCACATGAGAGCGGAGAGATAGTACAGTTGTCGAGGAGGACTATAGACATTGGCGACCAGATCCTCACTGCATTGGGGGGCATATCCCGACAGCTGGCCACCATGACTGAGTACTTTCCCCGGATAGCGGAGGCCCTGGAGGCGATAGCCAGGAACTCTGTTGGCACAGGCCTCCCAGTGGTTCCAGAGCGCGGCACTCCATCCCCAGGTTTTGCACTACCACTGTGAACGACAGATGAGAGGCAGGACCAAGAATGTGCTTCTGGATCAGATAATGTTGCCCCCTCGGCACCTCCCGCACCCGTGTCCGTGCAACCACCGTATCTGTCTTTATCCCCCAAATGAGGCACCGCCCTGAGAAGCTTCTCGGCCAGGCGGCGTGGAGCAAGGAGGGGAAGGGGTAGAGGTGGGGAGAAGAAGGGGAGGGAGGAAGGAAAGTGAGGTGCATGTCTGCAGGTGATGGCTGTGTTACATCTCCATCTGGGTGTATGCAATTCGTTGTAATGTATGGGGGGAGAGGGGGCCACCCTCCTGCTTTGCATTTGTATTCTGTATTGCTGGATATGTTGACCATTTGAAACATAGAAGCATAGAAAATAGGTGCAGGAGTAGGCCATTCGGCACTTTGAGCCTGCACCACCATTCAATAAGATCATGGCTGATCATTCACCTCAGTACCCCTTTCCTGTTTTCTCTCTATACCCTTTGATCCCTTTAGCCGTAAGGGCCTTATCTAACTCCCTCTTGAATATATCTAATGAACTGGCATCAACAACTCTCTGCGGTAGGGAATTCCACAGGTTAACAACTCCCTGAGTGAAGAAGTTTCTCCTCATCTCAGTCCTAAACGGCTTACCCCTTATCCTTAGACTGTGACCACTGGTTCTGGACTTCTCCAACATCGGGAACATTCTTCCTGCATCTAACCTGTCCAGTCCCGTCAGAATTTTATATGTTTCTATGAGATCCGCTCTCATCCTTCTAAACTCCAGTGAATACAGGCCCAATCGATCCAGTCTCTCCTCATA
Source organism: Pristiophorus japonicus (assembly GCF_044704955.1). Lineage (NCBI taxonomy): Eukaryota > Metazoa > Chordata > Chondrichthyes > Pristiophoridae > Pristiophorus > Pristiophorus japonicus. The sequence goes on from NC_091977.1 coordinate 313,992,940, forward strand.
TGTCAGTCCTGTCATCCCGGGAATCAGTCTGGTGAACCTTCGCTGCACTCCCTCAATAGCAAGAACGTCCTTCTTCAGATTAGGAGACCAAAACTGAACACAATATTCCAGGTGAGGCCTCACCAAGGCCCTATACAACTGCATTAAGACTTCCCTGCTCCTATATTCAAATCCCCTAGCTATGAAGGCCAACATACCATTTGCCTTCTTCACTGCCTGCTGTACTTGCATGCCAACTTTCAATGACTGATGTGCCATGACACCCAGGTTTCATTGCACCTCCCCTTTTCCTAATCTGCCGCCATTCAGATAATATTCTGCCTTCGTGTTTTTGCCCCCAAAGTGGATAACCTCACATTTATCCACATTATACTGCATCTGCCATGCATTTGCCCACTCACCTAACCTGTCCAAGTCACCCTGCAGCCTCTTAGTGTCCTCCTCACAGTTCACACCGCCACCCAACTTAGTGTCATCTGCAAACTTGGAGATATTACACTCAATTCGTTCATCTAAATCATTAATGTATATTGTAAATAGTTGGGTTCCCAGCACTGAGCCCTGCGGCATCCCACTAGTCACTGCCTGCCATTCTGAAAAGGACCCATTTATCCCGACTCTCTGCTTCCTGTCTGCCAATCAGTTCTCTATCCACATCAGTACATTACCCCCAATACCATGTGCTTTAATTTTGCACACCAATCTCTTGTGTGGGACCTTGTCAAAAGCCTTTTGAAAGTCCAAATACACCACATCCACTGGTTCTCCCTTGTCCACTCTGCCAGTTACATCCTCAAAAAATTCCAGAAGATTGGTCAAGCATGATTTCCCTTTCATAAATCCATGCTGACTTGGACCGATCCCATCACTGCTTTCCAGATGCGCTGCTATTTCATCTTTAATAATTGATTCCAAAATTTTCCCCACTACTGATGTCAGGCTAATTACCCATTTTCTCTCTCCCTCCTTTTTTAAAAAGTGGTGTTACATTAGCTACCCTCCAGTCCATATGATCCAGAGTTGATCACCAATGAATCCACTATTTCTAGGGCCACTTCCTTAAGTACTCTGGGATGCAGACTATCAGGTCCTGGGGATTTATTGGCCTTCAATCCCATCAATTTCTCTAACACAGTTTCAACGCCTAATAAGAATTTCCTTCAGTTCCTCCTTCTCACTAGAGCCTCAGTCCCCTAATATTTCCGGTATTTGTGTCTTCCTTCGTGAAGACAGAACCAAAGAATTTGTTCAACTGGTCTGCCATTTCTTCATTCCCCATTATAAATTAACCTGAATCTGACTGCAAGGGACCTACTTTTGTCTTCACTAATCTTTTTCTCTTCACATATCTATCGAAGCTTTTGCAGTCAGTTTTTATGTTCCCGGCAAGCTTCCTCTCATACTCTATTTCCACCCTCCTAATTAAACCCTTAGTCCTCCTCTGCTGAATTCTAAATTTCTCCCAGTCCTCGGGTTTGCTGCTTTTGCTGGACAATTTATATGCTTCTTCCTTGGATTTAACACTATCCTTTATTTCCCTTGTTAGCCACGGTTGAGCTACCTTCCCCATTTTATTTTTACTCCAGACAGGAATGTACAATTGTTGAAGTTCATCCATGTGATCTTTAAATGTTTGCCATTGCCTATCTACCGTCAACCCTTTAAATATTATTTGCTAGTCTATTCTAGCCAATTCACGTCTCATACCATCGAAATTACCTTTCCTTAAGTTCAGGACCCTAGTCTCTGAATTAACTGTATCACTCTCCATAATCTCAGAATAAGGGGCCGCCCATTTAAAACTGAGATGAGAAGGAAATTCTTCTCTCAGAGGATTGTAAATCTATGGAATTCTCTGCCCCAGAGAGCTGTTGAGGCTGGGTCATTGAATATATTTAAAGTGGAGATAGACAGATTTTTGAGCGATAAGGGAGTAAAGGGTTATGATGAGTGGGCAGGGAAGTGGGGCTGAATCCATGATCAGTTCAGCCATGATCTTATTAAATGGCGGAACATGTTCGAGTGGCCAAATGGCCTACACCTGCTCCTGTTTCTTATGTTCTCATGTTCTTCTTGTATAAATGCAAGTATTCTTTCTTCGACAAACTATTTAGTCATCCTTAAGGTGGCACTTTAAAAACTTGCATTTATATAGCCACTTATCAGTTGGAAGTACCAATATGAGGTTGTCTTATGAAGAAAGGTTGAACAGTTTGGGCCTATACTCATTGGAGTTTCGAAGAATGAGAGGTGATCTTAGTGAAACGTATAAGATTCTGAGGGGGCTTGACATGGTAGATGCAGAGAGGATGTTTCCCCTCGTGAGGGAATCTAGAACTAGAGGACATAGTTTCAGAATAAGGGGTTGCACATTTCAAATGGAGATGAGGAGGAAATTCTTCTCTCAGAGGTTCGTGAATCTTTGGAATTCTCTACCCCAGAGAGCTGTTGAGGCTGGGTCATTGAATATATTTAAGATGGAGATGGACAGATTTTTGAACGATAGGGGAGTCAAGCGTTATGGGGAGCGGGCAGGAAAATGGAGTTGAGACCAAGATCAGATCAGCCATGATCTTACTGAATGGTGGAGCAGACTTGAGAGGCCAAATGGACTACTCCTGCTCCTATTTCTTATGTTCTTATGTTCTTATCTGCTCTTATCTGTAATGTATTCAACTATCATTGTCACCCATGTATAAGCTGACCTAAGTTGTACACCTTGAGAACATTGACCACAAGGGGGTGAACTTGTGGGAGACACTCCTAACCTGGACTTTCAGATATAAAAGGGGAAGCTCCACCCACCTTCATCACTTGAGGTCTTGATAATAAAGGTAACTGGTCACAGAGTGACCTTCTGTCAAGTATGGGCCTCGTGTGCATTTATACTGTATAGTAAGGACATATCATTGAGCTACCAATTCAATTCAAGATGCTATTTTTGCACATAGTAAAAGGCTGGGCAGTGGGGCTTACAGTAGGCAGCGTGACTTTTCACAACAAGCTGGGATGATTGGCTGGAAACAGTCCATGATAAACACTGGACATATTATTAACCAAAAAGCTTTAATATCACTCAGTTATCTTTCTGGTACATTGTCTGGGATCACGCATGAAGAATGGCCCTTGGACGAGGTACCAGAGAGCTACCAAAACGTGTGCAATCATAGAAGCAAACTCCAACATAGGTCACCTTCGTCAGGAGAGGAGAAAATGAGTAAAAATAAAACATCTTCATTTCAAGGTCTAAGAACAAAGAACAGTGGGAGCTAAGGCTAAATGAAGATACAGCCTGTTTGTGACTGTGCATGGAAGGCCAATGATTCCCTCGTGAGTTAAAAAAAAATTTAAGTTGTGCACATTGCCAAGTTCCATATTCTTCATGATTAGGTCATGATAACATTTTTTAACTAAACTTTATTAGTGCAATTTCAAAGTATGGAAAAGTATATGGCGTTCAACTGGATTCTAGAAAAAAGAATCGTACTTACCTTATCCTGTTGTGCCCACGCGAGTTCCCGGTCAGGACGTGCGCAGGGCTGGAGGTGCAGTCACATGGCTCTGGGCATTCTCATTCATAATAATGGGAACTCTGTAAGTTGTAGTTCCCATTGTTATGAATGAGAACCCCCCCCCCCAAACACACAAAACACTAATAAAAAATAGAAAAAATACCCTACATATTTAACATTAATTTAAATTAAAGTTATTTATGTATTATTTTAAAAAATTCTGATTTTTTAAAAAGTTTTTTAAATTATGCTTTAGAATGAATTTAACATAGTGGGCAAGGTTTTTAAAAATAAAATGTGTTTTTAAAATTTTATTTTTTATGTTTTAAGTGTGTTTTAAAACTCTTACGCCTGTAAAAATAAGGCTATGCGCCTGCTTTTATCAGGCGCAAGAGTTTTGAGGACATTTGCTGGGCAGGATATCAGTAAATACCACAATCTTGCCCATGCAAATGTCCTCGCTCCTGATATGCGTTGGATCTGTCAAGCTCCAGTTTGACAGATCGGAAAAGCCGGTTTTCAGCGCATGCGCATTGTGTGCTGAAAACCGACTTTTGTGACTCTTACTCGGAGTACACACTCCGTACAGACCCGGGGAGGCCGGGATTTCCAGGTCTATATCTACTTGTGCATATGGACTATACCAATGTACTATATTATGAATAATATGCTATTTAATAAATATCGCAACTTGATCAAGAACATGTAAAATTCACAGCCTTGCTCGACATTACTAAACAACCTCGAGTTGATCTATTCACACTCATAAAATTAGATCTAAGTTTTTAAAAATTCATTCATGGAATGTGGCAAGGTCAACATTTATTGCCCATCCCTCCTTATCCTTGAGAAAGTAGTGCTGAGCTGCCTTCATAAACCACTGCAGTCCGTCCGGTGAAGGTTAGAACGTCACAGTGCTGTTAGGGAGGGAGTTTCAGGATTTTGACCCAGCAACGATGAAGAAACGGCGATGCATTTCCAAGTCAGAATGATGTGTGATTTGAAGGAGAACTTGGAGGTGATGATGTTCCCAGGCACCTGCTGCCCTTGGCCCTCAAGGCGGATGTTATGTATTGTCCAGGTACATTAAATGTATAAGTACAATGGTGCGCCACAGAGGGCGCTGTGGTGAGAGACCTGAAGGTACCTGCAAGACAGAGTATAAAAGGCTGCCCACCACACCTGAGAGGCACTCTGGAGTTACACAATAAAGGACTAAGGTCACAGCAGTTACTACAACACCAGACTGCGTGGAGTCAGTGATTTGAGTGCTGCATACACTACATTGGCAACGAGGACATGGACATGCTTCACGCAACCATGGCTACTCTGGGCTCGTTAAAGGATTTTACGGTGGGCAATGATTGGGAGCCCTTTACGGAAAGGCTCGAGTGCTACTTTACAGCAAATGACCTGACGGGGAACACGGACGCACTGATAGAGAAGCGTAAGGCAATATTGCTTTCCAGTTGTGGTGATGAGGTTTACTGTCTCGTCAGGGATTTGCTGGCACCCGAGAGCACCAAGGACAAGTCATATGGGGAGCTGTTTGAACTTATTCGTGACCAACTGAAACTGAAGGAGAGCATCCTCACGGCCAGGCACAAATTCTACTACCACTGCAGACCCGAGGGCCAGGATGTCACCAAATATGCTGCGGACATCAGGAGACTCGCAGCGCCGTGCGATTTTGGCACACACCTTGACGAGGCATTGCGAGACGTTTTTGTTATGGGGATTGGCCATGAAGGTCTCCTCCACAAGCTGCTATCCACTGAACCTACAGTCACCCTGAAGCAAGCCATCACCATCAGCAGGGCATTTATGACCTCGACTTGCAGCACCAAGCAGATGATCCCCCACACAGTCTCGAACCCGGCAGGCACTGTCCACAGGATAGCGCCCACCACGGACAAAACTGCAGAACGTGGCTCTGCCCAGGGCAGAGAGCATGGATCTGGGGGTCCTGGAACTCAGATTCCGCCGAGGGGGGCTAATCGAGCAGCACCATGCTGGCGCTGCGGAGGAAGCCATGGGGCTCACCGGTGCAGGTTTGCGGAGTATACGTGCAATACCTGACACACGAAAGGCCACATTCAGCGTATGTGCAAAATAAATCTGACTCACCGTGTAGCTGAGGAGATGGTAGAGGATCCCAACGAGGAGCAGGCAGAAGAAGATGAGACGTTTGGACTGTATACGTGTACCGACGGTTCGGCCCCAGTGATTATGGAAGTCAAGATTAACGGAGTTCCAGTGAGTATGGAAGTGGACACTGGATCGGGTCCGTCGTTGATGAGTCAGGAAACTTTTGATAAACTGTGGGTCAACCCAGCTGCACGACCCAAGCTGGTCCTGGTCACGGCAAAACTGCGTATCTACACCAAGGAACTGATGCCTGTTCTTGGCAGAGCGGATGTGCAGGTATCTCACGGGGGCAAGACGCACGGTTTACCTTTGTGGGTCATTGCAGGCGATGGGCGACGCTTCTCGGCAGGAAGTGGATGGGGAAGGTCCGTGGGAGCTGGAAAGACTTCATTCCTCCACAGACCGCTGTCCCCCGGGTTCCCAAAGAGCAGCGCCGACCAAGCTGGAGGAGAAATCCCCACACAGATGAGCAGACCCTGGAAGAGCAGTTTTTCAAGTACGGGCCGATCGCTGAGGTGCGAGCTGACGACGCACTGCAGGTGATGAACAGGAAATCCATCGATGGCTGACAAATCCGGGGGGGGCCCGCGCGGAGAAAAAGTTGGGCGGCGGTCGCGGCTACGGTGGAGGCCGGGACAGCAGCGGCGTTGGTGGCGGCTACGACGGCCGCAGGAGAGGCAGCAGTTACTGGGACAACGGCAGGAGCGGAGGCTACAGGAGAGGCAGCAGTTACTGGGACAACGGCAGGAGCGGAGGCTACAGGAGAGGCAGCAGTTACTGGGACAACGGCAGGAGCGGAGGCTACAGGAGAGGCAGCAGTTACTGGGACAACGGCAGGAGCGGAGGCTACAGGAGAGGCAGCAGTTACTGGGACAACGGCAGGAGCGGAGGCTACAGGAGAGGCAGCAGTTACTGGGACAACAGCAGGAGCTGAGGCTACAGCGGCGGCGGAGGCTGAGGCGGCCACAGGTATGACTCAGGAGAACGCGACAGCTACTCGGGTGGGTACAAGAGCCAGAGCGGCGGACATGGCAGCAATTACGGAGGCCACTCTTACTGGGACTATGACTGATCGAGTCCAAAGAGCCACGATCAAATTGTCTTGGCCATTTTCCTTTCTTCTTTCCTATTTAATCCTTCTATTCCAGAGAGTAAAACGTCATGCCAGCGAGCTCAAGATGGTGGCGAGCCTCGTGGCAGCAGGGCTCTGCAGACAAAGGCAAGCAGAGCAACTAAAATGGCGGCGCCCAAGGGAAGCCTCGTGGGAACCACAAGGTGGCGTCTTAAAAGGGAAATGCACCCGGGAGTCTTAAAAGGGCTTTACACTGTGGTGGGCCCCACAAATAGACTTTTGTAAGGCAAGAGCGAGTCTAAATGAGCAATGTGATTTGTATGATGCCGTGAGTTATGATAAGAGTTAATATTTTGATGCTGAATGGGTACTGTGTTTAAAATAAGGGATATGTATTACGAAAAGAGTTAATACCACAAGGTACAGTAAAAGGGTAAATGGATCCGTGACTAACATGATTAATGGACCAATGCGATTCTCGATCTATGTGATTCATGCAATGGTTCAGCGGCTGCAGACGAGTCGCTAAGGCGATCACTTTCTGAGAACAGAGGCAATGCATTAGTTGTGATACCCTGTCTCAGCGCAGCCCGTTACCTCGGGCAAAAAGGGGCAGTATATCGCCACCGCACCTCACTCAGAGGAGCTGGGATTAAATAACTGTGTACCTGCAACATCTGTACCACATATTATATGTACCATACAAATGTACTGTCTATGTATACCTGTTTTCTGTTGGAGGTTATGCTTGTGTACTTCATCACCCATGTAAGGACTGCAAATACCACATGCTTGCACCAGATCGCAAGCATAACCTTTACATGGGGGGGAAGAGGGAAGTGGATGGTCATGGACTTCATGGACTCACACTCACAAATCAACCAGGACGAACAAGGCCAAGGTCACCGGCAATGGCTTCTGGAACTGGGGGCGGGAGTGAGATGTTATGTATTGTCCAGGTACATTAAATGTATAAGTACAATGGTACACCACAGAGGGCGGTGTGGTGGGAGACCTGAAGGTACCTGCAAGACAGAGTATAAAAGGCTGCCCACCACACCTGAGAGGCACTCTGGAGTTACACAATAAAGGACTAAGGTCACAGCAGTTACTACAACACCAGACTGCGTAGAGTCAGTGATTTGAGTGCTGCATACACTACAGTGGGAAAGGTCCCAAGTTTGGGAGGTGCTCTGGACTTTACTGTCTTCTTTCAAATATTTATGGGCAATCAGACTTTTTCACATATGAAGCCAACCTCAGAAACTCACTGCCTATTGTTAACAAATAATCCTCATCCTTATCACTACTTAAATGTTTAATGCAAGGTCACTTGAATCGTGTCTGTAATCTAGTTTATTGGCTGTTAGTTTATTATTTTTGTTGTTGTAATATTTATATTCTCCTGTGGATATTATTTGTAGTTTATTGTAGTGGTGCTGTTTTATTTTGTTTACACTATGAATCATGCCCATTCTGATCTTAATGGCAGGCTCTCTTTATAGACCAGCTGTTTTAAATTAAATTGAGCTCTTCGATATAAAAGTGTTAATAACTAGAACTTTGTACTGTAACAAAAGTGTAACTCATACTAGTTGAAGATTAAAAACAGGAAATTACAGAGGAACTAGACAGAGGTAGTCATTTTTTATGTGACTAGATTTAGAACTTCAGCAAACTGCAAATAAGGAGTTACTTCATTTGGCATTAAATATGACTGCAGTGTGTACCAGCTACAAGATGCACTGCAGCAACTCGCCAAGGCTTCTTTGGCAGCACCTCCAAAACCCGCGACCTCTACCACCTAGAATGACAAGGGCAGCAGGTGCATGGAAACACCACCACCTGAAAGTTCTCCTCCAAGTCACACACCATCCTGATTTGGAAACATATCGCCGTTCCTTCATTGTCACTAGGTCTCAATCCTGGAACTCTCTCCCGAACCGCACTGTGGGAGTACCTTCACCACACGGACTGCAGCGGTTTAAGAAGGTGGCTCACCACCACCTTCTCAAGGGCAATTAGGGATAGGCAATATAAGCTGGCTTTGCCAGCGACCCCCACATCCTATGAATGAAATTTTTTAAAGTTTGAGGACATTTACCCAATACACAAAACATGCCTTAATTTCTTCCTATGTTGTACCACCTTAGATACAATAAACAGTCTCTGTGAGCTGACAGTCTGGAAAAGTTGATTAAAAAGCAGGTAAAAAATAGAAGATTAATATGAGGAAAGATCTCCTCTGTGTCCTATGGTGCTGATACTGTGAATCCATGCCCTATTCTTTGAGCACTGTAGTGCAGAGAACTGACCTGGTTCTATAACGTGACTTCAGCTCATATACATGAAAATGAGTGCTCGCAGTGGACAGCACATAACATCCTGGGAAAACCCTTGGGTCAAGCGGCAGGCTAGCCACTGTTGCTCACCCTTAAAGTTGTCCTGTTCCAAAGGAGGAGGAGAAAAGGCTGAAGAAAATGCACGTGGCAGTATGGGTCCATTTAATAAAGCAGCTTTGGAGATGCTGGAGGAGCTCCTGTGAAGAAGAATGACTCTTGTTGGAGCTGAGCCACCAGTAAAGATGAATTTCATAATAGCCTGAATAGAAATGGCTGAAAGAATGAACGCTGCCTGACTTATGCACCAGACTCGGGAACAAGTAGGAAAGAAATGTACTGGTCTCATGAAGATTGCTAAGGTAATAAAAACAGAAAATGCTGTAAGGTTAGGCAGCATCTGTGGAACGAGAAACAGAATTAACATTTCAGTCGACGAGCTTTCTCTCCACAGATGCTTCCTGACCTGCAGCATTTTCTGTTTTATATTTCAGATTTTCAAAATCCACGGTATTTTTCTGTTCACATTTTGTTTACTTTTATAATGTTGGTTTACAAAGTAAGTTATTCAGTTGTTGTTGAAATCCCTGGTTCTGGCAAACAGTGCATCAATTACCTGCAGGATACAATTGGAGACTGAAGTTTGGGAGGTGTGACAGGGATCTCCCACAATTGCCTGGGAGAATTTTATAGTGGCCCGGAATTTGCGGTGGGTAATAACGGCGAACGAAATCCCGAAGTTGCGGTTAGTCGTTCTCTGCTCCGACACTGGCTGTGCTATGGGCACAACCACCTCCCATAGCTGGTAATCAGTGTAATCAGTGAAACTGATGAAAACCTGGGTTTTTCCACAGTAATATCACTGCTAAATACCCCATTAAGTGTAAAGCCTTGTTGGATTAGGTATAACTGGGGTTTTAACAGTGTATTGACTGCTAAACAAACATTATAGTCCTAAAAAAATGATTTTAATTTTGTGGAATGTCAAATTTCTCCATTGTGATAAAAATTACAATTTTTAAGAAACTTAAAAAAAATTGTTTTTGTAATTTTTTAAAAGTTTGTTCAGGATTATTTCAGGTTCTACCTTATCCCTATGTGAGAGTCCCAATCATTGTTTTGCTCTCTGTAGCATTTTTTTAAAGTCAGGATAAAAGCAGGTTCTCATTTCCTGTTTCCCGGCCTGTGAGAATTCTGCAATGTGATTGGCTGCTTAGACAGCCTGTTGGTATCCCAGCAGATCACGTTAGGGAATTCCTACTATACTGCACTATAATCAGTTACGCGTCGAAAAAAGGCAAACTTCTCGCCACAGGGATAGCAAGATCTCTATGGGCAGCTTTCTGTCGGACCAGCGGCAAACACTTTTGCTTCGCCGTTGATCACAAATTCCAGGCCAATATAAAAGTTCAAAGCAGCTGTAATCTTGACATCCCTGTGCTGTAACTGCTCTCCAAGTTTCCAGGTTTGGCTGCATGAGTGTGCAGAATTCAATTATGGCTTTCTTCATGTGCCAACACATAGAAACATAGAAACATAGAAAATAGGTGCAGGAGTAGGCCATTCGGCCCTTCGAGCCTGCACCGCCATTCAATGAGTTCATGGCTGAACATGCAAATTCAGTACCCCCTTCCTGCTTTCTCGCCATACCCCTTGATCCCCCTTGTAGTAAGGACTTCATCTAACTCCTTTTTGAATATATTTAGTGAATTGGCCTCAAATACTTTCTGTGGTAGAGAATTCCACAGGTTCACCACTCTCTGGGTGAAGAAGTTTCTCCTCATCTCGGTCCTAAATGGCTTACCCCTTATCCTTAGACTGTGACCCCTGGTTCTGGACTTCCCAACATTGGGAACATTCTTCCTGCATCCAACCTGTCTAAACCCGTCAGAATTTTAAACGTTTCTATGAGGTCCCCTCTCATTCTTCTGAACTCCAGTGAATACAAGCCCAATTGATCCAGTCTTTCTTGATAGGTCAATCCCACCATCCCGGGAATCAGTCTGGTGAACCTTCGCTGCACTCCCTCAATAGCAAGAATGTCCTTCTTCAAGTTAGGAGACCAAAACTGTACACAATACCCCAGGTGTGGCCTCACCAAGGCCCTGTACAACTGTAGCAACACCTCCCTGCCCCTGTACTCAAATCCCCTCGCTATGAAGGCCAACATGCCATTTGCTTTCTTAACCGCCTGCTGTACCTGCATGCCAACCTTCAATGACTGATGTACCATGACACCCAGGTCTCATTGCACCTCTCCTTTTCCTAATCTGTCACCATTCAGATAATAGTCTGTCTCTGTTTTTACCACCAAAGTGGATAACCTCACATTTATCCACATTATACTTCATCTGCCATGCATTTGCCCACTCACCTAACCTATCCAAGTCGCTCTGCAGCCTCATAGCATCCTCCTCGCAGCTCACACTGCCACCCAACTTAGTGTCATCCACAAATTTGGAGATACTACATTTAATCCCCTTGTCTAAATCATTAATGTACAGTGTAAACAGCTGGGGCCCCAGCACAGAACCTTGCGGTACCCCACTAGTCACTGCCTGCAATTCTGAAAAGTACCCATTTACTCCTACTCTTTGCTTCCTGTCTGCCAACCAGTTCTCAATCCATGTCAGCGCACTACCCCCAATCCCATGTGCTTTAACTTTGCACATTAATCTCTTGTGTGGGACCTTGTCGAAAGCCTTCTGAAAGTCCAAATATACCACATCAACTGGTTCTCCCTTGTCCACTCTACTGGAAACATCCTCAAAAAATTCCAGAAGATTTGTCAAGCATGATTTCCCTTTCACAAATCCATGCTGACTTGGACCTATCATGTCACCTCTTTCCAAATGCGCTGCTATGACATCCTTAATAATTGATTCCATCATTTTATCCACTACTGAGGTCAGGCTGACCGGTCTATAATTCCCTGTTTTCTCTCTCCCTCCTTTTTTAAAAAGTGGGGTTACATTGGCTACCCTCCACTCGATAGGAACTGATCCAGAGTCAATGGAATTTTGGAAAATGACTGTCAATGCATCCGCTATTTCCAAGGCCACCTCCTTAAGTACTCTGGGATGCGGTCCATCAGGCCCTGGGGATTTATTGGCCTTCAATCCCATCAATTTCCCCAACACAATTTCCCGACTAATCAGGATTTCCCTCAGTTCCTCCTCCTTACTAGACCCTCTGACCCCTTTTATATCCGGAAGGTTGTTTGTGTCCTCCTTAGTGAATACCGAACCAAAGTACTTGTTCAATTGGTCTGCAATTTCTTTGTTCCCAGTTATGACTTCCCCTGATTCTGACTGCAGGGGACCTACATTTGTCTTTACTAACCTTTTTCTCTTTACATATCTATAGAAACTTTTGCAATCCGTCTTAATGTTCCCTGCAAGCTTCTTCTCATACTCCATTTTCCCTGCCCTAATCAAACCCTTTGTCCTCCTCTGCTGAGTTCTAAATTTCTCCCAGTCCCCGGGTTCGCTGCTATTTCTGGCCAATTTGTATGCCACTTCCTTGGCTTTAATACTATCCCTGATTTCCCTTAATAGCCACGGTTGAGCCACCTTCCCTTTTTAATTTTTACGCCAGACAGGAATGTACAATTGTTGTAGTTCATCCATGCGGTCTCTAAATGTCTGCCATTGCCCATCCACTGTCAACCCATTAAGTATCATTCGCCAATCTATCCTAGCCAATTCACGCCTCATACCTTCAAAGTTACCCTTCTTTAAGTTCTGGACCATGGTCTCTGAATTAACTGTTTCATTCTCCATCCTAATGCAGAATTCCACCATATTATGGTCACTCTTCCCCAAGGGGCCTCGCACAACGAGATTACTAATTAATCCTCTCTCATTACACAACACCCAGTCTAAGATGGCCTCCCCCCTAGTTGGTTCCTCGACATATTGGTCTAGAAAACCATCCCTTATGCACTCCAGGAAATCCTCCTCCACCGTATTGCTTCCAGTTTGTTTAGCCCAATCTATGTGCATAATAAAGTCATTCATTATAACTGCTGCACCTTTATTGCATGCACCCCTAATTTCCTGTTTGATGCCATCCCCAACATCACTACTACTGTTTGGAGTTCTGTACACAACTCCCACTAACGTTTTTTGCCCTTTGGTGTTCTGCAGCTCTACCCATATAGATTCCACATCATCCAAGCTAATGTCCTTCCTAACTATTGCATTAATCTCCTCTTTAACCAGCAATGCTACCCCATCTCCTTTTCCTTTTATTCTATCCATCCTGAATGTTGAATACCCCTGGATGTTGAGTTCCCAGCCCTGATCATCCTGGAGCCACGTCTCCGTAATCCCGATCACATCATATTTGTTAACATCTATTTGCACAGTTAATTCATCCACCTTATTACGGATACTCCTTGCATTAAGACACAAAGCCTTCAGGCTTGTTTTTTTAATACCCTTCGTCCTTTTAGAATTTTGCTGTACAGTGGCCCTTTTTGTTCTTTGCCTTGGGTTTCTCTGCCCTCCACTTTTCCTCATCTCCTTTCTGTCTTTTGCTTTTGTCTCCTTTTTGTTTCCCTCTGTCTCCCTGCATTGGTTCCCATCCCCCTGCCATATTAGTTTAACTCCTCCCCAACAGCACTAGCAAACACTCCCCCTGGAACAAACAGATTTCATCAGACAGATCCAGATAAGAGAATCTGGCACTGTACACACTAGTGTCAGCATAGAATTACACAGGATATACGATACAGAAAGAAGCCATTTGGCCCAACCAGTCCATGCCACCGTTTATGCTCCACTCGAGCCTCCTCCCGTCTTTCCACATCTAAATCTATCAGCATAACCCTCTATTCCCTTCTCCCTCATATGCTTATCTAGCCATCCCTTAAATGCATCTATACTATTCGCTCCAAACCACTCCTTGTGCTAGTGAAGTTCCACATTCTTACCACGCTTTGGGTAAAGAAGTTTCTTCTGAATTTCCTATTGGATTTCTCGGTGACTATCTTATAGTGAAGGCCTTTAGTTATGCTCTTCCCCACAAGTGGAAACATTCTTTCTGTATCCACTCTAGCAAAACCTTTCATAATTTTAAAGATCTCTATTAGGTCACCCCTCAGTCTTCTTTTTTTAAGAGAAAAGAGCCGCAATCTGTTCATCCTTTCCTGATATGTATAACTTCACATTTCTGGTATCATCCTTGTAAATCTTCTCTGCACTCTCTCCACTGCCTCTATATAATTTTTATAATATGGTGACCAGAACTGTATGCAGTACTCTAAGTGTGGTCTAACCAAGATTTAATACAGCTTTAGCATAACTTCCCTACTTTTAAATTATCTGGGCTAGAGTTTCCTCTCAAATCACCCATTTACCGCCCATTTACCATCCAGTTACCACCCAGAAATTACAAGTTTCGTTGAAAAAAACACATTTATCGCCCAGATACCACCCAGCGGTAAATTCCATAGTCATTATTGCCGGGTGGTATTCGATACTGTCCGCCCATATATTATCGCCTAAATACCGCCAAAATGGAAATTTCATCATTAAGATGCATTTACCACCGGACCTTAATACTGTCCTGAAAAAGCAGGTCTTACTGGATCTTAAGTGGGCGGTATGGTCACAGATCTGACAGGTTTGTTTGATATTACATAGATCTTTATAGTTCTCCACAGTTTGATGTATTTTTAAATGCATCGTAGTATTTTTTAGTGTTAGACAATAATATAAATGGTCTAATAAAGCCTTATTTACTCCTGTGGGCCCCAAATTTCGGATAGCCGGTAGAACGGTGCACCTCCGAGAGACCCGCCTATTTTCTGGAACTCAAAAAGCGTCTAAAACTTACCTCGCGATTCTCCGATATCTGTAGGCCCGTTTCCAGCTCAGCGCGGTGCAGAAGGAGCTGCTGGGGGTGGAGCAAATGCCGTTCTGAACAAGCTCTTCCAGCAGGGGGGCAGGGCTAGGGCCCGGCGTCAGTTTGAGTGCCAGCAGCATTGCACATGCGTGTTGTAGCATGCGCAATGGCACACAAACATTGGCAATCGGCCATCTTTAAAGGGACATGCAAAAAATTGATTTTTGGGTGTGTGGAACTGTGCAAAGCCTTCTGACTGATTTTTTAATGCCTGAAGGAGTGCTGTTAGCAGTACTGTGGAAGAAATCAGCTGCTGGAATCAGTGAGTGCTGTTTGTTGCTGCTAAACTTCCAGAAGGAGTGCTGCATAGATGCAAGCAAAATAAGGACTGTGTGTTTTGAAAAATCACTGAGTGTCAATTCAATACAGCAATGGAACAACATCCACCAAGAAGGAAGAATTTCTTGCATGAGGAAGGGGAGACACTAGTTAATGTGATTGAGCAGGGATGGCAGGAGCTGGATACCAGCAACAGAGGTCGCACAAAAGTGCCACCCAAAGAAATGAAAAAATGCTGGAACCAAATTGCAGAAGATTACTGCGCAGTGGTGCATACCAGGAGATCTGGAAGCCAGTGTAAAAAGAAATGGCACAACCTTGCTCAAGTAGTTAGTGTAAGTAATATTTTCATTTTTCAATGCAATCTCAATTGTAAATGTGACCATCTGTATATGTCCCACCCTGCAAAAAGACGCACTCTGTAAAAAGTAATATTTTAATCTTTGCAGAAGAAATTGGCCCACAAGGAAAGGGAAAGAATTCGAACGGGAGAAATAGCAGTAATGACACGGGAAATGAGGGAGGGAATGTGAGAGGGAGTGCAAGCGACGGCACAGCCGTCAGGGAGTGTTGTGTATGTATATACCCTGTACACTCAGTGTACAGTTACATAAGACCACTGAATGTATCTTCACACTGTATACACTATGCCTGTACTACCAGAGGGTTCAACTGGTGGAGACCTAGGGGTCACCTGCACACTGCAGGTAACCAAGTATAAAAAGGAGCCCACCTTACTGTACCCTCATTCAGGAGCTGCAATAAATGAATTAAGGTCACAACAGTTCAAGTGCAATACCTTACCTCGTGGAGTCATTACTAGAGTGCTTACAGACACAATAACTGGCGACAAGAATATGAATTCCGACGCGAAAATTGGCTAACCTTGGCAACTTTCAGCAATTTGCTGATGGGGAAGATTGGGATGCCTTTGTGGAAAGGCTAGAACACTACTTCATCGTGAACGACCTGGCTGGAGACACACCGACCTCGCTTGCTGATAAGTGCAGAGCTATCCTGCTCAGCAGTTGTGGGCCCACCGTTCATGGCCTTTTCAGGGACTTGCTAGCCCCAGAGAAGACGACAACCAAAACATTCGCGGAGCTTGTAACGATGATACAGGAACAACTCAAGCCTAAAGAGAGCATCCTCACAACCACACACACCGGCGGCCCGAAGGCTAAGAAATCACAAAATATGCTGCAGACCTGAGACGATTGGCTGCACCGTGTGATTTTGGCGACCACCTCACTGAAGCACTGAGGGACATCTTTGTTATTGGAATCGGCCATGAAGGCCTTCTTCACAGGCTGCTCTCTGCGGACACCACAGTCACCCTGCAGAAGGCAATCAACGTCAGCCAGGCATTCATGGCCTCGGCCAACAATTCCAGAAGGATGATGACTCATCCCCAGGACTCTAACCCGGCAAGTACCGTGAACTGACTGGTGGCTTTTAGAGTCAAGGCTGCTACCACAAGCCCCGCAACCCTGAGTCCGCTGCATGGGGCCAACTGGCCAGCCTCGTGCTGGCGCTGTGGAGGAAATCACAGGGCCCACCAGTGCCGATACAGAGACTATACTTGCAAAGCCTGTAACACTAAAGGCCATCTCCAGTGAATGTGTAAAAGAAATTTTACTCACCGAGTCGCTGAAGAGTTATCCAATCACCCGGGCTCCAGCGCTGATGAAGACGAAGAGAGAGTCCAAGAGGCAGCTCAGCCCCAGGAAGAGGAATACGGAGTGTTTACCTGCTCCACCAAGAGTTCACCGTTGAAAATGGAAGTCGAAATCATCGGTGTTCCAGTCTCGATGGAGGTCAACACAGGGACGAGCCAATCACTGATGAACCAGGCGGCCTTTGAGAAACTCTGGGACAATCCTGTCACAATCCTATCGAACAACCTAAAATGCTCCCGATCCAGGTGAAGCTGCTCACTTACACAAACGACACTATCCCAGTTGTTGGCAGCGTGGATGTCCAGGTGTCCTATGGCGGCGCGATGCACAAGCTACCTTTGTGGATCGTTGCTGGTGATGGTCCAACGCTGCTAGGAAGAAGATGCATGAAACAAATCCAAATCTGTTGGCGCTGGGAAAGCATCCAGGCCCCGGCGATCGACATCCAATGCGGCCCCAAATTTGGATCCATCACAGCACCTGAAGATACTACCTGTTGTGTATCTGTAAAGCATGCATTCCCATGTTCCGCCAGCAGGGAGCTCATCCTCTGAAGTCCCAAGGGATCCCAGCATCCCTTGGGAGCACTGTATATAAGCCGGCCCCTAAGGCCTGTTCCTCACACTGGAGTGTCTTATTAAAGACTGAGGTCACTGTTACTTTAACCTCCCTGTGTACAGCCTCATCTGTGTTAGGAACACAATAACTGGCGACGAGAATACGAATCCAATGCAAAGATGCAACAAACTGTGGGCATCCTGGAGAAGGTCTCAGAGGGTGAGGACAGGGAAGCCTATGTCGAATGGCTAGACCAGTACTTTGTAGCCAATGAGCTGGACAGAGAAGGAAGCGCTGCAAAAAGGAGAGCGGTCCTCCTCACGGTCTGCGGGGCACCGACCTATAACCTCATGAAGAATCTTCTGGCTCTGGTGAAACCCACAGATAAGTTGTATGAGGAGCTGTGTACACTGGTTCGGGAGCATCTTAACCCGAGGGAGAGCGTGCTGATGGCAAGGTATCGGTTCTACACGTGCCAGCAATCTGAAGGTCAGGAAGTGGCGAGCTACGTCGCCGAGCTAAGGTGACTTGCAGGACAATGTGAGTTTGATGGCTACCTGGAGCAAATGCTCAGAGACTTTTTTGTACTGGTCATTGGCCACAAGACCATCCTACGAAAACTATTGACTGTAGAGATAGCGACCCTCAGTAAGGCCATCACGACAGCACAGGTGTTTATGTCCACCAGTGATAACACCAAACAAATCTCTCAGCACACAAGTGCTAGCAATGTTTATAAATTAACTGGAACTGTGTGTGCGAGCAGAAATGTACAGGGCAGAACCCATGTGTCTGCAACTGCCAGCAGGCCTCAGGTGATCCAGATGACTCAGAGTCCCCAACAAAGGATGAATGCAAGGCAATTCACACCTTGTTGGCGTTGTGGAGGCTTCCATTCAGCCTATTCATGCCACTTCAAAGGGTATGTTTGCAAGAGCTGTGGAACAGTGGGGCACCTCCAATGAGCTTGCAAACGAACTGCAAGCTCTGCAAAACCTGCTAACCACCACGTGGCAGAGGAAGATCGGTCCATGGTGCATCAAAGCAATTTCGAGCCTCAGAGAGAGGAGGCAGATGCTGAAGTACACGGGGTGCACACATTTTCGACGAAATGTCCACCTATAATGCTAAACGTAAAATTGAATGGCTTACCCGTAGCCATGGAACTGGACAATGGCACTAGCCAATCCATCATGTGTAAAAAGATGTTTGAGAGACTGTGGTGCAACAAGGCATTAAGACCATCCCTGAGCCCCATCCACACGAAACTGAGAACGTACACCAAAGAGCTTATCACTGTCCTGGGCAGTGCCATGGTCAAGGTCACCTACGAGGGCACGATGCATGAACTACCACTCTGGATTGTCCCGGGCGATGGCCCCACACTGCTTGGAAGGAGCTGGCTGGGCAAAATCCGCTGGAACTGGGATGACATCTGTAAAGTCCTGTCCCCTCAGTACAGATTCACACGAGGCATATAGTGAAGTCAAGGTCATTCTGGACCTGCACCTTTATTTCACAGCTCTGGAATGCTGCACTTGCCTGAGACCTGTCCTTATATACCTGTCTCTTGCAAGTGCACCCCTGGTGGTAAGGTATGCTGGTGGTTACAGGTCATATCTTATTACAGTCATGTATAGCATGTTAGGATACAGTTATATATAATAATGTAAGATACATGACATCATCCCCCCACCCAAGATCTTATTGTCTTTATAGGTTCAGTCTCTCAGGTGGTCTATGCTCTCGCGTGGAGCGTCTGAGTTGTGGTTCAGTTGTTTGCCTTGGTGTCTGTTTTTCTTTGGGTGTGGTTGCTGGTATCTCGCCTGGGTTGTCTGTTTTGATTGGTGTGATTGTTGTTGACTCGCCTGGGCTGTCTGTTGGGATTGCCCTTTCCTCAGGTTGTTCCCTCTGTCTGTCCACCAGGTGTGGTGCGAGTTCCACATTGTAGTCTGCCTCTGGTTCCACAGTGTTGTTGGTAAATCTGCTTTTGACTTGGTCTACATGCCTCCAGCAGGTTTTGCCATTGTCCATTTGTACTACCAGTAGCCTGTTTCCTTCCTTGCCCGTTACTGTCCCTGCAAGCCATTTGGGACCCCGCCATAGTTTAGTACAAACACTTTGTCCCCTATCTCATTCCATCTCCCCCTCGAATTTCTGTCATGGTACTCAGTCAGCTTACGACGCTTTGCCTCAATGATTTTGTGCATATCTGGGAGGATTAATGAGAGCCTTGTTTTTAAAGTCCTTTTCATCAACAGTTGTGCGGGGGGGGGATCCCAGTCAGTGAGTGCGGACGGGATCTGTGTGCCAACAGCAGTTGTGACAAGCGACCCTGCAGCGTGGGACCTTGGATTTTAAGCATGCCTTGTTTAATGATTTGCACTGCTCTCTCCGCCGGGCCGTTGGAGGCCGGCTTGAACGGTGCCGTCTTGACGTGATTTATGCCGTGGTCAATTATAAAGTCTTGGAATTCTGCGCTGGTGAAGCACGGACCATTGTCACTGACCAATGTGTCAGGGATTCCGTGCGTTGAAAACATGGTTGCGAGGCTCTCCACAGTGGTGGAGGTTGTGCTCGAGTTTAAAATGGTGCATTCGATCCACTTTGAAAATGCATCTACAACTACGAGGAACATTTTGCCCATGAATGGGCCCGCATAGTCTTCGTGCACCCGCGACCATGGTTTGGTAGGCTAGGGGCTCAGTGGAGCCTCCCTGGGGGCATTGCTGAGTTGGGCACAAATGGTGTACCTTCGGACGCAGAGCTCCAAGTCCGCGTCAATACCAGGCCACCAGACGTGGGATCTGGCTATGGCCTTCATGAGAACGATCCCCAGGTGCTCACGGTGGAGCTCCCGGACAAATGCCTCTCTGCCTCGCAGAGGCATGAATACTTGGCTGCCCCACATCAGGCAGTCTGCTTGTAGTGATAGCTCATGCATGCGCCTGTGAAAGGGTTTTAATTCCTCGGGGCAGGCATCGCGAGCCTCTGCCCAATCATCGGTTGGGACACATCTTTTTACTAAGGATAACGTGGGGTCGCTGGCCGTCCAGGCTCTGATTTGGCAAGCCGTCATGGGCGAACCTGTGGACTCAAAGGCATTGATTGCCATGACTATCTCACAGTCCTGTTCGTCAGACCCTTCCGTGGTCGCCAGGGGTAGCCTGCTGAGCACGTCGGCACAGTTGTCTGTGCCTGGTCTGTGCCATATGGTATAGTCGTAGGACGCCAGCATGAGTGCCCACTGTTGAATTCGTGCCGAGGCGTTGGCATTTATTGCCTTGCTCTCGGATAGGAGGGACGTGACGGGCTTGTGGTCGGTTTCTAACGCGAACTTGGCCCCGAAAAGGTATTGGTGCATCTTTTTGACACCGTACACGCACGCGAGCGCCTCCTTCTCTACCATTCCGTACCCGCGCTCCGCCCGCGAAAGTGACTTGGAGGCATAAGCTATGGGTTGTAATTTGCCCGCACTATTGACATGTTGCACCCGACCCCATACACTGACGCATCGCATGTGAGAACTAGCTTTTTACCTGGGTCAAAGAAAGTCAAAACACTGTTGGAACACAGAAGGTTGCGTGCCTTATTGAAGGCGCGTTCCTGGGCGTCCCCCCAAAACCAATCGCACCCCTTCCTGAGTAGCACGTGGAGAGGCTCCAGCAGCGTGCTTAAATTCTGCATAAAGTTCCCAAAGTAATTGACTAGCCTGAGAAAGGCGCGCAGTTCTGAGACATTCTGGGGCCTGGGTGCCAGGCGAATTGCTTCTGTTTTGGACTCTGTTGGGTGGATTCCATCAGCGGCAACCCTTCTGCCCAAAAATTCAACCTCGGGTGCGAGAAACAGGCACTTGGATTTCTTGACTCGTCGGCCTACTCGATCCAACCGCTTTAGTACTTCCTCCAAATTACGGAGATGGGAGTTGGTATCCCTGCCTGTGATAAGTATGTCGTCTTGAAATACAACCGTCCCCGGGATGGACTTGAGCAGACTCTCCATGTTGCACTGTAATATGGCAGCTGCCGACCTGATGCCGAATGGGCATCGATTGTACATGAAAAGGCCTCGATATGTGTTGATGGTGGTGAGTAGCTTGGATTCCTCGGTCAATTCTTGCGTCATATACGCAGATGTGAAGTCTAATTTTGAGAAAAGTTTACCTCCAGCCAATGTGACAAATAAGACCTCCGCTCTGGGCAGCGGGTACTGGTCCTGTAGGGAGACTCTGTTTCTGGTAGATTTGTAGTCCCCACAGATTCGTATGGATCCATCAGGCTTCATGACTGGGACGATGGGACTTGCCCAGTCGCTAAATTCCACAGGTGATATAATGCCTTTCCGCAGAAGCCTGTCTAGTTCGTGTTCAATCTTTTCCTTCATCATATCGGGTACAGCTCTGGCCTTGTGATAGACCGGTCTAGCGTCCTGTGTGATGTAGATTTTGACTTTGGCCCCTTTGAAAGTGAAAATGACCTGGCTGAAAGAGATGTTCAAATCGCTTTATAACTGTTGAGCAGGAAGTCCGTTCCTCCAATGACATGGCATGGACATCATCCCATTTCCAGTTTAGTTTTGCCAGCCAGCTTTTCCCCAGCAGTGCTGGGGGGTCTCCGTGGACAATCCACAGGGGAAGTCGGTTCACTGTCCCTTTGTGTGTGACAGAGAGCATGTCGCTGCCGAGAACTGGTACGATTTCTTTGGTATAGGTCCTTAGTTTGTGTCGACCCTTGTGAGTTTTGGTCTGTCTCTTTTATGCGGCCACAGTTGTTTAAATTGTTGAGCGCCCATGAGAGATTGACTCGCTCCCGTATCCAGCTCCATGTTGACAGATATCCTGTTGAGTAGGACCCTCATCATTATAGGAGGTGTCCTGTTGTAGGAGCAGCGGCCATTGATCGTGTTGACCCGCTGTACATCGGTGTCCCGGGTACTGTCCCCACCATCTTCTGGTCCGCTTTCCAACCCATCCGATTCGTATACCAGCCGAGCTGTCGTTTTTTTGCAAATGCGGGCCAAATGCCCTGTATATTCACAATTTCTGCAAACAGTCTGCTGAAATCGACATCCCCACCCCCACACCTCCAGCACAGACCTGTTCCATTGTTCAACGTGTTCCCAAAGAATGAGCTGCGTCTGGCTGATCTCTCTTGAGCTTCTCTCAGTTTGTAGTTGATTGCTCGCATTGTGGGTTGATGAGGTGTGAACGGCCGTTCCTGTGGCCCTTGATGGCTATTGCCTGCTGTCGAGAGCCTGTTCTCCCGGTTTTGTCTGTGTGTGGGGGTAGCAGTCTGTTTAGTGCTGCGAACTTCTTGTTCCGATATTTCGTTAGTTGTCGTACCTGCATTGTAAATCAACCTCGTTTCTTCTTCCCCTACCAAGAATGTCTGTGCAACCAGTGCTGCTGCCTCTAAGGTCAGGTTCTTGGTCTCTTTGAGCTTTTGGAATATGCCTGCGTGGCCTATTCCTTCAATGAAAAAGTCTCTCAGCATTTCTCTCCTCAGTTCATCGGAGAACTCACATAAACTAGCCAACCTCCGAAGTTCCGCCACAAAGTCAGGTATGCTCTGGCCCACACAGCGTCTGTAGTTGTAGAACCTGTGTCTGGCCATGTGTAGGCTGCTCGCTGGCTTCAGGTGGTCTCTTACCAGTGTGCTCAATTCTTCAAACGACTTGCTTGCTGGTTTCTCGGGTGCCAACAGATCCTTCATTAAAGCGTATGTTTTCGAGCCACAGCTGGTCAAGAGATGGGCTCTTCTCTTGTCTGCCTTATCGTCACCTAACCAGTCTTTGGTTACAAAGCTTTGCTGGAGCCTTTCTATAAAGTACTCCCAATTGTCTCCCGCATTGTACTTTTCATCTGATCCGTTGTTCGCCATTCTGTGGATTCTGTAATCCCGCAACTCGTCGCCACTGTAAAGTCCTGTCCACTCAGTACAGATTCACACGAGGCATGTAGTGAAATCAAGGTCACTCTGGACCTGCACCTTTATTTCACAGCTCTGGAATGCTGCACTTGCCTGAGACCTGTCCTTATATACCTGTCTCTTGCAAGTGCACCCCCGGTGGTCAGGTATGCTGGTGGTTACAGGTCATATCTTGTTACAGTCATGTATAGCATGTTAGGATACAGTTATATATAATAACGTAAGATACATGACAACATCCGAGCGCTATCACATGTCGATGAGGCCTCATGTACCCAGGTTCTTAACAAATTTCCTTCCCTTTTTGAGCCAGGCATTGGAAACTTTTCTGGGGCGAAGTTGCGGATCCACTTGATCCCAGAGGCACGACCCATTCACCGCAAGGAGCGAGCGGTACCTCACATGATGAGGGAGAGAGTGGAAATCGAGCTGGACAGGCTGCAACGCGAGGACATCATCTCCCCAGTGGAATTCAGTGAGTGGGCCAGCCCGATTGTTCTAGCACTCAAAAGTGATGGCACGATAAGGATTTGCAACGATTATAAAGTAACTATTAATTGTTTCTCGCTACAGGACCAATACCCGCTACCTAAGGCAGAGCACCTATTTGCGACGCTGGCAGGAGGCAAGACGTTCACCAAGCTCGACCTGACTTTGGCCTACATGATGCAGGAGCTGGAGGAGTCTTCGAAGGGCCTCACCAGCATCAACACGCACAAGGGACTGTTCATCTACAACAGATGCTCGTTTGGAATTCGGTCGGCTGCAGCGATCTTCCAGAGAAAAATGGAGAGCCTACTCAAGTCAGTACCACACACAGTGGTCTTTCAGGATGACATATTGGTCACGGGTTGGGACACCACCGAGCACCTACAAAACCTGGAGGAGGTCCTCAAGCGACTGAATCGCGTAGGGCTGCGGCTGAAGAGGTCGAAATGCGTCTTCATGGCAACAGAAGTAGAATATTTGGGGAGAAAGTTCGTGGCGGACGGCATTCGGCCCACAGACGCCAAGACAGAGGCTATCAGGAACACACCCAGGCCACAGAACGTAACGGAGCTGCTATTTTGGTAACTTCCTACCGGGGTTAAGCACCCTTTTAGAGCCCCTACATGTGCTATTACGCAAAGGTGAGAACTGGGTATGGAGAAAAAAAACAAGCAATTGCTTTTGAGAAAGCCAGAAACATTTTATGCTCCAACAAGCTGCTTGTATTGTATAACCCGTGTAAAAGACTTGTGCTAGCATGTGACGCGTCGTCGTACGGAGTCGGGTGTGTATTACAAGCTAACGTTGCGGGGAAGCTGCAACCTGTCGCCTGTGCTTCCAGGAGCTTGTGTAAGGCTGAGAGGGCCTACAGCATGATTGAGAAAGAGGCATTAGCATGTCTGTTCGGGGTAAAGAAAATGCATCAGTACCTGTTTGGCCTCAAATTTGAGCTGGAAACCGATCACAAGCCCCTCACATCCCTGTTCGCTGAAAACAAGGGGATAAATACGAATGCCTCAGCCCACATACAAAGGTGGGCACTCACGCTATCAGCGTATAACTATACCATCCACCACCGGCCAGGCACCGAGAACTGTGCGGATGCTCTCAGTCGGCTACCATTGCCCACCACGGGGGAGGAAATGGCGCAGCCTGCAAACTTGTTGATGGTGGCGCAGCCCGCAGACTTGTTGATGGTCATGAAAGCGTTTGAAAATGATAAATCACCTGTCACGGCCCGCCAGATTAGGACTTGGACCAGCCAAGATCCTCAGCTGTCCCCAGCAAAAAACTGTGTACTGCATGGGAGCTGGGCCAGCATCCCCGTTGAAATGCAAGAGCCAATCAAGCCACTCCAGCGGCGAAAGGACGAGCTGTCAATTCAGGCAGACTGCCTGTTGTGGGGTAACCATGTAGTGCTACCTGGCAGGGAGATGTTCATCTCGGATCTCCACAGCACACATCCAGGTATAGTAATGATGAAAGCGATAGTCAGATCCCACGTGTGGTGGCCCGGTATCGACTCTGACTTCGAGTCTTGTGTACGGCAATGCAGCGTATGTGCTCAGTTGAGCAATGCGCCCAGAAAGGCACCACTAAGTTTGTGGTCTTGGCCCTCCAGATCATGGTCGAGGATCCATATCGACCATGCGGGCCCGTTTCTCGGTAAAATGTTCCTGGTGGTGGTGGATGCTTTTTCAAAACGGATTGAATGTGAAATAATGTCAGGAAGCACCGCCACCGCCACCATTGAAAGCCTGAGGGCCATGTTTGCCACCCACGGCCTGCCTGACATACTGGACGGTGACAACGGGTCATGTTTCACCAGTGCCGAATTTAAAGAATTCATGACCCGCAATGGGATCAAACTTGTCACCTCGGCCCCGTTTAAACCAGCCTCCAATGGGAAGGCCGAGCGGGCAGTACAAACCATCAAACAGAGCCTTAAACGAGTCACAGAAGGCTCACTCCAAACCCGCCTGTCCCGAGTACTGCTCAGCTACCGCACGAGACCCCACTCGCTCACAGGGGTGCCCCCGGCTGAGGTACTCATGAAAAGGATACTTAAAACCAGACTCTCGCTGGTTCATCCCAACCTGCATGATCAGGTAGAGAGCAGGCGGCAGCAACAAAATGTAAACGATGGTCACGCCACTGTGTCACGGGAAATTGATCTGAATTACCCTGTGTATGTGCTAAACTATGGACATGGTCCCAAGTGGATCGCGGGCACGGTGATAGCTAAAGAAGGGAATAGGGTGTTTGTAGTCAAACCAGACAATGGACAAATTTGCAGAAAGCACCTGGACCAAACGAGGCTGCGGTTCACAGACTGCCCTGAACAACCCACAGTAGACACCATCTTTTTCGAGCCCACAACACACACCCAAAGGATCAACCGACACCATGCCGGACCAGGAAATCAAACCCATTACGCCCAACAGCCCAGCAAGGTCAGGCTCACCCAGCAGCCCTGCAGGGCCAACAACAAGCCAGCCCAGCAAGGGCACAGCCAACACACCAAAACAGACATTTGTACCGAGGCGGTCCACCAGGGAAAGCAAGGCTTCCGGCTGCCTCACCTTGTAAATAGTTTTCACTTGGACTTTGGTGGGGGGAGTGATGTTGTGTATCTGTAAAGCATGCACTCCCATGTTCCGCCACCAGGGAGCTCATCCCCTGAAGTCTCAAAGGATCCCAGCATCCCTTGGGAGCACTGTATATAAGCCGGCCCCTAAGGCCTGTTCCTCACTCTGGAGTGTCTTATTAAAGATTGAGGTCACTGTTACTTTAACCTCCCTGTGTGCAGCCTCATCTGTGTTAGGTACACAATACTACTGTACAACTCGACTATGCGGCGATGACACAGACCGCACAACCCAACGGTGAGATGATCCAACCCGAACGACTAGACCTCACCTTCGGGCTCAACTGGCAGGACTCTGAAGGAAGGTCAACGCAGAAGGTAAATTCCCAGCTTCAGTGGCAGAACCTGGGGAGAAAAGGATCACCGCAGCCTACCTCGTGGAGAGAGAAAAGATGGCGCCCGCACCACGAGATGAAGCGCCTGAAATCAAGATGGCCGCGACCAGACCACGAGGGGCATCATTGAGGGAGCAACACGTGATGCCGAGCAGTGAACCGGATTGAGGTAAAGATTTCAAGGCCTTCTTAAAGGAGACTGGCAACCCAGAACAATTAAAGAGACAGTTCGACTCTTTGTACAGCGATGCCAGTGATACTAATGTAAGAGATGTAATTAACAAATGCAAGTATCTGAATGTACCTTTGAACAGCGATGCCGGTAGGATATGTGGAAAAGATGTAATTGATGAATACAAGTATCTAAATGTAATATTGTACAGCGATGCAGGTAGTATACAGGGAAAAGATGTAATTGACAAATGTGAAATCGTAAAGACAACTAACAATGTCGAATTGGGTGATTGCGGTTGGAGCCAATGTATCATGAATGTAAATGATGGAATAATGTGTGATGCCGAGTTCTACATGTACGCCGACAAAACCAAGGGCAACCTCCTGTGGGAAGCACCCAGGTCCAGCGGGCTACCCAATCATGTAGCCTGTGCCTCCAGGACCAATGTGATGCCCCAGGGAGTGTGGACACACACAGTGGGAGCATACCCACTGCAGGGCCAGTGATCAGCGGATGGCACAGGCACCACTACTGGCACCCTGCCCCAGATCGGCCCTAGCCCTCGTGCCACCAGGGCCAGCACCAGGAGCAAGAGGCCAGCACCCTCCAGCCCTACCGATGGGACCTGGGATGACCAGGCTCCCACTACTGCTGAAGGGCAGCAGGGAGACCCTGCAGCCCTCAAAGGAGGACAGGGAGGCCACACATTCCTGTGGCTCTGCCCACCACTAGGCAATGGCATAGGCCCTGAGACTCAGCCAGGGGAGTGATCCGAGCCCACCCAGCTGGCAGGGGGCGCAGCGCCGCCATCAGACAACCTGGACACAGTCCGGTCACTCTGGAACTAGCGTCCTCACCCACCTGCACCTACACACCAGGGGCAAGACTGTAATACTATATATGTACATTACCTGTCATATGTACTCATTCCACTTCTGCAAATCCAAACAGTGATGTAACCAATCCTATTTTTTTTCTATTCTCTGTGCATGTATGCAAATGCAGATGTCGAGCCACACACATGGTCAATGTATGGAGGTGGGGGGGGGGGAAATGGATCTATGTAGCCATGGATACACATGGATCACACCCAGAACCCACTCAAACCCCACTGCAACCTCCAACCGTCCACTGCTGATCATTTCCCAATGTCGTGGCAATAAGGACTTGGGGGTCCACAGGTAGAGAGCCATTCCCAAGCACAGACAAAGTGCAAGGGCTTTGGGCACTCAAGTCAAGGGCCAGAGCACACAGTGCAAAGGCCAGTGGCACAAAACTTAGGCGGGAGTGATGTTGTGTATGTATATACCCTGTTCACTCAATGCACAGTTACATAAGACCATCGAATGTATCTTCACACTGTATACACTATGACTGTACCACCAGAGGGTGCAACAGGTGGAGACCTAGGGGTCACCTGCACACTGCAGGTAACCAGGTATAAAAGGGAGCTCACCTTACTACCCTCATTCAGGAGCTGCAATAAATGGAGTAAGATCACAACAGTTCAAGTGCAATACCTTACCTCGTGGAGTCATTACTAGAGTGCTTACAGACACAATAGGGAGGGCATGCAAGTGACGGCACAGGCCCTCATGGAAGTAGCTGCTGCAATAAGGGCACACAGCCCCGCCAATCAAATTACACCCCCATGAAGAAGTGAACATTCACCGAGATGTGGATGAGAGATGGTTGCAGCCTTTCTTTGGTGCTGTTGTTCTTGTTCTTGGTGTAACTGTAGTAACTTTTTTCAAATTGAAATTGTTTTGTAACTTTACAACTTATAAGTGATCTTAGGGTTTTTAAACTGATCTTAGAGTGTAAATGTTCTCACATTTTGTAAGTTATTTAATATCGCACCTGAAAAGTGATCTTGAAGTTTAAGTGATCTTCGAGTGTAATATTTTTCACATTGAAATTGTTTTGTAACTTTTGTAACTTTACAAGTTTATGTGATCTTAAAGTTTTTAAGTGATCTTAAAGAGTCATATTAAAGTAAAGTTTGATACAACAAATATTCTATTACACTAACATGCAGTACATTGTGAACTTTTCAATAAAAATATATTTACATTAAAACTGAATCATGTTCCATTAACACAACACAACATAGAACAACTCCAAAAAATAAACATGTCCATGCGGAACAGTTGCCGCTGAGCCCTCAGGCATTAGTAATTGAAGCGTTCACGGCAGGGTTGGAGCAATCGTTAAAGGAGCACGATGGACCGCCCTCCTCTGAAGTCGTGCTCTGGCATCAGGCACTTGCATGCTTTCCTGATCGTCGTTACCATCCTCATCCTGCTCTTCCAAATTACTATCATCAGGCACTCTCTCCTCATGTGGGTCTTCTGGTTCCACCACCAGCTCCTGCTGCCTCATGATGGCTAAGTTATGCAGCACACAACAGTGAAGTGACCGACAATCTCAGAGGAGTATTGCCAGTGGCCTCCAGAATGGTCCAGGCATCGGAAACGCTTTTTCAAGATGCCAATGGTCCTCTCTATGATGTTGCGCATCACAATGTGCGCCATGTTGTATTGATGGTCAGCTTCCATCCGTGATACGCGTAGCGGCGTCATGAGCCAGGTGGTCAGGCCGTATCCTTCGTCTCCCAGTAGCCAGCTCTGCCCTTCTGGCTGCTCCTCAAAATGTCAGATATAACGCTGTCGCGTAGGATGAACGCATCATGGGTGCTACCAGCGTATCTCTCATCGACTGACATGATGCGCTGCATGTTGTCACACACGAGCTGCACATTAATGGAGTGGAAACCTTTTCTATTCCTGAACTGCTCGGCATCCTCCACAGGTGCTTGCAAGGCGATGTGGTTACAATCAATACAGCCCTGTACCTTTGGGGAACCAGCAATCTTTGAGAACCCCAGAACCCTGTCATGCATTGCTTGGCCGATCATTGGGTACTTGATGAAGTCATTCCTCCACGCATACAGCACAGCTGTGACCTGGTGAACGCAGGCATGTATTGCACTTTGAGAGATGGCGCACACATCTCCAGTTATAGCTTGAAACAATCCCGAGACATAGAAGGAAAGTGCAGCTGTTACCTTCACTTCAACAGACAAGGCAGTTGGCGTTCTGCTTCTGGGCTGCAAATCTGCTTTCAGCATATCACAGATCTCAACGACAACTTCACTGCGGAAACTCAGCCTTTTGACACAATCAGCCTCGCTCATGTCCAGGTACGAACGCCTGACTCGATATTGCCAACGTGGGTAAGGCCTCCTGCCCATCAGCCTATGGGCTATGACGTTCCTAGTGCATTGAACTGTAATCATTTCTCTCCTATGCAGTGAATTGATGGAGAACCATTGCATAATCCGTGGCATTGATAATGCAGTACCCATTCTTGAAGTAAAACTTAAACTTTCAAAGGTGTGTGCTGGCTGGCTGGCTGGCTGGCTCTCCTTCCCGATGTTTTTCAGGCCTCCCCTAATCCCTGGCCAAACGGCCGAAAAATCGCAGCTCGGTGCCTGCTGCCGCTGCTTCGATGGTGAGGTAGGAAAATGTAATTTTTAATTTATTGATTTATTTATCATTTATTATTGATGATGGCTCTTTATTGGTAAAAGTGAAGTGTTTAATGCTTTGTAAAATCGCCTAACTGCCCTCTAGCTTCCCTTCTCCCCCCGCCCCCCTACAATCTCTCGTTACCTGCATCTAATTTCTAAAGTGTAGGCAAAGTCTTTCTGAGCGTACAAAAATCGGCATTTACTCCGTTCTAAGTTAGTTTGGAGTAACTTTTCGCTGCCTAAACTTGCAAAACAGGCATAAGTGGCTGGTAACGCCCCTTTTGAACTAAAACGAAACTAAACTAACTCACTAGAACTGGAGCAAACTAAATGCCGAGAATTGCAATTTCTAAGATACTCCAAACTAAACTAGTTGCTCCAAAAAAATAGGAGCAACTCCGCCCGAAACTTGGGCCCTTAGTCTCTCTCGCTCACTAGTCTCAGTCATATTAGTCTCATTCGCCCCCCAGTCTCTCCCCGCCAGTCTCTCTCCCCCCCAGTCTCACTCACTCCCAGTTGCTTTCCCCCCCTAGTCTCTCCTCCCCCAAGTCTTTTCCCCCCTGATAGAGAATTCAAGCTCTGCAGCCCGGCTGCAGTTTTGAAAAAACACAGACCACATTGCATTAAGTCATCAATCAACTTGACATTTTAGGACCTTGGGTAGCGAGCCAATTAAAAGGTTAAAAGACTATTAATTGAGCCAATAAGGTCAAAGAAAGCGAGTTCTTTTCTGTAAATTGAACCCGGTATAAATACAGCCATTTTGGCCATGTGATATCAGAAGGACAAAGACCTGGCTTAAAGCCAAGAGCTTGTTACTAGTGCTAAAATAAAGTGACATTAAAACTACAATCCGAGTTCGTATTTCATTGGAAATTAAGAGATCTAACAATTTTGGCATCACGAACAGGATCGCTGAGGAAAGAAACTGAATTTTGGACATCGAACCTACATACTGAGGTAAGGACTCCTCTTTATAAAAGTCCTCGGTCAAAAGTCTAAATTGGCCTCCTTCTACGCGATTCCGAAAGCCTCCGGTTTGCGAACCCTCCGGTTGGTAGTCGGCTCGAGGTCCCATAGACGTCTAACTTTGGCGGTGTGTTAGTTAATTAATCACCGACCCACTGATCAGCTGGAAAGTCTATGACTCGAGACCCCAGTAAAGAAATCAGTATTATGGCAGCAGGAGATAAGAGCAAAGAATTGCCTATAACTGTTAAAGGTGGGCAGGCACCACCTGAGGTTTCGATAGATGAGATTCTCGAACAGTTGAAAGAATACATAGAGCAACAATTCAACTTATCTAAAACCTGTATTAAGAGCGAACAAAAGTACGGAACCTCCAAAGGACAATGGTCCTTGGACGAGATTAAAAGGGTCTGGAGAAAAACGACCCGTATGAAAATTAAAGAGCAAATCAGATGGTCCCTAGCGGTTATGGGACAGATTCGAAAGCGGAATGAAATTATAATGCGTTCCCAACATGATCGAGAACTGACCAGTACAAAGAATCAGTTACAAGCTGTTTGTACGCAGCTGCGACAGAAAAAGCTTGAACTTGAAAAGCTGGAAGCGGAAGTTAAAGATCTTAAAGGTGAAATTAAAGAATGGAAAAAATCATTAGGTCAAGAGACAGTAATAGGAAAAGGAAAATGTATCGGTCAATTCCCAGGGTACCCATGTTTGGATAAATTAAAAGCACAAACCCGAGGACACGACCGAGGAATAGATACGGATTCTGAATCCTCTGACGATACATGGTCGGAGGATGAAGAATTAGGGTTGCGCTTTGCCCTGTTTAAAAAATGACGAGTTGTAGTCAAATCAGAAGAGACTGCAGATGAGGGTGGAACCAAAAAAACGAAGAAAAGGCTGTATGAAAAATACTTAGTTCATGATCCGGCAGACCCAGAGAAAATGTCCAAGGAATTGCCCAATCCAAAGAAAGGGGGAGTAAAAACGTGGGACCAATTGGACCACTTAAGAAATATATATCAACTTCATCCTTGGGACGGAGTGCAAATTTTGACTATAATGGTGCCAAAAATACAGGGAAGAAAATTGCACGGCAAGGTAGAAGAAGCTTTGGGGCAGGATGAGCAAGAATTAGACGCAGGATGTGAGGCGATTAAACACTGGCTGCAAGCCTTCAGTCCAGCGAAGACAGTCTGGGGAAAAATTGCAGCCTGCCAAAGAAAGGAACAGAGGAGGTCCTGGAGTATGATGAGCGGTTTAGATGCACGTGGCTAGAACATTCGGGTATGCATAATACGGATGAGGAAATGGATGAACAAGTGTTTGGACCCCTGAAAGCAGCTTTCGTGGCAGGTCTAAAGCCAGAACTGTCCAAAATGCTTAAGGTAGCGTTACCGGACTGGGAAGGTAGAGGAACTACCTTTGCAGAGTTGGTAGATCGATGTAACCAATTAGATCAGGATATGGGAGATAAAGTCCGAGCTGTACAGGCTATGGGATGGAAATCCCAGGATTCCGATAAACAGTTATTTGGAAAATTACCCGGAAAATGTCATTATTGTGGGAAAGAAGGCCACTGGGCCAAGACGTGCAGGGTAAAACAGCAAGGTCATGGCTGGGGAAGAGGACACAGCCAGGGATACAATTCAGCCAACAAACCAGGCTTGTCACAAGATAACGACCTCATAGAAGCATTTAAGCGACTGACAATACAACAACAGAAGGAGTTACTTAGGATAGCAAAAAACGATTAGAGCCCACTCTGGCCCCCCTCCTCACACTAATACAACAAAGGGGAGATGGGCTATATATAACTGTGAGGGTGGGCGATAAGGATGTGGACTGTCTTTTAGACACAGGGGCGGAATTAACATGCTTACCCCTACAATAGACCATTGTCCTTTGGAGGTTCCAAACTTTTGTTCGCTCTTAATACAGGTTTTAGATAAGTTGAATTGTTGCTCTATGTATTCTTTCAACTGTTCGAGAATCTCATCTATTGAAACCTCAGGTGGTGCCTGCCCACCTTTAACAGTTATAGGCAATTCTTTGCTCTTATCTCCTGCTGCCATAATACTGATTTCTTTACTGGGGTCTCGAGTCATAGGCTTTCCAGTTGATCAGTGGGTCGGTGATTAATTAACTAACATACCGCCAAAGTTAGACGTCTATGGGACCTCGAGCCGACTACCAACCGGAGGGTTCGCAAACCGGAGGCTTTTTGCCGTTGGATGGTAGGGCATGTACAGCCTCTGGAGTTGGGGGCCATAAAATGGAAATTAAAAGGACAACACCGGTACTTATAGGGCTGGGTCCACATGAACTAACCACGCCGGTCTGGATAGGCCTAGTAGATCAACCCCTTTTGGGAATTGACGTTCTAATCCAAATAGATTCATCGTTGCATTTCGAGGATGGTCGGGTGACAGGGTCAATTAGAACTTTGAAGAAAGAAGAATTGAAGGAACACCCGATATGGGATAAAGATAAGAACGATTGTGGCCTACTCCAGATGGAGCCTGCGTCATTTACCGGGACCAAGCCTCCATGCACTAAACAGTATCCCATCAGTCCAACTGCCATCGTGGAATCTTACCGGTTATTCAGCAATTGGAGAAATAAGGGGTGCTTATTAAAACGCATAGCTCCTCCAATAGCCCCGTGTGGTCGGTACAGAAATCTAATGAGACTTGCCGTTTGACTGTCGATTATAGGAAAGCTAACCAGTGTATTGATCAAAAAGCTCCTTTGGTTGCAGATCCCTCCACCATTTTTAATGCGCTCAAACCGGAACATAAATATTTCTCGGTTATAGATATGGCCAACGGATTTTGGTCGGTGCCTCTAGCACCAGAGGTTCGACAGTGGTTTGCTTTCACGGTCCAAGGACAACAGTATACTTGGACCCGGTTACCGCAGGGTTTCCACAACAGCCCTACCGTATTCCACATGGCTTTACAAAGCCATTTGCGAGAATTACCTCCCCTGTCATCCAATATGTAGACGATATCCTGCTAGCTTCAAACACGGAAGAACAGCATGAACAAGATTTACGAGCTTTGCTGGATCACCTTCAGTTGAAAGGACATAAAGCCAGCATCGACAAAGCACAAATATCCCAAGAAGAGGTTGTATACCTGGGACAAAAGATTTCACAAGGAAAGAGAGAACTTACCCAGGATAGAACTGCAGCCATTCAGGCTGCTCAAAAACCCACCACTATTCAGGAACTAAGGTCCTTTTTGGGATTGTGTAACTTTAACAGAAATTGGATTGACTCCTTCACACAACTTGCTCAGCCATTGAATTATATTTTAAAGGGTAAACGTGCCTCTAAAGAAGCCATCACCCTCACTAAGGAACAGCAAGAGGCCTTCCTGAGTTTGAAAAAGGCTTTGTGTTCGGCACCAGCTCTGGGAATCCCCGACAGTGGTAAGCCATTTATCCTGTTTGTCCATGAGAAAGAAGGATATATGACAGCTATACTGACACAAGAACATGGGGATCGGCAAAGACCTATTGGCTATTATTCGGCAAAACTGGATGCGGTAGCCCTCGGATGGGGAAGTTGCCCAAGGGCCATGGAAGCTACATGTCGAGCGGTAATGATCACTGCGGGTCTAGTCCTCGACCAAAAGCTGATTGTCAAGTGTCCCCACACTGTACATGCTTTGCTTCTATG
Source organism: Pristiophorus japonicus (assembly GCF_044704955.1). Taxonomy (NCBI): domain Eukaryota; kingdom Metazoa; phylum Chordata; class Chondrichthyes; family Pristiophoridae; genus Pristiophorus; species Pristiophorus japonicus. The sequence continues at coordinate 314,028,199 of NC_091977.1, forward strand.
AATAGAATGTCTCAGGTGACGGCAGCTAAATGGACCCGCTGGACAGCAGTTTTGGAAGCTCCTAATCTCCATATCGTCCGGGTCAGCCCGGTTAATCCTGCAACTATGCTCACAATGTCAGAATCGAGGGAGCAAGAGGGGCGAGAATGTGAAGAGCATGACTGCGTGGAGATTTTAAAAGAAACAGAAGAAGCAGCCTTAGCAGCAGAGGAGCCTCTGCACAACCCAGACCTCATCCTGTTTACAGATGGTTCCTCCTTTGTTGACAATGGTACCAGAAAAGCAGGATGGGCAGTTACAACCTTATATGAGGTAGTGGCAAAAGGATGTTTACCCCTCAGGAACGTCAGCACAACAGGCCGAGTTGCGGGCCCTGTCAGAAGCATGTCGAATAGCAGAAGGACAGACAGCTAATGTCTACACAGATTCGCGTTATGCTTTTGGAGTCGCTCACGACTTTGGTCTGTTATGGCGGAAAAGAGGATTCCTCACTGCTGCTGGTACACCTATCCGAAATGGAAAAGAAGTCCGAGACTTACTGGAGGCCATACAATTACCTCAGGAAGTGTCCATCCTGAAGTGTAAGGCCCATACCAAGGAAAATACCACAGAAGCACAGGGAAATGCCCTAGCCGACCAGGCAGCTAAAGATGCCGCCTCACAGGGCGTTCCCCCAGAAGGACCAACACAGAGGTGCAGATTGAAAGCACTCAGGACTCTGGCATGAGACCTTCAAACAATGCAAGGCGAGTGCTCCCGAGAGGAAAAATGGACATGGATTGAGGCAGGAATTAAGCTATGTGAAGATGATGTCTGGAAACAGAGTTACCGACAAGCCAGTCGCGCCACAAGCGCTTATGCCTTTTTTAGCCCAACAGATCCACTCGTGGGGACAGTTGGCCTCACAACAGATGACGGCACGGTTCCAGAAAAGCTAGTGGGGTCGGGGATTTAAAAAACATGCCCAGCTGGTAACAGACCGCTGTGTGGTCTGCCAGAAAAATAATTCTGGACCCATCACGGTAATGCCCCAACTGAGGCCCCCTGCCCCTGTCGGACCATTCCAGCATCTGCAGGTTGATTATATATCTCTTCCTTCATGCCAGGGATACACTAACATTCTTGTCATGGTTGACAGATTCTCTAGATGGGTGGAAGCTGTCCCAACTAAAACAGCCACAGCCAATCACACTGCAAAGGTCTTGTGTAAGGATTACATTCCCCGATGGGGAGTCCCGAGTAGCATTGACTCAGATCAGGGAACACACTTCACAGGTGCTGTCTGCCAAGAAGTCTGTAGGTTACTGAACATTACATGGGATTTACACTGTCCTTATCATCCACAATCATCAGGGCAAGTAGAACAAATGAATCGAACTCTGAAACAACGGCTTGCCAAATATCACCAAGAAGGAACACCATGGCCCCAGGCACTACCAATAGTGCTATGTAGCATTAGGACAACCCCGAACAGAACTACAGGTCTAAGCCCATTTGAAATTATAACAGGAAGACCCATGTCGCTGCCAGGAACTATTGATTTACGGAAAGCTGATGTTCACTTAATGAGTGACACTTTGTTATCATACTGTCAGAACCTAACCAATGCTATTAGTTCTGTTTCCCGATAGGTATCAGCAGCTTGGGTAATCCACCCGAAGGAGGACACGACATCATCCCGGGAGTCTGGATGTATGTGAAAAAGTTGCATAAAGAACCTTTGGGTGCCAAGTGGGAGGGACTTTATCAAGTGTTATTTACCACCCAGGCAGCTGTTAAAGTCCAAGGAAAGAAAGCCTGGATCCACGCTTCACACGTTAAACGAGCACCCGTAACTGAAGCTGAAATCTAATAAGGACAATTACTTTTTGTGAAAATGTATAAGTTTACTGTATTATTGATTGTAGGTATTCTAGGCATAGGCCTACTTCTTACTAGCCGACCCTCTGCACCAAAGGGAAATAGTAGGGTAGCAAGGGAATTACATGTAAATACCTTTTTATATATGTCATACATTTATGCCAAACAAGGTAACATTTCTAGTTGTTGGGTGTGTGCGCATATTCCTATTCACTCAAAGGGAGGGATTCCCTTGAGGCCAGTTCCCTTGAATATCTTGGAAATGGCTGAGTGGATAATTAATCAAAACAAAACAGGCAATGCGTTTCAGGATACGGAAAACTGGACACGTAAATGGAAGTCAGCAGGTTACAATCTGACTACCTTTGAAGGGGGATACCAACCGTGCTACAATAATTCCAAACGGCCCCCATTTTTTGTTATCACTAATACAACGGGAATAGGAAGACCGGGGGAATCGGTCTGTCTGATTAGAAACACCAAAGGAGGCCAAAATATGGGGTATAGTAACTGCTCCCGAAATTATAATATAATCAAGCCACGGAACCGTCCAAACTGGGCCGATGTGGGATTTTTTAACGTAACGGGGATTATGAATAAAACAGATGGAAAAGCCTGGACAGGCCCCGGAGTGTTGCTGACAAAGAAACAGCTAACATTCATTGCCTATAATGCACCTATTGGGTGTCTGGCCACAAGGCCTACCCTTGGTTGCCCCAAAATTGGACGGGATCCTGCTATTTAGCCTACATTGTGCCTTATATGTATCATATAAAGTCACTGTCGGAACATTTACACCGTGCTAAAAGAGCTATCACAGAAATAAGAGGTTCTTTGCCATTCTGATCCCCAGGTATGGGACCGCCAGACTGGCAAGGGAATCCATTAACATGGCATCCGTTGTGGAACGGGTAGCCAATGATACCTCAGAGGCCCTAGTTAAAATCAATGCAGAAATGGTAGCAATCCGCACAGTAGCCCTACAGAATAGACTGGCCCTTGATTACATCCTGGCTGAAAAGGGAGGTACTTGCACCCTACTCGGAACTGAGTGTTGCACATATATCCCAGATAGCTCCGAAGAAATTACCCACTTAGCGGAGCATATCCAAAAGGAGGTAGAAAAACTTAAGCAACCCCCATCATTCACTTTGTGGAGTGGAGCCACTGAATGGCTAGGTTCAATAGGAACTTCATTGGTGGAAGGCTTAATTCTATTTGTTGTAATTATTTTACTTTTATATTGTTTGTTTATGTTGATTAAATGTTGTTGCGACCAGGCGGCTGTAGCTGCTGTCCCGCAGGTGAAACACCTTGCAGGTCCCAGCAGACCATCTGTACGTGGCACAGGGGTATGTTATGCTTAAGGGAAGGTTGTTTACTGGTTGAATTAAGATATTGATTTGGATTCAATTGGAATAAGGTTAATTAACCTACTAAAACCGATGGAACTCGGGTTGGTGTAAATTTGTGTGGAAGCTACTAGTTCGGACATGTGGCGAAACATATCCACAAATTTTAGAAGGAAACTCTATTAACATATATAAAATTATTTTGTAGAATGTTTAACCAGTGATACCTGATGTTTTATGATTCAGTTTGTGAAAGAATCAAAGGGGGATTGATAGAGAATTCAAGCTCTGCAGCCAGGCTGCAGTTTTGAAAAAACACAGACCACATTGCATTAAGTCATCAATCAACTTGACATTTTAGGACCTTGGGTCGCAAGCCAATTAAAAGGTTAAAAGACTATTAATTGAGCCAATAAGGTCAAAGAAGGCGAGTTCTTTACTGTAAATTGAACCCGGTATAAAGTACAGCCATTTTGGCCATGAAGGACAAAGACCTGGCTTGAAGCCAAGAGCTTATTACTGCTGCTAAAATAAAGTGACATTAAAACTACAATCGGAGTTCGTATTTCATTGGAAATTAAGAGATCCAACCCCCCCCCCCTAGTCTATCTCACCTCCCAGTCTGTCTCAACCCCTACAGTGATCTCACTCTCTCTCCCCCACCCGCCTCTCAGGCTGGCAGCCTCTCGACAGTGTCTCTCGGGGGACGGGGGTGGGGGGGGCAGATTGACAGCCGCGCGCGCGTGCGCACAACTTGGGAGCCCAAGATTCCCAAGTCGATAGGCCTCCTCTGCCGGACACCGCCCACTCCACTTCGTTCTCGCACCGCTTTGACGCCGCCGCCATGGAGCACCCGAAAACCGCAGGAGCGCGCACTAGCGGCATTCCGGCGGTTGAAAAAGACGCAACTGCCGAAACACCGCTAAGGATCAGGCGGGGGCGATTTAAAAGGAAAATCCAACCCTCTATCTCTAGAAATAAACCCTAGTGCTTGGTCTGCTTTTTTTTTTATGCCCTTGCTGACCTGTGTCGCAACTTTTAGTGATTTGTGTATTTGTACTCCCCTTTTTTCCTCTACCCCACCTAGGCTCACATCCTCCAAGCAATAAGTAACCTCCCTATTCTTCCTACCAAAATGTAATACCTCACATTTATCTGTGTTGAACTTCATTTGCCAATTATATGCCCATTCTGCAAGTTTATTAATGTCCTCCTGTAATTTGTTCCAGTCCTCTTCAGTAATGACTATCACCCCCAATTTGGTGTTATCCGCAAATTTAGAAATTGTGTTTTAGATTCCAAAGTCTAAATCGTTAATATAAATTGTGAACAACATTGGTCCCAGCACTGTTCCTTGTGGAACACCACTACCCACCTTCTGCCACTGGGAATAGCTACTTTTTAGCCCTATTCTCTGCGTTCTGTCTTGAAGCCAGCTAACTATCCATTCTGCTACTTGTCCCCTGACTCCGCATTGTCTGACCTTGTTCACCAGTCTATTATGGGGTCATATCAAAAGCCTTTTGAAAATCTAGATACGTTACATCTACTGCATAATGATGCATCTGAAACATCTATGATGCAATCTCACAAGCCTCGCTTGCCTTCTCTGATCCTTCTCCTCTCCAAGAGACCTGCAAATACAGGAGAATACCCATAACTGGATGCTAAGTTTGCTTTCTAACAACAGCAGCTGTATAAGGAGTCCTGATGAAAGATGCTTAATTAGCTATTATAAAAGGCTATTATAAACATGCTTCAGTGAGTTCCTTTGCCCAACAAGGCTGAAACAGTGCAGAAACAATCAGTTGCAGTAATAACAATGTACCTTTAATAAACAGGACTCCACTGAAGACAGCAAGTCTCCTTAACAACATCCACTTTATGTCGACGTTCAGCTAATTGGGTATTGATCATGCATCCAATTCATATTATGGGAAGCACTCTCATTAACTTAACATTTTAGATTTAATGAGTCTTATGTAGTATTCCTGCACAAGTTCCAAGCATTTAAAGTGCTTCAGGGGTTGCATTTTGTTACGCTCTGTGCATCAGGTGCATGGCAGGTTTCAGGCCTCTGCTGCCAATAACATGGGGAGCAGGTGGTCAATAAACATCAGTGCTTCCAGTTCTGTTATTTTTATTGGCCTCTGTGTGTCTGCCTCTATTCTCCCGCCTGCCCAGCCAACTCATTCCCTGTGGCTGCCTCTTTGCCAGGCTGGTTGAAGTCTGTGCCAGAATGGACTGTGCCCTCCAGTTCATCTTCTTTCAGGCGAGTCCAGGCCTGCATCAAATGGTGAAGGAACAAATACGAGGGACTAACTTACTTGACCTCATCCTCACTGATCTGTTGCAGACATGTCTATCCATGATAGAATTGCCATGTGTGACCACCACTAAGTTCTACTGAAGACAAAGTCTCATCTTCGCAGTGAGGACTCACTGCATCATGCCAGGTTGCATGACCATTGTGCTAAGTTGGATAGGCTAAGGACAGATCCACTAGCCCAAATCTGGGCATCCATCATACAATGTGGGCCATCAGCAGCAGAATTGTATATCTTCACAATCTGTAACCTCATGGCTCAACATATTATCCATCCCCAATCCTGCATCACTATCAAACCAGGAGACCACCTTTCTCAATGGGGAGTTTAGAAGAGCGTGCCAGCAGGAGCAATAGGCATACCTTAGAATGAAGCTACAACAGAACTACCTGCATGTTAAACACCAAAAGCAGCACGTTATAAACACAGCACCGTGCTCCCACAACCAATGGATCAGTGCTACCATACTGTAATCTGACGACGCTGAATCGAGAATGGTGCTGAACAGTCAAACAACTAATGAGAGGAGGAAAGAAAGACTTGCAGTTATATAGAGCCTCTCATGACCTCTGGATGTCCCAAATTGCTTTACAGCCATTGAAATAGTTTTAAAGTGCACTGTAGTAATGCAGCCAATTTGCACACAGAAAGCTCTCACAAACAGCAATGTGATAATGACCAGATAATCTATTTTTGTTATGTTGATTGAGGAATCACGAGGATAACTCCTATGCTCTTCTTCAAAGTAGTGCCATGGAAACATTTATGTCTACCTGAGAGAACATCTCATCCGAAAGACAGTACCTCTGCACTACACTAGAGTGTCAGCCTAGGTTTTGTGCTCTTGAGTGGGATTTGAACTCACAACCTTCTGACTCAAGGGCGAGTGCTGCCAACTGAGCCATGGCTTCATGTCTATGAACATCCCCATCCTCAACAATGGTGGAGCCCAGCACATGAATGCAAGAGACAAGACTGTCTCACCTCCCTCTCCTCCTTGAAGGTTCTCCCTAAAGCCGACACCTCTTTGACCAAGTTTCATCACCCCTTCTAATATCTCCTTAATTGGCTCAGTGCTCATTTTTTCTTTACACCTCTGTGAAGTGTCATGGGTCATTTTTTCTATGTTAAAGGTACTATATAAATGCAGCCTGCTTTTATTGCTGTGTTGGTACAGGAAAACGGGAGCATTCATTCTAATGAATTTAAGGATTAAAATAAAATAATAACACCCAAATTCCTTCAACAATAGATACAGGCATCTATTCGGCGTGAACTTAAATTTTTAGAGTGCGTTATTCCGGACTATTCCAAAAATTGCAGGTAGAATTCCCAATACCTCCAGTAATGCAGTAACACCCTTTTATAGAGTGTCAGTGTGTTTTAATATGCCAGTCTTTAAGAAATTATTATTTTATTAGTTCCACTAGTTGATCCAACATCCATATGGCTCAGTATTTCTTGGTATGTATTTCTTTGTTAATCTTAATTTTGCAAGCTAGCTTTTTAAAAGATTTATTCATTTTGATAATACAGGCATTGGGTAGCATGAGTGAACTCAGGCATGTAAGTGGTGTGGGATCCACTGACAAGAACAACTGACATCACTGAGCCTGAGAAGATTTATACCCGAGACCCAAATTTGTAGTCGGGAGCAGGAGTTCGGGAAGTCGGAGAGGCCTATAAAAGGCCCGAGCGGGAGTTCGAGCAGCGGCAGTCGGGAACGGGAGTTCGGGGAGTCGGTGAGGCCTATAAAAGGCCCGAGCGGGAGTTCGAGCAGCGGCAGTCGGGAGCGGGAGTTCGGGGAGTTGGAGAGGCCTATAAAAGGCCCGAGCGGGAGTTCGAGCAGCGGCAGTCGGGAACGGGAGTTCGGGGAGTCGGTGAGGCCTATAAAAGGCCCGAGCGGGAGTTCGAGCAGCGGCAGTCGGGAACGGGAGTTCGGGGAGTCGGTGAGGCCTATAAAAGGCCAGAGCGGGAGTTCGAGCAGTGGCAGTCGGGAGCGGGAGTTCGGGGAGTTGGAGAGGCCTATAAAAGGCCCGAGCGGGAGTTCGAGCAGCGGCAGTCGGGAGCGGGAGTTCGGGGAGTTGGAGAGGCCTATAAAAGGCCCGCGCAGGAGTTTGAGCAGCGGTAGTTGGGAGCAAGCCTGTTCAGGGGCAGAAGGTAAACAAAGCAGTAGAAAGAAATCAAAAGGTGACATCACAACCAAGCGGGTAAGTGATTGGCTTGTGGATTGGTGAGTACTTAATCTTTTTTTCTTCTTTTTATTTCGTTATCAGTAGGTAACCTTTAACATTGTTGCCAAATTAGGTTAATCTAAGGGTTAAGTCATGGCAGGAGAGCTTGGACACGTGTCATGCTCCTCCTGTGCTATGTGGGAACTCAGGGACGCTTCCAGTGTCCCTAACGACTACATGTGCGGCAAGTGTATCCTGCTGCAGCTCCTGACAGACCGCATTGTGGCACTGGAGCTGCGGGTGGATTCACTCTGGAGCATCCACGATGCTGAGGATGTCATGAATAGCACGTTTAGTGAGTTGGTCATGCCGCAGGTAAAGGTTACACAGACAGATAGGGGATGGGTGACTAAGAGGAAGAGCAGTAGAAGGAAGATAGTGCAGGGATCCCCTGCGGCAATCTCCCTCCAAAACAGACACACCATTTTGGGTACTGTTGGGGTGATGACTCATCAGAGGAGGGCAGCAGCAGCCAAGTTCATGGCACTGTGGGTAGCTCTGCTGCACAGGAGGGCAGGAAAAAGAGTGGGAGAGCTATAGTGGTAGGGGATTTTATTGTAAGGGGAATAGATAGGCGTTACTGTGACCGCAATCAAGACTCCAGGATGGTATGTTGCCTCCCTGGTGCAAGGGTCAAGGATGACTCGGAGCAGCTGCAGGACATTTTGGAGGGAGAGGATGAACAGCTAGTTGTCGTGGTGCATATAGGTACCAACGATACAGGTAAAAAACGGGATGAGGTCCTACAAACTGTATTTAGGGAGCTAGGAGTTAAATTAAAAAGTATGACCTCAAAGGTAGTAATCTCAGGATTGCTACCAGTGCCACGTGCTAATCAGAGTAGGAATGACAGGATAGCTAAGATAAATACGTGGCTTGAAGAAGGGAGGGATTCAAATTCCTGAGACATTGGAGCCACTTCTGGAGGAGGTGGGACCAGTACAAACTAGACGGTCTGCACCAGAACCAATGTCCTTGGGGGAGTGTTTGCTAATGCTGTTGGGGAGGGGTGAAACTAAAATGGCAGGGGGATGGGAACCTATGCAGGGAGACAGAGGGAAGTAGAATGGGGGCAAAAGCAAAAGATAGAAAGAAGAAAAGTAAAAGTGGAGGGCAGAGAAACCCAAGGCAAAAATCAAAAAGGGCCACATTACAGCAAAATTCTAAAGGGGCAAAGTGTGTTAAAAAGACAAGCCTGAATGCTCTGTGCCTCAATGTGAGGAGTATTCGTTAAGGTGGACGAATTAACTGCGCAGGCTGCAATTAACGAATATGATATAATTGGCATCACAGAGACATGGCTTCAGGTTGACCAAGGCTGGGAACGCAACATCCAGGGGTATTCAACATTCAGGAAGGATAGACAGAAAGGAAAAGGAGGTGGGGTAGCGTTGCTGGTTAAAGAGAAAATTAACGCAATAGTAAGGAAGGACATTAGCTTGGATGATGTCGAACCTGTATGGGTGGAGCTGCGGAATACCAAAGGGCAGAAAACGCTAGTGGGAGTTGTGTACAGAACAGCAAACAGTAGTAGTGAGGTTGGGGACTGCATCAAACAAGAAATTAGGGATGCGTGCAATAAAGGTACAGCAGTTATAATGGGCGGCTTTAATCTACATATAGATTGGGCTAACCAAACTGGTAGCAATACGGTGGAGGAAGATTTCCTGGAGTGTATTAGGGATGGTTTTCTAGACCAATATGTCGAGGAACCAACCAGGGAGCTGGCCATCCTAGACTGGGTATTGTGTAATGAGAAGGGACTAATTAGCAATCTTGTTATGCGAGGCCCCTTGGGGAAAAGTGACCATAATATGGTAGAATTCCTTACTAAGATGGAGAGTGACAAATTTAATTCGGAAAATAGGGTCCTGAACTTAAGGAAAGGTAACTTCGATGGTATGAGGCGTGAATTGGCTAGAATAGACTGGCAGAGGATACTTAAAGGGTTGACGGTGGATAAGCAATGGCAAACATTTAAAGATCACATGGATGAACTTCAGCAAATGTACATCCCTGTCTGGAGTAAAAGTAAAACGGTGAAGGTGGCTCAACCGTGGCTAACAAGGGAAATTAAGGATAGTGTTAAAGCCAAGCAAGAAGCACATAAATTGGCCAGAAAAAGCAACAAACCTGAGGACTGGGAGAAATTTAGAATTCAACAGAGGAGGACTAAGGGTTTAATTAAGAGGGGGAAAATAGAGTATGAGCAGAAGCTTGCAGGGAATATAAAAACTGACTGCAAAAGCTTCTATAAATATGTGAAGAGAAAAAGATTAGTAAAGACAAATGTAGGTCCCTTGCAGTCAGATTCAGGTGAAATTATAATGGGGAACAAAGAAATGGCAGACCAATTGAACCAATACTTCGGTTCTGTCTTCACGAAGGAAGATACAAATAACCTTCCGAAGGTACTAGGGGACAGTGGGTCGAGTGAGAAGGAGGAACTGAAGGATATCCTTATTAGGCGGGAAATTGTGTTAGGGAAATTGATGGGATTGAAGGCCGATAAATCCCCGGGGCCTGATAGTCTGCATCCAGGAGTGCTCAAGGAAGTGGCCCTAGAAATAGTCGATGCATTGATGATCATTTTCCAACAGTCTATCGACTCTGGATCAGTTCCCATGGACTGAAGGGTAGCTAATGTAACACCATTTTTTTTAAAAGGAGAGAGAGAGAAAATGGGAAATTATAGACCGGTTAGCTTGACATCAGTAGTGGGGAAAATGTTGGAATCGATCATGAAGGACGAAATAGCAGCGCATTTGGAAAGCGGTGACAGGATCGGATCAAGTCAGCATGGATTTATGAAAGGGAAATCATGCTTGACAAATCTTCTGGAATTTTTTGAGGATGTAACTAGCAGAGTGGACAAGGGAGAACCAGTGGATGTGGTGTATTTGGACTTTCAGACGTCTTTTGACAAGGTCCCATACAAGAGATTGTTGTGCAAAATCAAAGCACATGGTATTGGGGGTAATATACTGACGTGGATAGGGAACTGGTTGGCAGACAGGAAGCAGAGAGTCAGGATAAACGGGTTCTTTTCAGAATGGCAGGCAGTGACTAGTGGGATGCCGCAGGGCTCAGTGCTGGGACCCCCGCTCTTTACAATATACATTAATGATTTGGATGAAGGAATTGAGTGTAATATCTCCAAGTTTGCAGATGACATTAAACTGGGTGGCAGTGTGAGCTGTGAGAAGGACGCTAAGAGGCTGCAGGGTGACTTGGACAGGTTAGGTGAGTGGGCAAATGCATAGCAGATGCAGTATAATGTGGATAAATGTGAGGTTATCCATTTTGGGGGCAAAAACACGAAGGCAGAATATTATCTGAATTGCGGCAGACTAGGAAAAGGGGAGGTACAATGAGACCTGGGTGTCATGGTTCATCAGTCACTGAAAGTGGGCACGCAGGTACAGCAGGCGGTAAAGAAGGCAAATGGTATGTTGGCCTTCATAGCTAGGGGATTTGAATAGAGAAGCAGGGAGGTCTTACTGCAGTTGTACAGGGCCTTAGTGAGGCATCACCTGGAATATTGTGTTCAGTTTTGGTCTCCTCGTCTGAGGAAGGACGTTTTTACTATTGAGGGAGTGCAGCGAAGGTTCACCAGACTGATTCCAGGGATGGCTGGGCTGTCATATGAGGAGAGACTGGATTAACTGGGCCTTTATTCACTGGAGTTTAGAAGGATGAGAAGGGAACTCATAGAAACATATAAGATTCTGACGGGACTGGACAGGTTAGATGCGTCAAGAATGTTCCTGATGTTGGGAAAGTCCAGAACCAGGGGACATAGTCTTAGGATAAGGGGTAGGCCATTTAGGACTGAGATGAGGAGAAACAGCTTCACTCAGAGAGTTGTTAACCTGTGGAATTCCCTGCCGCAGAGAGTTGTTGATACCAGTTCACTGGATATATTCAAGAGGGTGTTAGATATGGCTCTTATAGTTAAGGGGATCAAGGGAAATGGAGAGAAAGCAGAAAAGGGGTACTAAAGGAATGATCAGCCATGATTTTATTGAATGGCGGTGCAGGCTCGAAGGGCCGAATGGCCTACTCCTGCACCTATTTTTCTATGTTTCTATCACATGGATGAACTTCAACAATTGTACATCCCTGTCTAGAGTAAAAATAAAACGGGGAAGGTGGCTCAACCGTGGCTAACAAGGGAAATTAAGGATAGTGTTAAATCCAAGGAAGAGGCATATAAATTGGCCAGAAAAAGCAGCAAACCTGAGGACTGGGAGAAATTAAAAATTCAGCAGAGGAGGACAAAGGGTTTAATTATGAGGGGTGTAATGTCTCTGCACTGTATTATAAAGTCACACGAGGCATATACTGCAGACAAGGTCACTCATGACCTGCACCTTTATTCCCAGGACCAAGGAGTCCTGAGCCTGCGTGGAACCTCCCTTTAAGTACCTGGCTGACCAGGTGAGGAGTGTCTCCCACAAGTTCACCCCCTGTGGTCAAGGTGTGTATTTCACAGTTGTATACAGTGTACAGTGTTGTTACATATTGTTACAGTTATGTGAAGGCTACAAACATGACAAGGGGGAAAATAGAGTATGAGAGGAAGCTTGCTGGGAACATAAAAACTGACTGCAAAAGCTTCTATAGATATGTGAAGAGAAAAAGATTAGTGAAGACTAATGTAGGTCCCTTGCAGTCAGATTCAGGTGAATTTTTAATGGGGATCAAAAAAATAGCAGACCAATTGAACCAAGACTTCGGTTCTGTCTTCACGAAGGAAGATACAAATAACCTTCCGAAGCTACTAGGGGACAGTGGATCTAGAGAGAAGGAGGAACTGAAGGAAATCCTTATTAGGTGGGTAATTGTGTTAGGGAAATTGATGGGATTGAAGGCCGATAAATCCCCGGGGCCTGATAGTCTGCATCCCAGAGTTCTTAAGCAAGTGGCCCTAGAAATAGTGGATGCATTGGTGATCATTTTCCTACAGTCTATCGACTCTGGATCAGTTCCTATGGACTGGAGGGTAGCTAATGTAATACCACTTTAAAAAAAAAGGAGGGAGAGAGAAAATGGGAAATTATAAACCGGTTAGCCTGTGGGGAAAATATTGGAATCAATTATTAAAGATGAAATAGCAGCGCATTTGGAAAGCAGTAATAGCATCAGTTCAAGTCAGCATGGATTTATGAAAGGGAAATCATGCTTGACAAATCTTCTAGAATTTTTTGAGGATATGGACAAGGGAGAACCAATGGATGTGGTACATTTGGACTTTCAAAAGGCTTTTGACAAGGCACCACACAAGAGATTGGCGTGCAAAATTAAAGCACATGGTATTGGGGGTAATGTACTGATGTGGATTGGGAACTGGTTGGCAGACAGGAAGAAGAGGGTCTGGATAAATGGGTGCTTTTCAGAATGGCAGGCAGTGACTAGTGGGGTGCCACAGGGTTCAGTGCTGGGACCCAGCTATTTACAATATACATTAATGATTTGGATGAAGGAATTGAGGGTAATATCTCCAAGTTTGCAGATGACACTAAGCTGGGTGGCGGTGTGAGCTGTGAGGAGGATGCCAAGAGGCTGCAGGGTGACTTGGACAGGTTAGGTGAGTGGGCAAATGCATGGCAGATGCAGTACAATGTGGATAAACACGAAGGCAGAATATTATCTGAATGCCGGCAGATTAGGAAAAGGGGAGGTGCAACGAGACCTGGGTGCCACGGTACATCAGTCATTGAAAGTTGGCATATAGGTACAGCAGGCGGTGAAGAAGGCAAATGGTATGTTGGCCTTCATAGCGAGGGGATTTGAGTATAGGAGCAGAGAGGTCTTGCTGCAGTTGTACAGGGCCTTGGTGAGGCCTCACCTGGAATATTGTGTTCAGTTTTGGTCTCCTAATCTGAGGAAGGGCGTTCTTGCTATTGAGGGAGTGCAGCGACGGTTCACCAGACTGATTCCCGGGAGGGCAGGACTGACATATGAGGAGAGACTGGATCGACTGGGCCTGTATTCACTGGAGTTTAGAAGGATGAGGGGGGATCTCATAGAAACATATAAAATTCTGACGGGACTGGACATGTTAGATGCAGGAAGAATGTTCCCGATGTTGGGGAAGTCGAGAACCAGGGGACACAGTCTAAGGATAAGGGGTAAGCCATTTAGGACTGTGATGAGGAGAAACTTCTTCACTCAGAGAGTGGAATTCTCTACTGCAGAGAGTTGTTGATACCAGTTCATTGGATATATTCAAGAGGGAGTTAGATACGGCTAAAGGGATCAAGGAGTATGGAGAGAAAGCAGGAAAGGGGTACTGAGGTGAATGCTCAGCCATGATCTTGTTGAATGGCGGTGCAGGCTCGAAGGGCCGAATGGCCTACACCTGCACCTATTTCCTATGTCTATGTTTCTACATAACATGGGCAATGAGGAAGGAAATGTTGAGTTGTGTAGGTTTAAGCTAGTTTAGCTGTCGTTTGTTTTGCACTATGGCTGCAGTGTGTACCATCTGCAAGATGCACTGCAGCAACTCGCCAAGGCTTCTTCGACAGCACCTCCCAAACCTGCGACATCTACCACCTGGAAGGATAAGGGCATAGGAACACCACCACCTCCAATTTCCCTTCCAAGTCACTTACCATCCTGACTTGGAAATATGTCACCGTTCCTTCATCATCGCTGAGTTAAAAGCCTGGAACTCCCGATCGAACAGCACTGTGGGAGTACCTTCAACACACAGACTGCAGCGGTTCAAGAAGACATCTCACCATTACCTTCTCAAGGGCAATTAGGGATGAGCAATAAATGCTGGTCTTGCCAGCAATGACTGCATCCCGTGAATGAACAAAGAAAAAATATAGGATGCAGCGATTGTACTGTTCGATGGGTTGCCAAAGAATAATGTTTGGCGAGGCTATTATGGCAGGCATATTGAAGGAGTAGAGGGATTAGTAGGCACAGTATGTGAAGGGAGTATCAGTCCATTCATGGGAAAGGTTATCATTCTTGAGTACCTGAATTAGTTGGTAATAACTGCAATATTGTTCAAGCAGATTGGTCTTGGGAAATCCTACTTCAGAGTGATTTCTTGAAATGAGTATAAGTAGCTTTAAGTTCCCCCACCCACCCCTGCCAAAAAAAGAGAAGTCAAGAATGTATTGCTATCAGCACAGGAACTAGTGCCATTTATTTCTATTTATAAAGCCCAAATGTTAAATTTGGCTGCATACAGTGAATTATTGTTAAACTGCTGCAGTATCATACACAAAACAGAGCATGAAATATAGGGTGATTTCTCCTGACTGAGCAAAGTAAAAGAAAAAAAATACAACAACAACAACTCATATATATATATATCTAGAGAGAGCACATTTAACGTAGGAAAACATCTCAAGGTGCTTCACAGGTGCGTTGGCAATCATAATTTAACACTGAGTCACATAATGAGATATTGGGGCAGATAGGTCATAGAGGTATGTTTTAAGGAGTGTTTTAAAGGAGGAAAGAGAGGTAGAGAGGTGGAAAGGTTTAGTGAAGGAATTCCAGAGCCGAGGCAGCTGTAAGCACGGCCGCCAATGGTGGAGCGATTAAAATCAGGAATGCGCAAAAGCCCAGAATTGGAGGAGCACTGATAGCTCAGAGGGTTGGAGGGTTGGAGGAGGTTCCTGAAATAGAGAGGGGTGAGGCCAGGGAGGGATTTGAAAACAAGGATGAGAATTTTAAAACTGAGATGTTGCTTAACTGGGAGCCAATGTAGGTGAGCGAGCACAAGGATGATGGGTGAACGGGATTTGGTGCGAGTTAGGACACAGGCACCAGAGTTTGGGATGCATTTATAGAGGGTAGAAGATGGGAGGCCAACCAGGAATAGGTGGAATAGTCAAGTTTAGAGGTAACAAAGGCATGGACGAAAGTTTCAGCAACAGATGTACTGGGGCAGGGTGGAATCATGCAATGTTACGGAGGTGGAAATAGGTTGTCTTAGTGATGGCGCAGATATGTGGTCAGAAGCTTATCTCGGGTCAAATACGACATAGAGGTTGTGAACTGTCTGGTTCAGTCTCAGACAGTTGCCAGGGAGAGGGATGGAGTTGCTGGCTGGGGAACGGAGTTTGTGGTGGGGACTGAAGACAACGGCTTTGGTCTTCCCAATGTTTAGTTGGAGGAAATTTCTGCTCATTCTGTACTGGATGTTGGACAAGCAGTCTGACAATTTAGAGACAGTTGAGAGAGGTGGTGGCGAGATACAGCTGAGTGTTGTCAGCGTACATGTGGAAACAGACACTGTGTTTTCAGATGACATCGTCAAGGGGCAGCATGTAGATACGAAATAGACGGGGGCCAAGGATAGATCCTTGGGGGGCACCAGAGGTAACGATGCGGGAACATGAAGAGAAGCCATTGCAGGTGATTCCCTGGCTACAACTGGCTAGATAAGAATGGAAGCAGGTGGGTGTCATCCTAAATCAGCTGGATGACGGTGGAGTGGCACAGAAGCACCAGTTAACACCCCTTCCCTGTTAAAATCAGGAGTTTGCATTGTCTTTAATAGAGTAGAGGGCAGTTGATGAAACATAAAAAAAGGCATCAAGTTGCAGTACCATCAGTAATAATGGAGGTGGTAAGAGCGGGATGTTAAAATCCAATCCTCTGTTTGAACATGGATAAACAGCATTCATCAGGGCATTGACAATATCCAGCAGCAGTGTGATGTAGGTGTGATGTAGTGGTTATAGTGTCATGGGAAATGGTGGAGAGCTACAGCTTGGTGTTAGTAACATACATACTTCAACCTCCAGAGCGAGCTGCTCCAAGTGTGCAATGATTTTGAGATGGGCGACTGGGTGACGTCATCAAAACCCCGGTCACCGTTTTGGAGTGTGGGCAGGAACATCGGTAGGGCCCAGGTACAGAGGAGTGGATAGGTCAGGGCGGATGAGCGGCGAGTGTTTGTGGCGAGATGCGGTGAATGTTTATGGCGGAGGAGCGGTGAGAGATCGTGGCAGAGGTGTGACAGATGAGGGTACGAGGCCCAGAAGAGGCGAGGGCCCAGGGGCAGCACAGGCCAGCCCACACTGCGACATGTGTGCGCACTAGGTCCGTGCAGCAGAGCAGGTCTCCAGTCGTCTTGGTTAATCCGTGCCACTGGACCAAGACCTAGCTCTGTCAAGCCCGTGTGGTGGCTGATGTGCAACGGTCACCACATGTTAAAAAAATCCACGCACCGGCATCTTCCACCCTTCAATTGGAGTTCAGGACTGGAACATCGGGTCCTTCATCGAAACACCTGTGAACTTGTGGAAGCAAGTCATCCTCATTTGAGGGACCGCCTATGATGATGATGATGATGATGATGTAATTGTATCTTGTCCAAAGTGTATATAAAGAGCTGCACCTTCCATGAAGGGACTACCTAAAGCTATTATTTCAATGAGTGTTGCTGTCATATGTTGGATAGAAAGAACATCAAGAAATCATTAGTCATGTTGAATAGAAGAACATAATGGGAGATGGAGATGTATCCGAACATCGCAATCATTACTGCTTGGTTAGATCGACCCATTCAGTTTGTCTTTACCTGCCTTTATTATTGCAAACTGAATTTGTTTTACACACTTCAAGAAGATTCATTCAAAATTAAGGATCTATTCATTATATTCGTCTTATAGCTGCACAGATTTCCAGTCTCAAACACGTATTTCCTGTTGTCACGTTTTTGTCACACTTTTTTACTAATTTTCCTCTGATGCGAATTCCTATGTTCATATTTATAATTGTACTTCTGCTATAAACCTATCACACTGTAATTACACACTCCCACCAGTGATAGCACTGTAGCACCTCAGTTTGGCATCTCACAGCGTCTCAGCCTGTACTGCAAAGAAACTCCTCTGCTCCAACCAAGTCTACTTCTCTGCTTGTTATATTGCTGAAAATTTTGCTATTTAACTGTAAATAATATAAAATCAGATTAATTGTATGACTTTAAAAGAAGGACTGACCCTACTCTAACCCCACATCCCCGTTGCACATGGGGAGTCTTCACTCCCATGTGCAACACTTTGTAAAATTGACTAAAATATTAAAATATGAGACCAGTTATTTTTAACTTTAAAAAAGCTATGTTTAAACAATCATTTATCCATGTGTTTGTACATTATAACAGAGATACAACTGTGATATTTTCTTTACAACATCATAAACACACACATACACAAGATGGCTCCACAGGAAATTGTCATGTGATCTTGTCACGTGATCCTTTTATTATATACATCATTAGTTGCATTACCACAGTAGTCCACTAGGTGGAGCAGTAGTCCATTAGGAGGAGCTCTATATTACACTTTTCCCTCCTTAATGAAAAAGTAATCATAACAAAATAATCATCATACATAACTTGCATGGTTATACACAACAAAAGATATTTTTCCATATTTACAAATCAAACTTAACCACTTGTTTTCTGTTTCGAAGAGGATGCCTTCATTCTCAAACAGGACTTTCCAAACTTGGTATCGAACTTAAACTCATTCTAAGCTAATCCTGAGAAGAATTTTTCTCCAAGGGCAACCCTTAATCTGCATTTTGATTCTCTACAACTTCAAACTGTTTGTCTGCCTGACTCGGACTCAGACTAAAAATATGGCTTTATCTTGGACTTGTTTCTAGTATATCTGATGTAGTATTTGCTATTGGTACTCTACTTGTAACAAGACTATCTGACTCATCAGAAATAATCGAATCATACCAGCTTTCAACTCCTTCCACATCTGTAGGTAAAATATGATCAATGTGACCAAACCTAACCTGTCCATGATCAAACATCTTGACCAAATATGTGCGAGGACCATATATCTTCACTATTCTTTCTGGTAACCACTTTAATCATTTATGGTGATGGTTCTTCACTCTAACAATCTGATTCAATTTCACACTTCTCTCTCTTACCCTACCTCTATCATGATTCTCTTTCTGTCTCAATTGTTTCTCTTCTACTGACTGTGCCAAATTTGAGTTTAACAACGAGAACCTGGTTCGTGGCTGTCGTTTGAGAAACAACTCTACTGGTGTTCTACCAGTAGTTGTATGAGGAGTATTACAATAAGTAATTAGAAAATTTGCCAGTTTGTGGTCTAATGACAACTACCATTTCTTTGGATTTGGATCCAACATTTGCTTGATGAGGGTATGTTTTACAATTTGTACTGTGTGCTCTGCTGCACTATTTGAAGTAGGATGGTACGGTGGAACCTTGGTATGTTTCACACCATTTCTGCTCATGAACAGTGCAAATTCTTCTGAACAAAATTGCGGCCCAGTATCAGACTCAATTTCTTAAGGGAGAAATGAAGAAAACAATCTTCGCAAATTGTCTAATGTTTTGCTTGTTGTTATTTTCCACATCGGAAACACCTCTACCCACTTCGAATGACTATCAATTATAATGAACAATTGTTGTCCCTCGAGCTCAGCAAAATCTATATGTAACTTTTGTCACACCCTAGGAGGCCATTTCCATGGTTGTAATTTGTAATGGTACTGATGGTGGTTTTTTGCTTACCGATTGACATGTTGTACACTGACTAACAATGTACTCTATATCTTTATCTAGACCTCGCCACCATACACCATAAGTAACTGTGTGTAAAACTCTTGGTCAAGCACATTCCCAGATGCTGGTCATGAAGATCTCCAAACAATTTGGACCTGAACTTAATTGGAATAACTACTCTTGCACCCCACATGATACAATCTTTATCCACTGACAATTCATTCCTACAAACGAAGTATGGATGAATATCTTCCTCAGATACCTGGTTTGGCCATCCATTTTCTATGTAATCATACACCTTTGACATTACTGGGTCACATTTGATTGCAGTTCATCAATGTATGAAAAATAAAACACTTCTTCTCTATTGGGTGTAACTTGTGATGGGGATGGCAACCTGGACATAGCATCAGCATTACCATCTGACTTAGGTACAATATCAATGGGTGTAGCCCAATTACTTAGATCTACCTTAGAGATAATGTTCTCAGGCTCTAGTCTATTGAATTCTTGCTCAACTTTCTCCTTGAGTGCTTATGGTATGGGAAGTAGCTTGCAGTAATCTGGTCTTGCATCCTCCTGCACTCTGAGACTTGCCTTGAAGCCTTGAGTCGGACTGCCTGTTTCGCGGAACACCTTTGGATCATCCTATGATGCAAATCTCATTTCAACATGAAAAAATCTCATTCCAATCCAGCTTCAATAATCCCAACCAATTTCTACCTATTAAGGCAGGCGTGTCTCCTGCCACTACTATGAAAGACAACCTCTGAAACTGGTCCTTGTATTTCATCAGTACAGTGATACATCCTATCAAAGGGATTTTCTCTCATGAGCAGCCTTGCTGCTCTATCCTCGACTTTTCCAATGGAAAATCATTCAACTTTTTGAGATATAGCCATTCCGGTACTACGCTCATGGATGCACCAGTGTCGATTTCCATGGGTATCCTGATTCCTGCAATGTTGACTTGGATGACGATACTTCACAAATCATTGCTAGGTACCCTTGTGCTCCTGATGACGTGTATCTCCAGAACCTCCTCATCCTGTTGCATCTCTTCAATGCAGTGTCTGGCGATTACTACTTATAGCATTGAGCATCGGTTTACTCTTCAGTCAGTATGCTTTTGCAAAATGCCCTGTTTTCTTGCAGAAGAAACACTCTGCCTTCACATATGAAAAGCTTTGAGTACTGTGTTGTCCCAGGCACTGATAGCCTGACTTCAATATACTGTTACCGTAGCCAATTGCTGAGACCCTGGGACCCAGCTGCCTTATACCTCTAACCTACAGGCGATTCACCTCAGTTGTCTGATGACTGGAAATGTCATGAAATTCTCGGGAGTATTGGTTGGCCATATCTATTGACATAGCTGTCTGACAAGCTAAATCAAAAGTCAAAGTTAGTGGTTATCAACAACTTCCTTCTGATTGCTTCATTTTTCATCCCATAAACACAGCAGTCACGCAATGATCGGTCCTGAAAGTTTCCGAAAAGACAATGAATGGATAGGTTTTTTAAAGCTACAATGTACTCACTGATACTCTCGTCAATGAATTAAGCTCATATATCAAAATGATAACTTTCAGCAATTTCCAGGGGCTCAGGACTGTTGTGCTGTAACCTCCGTCAGTGGCGTGATCGTCGGCTTGACGGGAACAAGCTAATTTTTCAGGGTTTCATACACCTCGGGACCTGCTTCAGTCAGGAAAATAGCCCATTTTCTTTCCAACACTACCCAGTTATGGTTTTCAGCATCGGGGACTTTGATGATACTATTCGCAGTGAAAAACATTTCTAGCCGCTCCACATACCCTCTGAAAGTCTCTCGGTCATGATGGAACTCACCCAAGTGCCTGATTATTCCCATAGGCGCGGCCATCTGGACTCACAGTTCAGCCAAGTGTGCTTGTAATTTACCTTGGATTTTTAGCTGTTCTGCAAAACAACGAACCTCTCACAGTCTCTCCGTTGTTTGGGTGGATGGTCCACTAACAAAAATTTCAGCTAGGGAATCCGATTATCCTATCTTCATCGCCAATGTGATATCTTCTTTACAACATCACAAACACACACATACACAAGATGGTTCTACAGGAACTTATCATGTGACATTGTCACATGATCCTTTTATTATATACACCATTAGTTGCATTACCACAGTAGTCCACTAGGTGGATCAGTAGTCCACTAGTGGATCTCTATATTACAACAACATCAACAGCAGTAACTTGCATTTATATAGTGCCTTTAACATAGTAAAATGTCCCAAGGCACTTTGCAAGAGTGTTATCGGACAAAATTTGACACCGAGCCACATAACGAGATATAGACATAGAAACATAGAAAATAGGTGCAGGAGTAGACCATTCGGCCCTTTGAGCCTGCACCGCCATTCAATGAGTTCATGGCTGAACATGCAACTTCAGTACCCCATCAGGACATGCGACCAAAAGCTTGATCAAAGAGGTAGGTTTTATGGAGTGTCTTAAAGGAGGAGAGAGAGGTTGAGAGACGGAGAGGTTGGTGGAAATTCCAGAGCTTAGTGCCTACACAGCTGAATGCACAGCCGCCAATGTTGGAGCAAAGAAAATCGGGGATGTGCCAGAGGTCAGAACCGGAGGAGTGCACAGATCTTGGAGGAGGTTACAGAGATAGAGTTAGTATATTGGCAAAGAGCTTCCTCTACATTTGCAGACAGATACACAGGAAATCTGGGCACAAACAAATTACGTGACTCAAACGATTGTGGCATTTTGGGAGTACGTGAGTTACGCGTCTAAGTACAATGCACCCAGGTTTCCTCAGTCTTTTACATCCGTCCATCAAGCCCTCAGTTCAAAACGAATCTCCACCCACAAAACTAACCTTGTCCCTGACTCTCAGATGTGAGTGTCTTCGAATTGCACTTGTGCGGGGGTGGAGGTGGGGTGACGGGGATGGTGCAGGGGTGTCTATCAATAATGCAACCGATTTTCAGGTGCAGCAGGAAAGAAAGTAATTTTTCTGGTCTTTTAATTGTAACTTTTTGAGTGTTTTAAAAACAATTATCCCCACTGTGACCTGCTCTGCATGTTCTGTTTCTTTAAATGGATTTTTATGGCAAAGTATAAGTCACAATAAAAATTGTAAAGCTTCTCCAATTGCAGGTTCTTAAACATGTTGTGCCTGATGGGCATGAACGATGGTTAAATGTTTTGAAATCTAAATTTTAAGGCTCATAGAAGAAATATACTGGTGTGAGTTTGGCGTTTCCTTGGGCCTCGATTATTTAGGCTGATCTATGCCTATTTTAAGTTGGGCGTATTCGAATGGGATTGGGAGAATACATTTGTGTAACCTGATACCTGATATCGTTAAACTGGGTGCAGTTTTGGGCCCAATTTCGAGTGCAACTTCTGGATTGCACCCAAGGAGGAAGCTCCAGGGTGTCTTTTGCTTCCTTACTTGCTAACCAGGGAATCATATGTTGCTGGACATCAGCATGCCAAAGAACAGTAAAGAAGCAGAGTTTGTTTCTTTATGTCATTATGTGTAGTTAGTACATAGTACACAGTATTTATCGCACAGAAACAGGCCATTCGGCCCAACGGGTCTACGCTGGTGTTTATGCTCCACACGAGCCTCCTCCCACCTCTCTTCATCTCACCCTATCGGCATATCCTTTTATTCTTTTCTCCCTCATATACTTATCCAGCTGCCCCTTAATTGCATCTATGCTATTCGCCTCAATTACTCAAGTAAAGTTCAAGTCCTTTTGTAAAGAGAAGTTATCCACCCATATTATAAACATATATATAGTATATTGCATTTCAATCTAGAACTTATATGACTCACGGAATGGAATGACTCATTGCATTTTCTTACTACAATTGAAATATCTAGTAACTACCAGGTAACTCATTTCCAATAAGACAGTGAAAGTTTAGTTAACTTCTTGTGAGTGCAATCCAGCCCTCTTTATTTAGGCAATGTTATATTGATTAAACAGAGACATGGGCTAGATTTTCCACTTTTTTTGCATGCTTAACGCCCACTTAACGTCCATTTTACTGCTGAAATGACGTATAAGCCCATATATCGCCCATTTAGCCACAAAATGGAAACTGACGGGTATTTTTCGGAACCTTATCGCCGAGTGTTACTTTCCCCATGTGCGTAACACCGGGGAAAAAATAATACCGCCCGCCCACTTTTTTGGGGCGGAATCATCAGAATGGGCGAAATCAACGCCCATAATATCGCCCAGCTTTAGTTTTCGCACAAAATAACGCCGAGATTCAATAATAACGACCGCCCACTTTTTTTTGTCGTAAAGATCACATTTGCCGATCATGAGATTGCCCAGCGTCACTTTCACCACCACGCACACATATTGCCCACAATATCGCTCACCCAAAAAAGCACCTGGAAAAAGTGGAGCTAACTGGAACTAATCACAGTGTTATGGATGCCATGTTCTAGATCACATGTCACATCCTTTAAAAGGCTGCTCTGCTTCAACCTTGGGGGAGTTCGGATGTACTCTGGAGGTCTTTGGAGGTGATGTGAACATCTGTACAAACATCTTAACCATAGTATGAACTGTTATGTCTTGAATAAAGAATCTGACCAGATACTGTAAGCTTAAAGTAATGTGTGACCATAGTCCTTTATTACAGGTCTCCAGAGTGCCTCTCCAGCCTCTGAGGCCTCCTTATGTACAGGTGCTCCCAAGGGATTGTGGGATCTCTTGGGACTCCAGGGGATGAGTGAGCCCTCTGGTGGTTAAACAAGGTATTTACAGGTTTACATATTTAATAACACACCCACTCCCCCTCCCCCAAGGTCAATAGTGTAACTATTTACAATGTGAGTCTATCTGGGCCTTAGGCAGATTAGGAAAAGGAGAGGTGCAACGAGACCTGGGTGTCATGGTTCATCAGTCATTGAAAGTTAGCATGCAAGTACAGCAGGTGGTGAAGAAGGCAAATGGTATGTTGGCCTTCATAGCTAGGGGATTTGAATATAGGAGCAGGGAGGTCTTACTGCAGTTGTACAGGGCCTTGGTGAGGCCTCACCTGGAACATTGTGTTCTGTTTTGGTCTCTTAATCTGAGGGAGGACATTCTTGTTATTGAGGGAGTGCAGCGAAGGTTCACCAGACTGATTCCCAGGATGGCTGGACTGACATATGAGGAGAGACTGGATCAACTAGGCCTTTATACACTGGAGTTTAGGAGAATGAGAGGGGATCTCATAGAAACATAAAAGATTCTGAATGGACTGGGCAGGTTAGATGCAGGAAGAATGTTCCCGATATTGGGGAAATCCAGAATCAGGGGACACAGACTTAGGATAAGGGGTAGGCCATTTAGGACTGAGATGAGGAGAAACTTCTTCACTCAGAGAGTTGTTAACCTGTGGAATTCCCTACCGCAGAGAGTTGTTGATGCCAGTTCATTGGATTCATTGGATTCATTGGATATATTCAAGATGGAGTTAGATATGGCCCTTACGGCTAAAGGTATCAAGGGGTATGGAGAGAAAGCAGGAAAGGGGTATTGGGGGAAGGTTCAGCCATGATCTTATTGAAGGGTGGTGCAGGCTCGAAGGGCCAAATGGCCTACTCTTGCACCTATTTTCTATGTTTCTATGTTTCTATGTTTCTTCCTTTCCTTGGTTGATCGTCTCGGTGCAAATGCTGGTTTTGGTGAGTCGTTTGTTGGGCCCTCGCTGGGCTGCTGTGCAGCTGGCCTTGCAGGGCTGCTGGGCGTGGTGAGTCATGCTGGGCTGCTGCAGGTGGTAGGCTCTGCTTCATGGTCAACTGCTGGGTCGGTTGCCACTTGTCTATGTGTTGGGGGATTGAAAAAGGTAGAGTCTATTGTGGGTTCTGGATAGTCCGTGAATCTGAATTTGGTTTGGTCCAAGTGTTTTCTGCAGGTGAGTCCATTTGAAAGTTTGACCAGAAACACCCTACTCCCCTCTTTGCCCACGACAGTGCCAGGAAGCCACTTGGGACCTTGTCCATAGTTCAGCACAAATACAGGATCATTAATCTCGATTTCGCATGACACATTTGCGCAATCATGATATGTATTCTGTTGAAGCAGCCTGCTCTCTACCTGTTCGTGTAGATCAGGGTGGATGAATGAGAGCCTTGTCTTATGTGCCCTTTTCATGAGCAGTTCAGCGGGGGGACCACAGTAAGCGAGTGGGGTCTTGTGCGGTAACTAAGCAGGACTCGGGATAGGCGAGTCTGCAGTGAGCCTTCAGTTACCCTCTTCAAGCTCTGCTTGATTATTTGCACTGCTCGCTCTGCCTGATCATTGGATGCTGGTTTAAATGTGGTCGGTGTGACATGTTTGATCCCATTGCGGGTTATGAACTCTTTGAACTCGGCACTGGTGAAGCCCCATTGTCACTCACAAGGACATCAGGCAGGTTGTGCATGGCAAACATTGCCCGCAGGCTTTCAGTCGTGGCAGCGGACGTGCTTGCCGACATGATCTCACATTCAATCAATTTGGAGTACGCATCTACAACCACAAGGAACATTTTTCCCAAGAATGGGCCTGCATAGTCGACAAGGATCCTGGACCACGGTTTGGAGGGTCAGGATCATAAACTTAGTGGCGCCTCCCTGGGTGCATTGCTTAACTGTGAACATGTGTTATATTTGTGCATGCAGGACTCTAAGTCTGCATCGATACCGGGCCACCACACGTGGGATCTGGCTATTGCTTTCATTATTACGATGCCTGGGTGGGTACTGTGGAGATCACGAATGAAAGTGTCCCTGCCTGTTTTTGGCACCACTACCCGATTACCCCATAGGAGGCAGTCTGCCTGTATGGACATTTTGTCTTTGCGCCACTGGTACGGCTTTATTTCTTCCTGCTTCTCCAACGGGACACTAGACCAACTCCCGTGGAGCACACAGTTTTTTACTAAGGACAGTAAGGGGTCCTGGCTCGTCCAGGTTCTAATCTGACGGGCGGTAACAGGTGATTGCTCACTCTTGAATGCTACCATTACCATAACTAAATCTGCGGGCTGTGCCATCTCCACCCCTGTGGTGGGCAATGGCAGCCTACTGAGAGCATCGGCACAGTTTTCTGTGCCTGGCCTATGGCAGATGGCGTAGTTGTATGTGGACAATGTGAACGCCTATCTCTGGATGCGGGCCGATGCATTCGCATTTATCCCCTTGCTTTCAGAAAAGAGGGATATAAGTGGCTTATGGCCGGTTTCCCATTCAAATTTGAGCCCAAACAGATATTGATGCATTTTCTTCACCCCATAAACACACGCTAATGCTTCTTTTTCAATCATGCTGTAGGCCCTCTCAGCCTTGGACAGACTTCTGGATGCATAGCAACCGGTTGCAATTTCCCAGATTCATTAACTTGTTGCAATACACACCTGGCACCGTATGACGACGCATCACATGCTAGTACCAGATGCTTACATGGATCATACAACACAAGCAACTTGTTTGAGCAAAACAGTTTCCTAGCTTTCTCAAAGGCATTTTCTTGGCTTTTACCCCATACCCATTCATCTCCTTTATGCAGTAAAGAGTGCAGTGGTTCTAACAGTGTGCTAAGACCCGGTAAGAAGTTACCAAAGTAGTTCAGGAGTCCTAGAAATGACCGCAGCTCCAACACGTTCTGTGGTCTCGGTGCGTTCTTGATTGCCTCTGTCTTCGAATCGGTGGGCCTGATGCCGTCCGCTGCGATTCTTCTCCCCAAGAACTTCACTTCAGGTGCCAGGAAAACGCACTTTGAGTGTTTTAACCTGAGCCCTACATGATTAAACCGACTAAGAACCTCCTCCAGGTTCTGCAGATGCTCGACGATGTCCCGACCTATAACCAAGATGTCGTCCTGGAAGACCATGGTGTGCGTGACCGACTTCAGCAAGCTTTCCATGTTGGAACATCGCTGCGGCTGATCGAATTCCAAACGGGCATCTGTTATAAATGAAGAGACCTTTGTGCGTGTTGATGCAGGTGAGGCCCTTCGATTATTCCTCCAGCTCCTGCGTCATGTAGGCCGAGGTCAAGTCCAGCTTCGTGAATGTTTTTCCTCCCACCAGCGTCGCAAATAAGTCGTCTGCCTTTGGTAGCAGGTATTGATCCTGCAGGGAGAAACGATTGATAGTTACTTTGTCAACACCACAGATTCTGACGGTGCCGTCTTCCTTGAGGACTGGAACAATCAGACTGGCCCACTTGTTGAATTCGATCGGCGAAATGATGCCCTCTCGTTGCAGCTGGTGCAGCTCGATTTCCATCCTCTCATCATGTACGGTACCGCTCTCACCTTGTGATGGATGGGTCGCGCCCTCGGAATCAAGTGGATTTTTGCTCTTTGGAACTTCCCGATGCCCGGTTCGAACAGTGAGGGGAACTTGTTTAGGACCTGGGCACATGAAGTGTTGCCGACGGACGAGAGCGCTCGGACATTGTCCCAGTTCCAGCGTACCTTTCCCAGCCAGCTCCTGCCGAACAGCGTGGGGCCATCGCCCGGTACCACCCAGAGTGGGAAATTGTGCACCGCTCCATCGTAGGAGAGCTTTACAGTAGCATTGCTGATTATGGGAATCAGTTCCTTTGTGTGTGTTCTCAGTTTAGTACGAATGAGAGTCAGGACTGGCCTTGAGGCCTTGCTGCACCACAATTTATCGAAAGTCTTTTCACTCATTATGGACTGGCTCGTGTCCAGCTCCATTGACACTGGGACTCCATTTAATTCAACCTTCAGCATCATCGGGGGACACCTTGTGGTAAATGTGTGCACCCCATATACCTCTGCCTCCTCAATCTGAGGCTTTGGTTCGTCATGACCCACCATGGATCTGTCCTCCTCTGCAACATGGTGGTTTGCAGGATTAGCAGGGTTTGCAGCTCGCCTGCACACATGTTGGAGGTGTCCTATTGTTCCACAACCCTTGCAAATGTATCCTTTGAAGCGGCATGAATGAAAACGATGATCACCTCCGCAGCGCCAACAAGGTGTTAATGGCCTTGCATTCACCACTCTTGATGGTGGACTCTGAGACATCTGCGGATGTGCAGCTGCAGGCATGTGAGTCCTGCCCTGTACGTTACGATTCGAAAACAACATTACTTTGTTCACAGTACTTGCAGCAGCACTTGTATGCTGAGAGATTTGTTTGGTATTGTCACTGGTGGCGATGAACACCTGGGCTATCGCTATGGGTTTCTCAAGGTTGGGGTCTCTACAGTCAAAAGTTTGCGAAGTATTACTTCATGGCCAATGCCAAGTACAAAGAAGTCCCTGAGCATGTGCTCCAAGTGTCCTTCAAATTCTCAATGTCCTGCAAGGCGCCTTAGCTCGCCACTTCCTGGCCTTCAGACCTCTTCTCCATGTAGAACCGGTACCTTGCCATCAGAACGCTTTCCTTCAGGTTTAGATGCTCCCGGACCAGTGTGCACAAATCATCGTATGACTTCTCTGTGGGTTTCACTGGAATGAGCAGCTTTTTCATGAGGCCATACGTTGGTACTCCACAAACGGTGAGGAGGATCGCCCTTCGTTTGGCAGTGTTCGCTTCTCCTTCCAGCTCGTTGGCCACGAAATATTGGTCGAGTCGCTCCACGAAGGTTTCCCAATCATCTGCCTCCGAAAATTTCTCGAGGATCCCCACGGTTCTCTGCATTGTTGCGGTGGGGTTCGTCATCTGTATCTCGTTGCCAGTTGTTATGTCTTGAATAAAGAATCTGACCAGATACTGTAAGCTTAAAGTAATGTGTGACTGTAGTCCTTTATTACAGGTCTCCAGAGTGCCTCTCCAGCCTGTGAGGCCTCCTTATGTACAGGTGCTCCCAAGGGATTGTGGGATCCATTGGGACTCCAGGGGATGAGCCCTCTGGCGGTTAAACAAGGTATTTACAGGTTTACATGTATAACATGAACGATTGGGATTTAATAGGTGGCTTCGTCGGAACATTCATTCTTTGTGACCAATCGGTGGAAAACAGAGAGCTATTGGAATGGGGCCTGTCCTTTCTCACCCTCGCTTGATGACCAATTACATGCTGCGGACTCAAGATGGGTGAAGGTACACTCCACAGCATTATATGCCCAATGTAAGACTTGCCAGACTGATGAGGAGGACCAGACCTTGCACGCCCCGCAAGTACAGCGAGAAGCGGTCTTACCTCAACTTGCCCGACACCAACTGCCTTCGGAGATTGCGCTTCCACAAAGAGGTTATCATTGAGGTATGCCAGCTCATAAGGGGAAATCTGCAGCCTGCCAGCACCATCAGTGCTGCACTGTCTGTCAAGGTCAAAGTCACCGCGACACTGTCATTCTACATGTCGGGTTGTTTTCAGGCCTCAGCTGGCGGCATTTGCAGTCTGTCTCAGCATGCCACACATCGCTGCATTAGACAGGTCACTGAAGCCCTGTACGCACACAGGAGGGACTTGATCAGCTTCCCTATGATCAGGGAGGCACAGATTGAGAGGGCTCTAGGATTCTCCAGAATTGCAAAC
The DNA here is from genome assembly GCF_044704955.1 of Pristiophorus japonicus. Lineage (NCBI taxonomy): Eukaryota > Metazoa > Chordata > Chondrichthyes > Pristiophoridae > Pristiophorus > Pristiophorus japonicus. The sequence continues at coordinate 314,058,017 of NC_091977.1, forward strand.
TTCCCCAAGGTGCAGGGAGCAATAGACTGTTCGCACATCACGATGCTGGCACCTTTTCAGGATCTAGAGGTTTTCAGGAACTGCAAGGGATTTCACTCCCTGAATGTCCATCTGGTTGTCGACCACCAGCAAATTACAAAGGCAGTGAATACTAAATTTCTGGGCAGCATCCATGATGCTCACATCCTGCGTGAGAGCACTGTATCTGACTTGTTTAACAATCAGCCACAAGGTCAATGCTGAATGCTTGGTGACAAAGGATATGGCCTTGCCACCTGGCTGATGACCCCCCTGCATGACACCCACACTTTGAGAATGGGCGAGAAGCCGACGATCTAAAAACATTTTATTACCGTCCATGCTGGAAATAACGCCCATTTTTGGGCGATCTGCACAAAAGTGTAAAATCTAGCCCCATGAGATGTTACATTGTACAGGTTTGTGCACCTGTCTCAATTTTGTGCTAAACTACAGCCAGGTGTAGCAGAAGTGGTGGATTTTTTTTTATTGCTGCCACAAATGCATTGTCATCGAGTCTTTCTGAGATTTAATGTGATGTAAGATTAGTCTACTTTCAAAGAAATAATCAAAGTGAAATACCTCCATTCCCAAATATTTTGTACATATGCTTACTGATCTGCATAATTCATAAACTGGAGAATTGATACCTCCCCATGAATAGCCACATTAATGTTTACATTCATTTTAGTTTTGGCTGTATCTCAGTGCATTATTTCCCCATACTTTATTCACGCTGCTGGTCTGTAAACTATTACTTCATGGAGATTGAATGTCAAGAGCTTGCGGGATCTGTAAATTCCTTGCCAATGATTGAAACTACACCCAGCATTACCACTGACGTCTTCTCAGGCGTGGCCCCATCTGTCTCCACCCAGAGAAAACTCCCTTCAGACCACTGATCTAATTCTAGGAGTAAACTCACATTGCAAAAGTTAGAAGATGGTGCCTTATCACATGTCAGAACCATCTTTATATGCAATGAATTACTATAAAGTGTAGAGAGAGAGAGAGGGAGTGAGGGGAGGGTTGTACGGATGGTTAAGTTTGAGGATAACAGCAGAGCAAGGGAGAGGGCTTGATAAAGGGATTACGTGCAGATGGCAACTTTACACTTGTCTCCAGTTATTGGCCCAGAATTTGCTGGGAAAATAATGGCGAGATTAAATGCACACGCCGTTCTCGGTGTGTAAATTACCCAGCAATTTATGCCACGGAAGAGATAAGCCGTGAGTTGTGAATCACCACAAATTACTGTACAATTTGAGCCACTCCACTCTTAGCCTCGCAAAAACAACAGCTCACTTTCAACCTCTCCGTGAGTTTCAAGAAATTGCCGCATTTGTGCTGTTAAAATGAATTGAACCCACCACGGAAAGTAAGGACTGGTACTTAACAGCATAAGGATCCTTTTAATGATGTGATTTATATTCTTGCAATGCCAACCCACCTCGGAGGTCCAGAAAGGTAAAAATTTCAACTGCGGAGTCTCATTCCAGCAGTTCGTAAATTTTTCTAGTAGTTTTTAAAATTTAACATTTTAAATGTTTTTCTTTTATTCTTATTTTTCCTTTCTGTCTCACTTTTTCTCTCTCTCTTAATCCAGTCTTTCTTTCCCTCTCTTTGGGCTAGACTTTCCCAAGAGCCCCTCAATGCCCGATTGCCCGTCCAGAAAAAACTTAATCGTTTTGCAACTAACGCTGGCGAGAATTTCCATAATTAAATTAAAAGCCAGGTGAGAAAATGGATTTTGCACCAATATTCTCGTCAGTTTCTCGGTGGTTAAAGGCGAACCTAAGTGAAATGGGTGGTTCTTAAATTTTTTTTAGAAATTTACTCTGAGGCTGTGGTTGGGGAGGGGGGGATAACTTTAAAAAGATATTCACTAAAATAAAAAATAAAAAGTTAATAAATATTCCCAAGAAAATTAATTGCCATTTCACAAGTTAAAAAAATAAAGAACCTTTAACTTACTTTTCTTTGCAGAGTATTCGCCTACCGCCCTGTTTCAGCTGCTTTCACAGGGCGGTTATCTCGGCAATCTGGAAGGGCTTTCGTTGAGGCCAAACTTACGCCTTGGTGATTTTCTCGGCGGTGCATGCCGGCGGTTTGCTCCCGGTAGCCGTTTCAAGATTTGGGCGGTTCCATGTAAAAAGTAAGGGGAGAAACTTTCGCCGGGCAGTTTCACTCCCAAAAACAGCTGTACCGCTGAGAAAACTGCTGAAAATAAAGGTGAAAGTCTAGCCCTTTATTTCTATTTCTGTATTCAATTTGACTCTAATTCACTCTATTTACTTCTCCATCGTTCATCTGTTTCTTTCTCTATTCTTCAATCTCATTGGTTAAGGAGATAGATTGTTGCTCTGGTCATTCACTGAGGTCCCCAATGCCCCGTTGCCCTAGCCGCGCGGTTATCAGCTTGAACATCCAATAAGTTGCAGCACCAAAAAACCTTCCAGCTGAAGTGTGCAGGAAAGAGGTATAGAGATGGTTGCAGAGATCGTGGATGCATTGGTTGTGATTTTCCAATATTGCCTAGATTTTAGAACAGTCCCAGCGGATTGGAAGGTCGCAAATGCAAACCTGTTATTCAGGAAAGGAGAGCAAGAGAAAACAGGGAACGACAGGCCAGTTATCCTGACATCAGTTGTCTGGAAAATGCTGGAATCCATTATCAAGGAAGTGGTAACAGAGCATTTAGAAAATCATAATATGATTAGGTAGATTTTAGGAAAGGGAAATCATGTCTGACAAATTTATTAGAGATTTTTGAAGATCTAACTAATCAGGTAGATAAAAGGGAACTAGTGAATGTAGAATATTTGGACATAAGTGGTTGCTACGCAAGATAAGGGCTCATGGGGTAGGACATAACACATTAGCATGGATAGAGGATTGGTTAACAGACAGAAAACAGAGAGTAGGGATAAACGGGCCATTTTCTGGTTGGCAGGCTGTAACAGGTGGGGTGCCGCAAGGATCGGTGCTGGGGCCTTAGCTATTTACAATCTATATTAATGACGTAGATGAAGGGACTGAGTATAATGTATCCAGTTTGCTGATGATGCAAAGCTAGGTGGGACAGTAAGCTGCGAGTAGGAGTCAAATAGCCTGCAAAAGGATATAGATAGGTCAAGTGAGTGGGCAGTAAGGTGACAGATGGAGTATAATTTGAGGAAATGTGAAAAACAAAATAGGTCTCCCTGTATAGGAAATACAGGGCGAGAAACTTGTGGCCATTGCGCCACGCCATAGCACTATTAAATGCCGTTAAAATGGTAGCCACCACTCTTTCGCCAGCTGCTGGTGGTTCCTGTGGCCGCAGCCATTTTGGTCCCTGCCTTTGCGCTGCCGGTAATTGGCAGCACCATCTCTAACAAAATGGTGGCATTGTGATGTAAATTGGCATGCAACGCCAACTTTACGTCACAAGCGTGAACTTCGATCCTAGCATTGAATTAGGCACTGGGTCCTAAGGACGTCAAGTTGACCTATCGTGCCAGCAGGCTCACAGGGGCAATGTCTGCACCTCTTAAAGGGACACACGCATGTTTCAGGTAAGTTTGGATTTAAGGTTTTGGACAGGGTTTTTTTTTGATTTCACTGAAGTAGTGGCTTGCTGCAATTGATGTGAAAAGATTTTTAAGTGTTTAGAGAGTGCTGCTGGATGCTTGCAATGTCTCGAATGGTAAAGGAAGGCCTTTGAGAAGACAGAAAATGCTGCAAATACTCAGCAGGTCAGGCAGTATCTGTGGAGAGAGAAACAGCGTTCATGTCTCAGGTCAAGATGCTGCCTGACCTGCTGAGTATGTCCAGCATTTTATGCTGTCATTTCACATTTGCTGCATCCGCTGTCAGAGGGAAGAGGAAGACACAGAAGAGGAGGAAGCAGACAGAAGAGTGCATCTCAGACAGGCACTTTTTGGCTGGGATATCCGGGATGGAATCATCCGCCTGTGGTCCCAGTGACTACATCCCCAATTCCCCTTTCAACATTTGTCCCACATCTTACCTTCCTTCTATTACTGACCGGCACAACATCCTCTTGGCCATGATGCTGAAGTAAAAGGCACCACAAAGCAAACTTCCCAATCCACCTATATATGGCTATCCATCCCGTGACATCAAGAAATCAACTCATCACACATACATTTCCTTAGTGACAGTCTTGTGTGTGCCTTTGCCTATCCTACTGATGTCACGCAGTGCTACCCCAATGGCTGCAGCATGGCTTGTGGGATGCTGCTGACTTTCAGTGAGGGTCACTGCAAATGGCCTTGCTGGCTGACCTTGAGGGGCTGGTGGCTGCGAGTGTCAAATCAATCTTCTTCTTGTTCTTCACTCTCCTCTCCTTCTTCTTGGCTACCATTTGGCAAGGCAGGCTTCTTTGGGCACTGAAGCCAGGTGGTCGGGGCGACACTGCTGGTGACACCAGCTACTTTACTAGTTAAAACAATTTCTCCTCTACAGAGAGTTAGCATGCAGGTACAGCAAGCAATTAGGAAGGCAAATGGCATGCTGGCCTTTATTGCAAGGGGGTAGGAGTATAATTGTACAGAGCCTTGGTGAGACCACACCTGTAGTACTGTGCACAGTTTTCCCACAGGGCACAACGGACATGATTTTTGCAGCGCGACAGCTACAGGAAAAATGCAGGGAACAGCGCCAGCCCTTAATCATGGCCTTCTTCGACCTTACAAAGGCATTTGACACTGTCAATGGCGAGAGTTTATGGAGCGTCCTCCTCCGTTTCGGATGCTCCCAAAAGTTCATCACCATCCTCCGTCTGCTCCACGACATGCAGGCCGTGATCCTTACCAACGGATCCATTACAGACCCAATCCACGTCTGGACCGGGATCAAACAGGGCTGCGTCATCGCCCTAACCCTCTTCTCAATCTTTCTCGCCCATGCTCCACCTCACAGTCAACAAGTTCCCTGCTGGAGTGGAACTAAACTACAGAACCAGTGGGAACCTGTTCAACCTGTGCCGTCTCCAGGCCAGATCCAAAACCACCCCAACCTCTGTTGTCGAGCTACAGTATGCTGATGATGCCTGCTTTTGTGCACATACAGAGGCTGCACTCCAGGACATAGTCGGCGTATTTACTGAGGCGTACGAAAGCATGGGCCTTACGCTAAACATTCCTTAAGACAAAGGTCCTCCACCAGCCTGTCCTCACCGCACAGCACTGCCTCCCAGTCATCAAGATCCACAGCGCGGCCCTGGACAACGTGGACCACTTCCCATATCTCGGAAGCCTCCTATCAACAAGAGCAGGCATCGACGATGAGATCTAACACCACCTCCAGTGTGCCAGTGCAGCCTTCGGCCGCCTGAGGAAAAGAGTGTTTGAAGACCAAGCCCTCAAAACTGCCACCAAGCTCATGGCTGTAGTAATACCTGCCCTCTTTTATGGCTCAGAGACATGGACCATGTACAGTAGACACCTCAAGTTGCTGTAGAAATATCACCAGCGATGTCTCCGCAAGATCCTACAAATCCCCTGGGAGGACAGGTGCACCAACATCAGCGTCCTCATTCAGGCTAACATCCCAAGCATTGAAGTACTGACCACACTCGATCAGCTCCGCTGGGCAGGCCACATAGTCCACATGCCAGACGCGAGACTCCCAAAGCAAGTGCTCTACTTGGAGCTCCTTCACAGCAAACGAGCCAAAGGTGGGCAGTGGAAACGCTACAAGGATACCCTCAAAGCCTCCCTGATAAAGTGCAACATCCCCACTGACATCTGGGAGTCCCTGGCCCAAGACCGCCCTAAGTGGAGGAAGTGCATCCGAGAGGGCGCTGAGCACCTCGAGTCTCAACACCGAGAGCATGCAGAAATCAAGCGCAGGCAGCAGAAAGAGCATGCGGCAAACCAGTTCCACCCACCCCTTCCCTCAACGACTATCTGTCCCACCTGTGACAGAGTCTGTAGCTCTCGTATTGGACTGTTCAGCCACCAAAGAACTCACTTCAGGAGTGGAAGCAAGTCTTCCTCAATTCCGAGGGATTGCCTATGATGATGATTGTGCAAAGTTTTGGTTTCCTTATCTGAGGAAGGATATACATGCCTTCGAAGCGGTGTAATGAAGGTTCACTAGATTGATCCCTGGGGTGAGAGGGAAGTCCTATGAGGAGCGATTGAGTAGATTAGGCCTATACTCTCTGGAGTTTATTAGAATGAGAGGTGATCTCATTGAAACATAAGATTCTGAGGGGGATTGACAGGGTAGATGCTAGGAGGCTGTTTTTCCTGGCTGGACAGTCTAGAACTAAGGAGGCAGAGTTTCGGGATAAGGGGTTGGCCATTTAAGACTAAGATGAGGAGGAGTTTCTTCACTCAGAGGGTGGTGAATCTTTGGAATTCTCTACCACAAAGGGCTGAATTGTTGAGTATATTCAAGGCTGTGATTGATAGATTTTTTGGACTCGAGGGGAATCAAGTGATACGGAGATTGGGCGGGAAAATGAGTGGTGGTCGATGATCAGCCATGATCTTATTGAATGGCGGAGCAGGCTCGATGGGCCATTTGGCCTACTCCTGCTCGTAATTCTTATGTTCTTATGACAAAGTCTAACTAATGAAGCATGCCATTATGTTACACAGGCATAGATTCCAGTACTTGAGTAGGCTAATGCAATTTAAACACAAAAGGCTAGACTTTCCACTTTGTTGGTTATCGCCCAAAAAATGGGCGATGTTCCAGCCTTGGCGATGTGTCAGCCTTCGTGTGAGCTGACACATCGCCCATTTTTTGGATCGCGACTTTCAGCCCAGCGAAACCCAGCAAAGCAAAATGGGCCCAGCAATAGCCCAGCGATGTGGAAGGCAAAGCTTCCCTAGCAATGGCCTTCTGCGCATGCAATTTTTTGTTGTTGTGGTGAACAGGTTTTCCCGCATTTGGGGAGGTCAGGGGTCATCTACACATGCACAGAAGGCAAAGAGAGGGAGAGAGAGAGTCAGGAGGAAAGCAGGAAAGCAGAGAAGTGAGGAAAAGTAAGGAAAAGAATTACAGTGCATTACAGTTCATTATAGATTTAAAAAACAAATCAAAATGGATAACCAGACAATAGACAGACAACAGTATTAAAAAAAAATTATTTTGTTGTAAGAAAAATATGTTTTCATCCGGCGGCAGTGATGTGGAGTGGGGGAGGCGCAGGGCAAGGTCTTTCTCCGATGAGGCAAACAAAGCCCTCGTCCAGGAGGTGCACGCCCGGTGGGCCCTACTAACCCGGGGTGGGCGTAGGAAACCTCCACCCCGGTTCTACAGAAAGCTCTGGGCCGAGATCACGGACATCGTCTCCTCGGCATCCCACAAGGAGAGGGGGCCCGAGCAGTGCCGGAAGCACTGGAACAGCCTTGTTGCTTCAGCAAGGGTAAGTATAGATTTTATATTGTATTGATGAAGATTGTAATTATAATTATAATAGTAAATCTTCTGGATTGAAATAAATTTTGTAAATTCTTATATACATACATATATATATATATATATATATATATAAAATCCCTGCTGAGGTCTGGACAGGGCTATGAACCTGCGCCCTTTTTAAGTCTCTCTGGCTCCTGTTACTTACACAAGGGCCCAGAATGGACTGGGGGAGAGCTGCCCTTGCCCACTGTCTGCCCTGGGACACTTTTTTACATTAGCTCTTTCCATTACCGAGTTCAATGGCAATTGTAGTATAGAGAGATATATGTGTCAAGCTGTAGCTCCTAAACACGCCAACCTTTGTTATAACCGTGCATCAATTGTGGATCCTATTTGCATGTAACATTTGAAACTATTGTCTTTCCATGATATTACCTTGTCAATTAGCTTATGCCATGCTCTTTTCACGTTTGCAGAAGAACAACAGAAATGAGCAGAGACGCACCGGAGGGGGCACTGCCCAACTTTCTCAGCTGACTGACCTTGAGGAATGAGCCGTGGCACTTGTGAGCACCCATAGTCGCTTGGCCACCACCCGTGGTATTGCGGAACCCTCCCATGCGTCACGTGAATACTGTGTCAAACAGTTTTAAATTAATGTAACGCCATTTAATTATAATGCAATATATGAATGATGTCATGCCTTGCATGCAGCCTTTGTGCTACTCTCAGGTTGACAACATAAGAACATAAACAATAAGAGCAGGGGAAGGTCAGCTGGCCATCCTTCCCTTTCTCTGTCCGCTCCACATAAACCCTTACTCCCTTATTCTCTTTGTTATGTATGTAAACTTGTATATACCTTATACAGCCACCAGAGGGCTCATCCCCAAGAGTCCCAAGGAATCCCACAATCTCTTGGGAGCACAGGTACTTAAGAGGCCTCACAGGCTGGAGAGGCACCTACAATAAAAGACTAAGGTCACACATTACTTTGAGCTCACAGTATCCAGTCAGACTCTTTATTCATATATAACAAGTGGCGATGAGATACAGATGACGAACCCAACGATGCAGAGAACAGTGGGCATCCTGGAGAAATTCTCAGAGGGAGATGATTGGGAAACCTTGGACTCGACCAATACTTCGTGGCCAACGAGCTGGAAGAAGAAGCGAAGGCTGCCAAACAAAGGGCAATTCTCCGCACCATCTGCGGGACACCAACGTATGGCCTCATGAAAAATCTGCTTGCTCCAGCGAAACCCACAGAGAAATCGCACACTGGTCCGGGAGCATCTGAACCCAAAGGAAAGCGTTCTGATGGCGAGGTACCGGTTCTACACCTACAAAAGGTCTGAAGGCCAGGAAGTGGCGAGTTATGTCGCCGAGCTAAGATGCCTTGCAGGACATTGCAAATTTGAAGGACATTTGGAGCACATGCTCAGAGACATTTTCGTACTTGGCATTGGCCATGAAGTGATACTTTGCAAACATTTGACTGTAGAGACCCCAACCTTGAGTGAGGCCATAGCGATAGCCCAGGCGTTCATTGCCACCAGTACCAATATTAAGCAAATCTCTTAGCACACGAGTGCTGCTACAAGTAATGTGAACAAAGTGATGTTGTTTTCAAATCGCAACATACAGGCCAGGTCCCACTTGCCTGCAGCTGTACGTCCGCAGATGTCTCAGAGTCCACCATCAAGGGTGATGAATGCAAGGTCATTAACACCTTGTTGACGCTGCGGGGGTGATCATCATTTCCATTCATGCCGCTTCAAACGGTACGTTTGCAAGGGCTGTGGAACAATGGGACACCTCCAACATGTGTGCAGGTGAGCTGCAAACCCTGTTAATCCTGCAAACCACCATGTTGCAGAGGAAGACAGATCCACAGCGGATCACGACGAACCAGAGCCTCAGACCAAGGAGGCAGAGGTATATTCGGTGCACACATTTACCACAAAGTGTCCCCCGATAAAGCTGAAGGTTGACTTAAATGGACTCCTGGTGTCAATGGAGCTGGACACGGACATGAGCCAGTCCATTATGAGCAAAAAGACTTTCAAAGAATTGTGGTGCAGCAAGCCTCAAGGCCAGTCCTGACTCCCATGAGCACGAAACTGAAAACTTACACAAAGAAGCTGATTCCCGTAATCGGCAGTGCTACTGTAAAGGTCTCCTGCGATGGAGTGGTGCACAAGCTACCACTCTGGGTGGTACCGGGCGATGGTCCCACGCTGCTCGGCAGGAGCTGGCTGGGAAAGATACGCTGGAGCTGAGATGACGTCCGAGCGCTCTCGTCCGCTGACGACACTTTGTGTGCTCAGATCTTAAACAAATTCCCTTCGCAGTTCAAACCAGGCATCGGGAAATTCCAAGGAGCAAAAGTGCAGATCCACCTAATTCTGGGGGCACGACCCATCCATCATAAGACGAGAGCAGTACCGTACACGATGAGAGAAAGGGTAGAGATCGAGCTGAACCGGCTGCAACGAGAGGGCATCATTTCGCCGATCGAACTCAACGAGTGGGCCAGTCCGTTTGTTTCAGTCCTCAAGGGAGACGGCACCATCATAATCTGTGGTGATTACAAAGTAACTATTAATCATTTCTCCCTGAAGGATCAACACCCAATAGCAAAGGCTGATGACTTTTTCGCTACGCAGGCAGGAGGAAAGATGTTCACGAAGCTGGACTTGACCTCGGCCTACATGATGCAGGAGCTGGAGGAATCATCGAAGGGCCTCACCTGCATCAACATGCACAAAAGTCTCTTCATTTATAACAGATGCCCGTTTGGAATTCGATCAGCCGCGGCGATATTCCAGAGAAACATGGAAAGCTTACTGCATCGGTCCCGCGCATGGTGGTCTTCCAGGACGACATCTTGGTTACAGGTCAGGACACAGTCGAGCAACTGCAGAACCTGGAGGAGGTTCTTAGTCGACTCAACCACATGGGGCTCAGGTTGAAATGCTCGAAGTGCATTTTCCTGATGCCTGAAGTGGTGTTCCCGGGGAGAAGAATCACTGCGGACGGCATCAGGCCCACCGATTCGAAGACGGAGGCAACCAAGAACGCACCGAGGCCACAGAACGTGACAGAGCTGCGGTTGTTTCTAGGACTCCTGTACTACTTTGGTAACTTCTTACCTGGTCTGAGCACACTGTTAGAACTAGTGCACACCTTACTGCATAAAGGAGACTAATGGGTATGGGGCAAAAGCCAAGAAAACGCCTTTGTAAAAGCTAGAAAATTGTTATGCTTAAACAAATTGCTTGTGTTGTATGGTCCATGTAAACGTTTGGTACTAGCATGTGATGCGTCGTCAGACAGTGTCGGGTGTGCATTGCAACAATCTAATGAATCTGGGAAATTGCAACCAGTTGCATCCAGAAGTCTGCCTCAGGTTGAGAGAGCCTACAGCATGATTGAAAAAGAAGCGTTAGCGTGTGTCTATGGGGTAAAGTAAATGCATCAATATCTGTTTAGGCTAACATTTGAATTGGAAATGAACCAGAAGTCACTAATATCCTGTTTTCCGAGAGTAAAGGGATAAATATGAATGCATCAGCCCGCATCCAGAGATGGGTGCTCACGTTGTCCGCATACAACTATGCCATCCGCCACAGGCCAGGCACAGAAAACTGTGCTGATGTTCTCAGTAGGCTGCCATTGCCCACCACAGGGGTGGAAGTGACGCAGCCCGCAGATTTAGAAACATAGAAACAGAGAAACATAGAAAATAGGTGCAGGAGTAGGCCATTCAGCCCTTCGAGGTTGCACCGCCATTCAATGAGTTCATGGCTGAACATGCAACTTCAGTACCCCATTCCTGCTTTCTCGCCATACCCCTTGATCCCCCGAGTAGTAAGGACCACATCTAACTCCTTCTTGAATATATTTAGTGAATTGGCTTCAACGACTTTCTGTGGTAGAGAATTCCACAGGTTCACCACTCTCTGGGTGAAGAATTTTCTTCTCATCTCGGTCCTAAATGGCTTACCCCTTATCCTCAGACTGTGTCCCCTGGTTCTGGACTTCCCCAACATTGGGAACATTCTTCCTGCATCTAACCTGTCTAAACCCGTCAGAATTTTAAACGTTTCTATGAGGTCCCCTCTCATTCTTCTGAACTCCAGTGAATACAAGCCCAGTTGATCCAATCTTTCTTGATATGTAAGTCCCGCCATCCCGGGAATCAGTCTGGTGAACCTTCGCTGCACTCCCTCAATAGCAAGAATGTCCTTCCTCAAGTTAGGAGACCAAAACTGTACACAATTCTCCAGGTGTGGCCTCACCAAGGCCCTGTACAACTGTAGTAACACCTCCCTGCCCCTGTACTCAAATCCCCTTGCTATGAAGGCCAACATGCCATTTGCTTTCTTAACCGCCTGCTGTACCTGCATGCCAACCTTCAATGACTGATGTACCATGACACCCAGGTCTTGTTGCACCTCCCCTTTTCCTAATCTGTCACCATTCAGATAATAGTCTGTCTCTCTGTTTTTACCACCAAAGTGGATAACCTCACATTTATCTACATTATACTTCATCTGCCATGCATTTGCCCACTCACCTAACCTATCCAAGTCACTCTGCAGCCTCATAGAATCCTCCTCGCAGCTCACACTGCCACCCAACTTAGTATCATCTGCAAATTTGGAGATACTACATTTAATCCCCTCGTCTAAATCATTAATGTACAATGTAAACAGCTGGGGCCCCAGCACAGAACCTTGCAGTACCCCACTAGTCACTGCCTGCTATACTGAAAAGTCCCCATTAACTCCTACTCTTTGCTACCTGTCTGCCAACCAGTTCGCAATCCACGTCAGCACACTACCCCCAATCCCATGTGCTTTAACTTTGCGCATTAATCTCTTGTGCGGGACCTTGTCGAAATCCTTCTGAAAGTCCAAATACACCACATCAACTGGTTCTCCCTTGTCCACTCTACTGGAAGCATCCTCAAAAAATTCCAGAAGATTTGTCAAGCATGATTTCCCTTTCACAAATCCATGCTGACTTGGACCTATCATGTCACCTCTTTCCAAATGCGCTGCTATGATATCCTTAATAATTGATTCCATCATTTTACCCACGACCGATGTCAGGCTGACCGGTCTATAATTCCCTGTTTTCTCTCTCTCTCCTTTTTTAAAAAGTGGGGTTACAGTGGCTACCCTCCACTCCATAGGAACTGATCCAGAGTCTATGGAATGTTGGAAAATGACTGTTCATGCATCCGCTATTTCCAAGGCCACCTCCTTAAGTACTTTGGGTTGCAGACCATCAGGCCCTGAGGATTTATCGGCCTTCAATCCCATCAATTTCTCCAACACAATTTCCCGACTAATAAGGATTTCCCTCAGTTCCTCCTTCTGACTAGATCCTCTGACCCCTTTTATATCCGGAAGGTTGTTTGTGTCCTCCTTAGTGAATACCGAATCAAAGTACTTGTTCAATTGGTCTGCCATTTCTTTGTTCCCAGTTATGACTTCCCCTGATTCTGACTGCAGGGGACCTACGTTTGTCTTTACTAACCTTTTTCTCTTTACATAGCTATAGAAGCTTTTGCAGTCCATTTTAATGTTCCCTGCAAGCTTCCTTTCGTACTCTATTTTCCCTGCCTTAATCAAACCCTTCATCCTCTTCAGCTGAGTTCTAAATTTCTCCCAGTTCCTGGATTCACTGCTATTTCTGGCCAATTTGTATGCCACTTCCTTGGCTTTAATACTATCCCTGATTTCCCTTGATAGCCACGGTTGAGCCACCTTCCCTTTTTTATTTTTACGCCAGACAGGGATGTATAATTATTGTAGTTCATCCATGCAATCTCTCAATGTCTGCCATTGCCCACCACAGTCAACCCCTTAAGTATCATTTGCCAATCTATCCTAGTCAATTCACGCCTTATACCTTCAAAGTTACCCTTCTTTAAGTTCTGGACCATGGTCTCTGAATTAACTGTTTCATTCTCCATCCTAATGTAGAATGCCACCATATTATGGTCACTCTTCCCCAAGGGGCCTCGCACAACGAGATTGCTAATTAATCCTCTCTCATTACACAACACCCAGTCTAAGATTGCCTCCTCCCTAGTTGGTTCCTCGACATATTGGTCTAAAAAAACATCCCTTATGCACTCCAGGAAATCCTCCTCCACCGTATTGTTTCCAGTTTGGCTAGCCCAATCTATATGCATATTAAAGTCACCCATGATAACTGCTGCACCTTTATTGCATGTACCCCTAATTTCCTGTTTGATGCCCTCCCCAACATCACTACTACAGTTTGGAGGTCTGTACACAACTCCCACTAGCATTTTCTGCCCCTTGGTATTCCGTAGCTCCACCCATACCGATTCCACATCATCCAAGCTAATGTCCTTCCTTACAATTGCATTAATTTCCTCTTTAACCAGCAACGCCACCCCATCTCCTTTTCCTTTCTGTCTATCCTTCCTAAATGTTGAGTACCCTTGGATGTTGAGTTCCCAGCCTTGGTCACCCTGGAGCCATGTCTCCGTGATGCCAACCACATCATATCCGTTAACTGCTATCTGCACAGTTAATTCGTCCACCTTATTCCGAATTGAGGCACAGAGCCTTCAGGCTTGCCTTTTTAACACACTTAGACCCTTTAGAATTTTGCTGCAAAATGGCCCTTTTTGTTTTTTGCCTTGGGTTTCTCTGCCCTCCACTTTTACTCATCTCCTTTCTGTCTTTTGCTTCTGTCTCCAATTTGTTTCCCTCTGTCTCCCTGCATTGGTTCCCATCCCCCTGCCATATTAGTTTAACTCCTCCCCAACAGCACTAGCAAACACTCCTCCTAGGACATTGGTTCCAGTCCTGCCCAGGTGCAGACCGTCCGGTTTGTACTGGTCACATCTCTCCCAGAACCGGTTCCAATGCCCCAGGAATTTGAATCCCTCCCTGCTGCACCACTGCTCAAGCCATGTATTCATCTGAGCTATCCTGCGATTCCTACTCTGACTAGCACGTGGCACTGGTAGCAATCCTGAGATTACGACTTTTGAGATCCTACTTTTTAATTTAGCTCCTAGCTCCTTAAATTCGTCTGGTAGGACCTCATCCCGTTTTTTACCTATATCGTTGGTACCAATGAGCACCACGACAACTGGCTATTCACCTTCCCTTTTCAGAATGTCCTGCACCCGCTCTGAGACATCCTTGACCCTTGCACCAGGGAGGCAACATACCATCCTGGAATCTCGTTTGCGGCCACAGAATCACCTATCTATTCCCCTTACAATTGAATCCCCTATCACTATCGCTCTCCCACTCTTTGTCCTGCCCTCCTGTGCAGCAGAGCCAGCCACGGTGCCATGAACTTGGCTGCTGCTGCTCCCCCCTGATGAGTCATCCCCCTCAACAGTACTCAAAGCAGTGTATCTGTTTTGCAGGGGGATGACCGCAGGGGATCCCTGCACTACCTTCCTTGCACTGCTCTTCCGGTTGGTCTTCCATTCCCTCTCTGGCTGTGGACCCTTTACCTGCGGTAAGACCAACTCAGTAACCGTGCTATTCACGTCATTCTCAGCATCGTGGATGCTCCAGAGTGAACCCACCCGCAGCTCCAATTCCGCAACGCGGTCCGTCAGGAGCTGCAGGCGGATACACTTCCCGCATACGTAGTCATCAGGGATACCGGAGGCGTCCTTGATTTCCCACATAGTACAGGAGGAGCATAACACGTGTCTGAGCTCTCCTGCCATGACTTAACCCTTAGATTAATTTAAATTGGCAACAACAGTGTTAAAAGTTACTCACTGATATAGAAGAGAGAAAAAAACTACTTACCAATCACTTACCCCCTTGGCTGTGACGTCACTTTTCTATTTCTTTCTACTTCTTTTTTGCCTTCTCCCTGTAGCTGACAAGCACGTCTTTATAGGCCTCACCATGCACCTCCTCGACGCTGCTCCCGACTCAGCGACGCACCGCCCGACCTCGCAGTCTTTATAGGTCTCTCCACGCACCTCCTCGACGCTGCTCCTGACTCAGTCATGGAAACATTCGAGAGTGAGCAATCACCCGTCACAGCCCGACAGATTAGAACCTGGACGAGCCAGGACCCCTTACTGTCCCTAGTAAAACATTGTGTGCTTCACGGGAGCTGGTCCAGTGTCCCAGTGGAAATGCAGGAAGAGATAAAGCCGTACCAGCGGCGCAAAGATGAAATGTCTATACAGGCAGACTGCCTTCTGTGGGGAAATCGGGTGGTGGTCCCCAAGAAGGATACAGACACTTTCATCAGTGACCTCCACAGTACCCACCCAGGCATCGTAATGATGAAAGTGATAGCCAGATCCCACATGTGGTGGCCTGGTATCGATGTGGACTTAGAGTCCCGCGTGCACAGATGCAACACATGCTCGCAGTTAAGCAATGCACCCAGGGAGGCGCCACTAAGTTTATGGTTTTGGCCCTCCAAACCATGGTCCAGGGTCCATGTCGACTATGCAAGCCAGTTTTGGGTAAAATGTTCCTTGTGGTTGTAGATGTGTACTCCAAATGGATTGAATGTGAGATAATGTCGGCAAGCACATCCGCTGCCACCACTGAAAGCCTGCGGGCCATGTTTGCCACGCACGGACTACGTGATGTCCTTGTGAGCATGTTTTACCAGTGCCGAGTTCAAAGAGTTCATAACCCGTAACAGGATCAAACATGTTACATCTACCCCGTTCAAATCTGCATCCAATGGTCAGGCAGAGAGAGAGAGCAGTGCAAACTATCAAGCAGGGCTTGAAGAGGGTAATTGAAGGCTCACTGCAGACTCGCCTATCCCGAGTCCTGCTTAATTACCGCATGTGACCCCACTCACCACTGGGATCCCACCTGCTGTACTGCTCATGAAAAGGGCACTAAACACAAGGCTCTCGTTAGTTCACCCTGATCTACATGAACAGGTGGAGAGCAGGCGGCTTCAACAAAGTACATATCATGATAGCGCAAATGTGTCACGCAAAATTGAAATCAATGATCCTGTCTTTGTATTGAATTATGGACAAGGCCCCAAGTGGCTTCCCGGCACTGTTAGAAACATAGAAACATAGAAAATAGGTGCAGGAGTAGGCCATTCGGCACTTCTAGCCTGCACCGCCATTCAATGAGTTCATGGCTGAACATGCAACTTCAGTACCCCATTTCTGCTTTCTCGCCATACCCCTTGATCCCCCTAGTAGTAAGGACTTCATCTAACTCCTTTTTGAATATATTTAATGAATTGGCTTCAACAACTTTCTGTGGTAGAGAATTGCACAGGTTCACCACTCTCTGGGTGAAGAAGTTCCTCCTCATCTCGGTCCTAAATGGCTTACCCCTTATCCTTAGACTGTGACCCCTGGTTCTGGACTTCCCCAACATTGGGAACATTCTTCCTGCATCTAACCTGTCTAACCCCGTCAGAATTTTAAACGTTTCTATGAGGTCCCCTCTCATTCTTCTGAACTCCAGTGAATACAAGCCCAGTTGATCCAGTCTTTCTGTTGTGGCCAAAGAGGGGAGCAGGGTGTTTCGGGTCAAACTTTCAAATGGACTCATTCACCAGAAACACTTGGACCAAATCAAACTCAGATTCGCGGACTATCCTGAGTAACCCGCTTTGGACCCTACCTTCTTTGACCCCTCAACATACACACCAGTGGCAACCAACACCGCGGTTGGCCACGAAGCAGAACCCATCACCCGCAGCAGCCCAGCAGGACTCACCACACCAGGCAGCCCAGCAAGGCTAGCTGCACAGTATCCCAGCGAAGGCCCAACAAACGATTCACCAAAATCAGCATTTGCACCGAGAAAGAAAGGCCCCAGATCGAGTCACCTTGTAAATAGTTACACTGTTAACTTTGAGGATTGTTATGTATGTAAACTTGTATATACCTTGTACAGCCACCAGAGGGCTCATCCCCAAGAGTCCCAAGGGATCCCACAATCACTTGGGAGCACAGGTACTTAAGGAGGCTTCACAGGCTGGAGAGGCACTCTGAAAACCTGCAATAAAAGACTAAGGTCATACATTACTTTGAGCTCACAGTATCCAGTCAGACTCTTTATTCATATATAACACTCTCCATCTCCGACTGATCCAGCCACGACAGCTCTCAGGGGCAGTGAATTCCACATTATACACTAATATGTAATGTCTCTTGGTAACATTTATTGTAGTAGTGCTGCTCGTCCTATGTATGCCAGTGCAGCGCAATGTATACCCTTCTGTTCTAATAAGCTCAATAAGCTCAATTGTGCTTTGAAGTCAACCATCAGAGGCGCAAATGGACGCTGCACCGGCACCTGCACCTTTGCAGGTGTCATTCACCACAGGTGGTGAGGAAGAGGAGGAGGACACTACTACCAAACCAGAGGAGGAATAAGTTATGGAAGAAACGGAGGAGGATGCCCCGTTCATCGCAACAACAGTGGAACCTGCGGCCACTTTGTCGATTACGGCCGAAGAGGTACAGGGACCAAGCGATGTGCAGCCGGCAATGCCAAGGCGCTTTACAGTGCGCACGCTGACTCCACAGAGGTCGGGTCAGCGAGTTCAGCACTCGCCTCCAATGGCCGATCGGATAGTGGGCTTGATCTCCCTGTGCGAGGAGACTGTTGCGATTAGTTACGGTCATCTCCAGGCGTTTGTGGAGTTCACGCGGGAATTTTCCCAGGTGTCTGCTGTCCAAGCGGAGGCAATGCAGCAGACACACATGGAGGTGTGTGCACAGACTGCTGCCACCAATGCCTTGCGGCATGCGTTGTTGGCTGAGCACGGCGCTGCACCCCAAGGTGCCGTGATCGGACACACCACAAGCTCCAGCACACAAGCGAGTCAGGAGGAAGCGCTTCCTTCTGACTCGGAAGGCGATGCCTCAGCTTCGTCTTCCCCTCAAACAGCCCCCAACAGCTGATTGCACCACCATCACCCCCGCCACGGCAGGAAGTCTTGACGTTGCCCGCTACATGCCAGTGTCGTCTCTGTTGTGTATGTATATACCCTGTACAGTTACATAAGACCATTGAATGTATCTTCACACTGTATACAATAAGCCTGTACCACCAGAGGGTGCAACTGGTGGAGACCTAGAGGTCATCTGCACACTGCAGGTAACCAAGTATAAAAGGGAGCTCACCTTACTGTATCCTCATTCAGGAACTGCAATAAATGGACTAAGATCACAACAGTTCAAGTGCAATACCTTTCCTCGTGGAGTCATTACTAGAATGCTTACAGACTTAACAATTGGCGACGAGAATACGAATTTCCACGTGAAAAATGACTAACCTTGGCAACTTTCAAAAATTCACTGATGGGGAAGATTTGGATGCCTTTGTGGAAAGGCTAAAACACTACTTCATTGCGAACGACCTGGCTGGGAACACACTGACCTCGCTGGCTGATCCTACTCAGCAGTTGTGGGCCCACCATTTATAGCCTTGTCAGGGACTTGCTAGCCCCAGAGAAGACAACAACCAAAATGTATGCGGAGCTCGTAATGTTGATACAGGAACAGCTCAAGCCGAAAGAAAGCATCCTCACAGCCAGACACCGGTTCTACACACACAGACGGCCCGAAGGCCAAGAAATTGCAAAATATGCTGCAGACCTGAGACGATTGGCTGCACCGTGTGATTTTGGCGACCACCTCACCGAAGCACTGAGGGACATCTTTGTTATTGGAATCGGCCACGAAGGCCTCCTCCACATGCTTCACTCTGCGGACACCATGGTCACCCTGCAGAAAGCAATTAACGTGAGCCAAGCGTTCATGGCCTTGGCTTGCGATTCAAGAAGGATGATGACTCAACCCCAGAATTCTAAGACGGCAAGTACAGTGAATCGAATGGCGCCTTTCAGAGGCAAGACTGCGACCCCGAGCCCCGCAACCCTGAGTCCACCACATGGGGCCAACCGGCCAGCCCCATGCTGGCGCTGTGGAGGAAATCACAGAGCCTACCAGTGCCGTTACAGAGACTATACTTGCAAAGGCTGTAACACTAAAGGCCATCTACAGCGAATGTGTAAAAGAAATTTTACTCACCGAGTCGCTGAAGAGTTGGCCGATCACCCGGGCTCCAGCGCTGATGAAGATGAAGAGAGAGTCCAAGAGACAGCTCAGCCCCAGGAAGAGGTATACGGAGTGTTTACCTGTTCCACCGAGAGTTCCCCGTTGAAATTGGAAGTCAAAATCAACGGTGTTCCAGTCTCGATAGAGGTTGACACAGAGGCGAGCCAATCGCTGATGAACCAGACAGCCTTCGAGAAACTCTGGGACAATCCTATCGAATAACCCAAAATGCTCCCGATCCAGGTGAAGCTGCTCACTTACACAAATGACACCATCCCAGTCACTGGCAGCGTGGATGTCCAGGTGTCCTACTGCAGCGTGATGTACAAGCTACCTTTGTGGATTGTTGCTGGTGATGGTCCAACACTGCTAGGAAGAAGGTGGATGAAACAAATCCAAATCTGTTGGAGCTGGGAAAGCCTCCAGGCCCCGGCGATCGATGTCCTATGCGGCCCCAAATTTGGATCCATTGCAGCACCTGAAGATCCTACCGTCCAACTCGACTGCGTGGCAACGACACAGACCGCACAACCCTACGGCGAGATGATCCAACCCAAGCGACCAGATCTCACCTTCTGGGCCGTGACAGGACTCCGAAGGAAGAAGGTCGACGCAGAAGGTAAATTCCCAGCTTCAGTGGCAGAGCCTAGGGTGCAACTGGTGGAGACCAAGGGGTCACCTGCACACCGCAGGTAACCAGGTATAAAAGGGAGTTCACCTTACTATAACCTCATTCAGGAGCTGCAATAAATGGACTAAGGTCACAACAGTTCAAGTGCAATACCTTACCTCGTGGAGTCATTACTAGAGTGCTTACAGACTTAACAGTCTCGGTACCTGGGGACCAAAATGGTTTTTAAATTCATTGTTGGGTTCTAGTTGGGGGTAGGGAGGGGGGTGTTGTTAATAATAAAGTTAAACTATAACATTATTAAATTTTGTTATTAAATTTTACAATTGTTGTACATTGTCTAATAATAACGTAAGTTAAGTTAAAACATAAATGCAACTGTTGGACAACAATGGCCAGACCAGGCCAGGGCAGGCAAGGATAAAACGTAACTCAACGCAAATGCAACTGTTGTCGAACCGTAACTGTAACAGTAACGGTGACTGTCCCCAATGTAAGGTTATGCAAAGCGTTCATTTATGAGCTGCTGGCACAACAGCTTTGCAGCTGCGTAACTCCCATGGGGTTTCTCCAGTCTTCTGGGGGGGGAGGCGGGGGCGGGTGCTGGGGTGGGACCATGGATTAATCGGCAGGCTGATTGTCCTCCCCGAGGTCCCCACCAGCCTCATCCTCCTCCCCCTGCTCCTCATCGTCTGCCTCTTCCGCCTCCACTCCTTCCTGAGGTGGACCGGCAGCCCCATTTGCATTTGTTGTCCTCTCCTAATAGCTAGGTTCTGCAACATGCAGCACACCACAATAAACTCAGCGACCTGGTCAGGGTGGTACTGTAGGCTGCCACCAGAGTGGTCCAGGCATCTGAATTGCTGCTTGAGCACTCCAATTGTCTTTTCGACGATATTGCGTGTAGCTATGTGGCTTTTGTTGTAACGCTTCTCGGCTTCCGTCTGGGGATTACGCAGGGGGTCATGAGCCAGCTGGCAAGGCCATGGACTAGAATCTCCACTTTTTTTGCATGCTTAATGCCCACTTAACGCTCATTTTACCGCTGAAATGACGTATAATGCCCATATATCGCCCATTTTGGCACAAAATGGAAACTGATGGGCTTTTTTAGGAGACTTATCGCCGAGCGTTATTTTCCCAATGGGCTTAACGGCGAGAAAAAATATTATCACCCGCCCACTTCTTTTGGGCAGAATCAGCAGAATGGGCGATTTCAACGCCCATATTATTGCCCAGTGTAACTTTCCTCATGGAATTAATGCCGAGATTCAATAATAATGCCCACCGACTGTTTTTTGTCGTAAAGAGCATATTTACCCAAACTAGCAGCCATGGAGATCGCTCACCGTGACTTTCACCACCTCGCACACGTATCGCCCAGCATATCGCCTGCTCAGAAAACCGCCCACAAAAAGTGGAACTAACCAGTATGTACGAAAGCGGTGTGGCTGGCATTTGTTAAATCCCACTCTTACGTGAGGAGCTGATATCGGAAAGGTTTGCCTGAAAGAGCGCTGATGTGAGTGACAACGCTGACACACTGCTGTGTGTGTGCAGCTCAGACATCAATGGTGCCCATCACCTTGGTGCCAGTTAAAGTTTACGTTGATTGATGTTAAGTTGTATTTAACCCTTTCATGGTAAGGAATCACCAGTGTGTAATGGTGCAGCTCTCTGAGACAATGCGCAATAAGGTTATGTTCAATAACCAAAAGTTTAACAACAACATTGATCTGAAATCATAAGTATCACAGCCAGTAACACCAAACGCCCGCCCACAACCAACTTTGCCCACCATTGATATAAATCACATGTTCAACATGTCCACCAACACAGAATACAAAGACAAAGCAGGAGCGTGGTCCCCAGCTCCCATACATTGCAACAAATTGCATACACCCAGATGGAGATATAACACAGCCATCACCTGCGTGCATGCACCTTCCACCCTCTCCTTCTTCTCCCGACCTCTACCCCTTCCCCTTTTCGCTCCATGGCACTTGACGTGCCTCATTGGGGGGGGATGAAGGCATTGGTAGTATTTCTCCAGCGATTTGAGGTGTCTACTGTATATGGTCCACGTCTCTGAGCCATATAGGAGTGCAGGTATCACTGCAGTCATGTAGACCATAAGTTTGGTGCCAGATTTGAAGTCCTGGTCCTCGAACACTCTCTTCCTCAGGTGACCAAAAGCTGCATTGGAGGATCATGTAATCGAGCTCCTGGTGGACTATTCCACCTAGTGGACTACTGATGTAATAACAATAAAAGGCCATGTGCACAGTTCTGTTGGGAGCTGTGTGCATGCTTAGCTGTGTCTCAAAATATCACAGATCACACTTCAATTCATTCCACAAAGACTCTACACTGTTTATTTAATGTTGGATAGGGCCCACAATGATTTGGTCGGTCACAGCAGTGGCATGTTATACAAAAACCTGAGCTCACACTGAAATCAGATTGAAGGCTCTGCTGTGGTCTCTGTGAAGGTCCTAAGATGAGGTAAAAGTCTCTTCTCTGTAAAGTCCTAACTGAATGAATTGGGTAGTCTTGATCCTGTTCCAATCAGCAAGGGCTGCTGCACAAAGCTGTCCACAATTCAACACTAAACTGATCTTTCCACCCAGAGAAGCCTCCAGCCAGCTGTTGTGATTATTCACATCACATGTGGCAGCCGTGGCTCGGTGGGTAGCACCCTCGCCTCTGAGTCAGGAGGTTGTGGGTTCAAGTCCCACTCCAGGAACTTGAGCAGATAACTCTAGGCTGACACTCCAGTGCAGTGCTGAGGGAGTGCTGCACTGTCGGAGGTGCCGTCTTTCTGATGAGACATTAATATAAGGCCTGGTTTGCCCTCTCAGGTGGGTGTAAAAGATCCCATGGCACTATTTCAAAGAAGAGAAACGAAGGGGAGGTCTGGTGTCCTGGCCAATATCTATCCCTCAATCAACATCACTAAAACAGATTATCTGGTCATTATCACATTGCTGTGATCTGGCTGCGTGCAAATTGCCTGCCGCGTTTCCTACATTACAACAGTGACTAAACTTAACAAATTGGCTGTAAAGAGACTTGGGATATCCTGACGTCGTGAAAGGCACTATATAAATGAACGTCTTTGTTCTTTCTATAGTAAGGAGTGCTCCTCTGAGGTTGTTTGAACATAAGAAATAGGAGCAGGATTAGGGCATTTGGCCCCTCGAGCCTGCTCCGCCATTCAATAAGATCATGGCTGATCTGATCATGGACTCAGTTCCACTTCCCTGCCTGCTCCCCGTAACTCTTTACTTCCTTATCGCTCAAAAATCTGTCTATCTCCACCTGAAATATATTCAATGACCCAGCCTCCACAGCTCTCTGGGGCAGAGAATTCCATAGATTTACAACCCTCTGAGAGAAGAAATTGTTCCTCATCTCAGTTTTAAATGGGAGGCCCCTTATTCTGAGACTATGTCCCCTAGTTTTAGTTTCCCCTATGAGTAGAAATATCCTCTCTGCATCCACCTTGTCGAGCCCCTTGTTTGCTTGCTCTGCATTTAACCAAACCATATCGACTTGCCGATGCTTGACCTTGATACGGGGTGCCTAAACTGAAAAGGTGTCGTATTTCATGCAGTTTTTAAACCTGAAAAAGAAAAAGTTGATTAAAAAAAACATTTCCCAAGCCCATTCTTATCGAAATACTTTTATTTTAAAAACTTCTCACACTCATTTCGATATATCACTGCAAGTAACAGGAAAACTAATACTTGCTAATTCAATTACAGAAAATTCTAGTCTACTGTGAAGAGCTCATGAATTTAGCAATGGGAGATTACAAGAAAGACTTTAGCAACGACGTGAAGCTGCATAACTTTGCCAGGGGAAGTTTACAGAGTGGTATGAGAAGCTGAATGAAGTGAAAATGAAGTGTAAGGATATTAGCATTATTTTTTATTTTAAATATATTTTTTTTGTGATGCTCTTTTGCTAAACCCTGTTCCCCCCCTGACAGACCATACGAACATACGATGGGCAGGAAAGGACCAATTGATCTATCAAGCCTGCCCCACACCTCATGATGGCTGGAGCATCCTGAATAAAGATGTCCCACCCGCCACACGACCCCACAGCAATGTCATCTCCTGGGAGGCGCTAAAAAAAAAACAGAAAAAAAGCCAGATAAGGGGGAAAAACATCTGGGAAATTCCTCTCCGGCCCCCTCAAGCAATCGAGATGAGTCCAGGAGATGGAGGGCTGATCATTTAACTGAGGTGGTTAGAAGGCGGTGCTAATAACGCCAAGATCGCAGGTTCAATCCCCGTCCTGACGAGCTACGCTTGAAGCAAATAAATTGGCAGGGCTTACGGGGAAAGTGCAGGGGAGTGGGACTAGCTGAAGTGCTCTTACAGAGAGCCGGCACGGGCTCGATGGGCCGAATGGCCTCCTTTTGTGCTGTAACCATTCTATGATTCTATCAGATGGACCAAGTCTTAGCTGTAAAGACAATTACCGTCTACATGATGTGATCTCTGCCCCCATCAAGAACCAGTCCAGACCAGGCATCACCCAGCCCTTCAGAGAATCATAGAAAATTCCGACAAAGAAGGAGGCCATTCGGCCCATCGCGTCTGTGCCAGTCGATAAAGAGATACCCAGCCTAATCCCACCTTCCAGCACTAGGTCCATAGCTCTTTAGGTTACTGCTCTTTAAGTGCACATCTAAGTGCCTTTTAAATGTGATGAGGGTTTCTGCCTCTACCACCCTTTCAGGCAGTGAGTTCCAGACCGCCAGCACCCTCTGGGTGAAGAAACGTTTCCTCATCTCCCCTCTAATCCTTCTACCAACTATTTAAATCTATGCCCTCTCATTATTGATCCCTTTGCTAAGGGAAATAGGTCCTTCCTATCCACTCTATCTAGGCCCTTCATAATTTTATATACCTCAATTAAATCTCCCCTCAGCCTCCTCTGTTCCAAGAAAAACAACCCGAGCCTATCCAATCTTTCCTCATAGCTAAAGTTTTCCAGTCCTGCAACATCCTCGTAAATCTCCCCTGCACCCTTTCTAGTGCAATCACATCCTTCCTGTAATGTGGTGAGACAACTGCATGCAGTACTCCAGCTGTGGCCTAACTAGTGTTGTATACAGTTCGAGCAGAACGTTCCTGCTCTTGTATTCTATGCCTCGGCGAATAAAGGAAAGCATTCCGTATGCCTTTTTAAGCACTTCATCGACCTGTCCTGCTACCTTTAAGGATCTGTGGACATATAGTCCAAGATCCCTCTGTTCCTCCACACCGCTGAGTATGCTCCCATTTATTGTGCATTCCCTTGCCTTGTTGTCCCTCCCCAAATGCATTACCTCACACTGTTCCGGATTGAATTCCATTTGCCACTTTTTTGCCCAAATGACCAGTTCATCCATATCTTTCTGCAGTCTAGAGCTTTCCTCCTTACTGTCAACCACACGGCCAATGTTTGTTTCATCTGCAAATTTCTTTATCATGCCCCTTACATTTAAATCATTTATACTACAAACAGTAAGGGACTGAGAACTGAGCCCTGTGGAGCCTCAGTGGAAACAGCCTTCCAGTCACAAAAGCTCCCATCAACCATTACCCTGCCACTGAGACTGTTTTGGATCCAATTTGCCACTCTCGCTTGGATCCCATGGACTTTTACTTTTTGATCAGCCTGCTATGTGGGATCTTGCTAAAATCCATGTAAACTACATCAAACGCATTGACTTATCGACCCTCCTTATTACCTACTCAAAGAACTCAATCAAGTTAGCCAGGCATGACCTTCCCTTTACAAATCCATGCTGACTGACCTTAATCTGTGTGTTTCTAAATGAAGGTTTATACTGTCCCTCAGAATCGGTACCAGTCATTTGCCCACCACCGAGGCTAAACTAATTGGCCTGTAATTGCTCGGTTTGTCCCTTCCTCCCTTTTTAAACAATGATAAAACGTTAGCAGTTCTTCAATCCTCTGGCACAACTCCTGTAGCCAGGGAGAATTGTAAAATGCTGGTCAGAGCCTCCGCAATATCCTCCCTTGCTTCTTTTAGTAGCCTCAGATATATTTCATCCACTCCTGGCGATTTACCTACTTTCAAGGATGCTAAACCCCTTAATACTTCCTCTCTTACTATGTTTATCCCGTCGAATATTTCACTCTCTTCCTCCTTAACTTTAATGTCGGCATCGTCCCCCTCGTTTGTGAAGACAGCCGCAAAGTATTCATATGGGGTTAGAACCTCCACCTTTTTTTGCATGCTTAATGCCCACTTAATGCCCATTTTACCGCTGAAATGACATATTTGGCACAAAATGGAAACTGATGGGCATTTTTAGAAAACTTATCGCCGAGCATTACTTTCCCCATGTGGTTAACCCCTGGAAAAAATATTATCGCATGCCCACTTTTTGGGGGCGGAATCAGCAGAATGGGTGAAATCAACGGCCATAATGTCGGCCAGCGTTACTTTCCGCACAGAATTAACGTCTAAATTCAATAATTCCGCCCGCCCACCTTTTTTTGTTGTAAAGAGCACATTTGGCGAAACTAACTCACAGATCACCCACCGTCACTTTCCCCACCTCGTATGCATATCGGCCACAATATCGCTCGCCCAGAAAACGCCCACAAAAAGTGGAACTGTTCTGAATGAACACCAGCGGTGTGGCTGGCATTTTTAAAATTCCACTCCTACGTGAAGAGCTGAAATTTTAATGATTTGCCTGAAAGAGCGTTGATGTGAGTGACAACGCTGACACACTGCTGTGTGTGTGCAGCTCAGACATCAATGGTGCCCATCACCTTGGTGCCAGTTACAGTTTACGTTGATTGATGTTAAGTTGTATTTAACCCTTTCATGTTAAGGAATCAACCGTGTGTAATGGTCCAGCTATCTGAGACAATGCGCAACAAGGTTATGTTCAGTAACAAAAATGTTATACCAACATTGGTCTGAAATCATAACTATCATGGGCAAAAACACCAAACCCCCACCCACATCCCACTTTTTCCACCATTGACATCAACCACATGTTCAACATGTCCAGCAACACAGAATACAAAGGCAAAGCAGGAGCGTGGTCCCCAGCCCCATACATTGCAACAAATTGCATACACCCAGATGGAAATATAACACCGCCATCACCTGCGGACAGGCACCTCACTTTCCTTTCCCCCTCCCCTTCTTCTCCCCACCTCTACCCCTTTCCCTCCTCGCTCCACGGCACCTGGCGATGCTTCATTGGGGGGGATGAAGGCAGATGCGGTCGTTGCATGGGTACGGGAGCAGGGGATGCTGAGGGGGCAACATTCTCTGAATCAGAAGCAGGATCTTGGTCCTTGCTCTCATCCGTTATTCGCAGTGGTGGTGCGGAACTTAGGGGTGGAGTGCCGTGCTCGGGGACCACTAGGAGGCCTGTGGCAGCAGTGCTCCTGACTATTGCATCCAGGGCCTCCGTCATCCGCGGAATGTACTCGGTCATTGTGGCCTGCTGTCGGGATATGCCCTCCAATGCTTCGATGAGCTGGTCACCAATGTCTACAGTCCTCCTGGACAACTGTACCATCTCTCCGCTGTCATGTGGCGCTCGTGGAACAGACCTGCCGCGTCCACAGGACCTCCGTGGGGTCGGCGCTGTCCTGGGGACAAATGGGGTGCTCTGTGACGAGATGCTTGGGGATAGTACCTCCAGGGTGGAGGCGGGAATGACCGGAGGACCACTGGATGGCCTTGGGGTGGAATGGCTTCTGGAGCGTGGCGATGCAGGATCCTCGAAATCCGCGGAGAACAGACCTAGCAGATTGATGGATGAGCATTGGAGCTCCTCAGCACCAGACGTAGGATCATCCGTCAACTCTGGCCCCGCGCCCCCATCTTCTGGCCTCTGTGGTCTTACCTTGGGACGCTGCTGGCTGAGCTGAAAAACACAAAAGAGCTTATTAGAGGAGAAGGGGGTGCTAAGGTCACAAGGTGAGTCCAGCGCTACACACAGCATACGCACGACAAAAGCACTACCGCTCTCAAAATCATCGCAGACATCACATTTCATGACCATCAACACATTTGCATTCCAATGCTTTTCATTAGGCCATCATTATTTCTATGACAATTTTAGAAATCATCTATCATATATGAGTGAGTGTGGCATCTATTGACTTCACATCACGCAAAGGTGTAAGCTTTACTCACGTGGCATCACTTCAGGGACTGCAGATGCTTCCGTGGCTGTCTGGGGGTGCTTCCCCAAGAGTGCGAGCACTCGCTCCTCCATCTCAGTGATGTCGCTGATGGCCCCCCCACCCGTTCGCCTCTGCACGGATCTCATCCTCGATAGCTTCTTCTGTAAAAGGTGACAGGACAACATGGCATGAGATCATTGCATGATATCATTGCTAGGTACTGTCACAGAAACTGATAAGCTCATAACCGACAGATGTAATCATCATTATTATGAAAATTATCCTTCTTTATCTAAAGACGTGCACCATGATCACAGGCTTTGAGTAAAACATTCTCGGTAAAAGTGAAAGACCTCACATCTGATGATAGTCACTCATGACTGTTACAAAGCAAATTATATAAATACATAAGTACATGTAAATCAATGTAATAATTACACTTGCGGATCCCACAAGATCGTTCCATCATTTGCAGCATTGATTGCCCCCACACACCTCATTGGTTGCCGACGAGACCACCTCTGCTATCTCGATCCATATCTTCTGGTATTCCTTTGGGGTGGGCTTCCCATGCCCTCCCTGTGTCAAATCACCCCAACGTAACTCGACCTCATGCAGGAGGGAGGCATTTGTCTTGTCCGAGAACCTCCTGGCTCTTTTGCGCCCTCCAATATGCTCCTCTCCCAGCTCACTGCTCTCTCCAGCGTCAGTCTCCACAGCGTGCTGTGATGCCTCCTCCTCTCTCTCCATTATAGGCCAAATTCGGTCAAATATGTCGCTGGTAACAGCTAGGTTTTGTTTGCCTATTTTCTGTGAAGCTCTAAAGTCTCCTTTCCAAAGCAGCCACACCACACCCAGCCACACCTTCAGTCCCTCTGAGCTCCCTCTCTCTCTGTCTCCTCTTCTGCGCATGTCATGATGACCCTTGACCTCCAGGATCATGGGAATCGAGTGTTGCCACACTTTATGGCAGAAGGTCAGAAAAATTTAACGTTACCGCCCATTTGACATCGCTTGTGGAAACGCCCATTTTCAAAAATGTAAACTAGGTGTTTTGAGAATGGGCGAGAAGCCGGCGATCTGAAAACCCTTTTTTACCGCCCATTTTTGGGCGATAACCACAGAAGTGGGGGTTCTAGCCCCATATCCTTTATCCCCTCGCATCCAATCATGACTTTCTGGCTGACTGTCAAACAGGTCTGAGATAGCGCTCTCATGCAGGATGTGCGCATCATGGATGCTGACTGGAAATGTAGCATTAACTGCCATGATGTGGTCGACAACGAGCTGCACATTCAGGGAGTAGAATCCCTTTCGGTTACGAAACACCTCCGCGTTCTGTAAAGGGGCTTTCAGGGCGATGTGTGTGCAGTGTATTGCTCCCTGCACCTTGGGAAAGTTTGCTATATGCGAGAAACCCAAAACTCTTTCGGTATGTGCCTCCCTGGTCATAGGGAAGTTTATAAAGTCCATCCTGTGAGCGTAAAGGGCTTCAGTCACCTGTCGAATGGAGCAGTGCGTGGCGTGCTGAGAGATACCACAGATGTCGCCAGTTGAAGCCTGAAAGGAGCCAGATGCACAGGAGGATAGTGCTGCAGTAACCTTTACCTCAACGGGCAGTGTGATCCTGATGGTGCTGGTAGGCTGCAGATCCCCCTTGATGAGCTGGCATATCTCATCGATGACCTCCTTCCGGAAGTGTAGCCTCCTAAGGCACGCATTATCAGACAAGTTGAGGTAAGATTGCTTTTTCCTGTACGTTCATCGGCTGTACATTCTCCTCCTCCACCTCTGTATTAGTCTGCCACCTCTTCAATCGGCCCCTTCACTTAACTCAACTTCAGACGCCAGCATGTGAGCAATTACAAGTAATGGTAGAGAAGCTACACGCCCCATCACTATCACTATTATCACTATCACTATCACTGTTGTAATAAATGCCCTTGGTACTAAAAAAAATAAAATATAAATAAATATATATATAAATATAAATATAAGTATAAATGTGAGTGGAACTATCAGTAACAGACCCTTAAATAACTCACAAATTATATAACCCTTGTTTAAGCTGCCTCCTCACTTCCTCCGATGTTCAAAATGGCGTCCATAGCGCCGAGTCCTGTAAGGTAGGGCAGGTAAAAGCAACTTTTCTCTGGTGATCGTTTCGGCGAGCGAGCAGCCTGGTGACATGTGGGCGATGTGCCGAAAGTTGCACTGGGCAATGTGTGGGCGATCACCTCGGCGATCACCTCGGCAATGTACCGGAAAGTTGGGCCGGCAATTTTCCGGCGATGTTCCAGCCCAACTTTCCACCTTTTCATCAAAATGGGCGCTAGCCTACCATTTTGGGCGATATATGGGCACTAGATCAGAGATGTGAACTGTAAAGTAAGAACTCTTGACTGATAGCGCTTCACCGAGCAGTACAAGTCTTTCTCCCTGCTCTGCAGGATACCTTGAAGCAGTAATAACTCTTGTTTTTATTAGGATGGGATAGCTCCCTCAGTTCAACGACTCTTTCTCCTGCATAGAATTTGAATGATAATTCACTGAACACTTTGTTGAGATACTTTGGGCTAGACTTTCCACGAGGTGGCTAAGGCCCCAAAAAATGGGCCTTGTTCCAGCGATGTGGGACGTCTTGCCCGTGCTGATCGCCGGCACAAGGCCCATTTTTTTTTGCGATTTTCCACTCGGCCTTACCCCGGCGATGTCAAATGGGCGATCTGATTTTTCAGTGATCTCACGATCGCCCAAAAAAAGCAGAAGTTAAGCGGAAGTCAAAAAAAAAAGCTAGCCTAGCAACGCTATTGTGCGCATGTGTGGGATTTTTTTTTTCTTGGATTGATTTTTTTTGCCGCGTTTGAAGAGTTCATGGGTCATCATACATGCTCAGATGTACAGGGAGGGTCGGAGAGAGCGTGAGAGAGAGAAGGAGAGAAAAGGAGAGGAGGAGAGAAGCAGTGAGGAAGAAATCTTTGAAACTTTTATAAATCTATTAAATATCTTTATTACATTTGATTGAAGTGATAGCTAGTAATAGCTAGTATAGTAGCTGTTATCTATTTTCTATTAGCTATCTGTTATCTTTTCTATATCATCAATGCAAGCGCAAAAGCAAAATGAGATGGAGAGGCAAAGGGCAAAAGCTTTTAGTGAGGAGGCCAACGAGGCCTTTGTAAATGTGGTCTTAATGAGGTGGGAGGACTTGACATGGGGAACCTCCACCCTGTGCATATAGGAGAATTTGGCTGGAGATTGCCGATGTCGTGACATCGGCATCGAGTGAGGTGCGGACTGCTGACCAGTGCCGCAAGAGATGGAACAGCCTGCTGGCAGCTGCCAAAGTAAGTTGGAAAATATATTCTATGTTTAAAACATATTTAAAAGTCATATTTAAAATCACACATATGTATTATTTACTTGATGTTTATAAATTATTATTATGTACTATTTACTTGAGGTTTATAAATTGCAAATAAAATCCTCAATGTAATTTATTTATAATGTAAAGTAATTACATTAATTTAAAAATTACATTAAATTAAAAATTACATTAAATTAAAAATTACATTTATTCACTCTAATAGTAAGTTGAATGTTATAGCATTAAAAATTATTCATATGCAGCTACCAGAGTAAGTTGCATTTTAATATTTAAAACATATTTAAAAGTCATATTTAAAATCGTACATATGTGTTATTTACTTGCTGTTTATAAATTGTAATTAGAATAACATTAAAAATTATTCATATGCACTACAATGTTATGTAATAATTGAACATTTAAATCTGTCAGTCTTCAATATTTATTGTCAAGTACATTAGTTTATGCCATGCAGTGTTAAATTATCATTTACAGAAAGGAGCAAAGGAGGACGGATGGTAGCTCCGCGATGGTACACATTCTTAATCCATACGAGGAGCTTGCGGTGGCCTTGGTGAGGCCTGAAAACCGTTCGGTCACGACCTGTGGTGTGGCCGAGCCCACCCTTCGGTCTCGTGAGTAATGGGAAATGTGCAATGTGTTAAACATTACTAAATACATATGAAAAATATCGTAGTTACGCATGTAATGTTATGCAATTATAATTCAAGAATTTTGATGTAGTCTTGATCTACGAATGAGGCCATGTTAACCCTGATGAACCCTTGTGCATATGGGGTTTTGAAAAGTATTGCAATGTTTTGGGTTATTGAAATATTGAAATATTGAAATTGATATTGATATTGAAATATTGATATATATTGATATGTATTGTTATGAGTTGTTTAGAAAGTTCATTAATCTTTCTAAGGTCAACTGTCCATTGAGCAATGTGAGGTAGCAGAGACATCCGCAAATATAGACCCCTTCAACAGCTCGCAGGAGGAAGAGACGGAGGAGGAGGAGGACGTGACAACGCAGTCTGTCAGTTTACTTGAGGCGGAGCAAGAGGAGGAGGAGGAGGAGCAGGAGGAGGACGATGAGATTTTTTTTGTGGTGGGGGAGCAACCTGCGGCCACCTCGATTGAGATGGAAAAGGCACCGGGACCAAGCAAATGCCGACCCCATGGCGGTCCGGTCAGCGTGGCGAGCAATCGCCTACCATGGAGGGGCAGACAGAGAGCTTAATATCTCTGTGCAGGGAGATGGTCGTGATTGGTCACGACCTTATCCAGGGTTTCGTGGGATTATCTCCGAACTGGAGCCAGTTCTCCGCGAACTGGAGCCAGTTTCCAGCATCCTGGAGTGAGTTCTGCACAAACTTCTCCAATCTTCCAAGCAAGCACAGACTGCAAGGGAGACCTTGGAGGCCATTCAGCAGCAGACAGCCACAACCAATGCCCTACGGCATGCGTTGCTGGCGGGACATGGCGCTGCACCCCAAGGTGTCGTGTCTGCTCACAGCGAGACCCCGAGCATGCAAGCGAGTATGGAGGACACAGTTCCTCCTGACTCGGAAGTGGAGCTTCAGGTTTCCGCTTCCGCTCCGTTACCTCCACCACGGCAGGAAGTCTTGCCATCCCACTCTGCACAACGTCTTGGTGTCGGTCTGCATAGACCAAAACTGGCAGGTGGCGTACGAACACGGGGTGGGACTGGACCTGGAGGGAAATGTGGTCGCAGGTAGGGAGGGGGGAGTTTTTTCACAAATTTTTGATAACTTTTAACTTGTTCACTTGTTCAATTGTTCTTGTTCTTGTTTTGTTAGTTTTATTTGTTAATTGTTCATTGTTAATTGTTTGAGGGAAGGGTGTGTTGGTGCGGGGGGTGGGGGGAGGGGGTTGGAGGGATAGTTTATCAAATTTTTTTCTCATATTTGTTAAAATAAAAAAAATATATCTTTGATTCAATAAACTGTGTGTGTCTTCTTTCTATTGGTTACATTAGTTATCAACTATACAGTTGTTAATCCATATTTGTTTATTCTTTTAATATACAAGTACTTTAGTAACAACTTCACTATGCAAAAGTTATTTAATTAGTTCAATATTACCAAAAATAACGTAATAATACCTATTTATATACCCTGTCACAATATTCTGAGTACAACTAACTCTCTAAATAACTCACAACTAATGCTCCACCCTTCCTCTGCAGTCAAAATGGTGTCTGTAGTGCCCATTTTCCTTCTCTTAGGCTCAGAAAAAGCAACTATTTCTCAGCACTCTTTTGGGCCTGAAATCGGCCCAGCGAAATGCATGCTAGGTGCTGAAACTTGGGATGGGCCTTGTGTGGGCTATAATTTCAGCGATCTTCTCGCCGATCAAAGTGGAAACTTAGCCACCTGTTTTTCGGGCGATATTTTGGCCTAGTTTCCACTTTTTGCTCATAATGGGCGATAGGGGTCCGTTTTGGGCCATATATGGGCCATAGATGGGCGATGTGAAGTGGAAAATCTGGTCCATTATTTCTGTAAAACAAGGAAGTGATTACGGAGAAATACTTATATTTCTGGTAAGTTGAAACTAAGAATTTGAAGTAGTGTAGTCTATCAAGCTAACCACTGGGTGGCAGTGTGGTTCTCTTTCTCCCTCATTCAATGATCCAGAATTTGCTGGAGCGGGTCATCTTGCAGTGTTTCCCATTAGTTTGACTGATTCCCTCACCCATTAGCTTGAAAACATTTTTCCCTGTAAGTTGCTGGTAACGGGGCATCTGGGACCTTGGTGAACAACGGGACAAACAGTGTGGGTCCAAAATTGCCCCTTTCGATAAGGCCTCTGGCCGCCTGAAAGCGGCGGTCATGGAGCGGCGTGGAATGGCCGCCGAGTCGCGGTGGACTGACTGACGTTCGCAGCATTGCCCTTAAGGGTGTTTGCTGAGGTGTGGAGATCCACCCTGCTCCCCCCACTTCCGCCCCGCTCCTGCAGATGCGTCGTTAACGACATCATCAGAGCGCGCACCACCACGGACCCACACTGGAAGGTAAATTCACCTCAAATTGTCCTCCGACCGTCTGTCGGTGCCAACGGCCTTTAGAGGCAAGTTGCATGTAACAGTATTTTTGTCGCTGAGACTTTTGTGGATTTTTCAAAACATTGCGAGTTGCCTTGTTCACAGTGAGTGATAGTGGGCAATGGATCTTCAATCTCGGCACGGAGGCTCCGCTTGCGGAGAAGAACTAAATGGGGTCAGTGCTGGCTGCGGAACGCCTCCTGTACATTGTACGCGGCAGGAAGGCACACAGGAGAAGGCAGTGCCGGCTCCAACGGCTCCAGAGACAGCAGGCAAAGGACGCAGCTGACATGGCTAAGGAACATGCAGAAGGCCATGGAGATGGCGACAGAACTGAACTCAGAGAGGTGCCCCAGGAAGGACCTCAGGAAGGGCCGTAGTGGGCCAAATGGACAGAAGGCAGGATGCACAGGAGACAGATAGTTGCCAGCAGCAGGCTGCAGAGGGAGAGCAGGAGGGAGAAGCTGTCATAGTAAACGCCTGCATAGATGTGGGGGCAGAAGGCCCTATTGTCAAAAGGTGTACAGGCAGCAGTTCTCCTACATGGATCTGACGGATGACCAGTGTCTCCGAAGACTGCAATTCCACAAGGACATCGTGAGGGAGCTGTGCCATCTCCTGCAGCCAGGCCTCCTGCCTCAAACAAGGTTAAGGACAGCTCTGACCATCGCATCCAAGGTAACCATAGCACTCAATTTATATGCGACTGGATCTTTTCAAGCTGCAACAGCAGACATATCGAACATCTCCTAGGTCACCGCGCATAGCTCCATCCGTCAAGTGACAGATGCTCTGTATAAGAGGAGGAAGGACTACATATCCTTCCCAATGAGCAGGGAGAAGCAGTTGGAGTGGCAGACTGGATTCATCAGGATTGCGGGCTTCCCCAGGGTTCAGGGCACCATAGCCTGCACCCATGTCGCATTGAGGGCGCCACAGAACAATCCCGAAATCTTCAGAAACCGCAAGGGATTCCAGTCCCTCAGTGTCCAGCTACTGTACGATCACAAAATCATGGCAGTTGATGCTCGGTATACTGGCAGCAGCCACAATGTTTTCATCCTGCGCCAAATCGGTGTGCCCGGCATGTTTGCTGGGCCAAACCAAGATTGCGGCTGGCTCCTTGGAGACAAGGGCTATCCACTGCGCACTTGTCTGCTGGCTCCCCTTTACATCCCCAGGACTGCTGCGCAGCATCTACAATAACACTAATTCAGCCACCAGGTGCATAATTGAACTTACCATCAGAAACCTTAAGCAGAGGTTCCATTGCCTGGATCACTCAGCAGGT
The DNA here is from genome assembly GCF_044704955.1 of Pristiophorus japonicus. Lineage (NCBI taxonomy): Eukaryota > Metazoa > Chordata > Chondrichthyes > Pristiophoridae > Pristiophorus > Pristiophorus japonicus. Next base: position 314,094,059 of record NC_091977.1, read on the forward strand.
GTGCTGCAGTACTTGCCTGAGCGGGTCTCCCAATTCGTGGTCGTCTACTGCATGCTCCATAACCTGGCAATGATGAGGGCACAACCGTTGGAAAACAAGGCAAAAGTGCTACCTGAGGAGGAGAACCAGGAGGAAGAGGCGCAGGAGCACCACCAACATCTGTGAATGCATGGCCACCACCCTTCTTTCACAAGCCCCAACATCGATGGGCTTTTCTGAGTCCTCTGCAGCAGAACTCACGTGTGAACTCGCCGCGAGAGATGGCACCTGAGGTTGCCTTTGCCCTTGACCCTACTGCAGCCTATTAGGCCCCGTTACATCACCCAGTGCAGACCTCTCTGCTAAATCTAACAGTCCCGACCGCGTACTCCCAGTATCTGAGCTGGTGCATGTGAGTGTAGGAAGCAGTGACGCAGTGCTGCCAGCAGTGTCCCCCTCTTCCTCGCCCTCATGGGAATGAGAACGCTGCCAAACGAAGGGCGATCCTCCTCACTTTCTGTGGGGCAACAACCTACGGCCTTATGAAGAATCTTCTTGCTCCGGTGAAACCAACAACCAAATCGGATGAAGAACTGTGCACGCTGGTCCGGGAGCACCTAAATCCGAAGGAGAGCGTTCTGATGGCAAGTTATCGATTTTATACATGTCAATGGTCTGAAGGCCAGGAAGTGGCGGGCTACGTCGCCGAACTAAGGTGCCTTGCAGGACATTGCGAATTCAGTGGATTCCTGGAGCAAATGCTAAGAGACTTTTTGGTGCTTGGCATTGGCCATGAGGTTATCCTTCGCAAACTATTAACTGTTGAAACACCGAACCTGAGCAAAACCATAACGATAGCCCAGGCATTTATGTCTACCAGCGATAACACCAAACAAATTTCACAGCATAAAGAAGCATTGGCAAGTACTGTACACAAAGTAGCGTCGTTTTCAGGCAGGAATGCATATGGCAGAATGTACACGCCTGCAGCTGCATTACCTCAGATGACCCAGAGTCTGCCATCAAGTGTGAATGCGAGGCAATTAACACCTTGTTGGCGCTGCAGAGGTAATCATCGAGCCCATCAATGCCGCTTCAAGCATTATGCGTGCAAAGGCTGTGGAACAATGGGACATCTCCAGCGAATGTGCAGACGAGCTGCAAACCCTGCAAACCACCACGTTGCAGAGGAAGACCGATCCATGGCGGATCAAACTGAACTAGAGACTCGAACCGAGGAGGCAGATGGGTACACACCTTCACCACGAAATGTCCACCGATCATGTTAAAAGTTGAACTGAACGAAATTCCAATATCCATGGAATTGGACATGGGTGCAAGTCAGTCGATCATGAGCAAAAAGGCCTTTGAGAGGTGCAATAAGGTACAAAGGCCCAAGCTGAGCCCTATTCATACCAAGCTGAGAACTTACACTAAAGAGCTGATCCCTGTAATTGGCAGTGCAGCAGAAAAAGTCTCCTATGAAGGAGCGGTGTACGAACTCCCACTATGGATTGTACCAGGAGATGGCCCCACACTGTTCGGCAGAAGCTGGCTGGGAAAAATCTGCTGGAACTAGGACGACATCCGAGCGCTTTCGTCCATCGAAGATGCTTCATGTGTCCAGGTTTTGAGCAAATTCCCATCGTTGTTTGAGCCAGGCATCGGAAATTTCTCTGGGGCGAAGATGCAGATCCACTTGGTTCCCGGTACACGACCCATCCACCACAAGGCACGTGCAGTGCCATACATGATGCCAGAGAAGGTGGAGATCGAGCTGGACAGGCTGCAACGAGAGGGCATCATCGCATCGGTTGAGTTCAACGAGTGGGTCAGTCCAATTGTTCCGGTTCTCAAGGGCGATGGCATGGTCAGAATTTGTGGGGACTATAAAGTAACGATTAACTGTTTTTCACTGCAGGACCAGTACCCACTACCAAAGGCAGACGGCCTATTTGCGATGCTGGCAGGAGGGAAGACGTTCACCAAATTGGACCTGACCTTGGCCTACATGATGCAGGAGCTGGCGGAATCTTCGAACGGCTTCACCTGCATCAACACGCACAAAGGTCTGTTCATCTACAATTGATGCCCGTTTGGGATTCGATCGACCATGGCTATTTTTCAAAGGAACATGGAGAGTCTGCTAAAGTCGGTTCTGCGCACCATGGGTTTTCCAGTATGACATATTGATCACAGATCGGGACACCATCGAACACTTGCAGAACCTAGAAGTGGTTCTAAGTTGGCTAGATCGTGTGGGACTCAGTTTGAAACGCTCGAAGTGTGTTTTCCTGGTGCCAGAGGTCGAATTCTTAGGGAGAAGAATCACGGCAGACGGCATCAGACCCACCGACCCCAAGATGGAGGCCATAAAGAATGCGCCGAGACCACAGAATGTGATGGAGCTGCGGTCGTTCCTGGGACTCCTCAATTATTTTGGTAATTTCCTACCCGGGTAAAGCACCTTGCTAGAACCTCTACACATGTTGCTTCGCAAGGGAGATGACTGGGTATGGGGAAAACCACAAGAGACTGCTTTTGAGAAAGCCAGAAATCTGTTGTGTTCTAACAAACTGCTTGTTCTGTATGACCCATGTAAATGTTTAGTACTAGCTTGTGATGCATCTTCGTACGGGGTCGGATGTGTGTTACATCAAGCAAATGAATCGGGAACATTGCAACCAGTCGCTTAAGCATCCAGGAGTTTGTCCAAGGCCGAAAGGGCCTACAGCATGATTGAAAAAAAAGCTCTGGCATGCGTTTACGGGGTGAAAAAAATGCACCAGTATCTGTTTGGGCTTAAGTTCAAGTTAGAAACTGATCAAAAGCCGCTCATATCGCTATTCCCAGAGAGCAAAGGTATTAATACCAATGCCTCTGCTCGCATCCAAAGATGGGCGCTCACGCTGCCTGTATATAACTATGTAATTTGCCACAGGCCAGGCACAGAGAACTGCGCTGATGCTCTCAGTCGGCTACCATTGCCCACCACCGGGGTGGAAATGGCACAGCCTGCAGACTTGCTCTTGGTGATGGATGCATTTGAAAACGAAAAGGCACTCGTTACGGCCCGCCAGATCAGGACCTGGACCAGCGAGGATCCTTTACTGTCTCTTGTAAAAACTGTGTCCTCCATGGGAGCTGGTCCAGCGTCCCAGCGGAGATGCATGAAGAGATCAAGCAGTTCCAGCGGTGCAAAGACGAAATGTCCATACAGGCATTCTGTCTTTTGTGGGGTAATCGTGTGGTTTTGCCTAAGAAAGGCAGGGAAACGTTCATACGTGACCTACATAGTACCCACCCAGGCATAGTAATGATGAAAGCTATAGCCAGATCCCATGTGTGGTGGCCCGGCATCGACTCAGATTTGGAGTATTGCGTGCGCCAATGCAACACTTGCTCTCAACTGAGCAATGCACCCAGGGAGGCACCGCTAAGTTTGTGGTCATGGCCCTCCAAACCGTGGTCTAGGATCCACGTTGACTTAGCTGGCCCATTTCTAGGCAAAATGTTTTTGGTTGTTGTGGGTGCTTATTCAAAATGGATTGAGTGTGTAATAATGTCTGTAAGCACGTCCACTGCCACCATCGAAAGCCCATGAGCCATGTTTGCCACGCACGGCCTGCCTGATGTCCTTGTCAGTGGCAATGGGCCGTGCTTCACCAGCGCTGAATTCAAGGAATTCATGACCCGCAATCGGATCAAGCATGTCACATCTGCCCCGTTCAAGCCCGCATCTAACGGCCAAGCAGAACGGGCAGTCCAAACCATCAAGCAAAGCTTGAAATGCTGTCGGAAGACTCCCTGCAGACCCGCCTGTCCCGAGTCCTGCTCAGCTACCGCACAAGACGCCACTCGCTAACTGGGATTCCCCCCTGCCGAACTGCTCATGAAAAAGCACTCAAAACAAGGCTCTCTCTAGTCCACCCTGATCTCTATGATCATGTCGAGGGCAGGCGGCATCAACAAAGCATGCACCATGATTGCGCAAATTTGTCACGCGATATTGAAATCAATGAGCCTATATTTGTACTCAGCTATGGACATGGTCCCAAATGGCTTGCTGGCACTGTCATAGCCAAAGAAGGAAATAGGGTGTTTGAGGTCAAACTCGCAAATGGACTGACTTGCAGAAAGCATTTGGACCAAACCAAACTGCGATTCACAGACAGCCATGAGCAACCTGAAGAGGCCACCACCAACTTCGATCCTCCAATACACACACAAGTGGCAACCGATATCACGGTTGACCACGAAGCTGAACTCATCATCCCCAGCAGCCCAGCAAGGCCAGCTGTGCAGCAGCCCAGCGAAGGCCTAACCAACTAACCTGCACCTGTGTTTGTACCGAGACGATCGAATAGGGAGCGGAAAACCCCAGATCGTCTCACCCTGTAAATAAGTGTACTATTGACTTTGTGGGGGGGGAGTGATGTTATGTATGCAACACCTTGTAACCAGCATTCTACCGCCACCAGAGGCGCATCTTTTGGAGTCCCAAGGGATCCCAGCATCCCTTGGAAGCACTGCATACAAGCAGGCCTTCCATGCTGTGCCAGCACTCTGGAGTCAGAATAAAGAGACTAAGGTCACACTTACTCACATCTATAGTACTTAGTCACATTGCTTTATTCGAGACATAACAGTGGGTACTTGGACTTTCAGGAACAGATGGCATTAAAGGAAGGCAACACGTGGGCCCACTAGTCTCTGCACCCTTTCTTCAATATGAGTCAGCTGCTGGATTTCTGACTCGCCACCACCAGTCCTCTGTTGCTCCAAATGGTTGTGAGATACCTTGACCTGCAAAGCAAAGAGGGGTTGCTGAGTAGCAGTGTCATGAGGCCTCAGCAATGAGTACAAGTGTGGGTCCATTATGCAGGTGTACCTCTGACATGAAAGTCCATTGTGAGTACGCACGCATATATATACATGCCTCACCAAGGAAATGGTGCTTCAGTGACTATATAGTGAAGGTAGGAAATAAGAGAAGGTGAAGGAGAGGCTTGCAGGTGAGGAGTTGGTTGAACATGTACTCACATTCATCAGTTGAATTATGTCGTTGAGCCTTTTGCGGCATTGGGTGGCGGTGCAGTCATGAATGGAGGTCCCGACACCTTCACTGCGATCTTTCTCCACGCATTCACAAAGATGGCGTGACTGAGTCTGTCTGTGTCTGGAGACAGATCGCGCCTCCTTCCATCCATAGCTTGGATGAGGATCTCGAGGTCCACACCAGAAAAGTGGCTGGCCCTCCTTAGACCTCTGGCATTAGCCATTCCTTCGCAAGCAACTGAGACAAACTCAGTGCTCAGGGCCGGCTGCAAAACCTGCACTTTAAGAAGGCCAGGGAGCAGCTGGCTTATTATAAGTAAATCGGCAACAGCTGAATTTCGTGGCACAATCGGCCATTCCGCAACACACCACTGCAAACAGTCCATTCCCACCACCAATACCGCTCTGCTCATTATTTTCAGCAAAAATGCTGAATTTCCCTCTAATGGCCACCGCATCCATTGCGGCGGTAATGAACAGTAAAAAGCGGTAGGTACATCTCGTTTCTGGCGGTGGGCAACCAGGTACAGAAAGCAAAATAAAGAGAGGGATAGAAAGATTGGATTAAAAGAGAGAGAAGAAAAAAAAGGAGACAGAAAGTAAAAAAAAAATGTTAAATGTGATATTTTTCAAATCTCTAACAATGTGCTGCCTTAAAAGATGAGATTGAACACTTTAAATTGTTCCCATTCTGGGTCAGAGATTAGATTGGCATTGAATCAACAATTATCACGTTGTTAAAAGGGAACTTACGCTCACCAGCCCTAACATTCTGCAGTGAGTTTAACGGGCAATTAATGTGCAAATTCAGCAAGTTCTTAAAAATAACGGGGAGGCTGAGGGCGAGATACCGTTTGTGTGAAGCAAATGGTGGAATGGCGTAAATTGACCAACAAGTTCTGGAGAATCACAACTCACGGTATATCTCTTTATCCCTGAACTTGCTGGCCCATTTGCATGTTAATAACGGTGTGTATTGTTAACATGCCATTAAGTTTGCAGCAAGATTGGGCCCAATGTATTGGTGTTGGGTGAGGATGCTGTTGACTATACCAGGATCATGCCCGATAGTGCCCTCCAGCTCTGACCTCACTGGAACTGGTGGGGTCTAAGGGACAGCACCTGATTAGGATGGGACAAGCAGGCCCAGGAACCACTACAGCTCATCTTGGCTTTTGCCTGCCCCATACCCATGGAATCTCGCTTATTCTTGGGGGAGAGTGAAGTTTCCCACAGCACCACCCCCAGCCAATGGTCATATGGTTGCTCCGAGCAAGGGGGTTGCTCTCATTATTTTTTTAAACAGCATCAACAACTTGCCTTTATATAGCACCTTTAACATAATGAAACATCCCAAGGTGTTTCACAGGAGTATTATCAAATGAGATTCGACACCAAGCTATATATGAAGATATTAGGGCAGAAATAGATAGTTTGAAATGATCGTCTTAAAGGAGGAAAGAGAAGTAGGGAGGCGGAGAGGTTCAGGAAAGGAATTCCAGATCTTAGAACCTTGGCAACTAAAGGCACGGCCGCCAATGGTCGAGCAATTAAAATCGGGTTGCGCAGGAGGCCAGAATAGAAGGAGTGCAGATATCTTGGAGGGTTGTAGGGCTGGAGGAGATTACAGAGATAGGGAGGGGCAAGGCCATGGAGTGATTTGAAAACAAGGATGAGAATTTTAAAATCGAGGCAATGCTTAACCGGGAGCCAATGTAGGTCAGCGAGCACAGGGTGATTGGTAAACGGGATTTGGGGCAAGTTAGCATACGGGCAGCCGAGTTTTGGATGAGGTTAAGTTTATGGAGGGTGGAAGTTGGGAGGCCGGCCAGGAGAATGCTGGAATAGTCAATTCTAGAGGCATGGATGATGGTTTAGCAGAAGATGAGCTGAGGCAGGGGTGGAGTTAGGTGATGATACAGAGTGGAAATAGGCGATCTTAGTGATGGCGCAGTTTGGGCCACTTGCCTGGCCTGGACCCCACTGGTGGGGCCTCCTTTGGCCTTCATTGAGGCAAATACGCATCCTCCCACTCACCATTATGTTGGATTTCCTTCCGGTCTGAGGAACAGAACTCCCCGCTTCGGGATTCCCCTCCCTGGCTGTTACTTGCCTTCTACGGGGCAGACGGAGGTTCCGCCCCCACAAGGCAGCCAGGAAATTCCCACATTTTTAAACCTGATAGGGATCATTAAAATTATGAAGGGGTTTGATAGGGTAGACAAAGAGAAGATGTTTCTGTTATGTATGAATGAAGAGTCTGACTAGATACTGTGAGCTCAAAGGAAAGTGTGACCTTAGTCTTTTATTGCAGGTCTCCAGAGTGCCTCTCCAGCCTGTGAGACCTCCTTAAGTACAGGTGCTCCCAAGGGATTGTGGGATCCCTTGGGACTCCAGGGGATGAGCTCTCTAGTGGCTACACAAGGTATTTCCCTGAGGATCCCTGAGGAAATTTGCAACCAAGGTCATTTTGTAATCTGCCATGTTATTAACTTTCTACAAAGATAGTGAGGTTTGGTGAGGCATCTCAGTGAGATCAGAAAATAGCAACTTTAAGAATGTTGCTGTGTTCAACGTCACGGAATAAATCTAATCCAGAGAAATAGGCAATATGATTAAACGTACCATGTGACATTGCAACCTCTGACCCTGCGGAACTACATATTACATAGGGCTCAATTTTACCCAAAGCTTTTTTTTTGATGTATTTGAAGAGTTATGCCTGTTTCCCCATTGGATTTCTTCATTTTGGCATGGCCTAACCTGTCCTTTAGTTTTGGGGGTGAAGCCTTGATCTGCACCAAAAAGATCGGGTTGCCACGGTAACCAGGGACACAATGCAAGCTGAGGCCTTCAAAGTGAAACATACAGCCAGCTCACAACACATTAAAACACATTGCATCAATTTAAAAACACAGTAAAATATATTGCAGCAACTTACCTGCCGGTCCGCTCCCCCACCCGACATCCCAAAAAATGGCGACCTAGTCTCGCTCTCTCTCTCTCTCTCTCTGCATCTGCTGCACTCTTACCTGCAGAAGGTTTTTCTGCAGAGGCCACATACGCTGGCCTAAGAAGAACTGGAGTAACACTCAGCTGGACAAACTTGCCTAAATGGCCAGAATTGGCACGGGTGGCAGGTTATGCCCCCTTTGGCTGAAAAGATAACGTACCTAAAAAATCGTAACTAACTGAATTATGCTGGTACAAATTGATTGGGGAAACTTTTTTTAACTTAGGCCAAAAAAAGCAGCCTGCTCAAAAAAAACGGCACAAATCACTGGGGAAAATTGAGCCAATAGTGTTTACAGCTCAGAAACGGGCTGTTCGGCCTGACTGGTCCATGCCGGTGTTTGTGCTCCACACGAGCCTCCTCCCACTCCTCTTCATCTCACTCCATCAACATATCCTTCTATTCCTTTCTCCCTCGTGTGCTTATCTAGCTTCCTCATAAATACATCCATGCAATTCGCCTCAACTACTCCTTGTGGTAACGAGTTCCACATTCTCACCACTCTCTGAATAAAGAAGTTTCTCCTGAATTCCCTATTGGATTTATCAGTGACTGTCTTATATTTATGGCCCCAAGTTCTGATCGCGCCCACAAGTGGAAATATCTTTTCTATGTCTACCCTATCAAACCCTTTCATAATCTTAAAGACCTCGATCAGGTCACCCCTCAGTCTTGTCTTTTCTTGGGAAAAAAACGACCTTAAACATTGTGTTCGCAAGCCATGGTACACAATTTGTTGTCAGCATCCCTCAGTGAAAGATTAGTGAATGCACATGAAATGAACCACATCAAATCAGGGAAGTTTTATAAATTTCAATGAAGCCACCAGGTGGCAATGTACACCCGCGTGTTAGTGCATGGACTGCTTCAATTAAATCAAGTTGCTGTATAAAAAAATATTTTAGGAAAAGCCTTAACCCTCTCAGACTGATTGGAAAAATAACCCCATACCCAATTAAAAAAATAATGAAGTTCACACTCCTGAACAGGGATGCCATCATGCTCTGTGGAAGCGGCATGAACTGGTTGGGCCGAACGGCCTGTTTCTGTGCCAAATATCCAATGTAATAAACAGCTCATCAGTTATCCCCTTCCCCCGTGTCCCCCCAGTTCCCCTGCTGGCCCACTGAAATCAATTGCCAGGGGAGGAAGCAGAGGATGCCACAGGTTCACAGCGACTGCTGAATGATCAAGTTCTTGTGCCAAGCCTCGAAAACACTGCCAAGATGATAACCCCACTGAGGAATCCAGTTGCTCTATTGTGACTTAAAAATAAATTATTGACAATATTTACCAAGAAAAAGCAATTAGATATGAAGGTGAAGGATATTTTTCCCGACGAATACTCAAAGCTGAGGCTTTATCCTGGATCATTGCTTCATGAGAAAAAAAATATTTTAGAAGTGTATCTTTATAAGGCAGTTGGACACGCGTAGACTTACTTTGATAATGGCTTTTGTTAGCTCCATGTAAGAGGCAGTGAAGAGATTACACTATCAAAATTTAGATAGCTAGCTCCAAACTGTGTATACAATGATTTTATATGGAGAAAGGGCAGCTTTTCAATAGCCAACAGGTTCGAGTTTGTGAAAAGACTGTTTTCTAGATTTCCCCTTATGTGAATTTTTCTGGCAACCATTATTGGGGAATAAATTTCACCAGCAGTCATACAACAACATCATCAACCACCACCCTTACGAACCACAAAGTATACTCTTGATGCCTGTAAAGACACATGCAGAAATCCCAAAGGGAAAATTGGGTGGACAATGTCTAAAACAGTACAGAAACAGGAGTTTATAACGAGAGAATGAGGTGTGTTGGTATAACAGTGGATGGCCAGAAGCTTTTGGGACTGTAGAACAACCCTGAATACCAAAAGAAGGATGGAGGCATGGCAGGACGTTACCAGATCTACCAACAACATAGTGATAAAAGGCTGATGGCACAATTTTTTGTGTGACGCCTATATTAAGCACCCTGCAATGTATGCCCCTGTGAGTATGCTCACAGGTTTGTAGAGCTGTTGCATTGTGAGTGGCTTAGCCAGTCACATGATGTTCACAAGACTCAACAAAACCCCAGTCAGTTGGGTCTAGGTCATCCACGATGAGATATGCAGTTGTGAGCCTAGTGGATGAACTGGTAATGTGTAGTGCGATTGTTAAACCTTTGTTAATAAACCAATGAGTTGTTAATAGCAATGTGTCGCTATGAATTCTGAAGCAAAGAACCCATGAAGCAAATATATTACACACCCAAAGTAGCATGTGAGGTAGGCATTGGGTACTCCATATTCTTGGCACAAGACATACATTACCATCATCATAGGCAGTCCCCTGTATCGAGGATGACTTGCTTCCACGCCAAAAAAGTCTGTGTTCACAGGTGTTAGAAGGACCTAATATTCCAGGTCCCGAACTACATGTTGAAGGGTGGAAGATGCCTGTACGTGGATTGTTTTTAACGTGGGGTGGCCGTTGCACACCAGCCACCACACGGGCTTGACAGAGCTAGGTCTTGGTCCAGTGGCAAGGATTAACCAAGACGACTGGAGACTAGCTCTGCTGCATGGACCGAGCGCACACATATATCGCAGTGTGGGCTGGCCCTTGCCACAAAGAATCTCTTACCACAATGCATAGAATCACCGCTGCTGCATCCACAACCCATAAATTAAGCAGACATCTGTTTCACACCAGGCACTGCTTTGACTAGGCTACCAGCAACCCCACAAACCTCTTACTGATGCGTATGTAATGAGAAGTTCTAGGGTTGAAGAGAGAAAACACTATTGAAAACACACACATTTTATACGTGTACTTTAAATAAACAGTCTTACTCTATTATTCATATTTGCTTCAGCCAATGAAAAGGTCTTTGAAGCCTCAAGACATAGTGGATTTCTGTGAGTTCACATTTCAAAATATATTGGCCCAGATTTTGTGGTCAGTGGTGTACGAACGACGGCAGCATTTATACTTGCTGTGAGGTTTTGCACTAAAACCTATGTTGATTGAAAAGTCATTTTGGCGCAGCACCCACTACAGGGGATTTGGGATCTGTGCGAACAGAGCAAGCAACTATGTGTCTCCTTAACCAACGAGATTGAAGAATCCTTACTGAGACACGCAAAGTCTGAACCAGGAAGTGTAAGTTAGATTATTTACTTCAATGTAAAATCAGATACAGAAAGCAAAATAAAGAGAGGGAAGGAAAGATGAGATTAAGAGAGAGAAATAAAAGAGACAGAAAAAAAGTTTAAAAAAATTATTGACATTTTTTTATTAAAAAAATCTAAAAACAATCATTACATTTGAATGAATGAGATGCCATATTTATAAAAGTGAATTTTCAAAGCCAGAGAGGCTGTTTTGCAGTAATTAAGACTTATCATGCCATTAAAAATGTACTTATACTGAAACTTTTTCTGACATGTTTAGTGTGTATCTATCACTCAATACAACAACTTCACACCCCTCCACGTATTTCATTGTCGAGTCTCCAAGGGAGGTACCAGTATAGCGAAGCTTATGGAGGAGCAGGGAAATTTGGACAGCAACTTCCTGATTTCTGGCGGCAGGTTGGCATTTTAAATATGATAATGAGGCCTGAAGCCTCTGCTCTAACCTGCTGTGCAAATTTAACTGCAGCCGACCGAGGATCCCGGGCCTCGGGATTCTCAGTCGCTGCAGCGAGGTGAGCACATCCTCGGGGAGCACTCCTTGTTGGCCAGGAGGAGCAGGAGTGCTTCCTCCCGGCCCCTCAAGCTCACCAGCAGCCCATCCCTCTCCGGGGTCAGGAATCGGATCAGCCCCCCCCCCCACAGGGATCGCAACGCCATCCCCAGGGTTGGGGATCAGACCCCAGGTTGCCTTAGGACCCCCTCTCCTGGGGCTTGGAACTGTCCCCCCCACCCCGGACACAGCACCTACCTGTTGCTGTGACGTCCTCTCCAGCCATCGTTCTCTGACCGACTGTGGAGTTAAAACTTGGAAACCCGGACATCTGGTACCACCCCCCCCTCCCTCTCCCGCTCCTAGCGGGTCAGGAACGGGAAAATCCTGGCCAATATCTCTGCAATACCCTGAGATTTCCTTCTAATAAGATACTGAGGGGACTCGACAAGGTAGATGTAGAGAGGATGTTTCCACTCGTGAGGGAATCTAGAACTAGTTTAAGAATAAGGGGCCGCCCATTTCGAACTGAGATGAGGAATATTTTCTCTCAGAGGGTCGTAAATCTGTGGAATTCTCTGCCCCAGAGAGTTGTGGAGACTGGGTCATTGAATATATTTAAAGTGGAGATGGACAGATTTTTGAATGATAAGGGAGTGAAGGATTATGGGGAGCAGGCAGGGAAGTGGAGCTGAGCCCAGGATCAGATCAGCCATGATCTTATTAAATGGTGGAGCAGGCTCGAGGGGCCAAATGGCCAACTCCTGCTCCTATTTCTTATGTTCTTATGTTCTAATCTGCCCTAGAGAATCTGTCAATGGCCCTACACAGTTGTTGATGGTCATTTGACTCCTAGCATAACTAAAAAAAACTATTTCCATTATTGTCACAATTGCCCACTTTTCCATTCACCATTTAGCTGATTGAATAGCAGCCTTTCAACCCCCCCACCTTTTAATTGTGCACGGTACTTGTCTTTACTTTGACAGCAGGTTTGATGGACCAGCTGCTCTTTTCCTGCCTATTAATTTCTTATAGATTGGGTTTCCGCTTTGTGCAACACCTTATGGGAGTGACCAACACTGCTGTAGCTGAGAGAATATCTAAATCAGACATGAAAGTCGTAACAGTAGCCTTTTCCTTTGCAAAGATGGAACACAGGGATGATGGAACAGGATTGGAAATTACACCACTTTTCACTCAGATATCAGCATCCATATCATGATTATAATAGACTCCCTTCAAACACCTCTACTTCAAGACTAGCACAACCCCTTTGTGAATTTACTTGGTGGCATATTGTTTCCAAACGATTCTGGTGAATATTGCAGTTTTCCTGTCATCCAGTTAATGACACAGAGAGGGTGTGAGAACTAAAGAGATGAGTCGTGTCTCTATCACTCTTACAGAATAGTCCCTTCACTTACCTTAATCCCCGTTACAAACTCTGTTCCCTAGCCACTGACTCCATCCCTCTCCTCAACTTCTGTCTGAGGCTGAACCAGACTGTTCGCAACCTTGGTGTCATATGTGACCCTGCAATGAGCTTTCAACCACATATCCACAGCATAACTAAGACTGCCTGTTTCCATCTCCGTAACATCGCCGGTCTCCGCCCTTGCCTGAGCTCATCCACTGCTGAAGCCCTCATCCATGCCTTTATTATTTCTAGACTTGACTATTCCTGGCTGGCCTCCCACATTCTACCTTACGTAAACTAGAGGTGATCCAAAACTCGGCTGCCCATGTCCTAACTTGCATCAACTCCCTCTCACCCATCACCCCTGTGCTCGCTGAACTACATTGGCTTCCAGCTAAGCAACATCTCAATTTCAAAATTCTCATCCTTATTTTCAAATCCCTCTATAGCCTTGGTCTTCCCTATCTCTGTAATCTCTACCAGCCCCCCACCCCCCGACACCCCCCCCACCCCCCCGAGATGTCTGCGCTCCTCTAATTCTACCCTTTTGAGCATCCCTGATTATAATCGCTCAACCATTGGTGGCCGTGCCTTCTGTTGCCCAGGCCCCAAGCTCTGGAACTCCCTGCCTAAACCTCCCTGCCTCTCTACCTCTCTTTCCTCCTTCAAGAAGCCTCTTAAAACATACCTCTTTGACCAAGCCGGCGCTAATTTCTACTTATGCGGCTTGGTGTCATCAAATTTTTGATCTCATAATACCACCAGTATGGGACATTTCACTACGTTAAAGGTGCTATATAAATACAAGTTGTTGTTGTTGTTAACCAACCATGTGCAGTCATTAAACCTCTTCCTGCACTATGTGGCAGAACGTGGGAAGAGTGGAGGGTGTATTGACTTCCTCTTGCACCTCCATAACATCACTACTACCATCTCATGTTGCTTCAAGCTTTCAGTCCCCAGCAGCTGTTCTCAGCTTGCTCTTATTTCTGTAAGGAATACGTCAACCAATAAATCAGAAAACCTGGAGATCCGACCTGATGCTGACCCCCTCCCTACAAAGCTACTCTTTTTTGACTCACTCTTTGATTGTGATATAGCTCTCCCCAAAAGACACGTGCTCCTTTAATTAGTTGCAGCATTTAAACATTGTACCACAGCTGAATTTCCCTCCCTCCCAGTGGCAGATGTCCAATACCACTCCAAACCCATCCTGAATACTTAATGAGGCCAACCATTGGAAAATCTAGCGGGTCAGGGGCAGGTGTCATGTGGGCAGATAGGAGTCCTGCCCACCTATCTGAGGGGAACCCATCCCTTGATGTCTCCTTTCTTCAAAATCTGCACACCAACAGACCAAACCAGTGTGTTCCTCAGTCTCGGTTTCGTGGCAACAGTCATCTTTCCAAGTAACTGTTCGTTTAGCTTTTCATTTCTCCTCATCAACTTTCACCAGAAGTGCTTGTACGTCTTTTTTCATTCCTGCTCAGTAGTGATGTTGATGAGTTTTCCTCTGCGTGCAATCCTAATATGGTATTGGTGCAATCAAAGTGCATATCCATAAATTACAACTTTACAACAGCTATTTAAAAAGTTCGACACCAATGAATAGCTCAAATTTTACATACGATACTTGCCAATTTTTCATTAAAAAAAACTTCTCGTGGTTATACCTTCTCTGAATGTACAGTATCAGCAAGGATCAGCTATAACACTACAATGATAGCAGTGTTTTCGTCTGTTAGTCCCCAGTGCAGTATTACATTCGAAGGGATCATTTTTCATTCAGTCTAGTACAGATGTACAATTTGGATCAGGACAGAAATAAAGGCTTGCTAGAGAAAAGGTCACTTGATACTAAGCAGACATTTCCTCCCTTTTTAAAAAATCTTTCCGCAATGGACAACATTTCAGAAACTTTTTAATTTCTGTAGTAATTATTGTCTCTGAGCTGTGAAACCGAAAGGGGTTAAAATATTGGGGCATTTTAAGTTTGAGAATGCTGGGCAGAAGTCCATGGGGTCAATTTTAAATAGTCGCCCAAAACGGGCATGAAGTCAATAGTTCAACGGGAGGCCCGAACCATTTTTAGGTTTGGGCCTCATTGGAATACCATTGGCGAGCTGCCCAGTGCTCAATGAGTGCGAGCAGGCAGCTCGCCAAACAGGGGAGAGAGGGTGGAGGCTGAAAATCTGCCGGCTCCATGAGAGACCCAAGCTGCAAGTAAAATAGGGGGATGGCTCACTGGGGAGTGATGCTGTATTTTTATGGATCTCCTGGCCCCGCAAAATTTCTCCCCAAAATCTTCCAGGCTGCTTTGTGAGTGGCCTCTAAAGATTACACTTTCCTGATCCATATGGTTTAGCTGCTCACTCCCTGAACCTACCAAGTCATTGGGGGAGTTGGTTCGTTCTTCTTAAAGTAGTCTCTCTTCTTGGGTCATTCCAGCCAGTGCAGTAACCTTAGGCCCAATAGGCAATTGAGTTACCAGCTTCCAGCTACCACAGGTGCTGTTCTAAAACGAACCACTAGGATGAGCGTGAGCAGTTAATCTTCCTCCCTCTTTATTGAAATGTCAGTATTCTGCTTGCCATTTATCCACAACAAATGGATGAGATCATTAACTAAGTATGTGGAGGATCATGGGTGCCAATCTGCTGGGCACGCTCCTGTGAAGCACCCTGGGAAGTTTCACTATGTTAAAGGCACCATATAAATGCAAGTTGCTGTTGTTCCCAAATTTATCTGTACTCTAGTAAAAAGCCACAGAGCAGAGCAGATTCCCCCTCCCACCCCTCCCAACCCCTCCCCCTGCACCGACACACATAGATGCACACACATTCAAACACTCTTAGTTCGCTATTGTACTTCACTTGCTAGCTAGCTCAGATTGGAATTGGTGGAGTCGGGAAATAGTTTACTCATCGACCCTCTTTGCTGTAGAAGCTGAGGGGGATTGCTGGTGGGGAAGAGGGATGAGGAGATAGTATTCTGTCTATGATAAAGAAGCTTAATTCGTGCTATAGTGGATGATAATGTTTTGTTCCAGGTACATGATCAGATGAAGACATGAAATGGTACCATCTGCTTCTGCCTGTTGAAAGACTTGCCATCTGCCAGCATGTTATTCCTGTTGCAGAGCCACCTAGTGGACTACTGATGTAATAACAATAAAGTCATGTGCTCTGCACTGTTCTACCTTGGAGCCATGTTGTGCAGGTCTCTCTGTTTGCTGTGTCTCAAAATATCACAGACTTGGCGATGAAGATGGGATTTTCGGATTCCCTAGCTGAAATTTTTGTTGGAGGATAATCTTGCCAACTGATGGAAAGATTGTTAGAAATTCTTCTTTTGCGGAAAAACATAAAAATCCGAGGTAAATTTCGAGCACATGTGGCTGAATTGTCAATGTTGCCAGATGGCTGCCCCTATGTGAATAATATGGCACTAGGGTGAGTTCCATCATGACCGAGAGACTTTCGGAGCATATATGCAGTGGCTAGAAATGTTTTTCACCATGAATAGTATCGTTGAAGTCCCCGATTTTGTAAACCATAATCGAGTGGTTTCAGAAAGGAAACGGGCTATTTTCTTGACTGAAGCAAGCCCTGAGGTGTATGAAACCCTGAAAAATGTGCTTGTTTCTGTCAAGCCAAAGGACATACCACTGAAGGAGATTCAGTCATACAGTCCTGAGCTGCTGGAAATTGCTGAAAGTTATCGTTTTGGAACACGCGATCAATTAAATGACAAGGGTATTAGTGAGTACATTGTAGCTTTAAAAAAGCTATCCGTTCACTGTCATTTTCGAAACTTTCAGGACCGAGCTTTGCGTGACCACTTGTTTGTGGGTTGAAAACTGAATGTATCAGAAGTAAATTGTTGACAACCCCTAATTTGACTTTTAGCATGTCAGACAGCTATGTCAATGGATATGGCTGACGAGGAGTTTCTGGAGATTCACATCATCAGGAACACGAAGATATCTAACAGCGATTCGCAAAATATCATCATCCAAGGAGACATCGCAGGAACTAGGATACCCATGGAAATCGACACTGGTGCATCCATGAGAATAGTAGCGGAATTGCTATATCATGACAAGTTGCGTGATTATCGACTAGAGAAGTCGAAGATTGAGCTGCGAGGCTACTCAGGAGAGCAAATCCCTGTAGTAGGAAGTGTCACCATACCAGTGAACTACAAGGATCAGTATCAGAGCTTTCCTCTCATAGTAGTGGCAGGAGACAAGCCTGCCTTGATAGGTAGAAATTGGTTGGGATCACTGAAGCTGGATTGGAATTAGATTTTTTGAGTGGAAGCGAAGATTACATTGAAAGATGAAGTCATCAAACAGTATCCAAAGGTGTTTCTCAAAACAGACAGTCCGATCCAAGAATTCAAGGCGAGTGTCAGAGTGCAGAAGGATGCAAGACCAATTTACTGCGAGCCACGTCCCGTACCATACCCATTCATGGAGAAAGTTGAGCAAGAACTCAAAAGACTAGAAACTGAGAACATTGGGCCCAAATTTCCTAACCTCTTTTTCTGGCGCCCTCACTCGATCTGCGCTGCTTTTGCCCACCTCCAAGCACATCGAAGAAAGACCTCCGTAATTTGGCCGCTCCCCAGCCTCTCCTCAGTCATGGCGCAGCGTGGCCCAATGGATTGGGGGTGGAACCAGGTCCCGCTGCTGAAAACAGTCTGCGCGCATGTGCAATAGCTCCTGGCAGGCCGTTTCTGCAAACGCACGCTGCAGGCTGTGTGGGAGGGGCCAAAGCACGTCATCCCTAGCCCTGGCCAAATGGGCTCCCTCATCGGCGGCCCGCTGCGATCCCTAAGGTAGGACTTCTATTTTTTATTTGTTATTTACTGATTGATTTTGGTGCTTTAGGGGCAGGGTTCCTTCTATTTTGTTATGTGTTATGTATTGATTGCTTATTACTTTGGTCTTGGTGCTTTAGGGGCAGGGTTCCTTCTACTTTATTTGTTAATTAATTGCTTATTACTTTTTGTGCTTTGTTTGATGCTTGGTGGTGCTTTAAATGTAATTACTTGCGCCGATTCCTTAACTGTAAGTAAGGTCTTTCTGTGCGGACAAAGGTGGACACATATGCTGCCCTGTTAGTTTAGTACAACTTTTTTCTGGCCAAATTGGCATAAATGGTGTAAGTGGATGGGAACACCTCCTTTTGAAAAAAAAAACTGATCTAACAAAAAACCTAACTAACTCACTTACACTGGCGCAAATTAAATGGCCATATTTGCAACTAAAAAGATACACCAGAAAAATCAAGTTGCACCAAAAAAACAGTGCAACTCATGGGGAAATTTGGGCCCTTAATCTCTAAGGTAAATCTGAGTAATTGGGCTACACCCATTGTTGTTGTAACTAAGTCAGATGGTAAGGTAAGATTGTGTGGTGATTACAAGGTAACCGTAAACCAGGTTCTAGAGTGTAATCTCCCCAATACATTGCCAAATGTAGAAGATTTGTTCACAACACTGACAGGTGGCCAGATCTATTTAAAGTTAGATCAAACAAATGTCTACCTACAACTAGAGTCTCAGTCATACTTGACTATAAATATTCACTTAGGCTTATATCAGTTCAATAGGCTATCATTTGGAGTGTCTTCCACTTCCGACATATTCCAGGGGGCGATGAAATAAAATTTTGCAAGGGATTGAAGGGGTAGTGTGTTATTTGGATGACATACTCATTTCAGCACCAAGCAGGCAAATCCATGATAAGGTGTTGAATGAAGTGCTCAAATGGTTAGAGAAGGAAGGAGTATGAGTGACTGCTCACAAGTGTGAGATGTTTCAAAACTCAGTGGGTACTTAGGGCACAGAGTGGACAAAGATGGTTTACATCCAACCAAGGGAAAGCTGGATGCAATCAAAAATGCAGTCACTCCCAAGAATGTCTCTAAACTTCGATCATATTTGGGTCTTTTGAATTATTACGGAAAGTTCCTCCAAAATTTGGCTACAGTGTTACATCCACTGATTGAGCTGTTGAAAAAACAGGTCCCTTGGAAGTGGTCAAAAGAATGCATTCAAAGAGGTGGAAATTCAGCTGGGCCTCAGTTGGGGTGGTGTCGCAGGCGGAGCGGTAAAGTTTGCATCTGTCGGCGCAAAATTCATCAGCTGGACCCAGAGTTTAGAGCAGGGTGCTAAGGAAGGCATACACACCTCTTTTAGGGTGCTAGGCTAGCTGAGCAAGGGAAAATACCGAGCTAAAAAGCCGGCCTTGGAACGCCATAACAGGCCCGAAGGAAATTTTTTTAAAAAGAAACACCACCAAAGACATTCCCAATACATAGCTCACGCCACCACTACATAAATCTTATTTCAGGTCGACATTACTTACCTCACTGCGGCCGCGACAGCTTTCACAGGTGTTCCTACCAGGGCGCGCTACAGAGTGCGATGGGTTGGGCGGCAACCAAAAATCGATCCAGTGTCGCAACCAGGGCTGTTGCACACTGGCTCATCACTTCTGGGCGGTAATCCTCCGCGCCCTGTCGATGACACTGAATGTCCCGATGGGGCGCAGGAATTTGGACGCCCGGGCGCAAGTGCTTTCCGCCACCATTGCAGCCCCTCTGCGGTGCTAGGGAAGATGACAAAAGACCGAATTGCCACCCCAAAGAGCGTAAAAGCCAATTAGTAGAGAGTACCATGTTAGTCCACTATGACGTATCTAAGCAGATCAAGCTAGTGTGTGATGGCTCTCCATACGGAGTTGGGGCAGTGATCTCTCATGTACTAGATAGTGGGGAAGAGAGACAAATTGCTTTTGCTTCATGCACTCTCAGTGCCAGCGAGCGGAATTATATGCAGATCGAAAGGGAAGCAGTGATTTTTGGGGTCAAGAAGTTTCACAAATACTTGTTTGGCCGTAAGTTTATACCAGTTATTGACCATAAGCCCCTGACAGCAATCCTCCATCCAAAGCCCCCAGTTCCAACCTTAGCTGCAGCCCGAATGCAGAGATGGGCGTTGATTTTGTCAGCATATATGTATGACATTGAATACAGACGATCAGCTGATCACAGTCATGCTGATGCTATGTCCAGGTTGCCATCCCCATCACAAGTTACATCCAATAGGAAAGAAGTGTTCTATTTCTCACACATTGATGAGCTGTCAGTCACAACTGAAGAGATTGGTAGGACAATCAAACACGACCCAGTTATGTCAAAGGTGTATGATTTCATAGCAAATGGATGGCCAAACCAGGTATCTGAGGAAGATATTCATCCATACTTTGTTCGTAGGAATGAATTGTCAGTGGATAAAGATTGTATCATGTGGGGAGCAAGATTGGTTATCCCAAATAGGTTCAGGCCCAAATTATTAGGAGATCTTCATGACCAGCACCTGGGAATGTGCTTGATCAAGAGTTTTGCATGCAGTTACTTATGGTGGCCAGGTTTAGATAAAGATATAGAGTACATTGTTAGTCAGTGTACAACATGTCAATCAGTGAGCAAGAATCCATCATCAGTACTATTACAGCCATGGAAATGGCCTCCCAAGATGTGGCAAAGGTTACATGTAGATTTTGCTGAGCTAGAAGGACAGCAATTATTCATAGTGATTGTCATTCGAAGTGGGTAGAGGTGTTTCCGAAGCGGAAAATAACAACAAGCAAAACACTAGACAATGTACAAAGATTGTTTTCTTCATATGGCCTCCCAGAAGAAATTGTGTCTGACAATGGGCTGCAATTTTTTTCAGACGAGTTTGCTCAATTCATGAGCAGAAACGATGCGAAACATACCAAGGTTCCACTGTACCATCCTGCTTCAAATGGTGCAGCAGAGTGCACAGTACCCAATTATCAAACTTGTGTTCATCAAGCAAATGTTGGCTCCAAATCTAAAGAAAAATCAGTTGTCGTTGGAACACAAACTGGCAAATTTTTTGAATAGTAATTGGAATACACCTCATAAAACTACTGGTAGAAAACCAGTAACAAGCTTTACTTGTAACAAGACTATCTGACTCATCAGAATAAATTGAATCATCCCAACTTGCAATTCCTTCCACATCTGTAGGTAAGATATGATCAATATGAACAAACCTAACCTTTCCATGATCAAACTTCTTGACCAAATATGTACGAGTGTCACATATCTTCACTACTCTACCTGGTAACCACTTTAACCATTTATGGTGATGGTTCTTCACTCTCACCTTCTGATTCAACTTCACACCTCTCTCTTACTCTGGCTTTACCTCTTTCTGCCTTGATTGTTTCTCTTCTACTGACTGTGCCAAATGTGGCTTTAACAACAAGAACCTGGTTCGTGGCTGTCATTTAAGAAACAATCAAAATTGATGCTACAACTCATTGAGACCTGCACAACATGGCTCCCAGGTAGAACTGTGCAGTTTACTGTGTCTCAAGATACCACAATTCCTTATGCCAGTTGTGTTTAAAATCCTGAATTAAAACGTAGGTATGAGTTGAAGCATCAATTTTCATTGTTTCTTAAACAACAGCCATGAACCAGGTTCTTGTTGTTAAAGCCAAATTTGGCACAGTCAGTAGAAGAGAAACAATCAAGAGAAGCAGAAAGAGGTAAAGGTAGATTAAGAGAGAGGTGTGAAGTTGAATCAGAAGGTGAGAGTGAAGAACCATCACCATATCTGGTTAAGGTGGTTACCAGGAAAAGTAGTGAAGATATGTCGCCCTCGCAAATATTTGGTCAAGATGTTTGATCATGGAAAGGTTAGGTTTGTTAACATTGATTATATCTTACATACATATGTGGAAGGAATTGAAAGTTAGGATGATTCCATTTATTCTGATGCATCAAATAGTCTTGTTACAAGTAGAGTACCAGTAGCAAATCCCACAGCGGATCTATCAGAAACAAGTCCAAGAGAAAGTCAGAATTTAATTCTGAGTCTGAGTCAGGCAGACAAACAGTCTGAAAGTGTAGAGAGTCCAAATGTAGAAAAACTCTCCTCAGGCTCAGCCTAGAATGAGTCAAAGTTATACAACAAGATCAGAAAGTTCTGTTCAAGAAAAAAGGTATCCTCTTCAAAACAGAAAACCAGTGGTTAAGTTTAATCTGTAAATATGGAAATATAAGTTCATATCTTTTGTTTGTATTACAGAATTCTATAGTAGAATTTGGAAATATAAAATGGGTTCCATTTGAGAAATATATACCAAGAGTTGTGTATACCATGCAAGTTATGTACAATTATTATTTGTTATGATTAACTTCTTCAATAAGGAGGGCGAAGTGTTGTAGAGCCAACTAGTGGACCACTGATGTAATAACAATAAAGCCATGTGCTCTGCACAGTTCTATCTGGGAGACATGTTGTGCAGGTCTCTGTGTTTACTGTATCTCAAGATGGTCACTAATCCTGAATTAAAACACGGGTATGACTTTAAGCATCAGTTTTCATTGAGAAATTTCGAGGTGTGCCCAGAGTGATCCAGTTGCACCAGAAGTTTCAAACAGTCTGCCTTTCACTTGCATTCTTGAGATCATGAGCATAGAATTTTTTCATTTTCCTTGGAACATCAGAAACATAAGAAGAGACAGGAAGCCCTTGTTATTCAATGATGTTATCCTCATAAAGTTTAGTTACAAATCGAGGAAGTCATTGTAACAACTTATCTTGTGCACCAGAAAGTACTTACAATCAGAACTTTCTGTTCTCAGCCACATCTACATGAACAAGTTCAGAATCCAAATTTTCCCTTGCTGTCATTTCCATTCCAGGTTAACCAAGTCTGTATAAATTTTAAAATGAAGGCAACAATCTTCTTCAGCTGGAATTGCTCAAACAAAGATTTCTTTATTATTGTTAAAGCACCAAGTCCTGCTCACCCATCACTCCTATGCTCACTGACATAAATTGGCTCCCAGTCCGGCAACACCTTGATTTTAAAAGTCTCACCCTTATTTACAAATCCCTCCATGGCCTCGCGCCTCTCTATCTCTATAACCTCCTCCACCCGACAACCCTCCAAGATCTCAGCGCTCCTCCAATTATGGCTCCTTGTGCATCCTTGATTTTTTTTTGTTCCACCATTGGTGGCTGTGCCTTCAGTTGCCTGGGCCCCAATCTCTGGAATTCCCTCCATAAACCCCCAACCCCCCGCCCCGCCATCTCTCTCTCCTCCTTAAAAACGACCTCTTTGACCAAGCTTTTAGTCACCTGTCCTAATATTTCCTTATGTAACTCAGTGTCATGTATGTATGCTTGCGGTTACTAGCCACCAGGTTGCGGCACTGTTGAAGGTCATTGGGCTGTATGCACATGTGTATAGCCCAGGTATAAAAGGCAAGCCATCAGGTAATGTAATCACTTTGGGCCCTAATAAAGCAGAGCCAGGTTTGTACCTGTGTTAGTTTACAGTATTCAGTTATCGAGTTATTACATATATTACATTTGGCGCCGAGGTAACTTAAGAACCTTCGCATGCAAAAATGAGCACAATTGGAATTCTGGAGAGATTCGTGGAGGGAGAGGACTGAGCAGATTTTGTAGCTCGCTTGGACCAGTACATCGTGGCCAACAAAATGGAGGAACCCACTGACGCAGTTAGGCGCAGGGCAGTCTTCCTCACGGTTTGCGGTCCAAAAATCTATAGATTCATAAAGAATCTTCTCTCGCCTGCAAGTCCAATGGACAAGGACTATGAAGAATTGTGTGCTCTGGTACGTGACCATCTCAAACCAGAAGAAGGCATCATCATCTCACGATATCGATTCTACAAGCACATTTGTTCTGAGGGCTAGGATGTGTCAGAATTCGTTGCTGACCTAAGACATCTAGGTGGACCGCGTAAGTTCGAAAACGCTTTGGGAGACATGCTGCATGACTTCTTTGTAATCGTCATCAACCACGAGGTGATCCGGCGTAAGCTATTGGCGGCAGAGACGCTGGATTTGAGCAAGGCCATCACGATTGCCCAGGCATGTATGACAATGGACAAAAACTTAAAGCAGATATAATCGAAAAATTGGAACTCGGCAAGTACTGTAAACAAGATTGTATCGTCGTTTGGCAGAGTTGAATATGGCAGGGCCTACTCGACTGCGTATGCGAAACGTGTAGCTGCCCAAAGTCTGTCAATGGGAATGAATCCAAGTTCACCGTGTTGGCGTTGTGTGGGGCAATCATCAGCCTCATCAGTGTCAATTAAAACAGTACATTTGTAAAGGCTGTTCGAGACTGGGGCATCTCCAGCGCATGTGTCCGCAACTGAGCAAGTGTGCTGCGACACACCTGGTGGAGGATGATGACCAGTATAGCGCGGATCCAGATATGCAATCCGAGATACCAGAGGAGAAAGTGTATGGACTGTATTCATTCCTAGAGCAAACTGATAATGATTAATGTGAAACTTAATGGTGTGCCGGTAACGATGGAATTGGACACGGGTGCAAGTCAACCAATAATGAGCCAGAGCACATTCGACAAGCTGTGGGATACTAAGGCTGTGAGGCCTAAGCTGAGTCCAGTCAGTGCCAAGTTGCGAACTTACACTAAAGAACTCATAACGATGATTGGCAGTGCCGTATCACGGTGTTGTTATGATGGTGTGGTTCATGATTTACCGTTATGGATTGTTCCAGGCAATGCTGTTCGGCAGGAATTGGCTAGAAAAAATCAAATGGAATTGGAACGATATCAAAGCATTGTCATCAGAGGATGATACTCTATGTGCTCAAGTGCTGAGCAAGTTCCCCTCACTGTTTGAACCAGGCATCGGCAATTTCACAGGAGCCAAGGTGCAGATCCACATGGACTTGGATGCAAGACCCGTCCATCATAAAGCTCGGGCAGTTCTGTACATGATGAGGGAGAAGGTCAAAATCGAACTGCACAGACTCCAGCGTGAAGGGGACATATCACCGGTTGAAATTAACGAATGGGCCTGCCCCATTGTTCCTGTGTTGAAGAGTGAAGGCACTGTCAGGATTTGTGGAGACTACAAGGATACGATCAACCGAGTTTCGAAACAGGATCAATACCCATTAATGAAGGCTGATGACCTTTGCAACACTAGCCGGGGGTGGGGGGGGAGTCATTCGCTAAACTGGATCTGACATTGGCCTACATGACACAGGAGCTGGTCGAGACGTCGAAGAAACTTACGTGCATCAACACTCATAAAGAACTGTTTATCTATAACAGGTGTCCTTTTGGAGTTTGCTCGGCGCAGTCATATTTCAGAGGAACGTGGAGAGTCTACTGAAGTCCGTCCCTAGAACCATCGTGTTCCAAGATGACATCCTGGTCACAGGTCGTGACACCGTCGAACATCTGAACAATCTGGAAGAAGTTCAACATCATCTGGACAAAGTGGAACTCAGACTGAAATGTTCGAAATGTGTCTTCATGACACCAGAAGTCAAATTCCTGGGGAAGAAAATTGCTGCTGATGGCATCAGGCCTGCGGACTCGGAAACCAAGGCCATCAAAAATCCACCCAAGCCTCAGAATGTGACAGAGCTGTATTCGTTCCTTGATCTCCTCAACTACTTCGGTAATTTCTTACCTAGATTGAGCACTTCATTAGAGCCACTGCACATGCTGCTAAGAAAAGGCAACAACTGGGTTTGGGGTGCGTCTCAAGATAGAACTTTTGAGAAAGCTACTAATCTGCTTTGCTCTAACAAGCTGCTGGTACATTATTATCCATGTAAGCATCTAGTATTGGCCTGTGATGCTTCGTCATATGGAGTTGGTTGCGTGCTCCAACAAGCTAATGAGTCGAGTAAACTACAACCTGTTGCGTATGCTTCTAAAAGTTTGTCAAAGGCGGAAAAAGATGCATCAGTACCTGTTTGGTCTTCGGTTTGAACTGGAAACAGATCACAAGCCACTCATTTCATTGTTTTCGGAAAACAAAGGTATAAATACCAATGCATCGTCCCGCATCCAAAGGTGGGTGTTGACATTATCTGCCTATGATTATGTCATTCGCCATAGACCTGGCACCGAGAATTGTGCCAATGCACTGAGCCGTTTGCCGTTGCCCACACCGGAGGTAGAAACGCCACAACCTGCAGACTGTTAGTTATGGATGCTTTTGAAAGTGAAGGAACCCCTGTCATGGCTCAACAAGTTAAGACCTGGATCAACCAGGACCTGATATTATCGGTTGTGATACCTTGTGTCCTTAGTGATGATTGGTCTGCCATACCAAGCAAATGGGTGGTGAGACCAAACCTTACAACCGTTGCAAATACAAACTATTCATTCAGTCAGATTGGTTACTGTGGGGTAATCATGTTGTTATGCCTATGAAAGGCAGAGATAAATTTGTACATGATCTACATAAGAACATAAGATCATAAGAAATAGGAGCAGGAGTAGGCCATAAGGTCCCTCGAGCCAGCTCCGCCATTCAATAAGATCATGGCTGATCTGATCATGGACTCAGCTGCACTTCCCCACCCGCTCTCCATAACCCCTTATCCCCTTATTGTTTAAGAAACTGTTTATTTCTGTCTTAAATTTATTCAATGTCCCAGTTTCCACAGCTCTCTGAGGCAGCGAATTCCACTGATTAGCAACCCTCTGAGAGAAGAAATTTCTCCTCATCACTGTTTTAAATGGGCGGCCCCTTATTCTAAGATCATGCCCTCTAGTTCTAGTCTCCTCCATCAGTGGAAACATCCTCTCTGCATCCACCTTGACAAGCCCCCTCATAATCTTATACATTTCGATAAGATCACCTCTCATTCTTCTGAATTCCAATGAGAAGAGGCCCAACCTACTCAACCTTTCCTCATAAGTCAACCCCCTCATCTCTGGAATCAACCTAGTGAACCTTCTCTGAACTGCCTTCAAAGCAAGTATATCCTTTCGTAAATATGGAAAACCAAAACTGCACGCAGTATTCCAGGTGTGGCCTCACCAAAATCTTGTATAGATGTAGCAAGACTTCACTGCTTTTATACTCCATCCCCTTTGCAATAAAGGCCAAGATACCATTGGCCTTCCTGATCACTTGCTGTATCTGCATACTATCCTTTTGTGTTTCATGCACGAGTACCCCCAGGTCCCGCTGTACTGAGGCACTTTGCAATCTTTCTCCATTCAAATAATAACTTGCTCTTTGATTTTTTCTGCCAAAGTGCATGACCTCACACTTTCCAACATTATACTCAATCTGCCAATTTTATGCCCATTCACTTAGCCTGTCTGTCTTTTTGCAGATTTTTTGTGTCCTCCTCACACATTTTTGTATCATCAGCAAAATTGGATCCGTTACACTCAGTCCCTTCTTCCAAGTCGTTTATATAGATTGTAAATAGTTGGGGTCCCAGCACTGATCCCTGCGGCACCCCACTAGTTACTGGTTGCCAACCAGAGAATGAACCATTTATCCCGACTCTCTGTTTTCAGTTAGTTAGCACTCATCCCGGTATTATCATGATGAAAGCCATTGCCAGGTCTCATGTATGGTGGCCTGGAATTGACTCTGATCTGAAATCATGTGTGCATCAGTGCAACACTTGCATGCAGCTAATTAAAGCACCAGCGGAATCGCCACTTCGTCTGTGGTCATGGCCATCTAAACCATGGTCCAGGATCCATCATCATCATAGGCAGTCCCTCGGAATCGAGGAGGACTTGCTTCCATTCCCAAAGTGAGTTCTTTGATGGCTGAACAGTCCTATACGAGAGCCACAGACCCTGTTACAGGTGGGACAGACATTCGTTGAGGGAAGGGGTCGGTGGAGCTGGTTTGCCGCGCGCTCCTTCCGCTGCCTGCGCTTGGCCTCTTCACGCTCTTTGCATTGAGACTTGAAGAGCTCAACGCCCTCCCGAATGTACTTTCTCCACCTCGGGCGGTCTTCGGCCAGGGTCTCCCAGGTGTCAGTGGTGATGTCACACTTTACCAGGGAGGCTTTGAGGGTGTCCTTATAATGTTTCCGCTGTCCTCCTTTGGCTCGTTTACCATGAAGGAGCTCCGCATAAAGCATTTGCTTAGGGAGTCTCGTATCTGGCATGCGAACTATGTGGCCTGCCCAGCGAAGCTGATCGAGTATGGTCAGTGCTTCAATACTGGGGATGTTAGCCTGGTCGAGGACACTGATGTTGGTGCACCTGTCCTCCCAGGGAATTTGCAGGATCTTGCAGAAACATCGTTGGTGATATAGTTCCAACGACTTGAGGTGCCTTCTATACATTGTCCATGCCTCAAATCCATACAGGAGGGCGGGTATTACTACAGCCCTCTAGACCATGAGCTTGGTGGTAGATTTGAGGGCCTGGTCTTCAAACATTCTTTTCCTCAGATGGCTGAAGGCTTTGCTGGCGCACTGGAGGCAATGCTGAATCTCCACATCAATGTCTGCCTTTGTTGATAAGAGGCTCCCGAGAAATGGGAAATGGTCCACATTGTCCAGGGACGCGCCGTGGATCTTGATGATTGGAGGGCAATGCTGAGCGACGGTGACAGGCTGGTGGAGGACCTTTGTGTTACGGATGTTAAGAGTAAGGACCATGCTTTCATATACCTCAGTGAATACATTGACTATATCCTGGAGTTCAGCCTCTGAATGTGCACAGACGCAGGCGTCGTCCGCATACTGCAGCTCAACGACAGAGGTTGGGGTGATCTTGGGCCTGGCCTGGAGGCAGGGTAGGTTAAACAGCTTCCCACTGGTTCTGTAGTTTAGTTCCACTCCAGCGGGGAGCTTGTTGATTGTGAGGTGGAGCATGGCAGCGAGGAAGATTGAGAAGAGTGTTGGAGCGATGACGCAGCCATGTTTGACCCCGGTCCGGACGTGGATTGGGTCTGTAATGGATCCGTTGTTAAGGATCATGGCCTGCATGTCAACGTGAAGCAGGCGAAGTATGTTGACAAACTTTTGGGGGCATCCGAAATGGAGGAGGACGCTCCATAGACCCTCACGGTTGACAGTGTCAAAAGTCTTTGTAAGATCGAAAAAGGCCATGTAAAAGGGCTGGCGCTGCTCCCTGCATTTTTCCTGCAACTGTCGCGCTGCAAAGATCATGTCTGTTTTGCCCCGTAGGGGACAAAATCCGCATCGTGATTCCGGGAGGAGCTCCTCGGCCACAGGGAGAAGACGGTTGAGGAGAACTTGAGCGACAACTTTCCCAGTGGCTGATAGCAGGGAGATTCCCCTGTAGTTGCCGCAGTCGGACTTGTCCCCTTTTTAAAAAATGGTCACAATCACTGCATCTCTCAGATCTCCCGGCCTGCTCTCCTCCCTCCAGATGAGAGAGATGAGGTCATGTATCCGCGCCAACAGCGCCTCTCCACATCGACTTTGCAGGTCCCTTCCTGGGAAAGATGTTTTTAGTTGTGGTGGATGCATATTCCAAGTGGATAGAGTGTATAATCGTGTCATCCTGTAAGTCCAGATCTACCATTGAGAGCTTTCGTGTCATAATCTTATACGTTTCGATAAGATCACCTCTCATTCTTCTGAATTCCAATGAGTAGAGGCCCAGCCTACTCAACCTTTCCTCATAAGTCAGCCCCTTCATCCCCGGAATGGTCTGCCCGACATTGTTGTAAGCGACAACGGACCTTGCTTCACTAGTCTGGAATTTCAAGAGTTTATGAAACTCAATGGTATCAAACATGTGAGATCAGCACCATTCAAACCCGCATCTAATGGTCAAGCAGAGCGTGCTGTCCAAACCATCAAGCTGAGTATGAAACATGTAGCTCAAGGTTCACTGCAGACTCGCTTGTCATGCATATTGCTTAGTTACAGGACAAGACCACACAGACTTACTGGTGAACTATTGATGAAGCGAGGTCTCAAGACCAATCTCTCTTGTCCACCCTGACTTGAACGATCATGTTGAATATAGATGTCAAAGTCAGCAGTGGTATCATGATCGCGCTGCTGTGTCACGCGACATTTCTGTTAACAATCCTGTGTGTACTAAATTATGGGTAACAGAGTGTTTATCGTCAAGCTCAAGAATGGGCAAACATGCAGGAAAAATGTTGATCAGATAAAGCTGCGGCACACGGATGAACCAAAACAGTCTGAGGAAGACACAATCAGTGACCAACCAACCTACCCTCAGTCATCAGAGGACTCCCATCAGATCGGCTACCCAGCCCCCAGTCATAACAGACTCAAAACGCTTGCCCAAGGCTGGAGTTGAACTGAGACGATCAACTCGGGAGCGGAAAGCCCCGGATCGTCTCAATTTGTAAAAAGACTGTTACTAATATCTTAAAGGGGGATATTGTCATGTATGTATGCTTGGGGTTACTAGCCTCTAGGTGGCGCCATTGTTGGAGGTCATTGGGCTGTACGCACATGTGTGCGGCCCAGGTATAAAAGGCAAGCCATCATGTAATGTAATCACTTTGGGCCCTAATAAAGCAGAGCCAGGTTTGTACCTGTGTTAGTTTACAGTATTCAGCCTATCAAGTTATTACATACATAACACTCAGTGTCAAAATCTGTTTGATAACACTCCTGTGAAGCGCCTGGGACATTTTACTATGTTAAAGGTGCTATATAAATGCAAGTTGTTTTAGATAAAGATTCTGCTAGAAGATGAACTTGAAAAAACAATAAAAACAGAAAATGTTGGAAACTTGCAGCTTATCAATCAATAAGAGAAAAGAAGATTAGTATTTTGTGAGAGGCTCTTCATTGGAATTCATCAGAACAATTCTAATAAAGAATTGCACATGAAATATTGACCTTGGTATGCATTTCTACGGTCAATTGATCAACTGCTTCATTAATATTTAAATTTTAGATCTTCAGAGCAAAATTGGAAGTCAAATCAAATGCTATCCACCATCCGTGATAATCAACATCGAAGGTTCAATTTTCAAAAGTCTGAGCAGAGAGTGGGTGCAGTTCTCAGAAAAAAGTAATAGCGTAACCTTTCTTCCCACACACGGTTACAATTTAGCTTTCTATATGTCCTTTTATGTCACTGTGGTGATAGAAACTGCTACAATTGAGTGAAACTGATCTATTATTAGATATCACTGTGGGCGATTGGCAGAAAATGGTGACAAGGAAAATGTTTTTCTTAGGATTTTATCTACGTTATGAGGTTGTGGTATTTTCAAGTCGATTCAGGCTTCTCGGGTAAAGCAATGAAATGGTCACCCAGATACCTTGAGGATTTAAAGCTCTAAGTACGTTAGCACTGCTGAACAGAAGATCACCCTCTTGGAAGGTGTAGTACTGTACTGTAAACCACCATTTTACTCCTATTCTGTGCGCAAACTAAAGAAGAAATAAGCACCAATGAAATAGAGTTTTTTTTTCATGTGTCCTGTGTGTTATGTATGAAGAAAGAGTCAGACTGAATACTGTGAGCTCAAAGTAAAGTGTGACCTTAGTCTTTTATTGCAGGTCTCCAGAGTGCCTCTCCAACCTGTGAAGCCTCCTTAAATACCTGTGCTCCCAAGGGATTATGGGATCCCTTGGGACTCCAGGGGATGAGCCCTCTGGTGGCTGTACAGAGTATATACAAGTTTCCATATATAACAACACTTCCCCCGCAAAGTCAATAGTGTAACTATTTACAAGGTGAGTCGATCTGGGGCCCTTCTTGCCCTGGTTGATCGTCTCGGGACAAATGCTGGTATTGGTCAATCGTCTGTTGGGCCCTCGCTGGGCTGCTGTGCAGCTGGCCTTATTGGGCTGCCTGGTGTGATGACTCCTGCTGGACCGATGCGGTGATGGGTTCTGCTTCGCGGTCAACCGCGGTGTCGGTTGCCACTGGTGTGTATGTTGGGGGGTCAAAGAAGGTAGGGTCCAAAGTGAGTTGCTCAGGATAGTCCGTGAATCTGAGTTTGATTGGGTCCAAGTATTTCCGGTGAATGAGTCCATTTGAAAGTTTGACCCGAAACACCCTCTTTGGCCACAACAGTGCCGGGAAGCCACTTGAGACCTTGTCCATAATTCAACACAAATACAGGGTCATTGACTTCAACCTCACGTGATACATTTGTGCTTTCATGGTATATACTTTGTTGAAGCCACCTGCTCGCTACCTGTTCATGTAGAACAGGGTGAAATAACGAGAGCCTTGTCTTAAGTCCCCTTTTCATGAGCAGTTCAGCAGGTGGGATCCCAGTGAGCGAGTGGGGTCTTGTGCGGTAACTAAGCAGGATTCGGGATAGGCGAGTCTGCAGTGAGCCTTCCATTACCCTCTTCAAGCCTTGCTTGATGGTTTGCACTGCTCTCTCTGCCTGACCATTGGATGCTCATTTAAATGGGGCAGATGTGACATGTTTGATCCCATTGTGGGTCATGAATTCTTTGAACTTGGCACTGGTAAAACATGGCCCATTGTCGCTCACTAGGACATCGGGTAGCCCGTGCGTGGCAAACATGGGCATGGCCTGCAGGCTTTTAGTGGTGGCAGCAGACGTGCTTGCCAACATTATCTCACATTCAATCCATTTGGAGTACACATCTACAACCACAAGGAACATTTTACCCAAGTACGGGCCTGCATAGTCGACATGGATCTTAGACCACGGTTTGGAGGACCAAGACCATAAACTTAGAGGCGCCTCCCTGGGTGCATTACTTAACTGCGAGCATGTGTTGCATCTGTGCATGCAGGACTCTAAGTCCGCATCGATACCGGGCCACCATACTTGGGATCTGGCTATCGCTTTCATCATTACGATGCCTGGGTGTGTGATGCGGACTGATGAAGGTGTTTCTGCTCTTCTTGGGAAGCACTACCCGATTTCCCCACAGAAGGCAGTCTGCCTGTATAGACATTTCATCTTTGCGCCGCTGGAACAGCTTTATCTCTTCCTGCATTTCCACTGGGACACTGGACCATCTCCCGTGAAGCACACAGTTTTTGACTAGGGACAGTAAGAGGTCCTGGCTCATCCAGGTTCTAATCTGTTGGGCTATGATGGGTGATTGCTCACTCTCAAATTCTTCCATAACCATGACTAAATCTGCGGGCTGCGCCATTTCCACCCTCGTGGTGGGCAATGGCAGCCTGCTGAGAGCATCGGCACAGTTTTCTGTGCTTGGCCTGTGGCGGATGGCATAGTTGTATGCGGACAACGTGAGTGCCCATCTTTGGATGCAGGCCGATGCATTAGTGTTTATCCCCTTACTTTCGGAAAACAGAGATATCAGTGGCCTATGGTCAGTTTCCAATTCAAATTTTAGCCCAAACAGGTATTGATGCATTTTCTTTACCCCATAGACACATGCTAATGCTTCTTTTTCAATCATGCTGTAGGCTGTCTCAGCCTTAGACAGACTCTTCGATGCATACGCAACCAGTTGCAATTTCCCAAAATCATTAGCTTGTTGCAATACACACCCGACGCCATGTGACGACGCATCGCATGCTAATATCAAATGCTTACATGGATCATACAACACAAGCAATTTGTTTGAGCATAACAATTTTCTAGCTTTTACAAAGGCATTCCTTGGCTTTTGCCCCACATCCATTCGTGTCCTTTACGTAGCAAGGTGTGCAGTGGTTCTAACAGTGTGCTGAGACCCGGTAAGAAGTTACCAAAGTAGTTCAGGAGTCCTAGAAACGACCGCAGCTCCATCACGTTCTGTGTCCTCGGTGTGTTCTCGATTGCCTCCGTCTTTGCGTTGGTGGGCCTGATGTCGTCCGCGCAATCCTCCTTCCCAGGAACTCCAGCTCAGGTGCCAGGAAAACGCACTTCGAGCATTTTAACCTGAGCCCCACGTGGTTGAGTCGACTAAGAACCTCCTCCAGGTTCTGCAGATGCTCGACTGTGTCCCGACCTGTAACCAAGATGTTGTCCTGGAAGACCACAGTGCCCGGGACCGACTTCAGTAAACTTTCCATTTTTCTCTGGAATATCGCCGCCGCTGATCGAATTCCAAACGAGCATCTGTTATAAATGAAGAGACATTTGTGCGTGTTGATGCAGGTGAGGCCCTTCGATGATTCCTACAGCTCCTGCGTCATGTAGCCTGAAGTCAAATCCAGCTTCGTGAATGTCTTTCCTCCCGCCAGCATTGCAAAGAAGTCATCGCCCTTTGGTAGTGGGTATTGGTCCTGCAGGGAGAAACGATTGATAGTTACTTTGTAATCGCCACAGATTCTGACAGTGCCATCTCCCCTGAGGACTGGGACAATTGGATTGGCCCACTCGGTGAATTCGATTGGTGAAATGATGTCCTCTCTTTGCAGCCGGTCTAACTCGATCTCTACCCTTTCTCTCATCAGATAGGGTACTGCTCTCGCCTTGTGATGAATGGGTCGTGCTCCCGGAATCAGGTGGATCTGCATTTTTGCTCCTTGGAATTTCCCGATGCCTGGTTCGAACAGCGAAGGGAACTTGTTTCAGACCTGGGCACACGAAGTGTCGTTAGCAGGCGATAGTGCTCGGACGTCGTCCCAGTTCCAGTGTATCTTTCCCAGCCAGTTCCTGCCGAGCAGCGTGGAACCATCGCCTGGTACCATCCAGAGTGGTAGTTTGTGCACCGCTCCATCGTAGGAGACCTTTACGGTAGCACTGCCGATTACGGGAATCAGTTCCTTTGTGTAAGTTCTTAGTTTCATGCGAATTGGAGTTAAGACTGGCCTTGAGGCCTTGTTGCACCACAATTTTTCGAAAGTCTTTTTGCTCATGATGTACTGGCTCGAGCCCGTGTCCAGCTCCATTGACATTGAGAGTCCATTTAATTCCACATTCAGCATTATCGGGGGACAATTTGTGGTGAATGCGTGCACCCCATGTACCTCTGCCTCCTCAGTTTGAAGTGGCATGAATGGATGAAACGATGATCACCCCTGCAGTGCCAACAAGGTGTTAATGGCCTTGCATTCAGCACCCTTGATGGTGGACTCTGAGACATCTGTGGACGTGCAGCTGCAGGCATGTGTGATCTGCCCTGTATGTTGCGATTTGAAACCAACATCACTTTGTTCACAGTACTTGTAGCAGCACTTGTGTGCTGAAAGATTTGTTTCGTATTGTCACTGGTGGCAATGAACGCCTGGGCTATTGCTATGGCCTTACTCAAGGTTGGGTTCTCTACAGTCAAAATTTTGCGAAGTATGGTTTCGTGGCCAATGCCAAGTACGAAAAAGACTCTGATCATGTGCTCCAAATATCCTTCAAATTCGCAATGTCCTGCAAGGTGTCTTAGCTCGGCGACATAACTCGCCACGTCCTGACCTTCAGACCTTTAGTAGGTGTAGAACTGGTACCTCGCCATCAGAACACTTTCCTTCAGGTTCAAATGCTCCCGGACCAGTGTGCACAAATCATTGTACGATTTCTCCGTGGGTTTCGCTGAAGTAAGCAGATTTTTCATGAGGCCATACGTTGGTGCCCCGCAGAGGGTGAGGAGAATCGGCCTTCGTTTGGCAGCGTTCCCTTCTCCATCCAGCTCGTTGGCTACGAAGTATTGGTCGAGTCCCTCCACAAAGGTTTCCCAATTATCTCCAGGCTATCTGTATCTCGTCGCCCGTTGTTATGTATGAAGAGTCAGACTAAATACTGTGAGCTCAAAGTAAAGTGTGACCGTAGTCTTTTATTCAGGTTTCTAGAGTGCCTCTCCAACCTGTGAGGCCTCCTTAAATACCTTTGCTCCCAAGGGATTTTGGGATCCCTTGGGACTCCAGTGGATGAGCCCACTGGTGGCTGTACAGAGCATACACAAGTTTACATATATGACACTGTGCTCATAGGCACTCACAGGGCACACCTGCTCGGTGGAGGAATATGAAGATCTCAATTTTTTTAAAAAACTTTTCAAATGAGCCAGGTGAAACAAACATTGCAATGTGTAATTGTCACAATGTTGTGCCTCATTGGAGAGTTCATTCGTGCTTGTGGAATGTTTCTGTACACAATGAAATAAGGGTTTAAACAAAATAATATATTTTTTTAAAAGGTCACAATTTATCCACTAAAGTGTTGTAGAGTGATTGAAAGACAAAGGCAATTGATTTAGAAGTTGATATGTTGGGAACGGGAAGCCAACAGAAGTTGGCAAGGATCGGGCTGATTTTGTATGGAAGAGGAAGCAGGCAGTAGAATTCTGGATAAGCTTGAGTTTCTATAAGACGGACCTTAGACGGTTAGTGAGGATAGCATTGGATAAGATTGTATCTGAAGATGACAAAGGTGTGGATGAGGGTTTCAACTGCAGTGAGAATAATGTAGATGGGGAGATGGGCGAGTGAGCATTCAGCTGAGAATGGTCAAGAGCTGAGTGAGGAGGGAGTCAAGAGAGGAGGTGGGTCTCACAAAAGAAAGA
Organism: Pristiophorus japonicus; assembly: GCF_044704955.1. Taxonomy (NCBI): domain Eukaryota; kingdom Metazoa; phylum Chordata; class Chondrichthyes; family Pristiophoridae; genus Pristiophorus; species Pristiophorus japonicus. The sequence goes on from NC_091977.1 coordinate 314,130,464, forward strand.
AATCTGGTGATTGCTGGACTGGTGATAGGGGGAAGATGTAGAATGTTGTGAGACTACAGCTGGGAATGGTTGAGGAAGGCAGAAGGAGGCTGAAACAGCTGAGTGAATAATCCAAAAAATCCATAGAGTTCTGGAGATTAATTTGTGTCCCATCTTCATGGCCTGTGATGGAATGTGACACAATGGAGTCAAGAGAAAAAGATAAAATAGGATCAAATAAGACATAAAGCAGAGATTAGAATTTAGAATTTATATTAAAAAATTCTATAATAATGATGAGAGCAGTGGTTGTTTTGTGACAACAATGTACATATCTGTTGGTAAATTGATCAGAGACCTGCGAATTGTGGAGATGGACTGCAGCGGGCAAGAATAAAATAATTTAGGAGAAATCTTTTTTCATAGCAACATGAGAGAAAGACAAGCAGCAAACTGATAGGTCTTACAATAGACTGGCACTCGTCCAAATGGTTAGCTTCCTCAATGTCCAATCTCTGGGAGAAAAAAAACTGTAGTTTGGGATAGAAGTCAAATTATTATTGCTGCAGTTCTGCCAGAGCACAACAGAAGCCTGGGTTGACCTCTTCTTGGTTAACACATGTGGCACTAACTTCACTGGAGAGTTCCAGCGGTCTGCAAAAAGTGGATTTGATCCAAATTTCGCTCTTCAGAAGCACAGACCTCCAATGAAATGTTGAAAGTCCACAAGCAATCTTTCTCGCTCATCAAACATCTTGCTTGAATGCAGATCTTCAGATATCTGGATTATACGCCTCAGGCAGCAGCAAAGGCAATTTCCACTCAGAAGCAGACTTTCTCATCCATGGCTGTTATCTAATGCAGCATGACATAACAACAAAATAAACTACCGAATCAAACTTTGGCGTAACTACCCTGAAATATATTGATTAAAACATGCCCCAGAGCAAGTTACACATGAAACAGTGCACAGCCAAGAGTGTGTTACATATGAGAAAACACACGTGGAGGGGATTGGATGACATCATAAACAAGGAGAGTGAAAGCTGTTGTCTCCCTGAGCTAATAGGTCCTTACCATTGAACCCCAGGGGGCATATATAAAGTTTAAATCCATACTCCCATCAATTTGCATGAACCTTTGGTTGCTGATATTTACAGACTTTAATGTTATAATTTAGAATTTATCCATCAGTGAGACAATGGGCTCAAGTTTTGGGCTGCGCCGAGAGCCACGCCTGTTTTCGGCGCTGAAAAGTGCGTCAAAAACTCACTGAGTAATTCTCCGATGGAAATCGGCTCCGTTCGAGGTCGACGCGGTGTGAAGACATCTGCGGGGGGCGGGCCAAAGTGTGGCGCCGATTCTGTGCCTGCAGGGGGAAGGGGCTAGGTCGGAGAAGCCGATGTCGTGCCGGCAGCCCTGCGCATGCGCGCTGGAGCGTGCGTACATGCGCAGTGTGAAATAAACATTGGCACTCGCCTCACTGACGTCTCCCGCCCCTGTTCGCTGGCCGAACGGCCTGGCAGCCTACAAACTTTGCAGCTCGGAGGCTGCTATGCTGCCGGCATCTGTGTCTTTGTGGCCCACCTCACTGACGTCTCCCGCCCCTGTTCGCTGGCCGAACGGCCTGGCAGCCTACAAACTTTGCAGCTCGGAGGCTGCTATGCTGCCGGCGTCTGTGTCTCTGTGGCCCACCTCACTGACGTCTCCCGCCCCTGTCTCCTGGTCAAACGGCCTGGCAGCCTACAAGTAACTTCGCAGCTCGGAGGCTGCTACTGCTGCAGCTGCTGCTTCAGACAGGTAGGAAAATTCCATTTTTTAATTATTTGCTTTATTTATCATTTATTATTCAGGCTTGCTCTTTATTTGTAGAAGTGAAACTGTTAAATGCTTGTAAAATTTAGTTACTTCCCTTCCGCCCCCCAACCCCCATCTCTTGTTCCCTAAGCCTAATTTGTAACCTACGTCTGATTTGTAAGTGTAGGCAAGGTTTTTCTGAGCGTACAAAAATCTACACTTACTCCATTCTAAGTTAGTTTGGAGTAAGTTTTCACTGGCTAAACTTGCAAAATAGGTGTAAGTGGCTGGATATGCCCTCTTTTGAAAAAAAAATCTGTTCTACAATGAAACTGTTCCAACTCACTAGAAGTGGAACAAACTAAATGCCGAGAATTGCAATTTCTAAGATGCTCCATTCTAAACTAGTTGCTCCAAAAAAATAGGAGCAATTCAGGCCGAAACTTGCCCCCAATAGCACTAAAAAGCTTAATCCAAACACCCAGGCCAACAACATTTACAAAATCAACCAGCTAATAAGTATAAGAACAAATGGAAATGTCTTGTTTAGGCTTCAAGTGGTTGGATCTCTTGTCATTCTTATCTTTCTACAATGACATTAAAGTCCTAATGCAAGTTATGTTTATTGAACACAAGACATCAGTCCTCTTTCATTGTTCTGCACTGCAAGGACTTCCATCGGACCATGTGCGAGGCCCAAATTATGAAGCGGATTTGTTGAAGAAAGGGAAAGCAGTTTCAAAGGTGGAGAGCTCTAGTCTACCTGTGACCTGTGACTTGGCATTCTCGAGGAAGAGGCAGTCACATGCTGGGCATTTTAATTTACCAAAGTCCCTCATATGAGGATTGGGATTAAACAGTTGGTAATGAATAAGTCTGGTAACCAACATCAACATTGCAAGCTGCCCCTTCTGAAGGTAGTTATTCATCATACATCAGATGATGGGGGAACCCAGCCGTGGTGCTTTGAAGGTATTACCTGGAGCTTGGGAATGAGATCACATGCCTTATATAGAGAGGGTTTGGCACCTACCATGATTAGAGGGTCAATTTGAACTGTTCCTGCTGGGAACCTTAATATCCTTTCCATCGGTTTACTTCCTTATCATTGCCTGTCTCCGCCCCTGCCTCAGCTCATCTTCTCCTGAAACCTTTATCCATGCCTTTGTTACTGCTAGACTTGAGAGTCCAACACACTTCTGGCTGACCTTCCTAAACTTGAGGTCATCCAAAACTCACCTGCCCTTGTCCGACCTCACACCAAATCCTGCTCGCTCATCACCCCTGTACTTGTTGGCTTCCAGTTAAGCAATGCCTCGATTTTAAAATTCTCATCTTTGTTTTCAAATCCCTCCATGGCCTTGCCACTTCCTATCTCTAACCTCCTCCAGCCCTACAACCCTCAGATATCTGTGCTCCTCCAATTCTGGCCTCTTGGGCATCCCCAATTTTAATTGTTCCACCATTGGCAGCCGGGCTTTAAGTCTTCTAGGCTCTAAAGCTCTGGAAATCCCTCATTAAACCACTCTGCCTCTTTAACTCTTTTTTTCTCCTTTAATATGCTCCTTAAAATTTACCTCTTTGACCTCATCTACCTTAATATCTCCTCAAGTGGCTTGGTGTCAAATTTTGTTTGATAACGCTCCTATGAAGCGCTTTGGGATGTTTTCCTACGTTAGAGGCGCTATATAAATCCATGTTGTTGTTATTGTTGTATTCCTTTTCTTTTACTTTGCTCAGTCAGAAGAAAAGACTCTTATATTTCATGCTCTGTTTTGTCTATGATACTGCAGCACTTTAACAATGATTCAGTGTACGCTGCCAAATTTAACATTTGGGCCTTATAAATAGAAATAAATGGCACTAGTTCCTGTGCTGATAGCAATACATTCTTGACTTCTCTTTTTTTGGCAGAGGTGGGTGGGGGAACTTAAAGCTACTTATACTCATTTCACGAAATCACTCTGAAGTAGGATTTCCCAAGACCAATCTGCTTGAACAATATTGTAGTTATCACCATCTAATTCAGGTACTAGTCCAACGCACTCCTGGATGGCCTTCCACGTTCTATGTTTTCTAAATGTGAGGTCATCCAAAATTTGGCTGCCAGTGTCCTAACTTACACCAAGTCCTGCCTACCCATCACCCCTGTGCTCACTGACCTGCATTGGCTCCCGGTTGAGCAATGCCTCAATTTTAAAATTCTCATCCTTGTTTTCAAATCCCTCCATGGCCTCGCCCCTCCTTATCTCTGCCTCCATACCAGCCCCACAACACCCCCGAGATATCTGCGCTCCTCTAATGCTGCCCTCTTGAGCATCTTTGATTTTAATTGCTCAATCCTTGGTGGCTGTGTCTTCAGCTGCCTCGGACCTAAGCTCCGAAATTCCCTCCCTAAACCTCTCTGCCTCCCTACCTCTCTTTTTTCCTTTAAGACGCTCCTTTCAAACTATCTATTTCTGCCCCAATTTCTCCTTTTTTTGTCTTAGAACACTCCTGTGAAGTTTTACTACATTAAAAGCACTATATAATTGCAAGTTGTTGTTGTTGTCTTCATTATCTATTTATTGTCCAGTGGGAACAGTTAAGATCAACCCCAAGGTTACAGAGAGACAAACTTGTGGCACCACTGTTTACCGGAGTATGGTGTGTGCCTATGCTGTGGTCAAGAAGATGATCCCCACCCCATGCTTCTTGTGAGGAGCGCTGGTATCACCTGGATATCTGACCATTGACCAACTAGTAACTATCCTTCTAAGGCGGGGGGTGAGGGGGGGGGAGGTGCGGCAGAGATAAACAAAGCTTTTCTGGGTTGAGTTTGCAGCAAAATATTGGTATGGAGTCAAGATTCGATGGCAGTATCAAGAGTCTGATATTTGACCGAAGGCAGCTCCCTTGTACTCCATCACAGGCAGTCCCTCGGAATCGAGGAGGACTTGCTTCCACTCCCAAAGTGAGTTCTTTGATGGCTGAACAGTCCGATACGAGAGCCACAGACCCTGTTACAGGTGGGACAGACATTCGTCGAGAGAAGGGGTCGGTGGAGCTGGTTTGCCGCGCGCTCCTTCCGCTGCCTGCGCTTGGCCTCTTCATGCTCTTTGCATTGAGACTCGAAGAGCTCAACGCCCTCCCGGATGGACTTTCTCCACCTCGGGCGGTCTTCGGCCAGGGTCTCCCAGGTGTCAGTGGTGATGTCGCACTTTACCAGGGAGGCTCTGAGGGTGTCCTTATAACGTTTCTGCTGTCCTCCTTTGGCTCGTTTACCATGAAGGAGTTCCGCATAAACCATTTGCTTAGGGAGTCTCGTATCTGGCATGCGTACTATGTGGCCTGCCCAGCGAAGCTGATCGAGTGTGGTCAGTGCTTCAACACTGGGGATATTAGCCTGGTCGAGGACACTGATGTTGGTACGCCTGTCCTCCCAGGGGATTTGCAGGATCTTGCGGAGACATCGTTGATTATATATCTCCAGCGACTTGAGGTGCCTTCAATACATCGCCCATGCCTCAGATCCATACAGGAGGGCAGGTATTACTACAGCATTGTAGACCATGAGTTTGGTGGTAGATTTGAGGGTCTAGTCTGCAAACATTCTTTACCGCAGACGGCCGAAGGCTCTGCTGGTGCACTAGAGGCGATGCTGAATCTCCACATCAATGTCTGCCTTTGTTGATAAGAGGCTCCCAAGATATGGGAAATGGCCCACGTTGCCCAGGGCCGCGCTGTGCGACGGTGACAGGCTGGTAGAGGACCTTTGTTTTACGGATGTTAAGCATAAGGCCCATGCTTTCATATGCCTCAGTGAATACATTGACTATATCCTGGAGTTCAACCTCTGAATGTGCACAGATGCAGGCGTCGTCCGCATACTGCAGCTCAACGACAGAGGTTGGGGTGATCTTGGACCTGGCTTGGAGGCGGCGTAGATTAAACAGCTTCCCAATGGTTCTGTAGTTTAGTTCCACTCCAGCGGCGAGCTTGTTGATTGTGAGGTAGAGCATGGCGGCGAGGGAGATTGAGAAGAGGGTTGGAGCGATGACGCAGCCCTGTTTGACCCTGGTCCGGACGTGGATTGGGTCTGTAAGGGTAAGGATCACGGCCTGCATGTCATCATGAAGCAGGCGAAGTATGTTGACAAACTTTTGGGGGCATCCGAAACGGAGGAGGCCGCTCCATAGACCCTCACGGTTGACAGCGTCAAAGGCCTTTGTAAGATCGAAAAAAGCCATGTATAAGGTCTGGCGCTGCTCCCTGCATTTTTCCTGCAACTGGCGCGCTGAAAAAGATCATGTCTGTTGTGTCCTGTAGGGGATGAATCCACATTGTGATTCCGGGAGGAGCTCCTCGGCCACAGGGAGAAGACGATTGAGGAGAACTTGAGCGACAACTTTCCCAGTGGCTGAAAGCAGGGAGATTCCCGTGTAGTTGCCGCAGTCGGACTTACCCCCTTTTTAAAAATGGTCACAATCACTGCATCACACTGTTGATGAATGACTAGCCATCGTGGTAGTCAGAAGTTTGTGGGTTCAAGTCCCACTCCAGGGACTTGAGCATGTAAATCTAGGCTGACACTCCAATGCAGTACTGAGGGAGTGCTGCACTGTCAGAGGTGCCATCTTGCGGATGAAACGTTAAACCGAGGCCCTGTCTGCCCTCTCAGGTGGATGTAAAAGATCCCATGGCAGTATTTCAAAGAAGAGCAGGGGAGTTATCTCTGGTAACTTGGCCAATGTTTATCCCTTAATCAACATGACAAAAACAGATTATCTGGTCATTATCACATTGCTGTTTGTGGGAGCTTGATGTGCGCAAATTGGCTGCCGTGTTTCCCACATTACAACAGTGACTACACTCCAGAATGTACTTCATTGGCTGTGAAGCACTTTGAAACGTCCGGTGGTCGTGAAAGTCATTATATAAATGCAAGTCTTTGGGGCCGAAATTGATGGCCTTACCGCTGACTACTGCCGAGATCAGCCGACATTCCTCTGCGGGTTCCGCCCCATGCCAGTTTGCACTTGGGCTGGAGTGGGCAGGAGGGGAGAACTGCCGGGGTCCGCCCGCTGACGTCAATGGATGGCCAAGTGGCGCAAGTGATCTCCTGCCTGCTGTGATACCAGATTGGTGTGGGCGGGAGCCGGCGCCAGAATGGGGATGGACCGCTGCGTGGAAGCTGGTCTATCTCTGATGGTGGGTATGAAGAGCTGCAAAAAACGTTAGTGAACATTTTTTAAAACATTTTCTTACAGCAACTTACCTGCATGGGATCCCCTGAAGGTGTTCCGTTTGTTTTTTGTATTGATTTTTATTTTCAGCTCTTCGACCTTCCATGGGCCTGACTCCATCCTTGGTGGCACGTGGATGGCAAGAGCCTTTGCCGCCGAGATTGAGAGCTCCCGCCTGCTGCCAACCAGATTGATGGCGTAAGTCCCTCTTTTGCCGCCGGGCGCCCTTTCAAGGACCTTTTTGACGAAACTCCTGCCCAAAGTACCGTCAGGTATCTCGGCGGCCATCGGCGGTCATTTGGGCAGCACTTGGGCAGCTCTTGGCCTTCACCAATTTGGCCCCTTTCTTTCTCAATATTCAGAATCTTCCTTTTGGCTACATGTAATCTTGCAACCCAATGCCCTAACAGGTCATATATTCTAACTGGCTTACGTAGTGATGTTCTGGCAAGCTGCACAGTTTTAGCTGGCTAAACCCCAGCAGTGACCCTGTGCACTGTGGCTCTCTAAGCATCACCCATTACCGAGGTGAGCCCAAGATCTCTGTATTTATTTCAGGGGGCGGTGTGTCCATATGTTGATTCCATATTAGACAAAAACTTCTAGTTATGTAGATTTCTCAGTAGCTTGGTTTGGAGACCCTTTAAGTACAGTTATAGATTTCTCCATGCAGCATGTGGCTGACCAAGACTATATGGGAAAGGATATTAGTTTAGCTCACCAAGCCAATTCTTTCTTCAGATCAAGTAAAATTTGCTGTATTGTGGACTTTATTCAGCTTATTTAACTTTATGAGGAAAAATCTGTTAGATGTTATTGTGAGACATGAAGCTAATAAAATGAAAATTCAGAATATTAGTCCAATCGATATGATAGTATACACCATTCCACCATCAGTTCTTTGCTGATAGCAGTACCGTCGTCTCAGCAATGCAGGAACCTTCATGTTCCATAGAATATTGCATCATGTTTCCCTATACTTATGCTGCAATCATGTTCTTTATGAAATATTCATCTATATTTTTTAAAGGGAATAATTGACATTGTTCTTTTGTTGAGAGCCTGGTCTATGTGCAAAATTTTCTGCAGAATTAAAAAAAAATCTTTAGCCTTGTTCAAAGCTGGTTAATTTTATAATTATGTTTAGAGATAAATACTCTTACAATGCGTCTGAATAATAGCACTGTTAGCAACAGCTTCACACTGACTGCATCCTTTCAGTTGATGGTTAATCATCACATCAAAATCTCTTCCTTTTCCGCCTTTGCTAACAGCCACTCCTTCTTTGACTTATTTCCTCTGCTATTACTGTTTTGTTTTAATTTTGATTCTTGCTTAATTTTTGTTATTATCAGTTTAGGTGGGCCAACTCCTCTGTGTATTACAAGAGTGGCCCTCCCTCTTAGGGGAGGCATCCGATGATGCAACCTCATGGATTTGGGATTGTCCAAACCAGCAGTTCATTGGTTATTTCAATATAGGACCCTTTCACTGCCTATTTCCTCATTCATTTCCTCAAGGATTTGAAAGATATTTGGCGTAAGGTCTTGATACCCTGTATACAGTTAATTGCTTCAGTTTCTTCATAATAAATGCTTTACTGATGTCCATATATGTTATGGATTCCTGACCGAATTACCAATATGAGCAATCTATTTAACATATCTGCCATTTCCTGATTTTTCACCCAATAATTCCACCCAAAAGACTTTGCTCTGCTACTTACATAGCTAAAAAACATTTGAATCCCTTTTATTGCTATCCACATTCTACATTTTTATTGTCCTTCTGCTCCTTCAAATAATCATTAGTTATCTGCAGCCGACTTTGTATGAGATCCAGGGGCCAAAATTGCCCCATTCATTCAGCCCTGTTAACGCCGTAAAGCGACGGCCACAGGAGAGTGCAATGGTTGCCAACTTTTCGTGTCATGGCCGCCATTATCAAAATTCCATTCTCGTGTTAAACCGGTGGTGCCCCGATCCCGCCATATCGCTCCGCTGCTGCCAATCCATGTTAAGTGGGTCATCACAGTGCGCACTGCCGATCAACCCCCCCCAACGGTGAAATTCCACCGTGAAAATCTTCAGCCCGCTGGGTGATGCCAAAATCTGTTTTTTTCCAAGTGGTCCAGTGAGGATGAGGCCTTCAGCAATGACGGTACGTCTCCCCTTAAAGGGGAGGATCTACTGCCGCTGCCGCCATGTTATTTTTTGTTGGCAGAATGCCATGTCGGCCCGACAATTATGCCCCCGGGTTTAGCCGGGCCGCCAACAGGCAGTCTGGCACCCCCTCTTGGGTGCCAGGCTGAAGGAGAGAGCCATGGTGATGCAGCACCGTGATGATGTCATCACAGCAGCCACTCCACACCGCCCCCAACTTCTGCCCCTCAGGTGTTGCCACCGCTGCGTATCCGCCCCTCTAGTGTAGTCACTGCCCCCATTAAGAGCGACTTCCGGATCCAAGTGAAAAAAACAGACAAAGAGCAGAATGTCGCTCAGGAGGCGACCTTAACCACTGCGGCAGTAAAAACTAACAAAACGGGGTGGGGGCACCCCATTTCGGGCAGGGGACAATTTTGGCCCCCTTGTCTTCACTACATTCTTGCATCTTTTAAAGTCAATTTGCTAAGAATTTACATTATTTAACAAATTGTGTTATTTAACCTCTTACTAATCTAGTAGGGAAAATGCTAGAATCTATTATTAAAAATGTGGTAACAGGGCACTGAGAAAGTAATAATAGGATTGGCCAGAGTCAACACGGATTTATGAAAGGGAAATCTTGTTTGACAAATCTGTTAGAATGTTTTGAGATTGTAACCAGCAGGATAGATAACGGGGAACCAGTGGATGTGGTGCATTTGGATTTTCAGAAGGCATTCAAAGAGGTTATTAATCATAATTAGGGGTCGTGGGATTGGGGGTAATATACTAGCATGGATTGAGGATTGGTTAACGGACAGAAAAAAGAGTAGGAATAAAAGGTGTAATTTTCGGGTTAGCAGGATGTAACTAGTGGGGTAGCACAAGGACCAGTGATTGCACCTCAGCTGTTCACAATCTATATCAATGATTTGGATGAGGGGACCAAATGTAATATAACCAAGTTTGCGGATGATACAAAGCTAGGTGAGAAGGAGGATGCAAAGAGGTTGCAAGGCGAAATAAACAGGTCAAGTGAGTGGGCAAGAACATGGCAAATGGAATATAATGTGAAGAAATGTGAAGTTATCCACTTTGGTAGGAAAAATAGAAAAGTAGAGTATTTTTTAAATAGTGAGAGATTGTGAAATGTAGGTGCTCAGAGGGAACTGGGTGTCCTTGTACACGATCGCTGAAAGGTACAGCAAGCAATTAGGAAAGCAAATGGTATGTTGGCCTTTATTACAAAAGGATTTGAGTATGAGAGTAAAGACATCTTACTGCAATTATATAGGGTCCTGGTGAGACCACACCTGGAGTATTGTGTACAGTGTTGGTCTCCTTACCTAAGGAAGGATATACTTGTCATAGAGGGAGTGCAACAAAGTTTCACCAGATTGATTCCTGGGATGGGGGGATCGTCCCATGAGAGATTGAGTAGACAAGGTCTATATTTTCTAGAGTTTAGAAAAATGAGAGGGGAACTCATTGAAACATGCAAAATTCTTACAGGGCTCGATAGGGAAGATGCAGGGAGGATGTTTCCCCTGGCTGGGGAGTCTAGAACCAGGGATCGCAGTCTCAGAATAAGGAGTCGGCCATTTAGGACTGAGATGAGGTGACATTTCTTCACTCAGAGGGTAGTGAATCTTTGGAATTCTCTACCCCAGAGGGCTGTGGAGGCTCAGTTGTTTAGCATATTCAAGACAGAGATTGATAGATTTTTGGATATTAAAGGAATCCAGGGATCTGGGGATAGTGCAGGAAAGTGGAGTTGAGGTAGAAGATTAGCCATGATCTTATTGAATGGTGGAGCAGGCTCGAAGGGCCAAATGGCCTACTCCTGCTCCTATTTCTTATGTTTTTACTTAACTACCTGTTTCTTGGGTCTGGCTGATATATTTTTTCTTGTGACGACATGCCTCATTTCTGCAACCCCTACAGTAATTCTGAAAATCAATTTTTCTTGTTGTGTTTTCCAATCCTACTAGGTCCTCCACAGAACTCTCCTCATAGACTCAGAATCCGTCCTTCCGAAGTGTAGCACATTTATTATTTTTGGCCCTAACTTTTATTTTGATATAAAATCTAACTATACAGTGATCACTAAAACCCAAGTGCACCACCTACTTCCAGGTTCCTAATCATTTCTGGTGGGCTGCTAAATACTGAATCTGACATAACATCTGTCCTAGAATCCTGCTTAATTAACTATTTCTGTGCAAACAGGAAGCCAATTATATCTACTATTAAAAATGGTGACATGATTTTAGTTTGACTGTTGTTGCTATTTCAGTTATATAGCAGTTAGATGAGGCCCAAATACATAAGAAAAGAACTGTGTCTGAAGCATAGATCTAGAGATACTAATTTGAATGCATTGACCCCCATTTTAACTTTTTAACTCCAGGTGGATTCCCCGCTCAGGCCGGAGTTAAAATTATATTCAGATCTCATTGATGTCATCGGGCCCCAACATGCACATATAAAGAAGGATCCTGTTGACTCCGGATGCATGTCCTTGCTGCCAGATTAAAATAGCAGATGTTGCGAATATAGCGGCTATCGGACATGCAAGAATCAGGACGATTTTAACTGCCCACCCCCGCCAGGTTTTTGCTGAGTGAGTAGGATTAAAATCGCCCCTCAATTGAGTCTATATATTGTGTTCTAAAGAGAAATTTTATAAAATGAACACAAAAAAGACAAAAGTGTTAGAATTTACTAACAAATCCAATTAAATATGAATAAAAAAAAGGGAAAATACATGTTTGGCTCCAGTGACTAAAACAATACAGCAACAGAAGAGGCCGCCAGATACTTCTTGGATGCTGCAACAATGGAAGAGGGCAGCTCCTGTGAGGCTGTTAGAGAACGGTGCTTTAAGCTAGGACAGTGCATCTTTATTGAGCTCTATATAAAATGGAGAAGTGTTTTCTCATTGGAAAATTTATTGAATAATAAATACCTGGGGTGACTACTAGAAAATGACCAATGGAGGGGAACAAATGGCATAAAGATCTATGTAAAACTCAAATGGTTTATAATTATCATCTGAACTTCAAGTTCAAGCTCCCTTGTAATGACTACAAAATATATTTTTTTTTCTACATGCTGTAAAATGTATGAGGTACTTTTACTTGACTTTACTGGCAGCCAAACGGTGATGATGTTCACACTGCAGATGCAAACAGACTTTTGGCAACATTCCGCCCATTTACCACCCATATTACCGCCCATGCATAGTAAGGCTGTTGTCAAGGATGCCGGCCTTACACAGGAAAAAATTCCTTTCCCACCCGACTGCTACTGCCGGGGAAAAACAGCTGAAACTAGCGGCTTTTGATCTTAGCGGTATTCAGGCTAGACTTTCGGCAACATTACGCTCATTTACCGCCCATATTACCGCCCATTTTCCATTAAGGAAGCCATTGCCACCCATTTCTTGCTTAAAGTGGAAACTAGCGCCCACTTACCACCAATATATTGCCAACGGTAATTTTGGCAGTCTATTACCGCCGGCGGTAAACGGCACCGCCCACCCATCTGTTTCAAGTGATTTTCCCAGCACTTCAATGTGCACTGCCCAAATACCGCCCAGATTACTGCCGGGCGCTAAATTTGGCAATTCGCCCAAATACTACCCAAATTACCGCCAGCATAGTGTACCGCCCTCAAAATGCTGCACTTACCTGACCTTAACCCAGCGGTATGGATGCCATGTTTTAAAATGGATGAACTTGAAGAAAAGGCTGCTTCAAGTTGGAGGGAGCATTAAAATCATTCATGAGTAGATTTTAAGGGTGTTTGAAATAAATGCTCATAATCTGAGGGTATTGTAGTCTATCTGGATTAATTTTTTGGCTGTTTATGGAACATTTAACACATTTTTTGACAGTTTAGAGGACTTTTAAAGGAGTGGGGCCTGCAATTTCTCTGCCAATGTTGTTAACTAATTATATGCTGCGGAATAGAGCTGGAAGAAGGTTCATTGAAGAGCATTATGTGCCCAATCAAAGAGGTAGCAGACTGCTGAGGAGGAGGAGACCTTATACCCAACGCACTTACAGGGATAAGCGATCATACCTGGACCTGTCCGATAAAGCATGCATTAGAAGGCTGCGCTTCCGAAATGCCAGCTCATTAAGGGAGACCTGCAGCCTGCCAGCACTATCAGGACCGCACTGCCCATTGAGGTTAAAGTGACTGCGGCACTTTCATTCTGTGCATTGGACTCCTTTCAGGCATCAGCTGGCGACATTTGCTGCAACTCTCAGCACGCCATACATTGCTGCATTCGGCAGGTGACAGAAGCGCTTTACACATGAAGGTTTGACTTTATAAACTTCCCAATGACCAGGAAGGCACAGAGTGAGAGGGCTTTGGGTTTCTCGAGAATAACAAACTTCCCTAAGGTCCAGGGTGCAATAGACTGTATGCACATTGCCCTGCGAGCATCTTTTCAGGATGCAGAGATGTTGCAGAACCGAAAGGGATTCCATTCCCTGAACGTGCAACTCGTTGTCAATCACAAGCAAATAATCATGGCAGTAAATGCCAATTTTCTATGGAGTATTCATGATGCGCACATCTTGCGTGAGAGCACTGTCTCAGACCTCTTTAAGAGTCAGCCACAAGGTCAATGCTGGATGCTGGGTGACAAAGGATATGGCCTCGCCACCTGGCTCTTGACCCCCGCTCCGTAAGCCTCAGATAGGTGCTGAGCATCGATACAATAACAGCCACATAGCCACATGCAATGTAGTCAAAAAGACAATTGGAGTGCTGAAGCAGTGCTTCAGATGCCTGGACCACTCTGGAGGCAGCCTACAATACCACCCTGAGCAGGTCGTGGAGTTCATTGTGGTGTGTTGCATGTTGCACAACTTAGCAATCAGAAGGGGACAGGAATTGCCACAGGGGATTGCAAGACCACCTCAGGATAGAGGGGACGAGGCAGATGAAGAAACGGAAGAGGAAGGGGCGGAAGAGGAGGTCGAGGAGGATGAGAAAGAGTCTGGTGATGAGCCCATGACACCACTCACCCCTACACCGCAGGAGAAGCCACGTGGTAGTTACGCAGCAGCAAAACTGTAACATCAGCAGTTCATAAATAAACGCTTTGCTTGAACAGTGAGAGTTAAGTTTAAACCTTGCCTGACCATTGTTTGCAACCCTTGTATTGATTGTTAACCCCTCATTTTGTAAATTGAGTGAGACACTGCACAATAATTGTTAAGTTGAATAAAATGTTATAAATTATGAAAATGATGTTTGTGAAATAAATTAATAAATAATAAATACATCATTTTAAAGTAAATTTGTAACAAAATGTAAACAAAGCAACAAGATTAAAAAAAACATTAAATCCACAACATCCACAATGCCCCCCCCAAATAGTAAACAATTTTTCATTAAAAAATCACCCACAAGGCCCCCCCAAACAGTAAACAGTAAACAATTTGTCATTAAAAGCTAACAATTTTTGAATAACCACCACCCCCCCAACCTGACAACAAATCTACCTGTGACCACCATTCCCACCGCCTCTCCCCCCCTCCACCTTACCCCCAATTGTTTTTTGGCATCAGCCCTACCCCTGCCCTGCCCGAGTTGGGACCAGTGCGTTGTGCAGCGCCATGTGTGGGGAATCTGGAGAAGAGAGAGGATCTGATCACCCGTCTTCAGAGTCAGAAGTATTGCCATGCTCCTGACTCCCATGTGCTATCGACAGTGGTGATACGACACCTTGGGGTTCAGTGCCATAGAGCGATTCCAGCGCCTGTCGCATGACATCAATGGAATCGGCGATTCGCCGCATCACCACAATCAGCGCCACCATGTCCTCCAATTGGCGTGATGACTGCATTGCAATGTTTCTGGCTAGGCCACCAATTGCCTGGAGGAGCTCTCGACCAATGTCAATGCTCGCCCTAGACAGAGCAACCATGTCCATGTCAACGTCTGCCTGTCTTCAAGCACGCCTCCCCTGCCCTATCAACCTCTGCGGATTGGGCACGGGGACTGTACCACTCACTTGGTCCTGCTACTTCGCTGGAGCCGAATCCATGAAATGTGGAGTCGGCTGAGGAAGAGGTGGTCACAGGTATTATGGACCCTTCAGTTGCTGTCCCCCCCTTCTTCAACATCCAACGGCACATCTTGAGGGGGATCGGAAAGTCGGATGGTGTCGCCATCGTCATCATCCTTCTCTTTGGTGTCCTCTCTGGTCAAAAGCAGTTGTACTACAATCAGCTCTACATGCTGGGAAGCTAGAAGAGAGGTAAGCAGAAGAGGAAGGGAGGGAGGGTCAGGGTGACATTTTAACACTTACATTGCGCAGACATATGTAGAGGAGCAACACTACTGCATTATATATCAGCGAGAGATGCTACATGCAATGAACATGAACAGAATTCACAGACGGAATTATAATAAGATTTCATAATGGTCCCAGCATTACATTCCATCACTTGGCATCATTTATACATTATGTTCACATGACTATATTACATGAACGCTGCACAGCCCAGGGATTATGCATGACTTACGTGGTGCCAACACCAGATTTGCACCCCCACAGGTGGCTGAGCAATCATGTGCCCTTGTGAGGGCTGCGGCCCGCTCTTCCAGATCCGTGAGCTCTTCCAGTCCTGCCAGCCCACCTCGGTGCGCCAACGCTCACCTCGATTGAAAGCGATTTTTTCTGAAAAGATGACAATAGCATGGTATAAGATAATTGCCCAGATACTAGTATGCAGCACATAGATAGACATCCACAATTACCCACCCCTAATGCCTTTCAACACTGTCCCGTTAATGCACTGTTAGCATGCAAGTGATGCATGATGAACACATCTTATTACAGGACAAAACAATATAATGACATCGTTGATAGTAATAATGTGTAACACCAAGTTTACCAAGATTAACAAAATCACAATATGGCAGTTTTGCATTTTAAGTAATGAGTCAGCGCATGATTAAAGTTATTTAAGTTATTGCTTACTCTCGCAACAGAAACAAGGTGGTTCCAGTGCTTGCGGCACTGGACTGGCCCCCGACGGATCTGGGCAACCGAGGACACCGCCTCAGCAATCTCTCCCCATATTCACTGATATATGGGTGGGCTGGGTTTTCCACGACCACCCCAGGTCAATTGGTCCGACCGTGCCTCCACTTCGTGAACCAAGGCAGCTTGGGCGTCCATGATAAATCTCTTTGTCCTCTTCCTCCCTCCTACCTTAGTCTCCACCATCAACTGATTTTCAATATCCATTTTATAATATTTTTTATTATTATTATTAATAATATTATATTTTATGTATAATAGTATGCATAGTATGGTATGGTATAGTATAGAATCAAAAAAATAGGCACACAAGAACTGGAAACAGATGATTTTCGTCAAATTTTTCTCCCTCTCTCTCTCCCCCTCCCTTCCTCATCTGTGCATGCGTGGGCTGACCCCTGACCCTCGAATCGCGGGAAAAAGAAGAAAAAAAAACGCTCATGCATAGTAAGGCCGTTGCCAAGGTCGCCGGCCTTACACAAGGAAAAAATACCGCTCCCGCCCGACCGCTACTGCTACCACCGGGGAAAAAAGCCGAAACTAGCAGCTTGGATCTTAGTGGTATTCGGGCGTTATTGAAAAGTCGAGATGTTCATACTGCCCGAATACCGCCGAGATATGGGCGGTAGCGGTATAAGTGGAAAGTCTAGCCCATTGTGACTTCATGGGGTAGAAATTTGGCACGCCATTTTTTGTATGCGGCGTGGATGGTGGCGCAGAGAACAATCCCTGTGCCTGAATGGTGAGGTCTGAGGCCCCCTTGATATTGGGACTCAGACCTTATTTTCATCAAGCCAGCGAGACGTGAAGAGACTGCAAGCGAAAAGTGATTGAATATCGGCCCGCAGGCAAGTGAGGGTGGCCGATGTGAGGTCAGAAGCCAAGCTATGGTCAGAGGCCAGGGAGGGAGCAGCGGTGATCAGGGGAGGAGTAACTGTGGCCCACAATCTTTAAATGTGGGATCAGGGGAAGCACTCCTGCTCCTCACTGCTCCACATTCAGGTAGGTACATTTCAGAAACTTACCTTGTTGGTAGCAGGGATTTCCTGTTTCTAGCATGGGTATGGATGCTGATTTTTTTTGTCCTTGCTCAATATGGCGGGACATACCAGCTGAAAATGTGTGTGTGCTTCCTGCCCGCTATTTTGGGGCTTAGTATGCCAGTTTATGCCTAGAAAATGGGCATGGTCGAATTTAGACACCAGCTACTTTAAATTTATCAAGATATAGTTTGCTGTTGATTATTGAGCGATTATATACCCAACCTATCTACATAGGATAAATTAAATTTAGCCTGTGCTAGCTCACGATTCTCGATAACTGTTCCAATTTTACAAAAGCACCAGTGTTTTTTGGCTAACCCAGCAATTGTTGCCTTGGATTATCAAATTGCCTTTAAGATGAGAGAAACTATTATGTAAGAAGGAAAATGTGTTACTTGTTAGTGACAAAACTAAATATATCAGTTAGCCATGACTTTTTGATTACAGTATTTTGCTGCAAATAACAATAATAATGCTATGCAAAGACATGTATTTTGACTACGTCTAGACAAGCTCCTGTTACTGTCTGACCATACATGCACTTCCTTGCGCTCTGTTTTGCCAACCAAATTGGTGACTAAGCAACAGAATACTCCCCACCTTTGGATCACATAGATTGGATTTTGCCCAAGCCATCTGACAACTATAAATTCAGATTTGACGACTGAACTAAACTTAAACTGTTTCTAATTTAAAAAAGCCATATTTGTGTTTTGAATGGTAATGAAAAACAATCAGAAATTGGCTTTTGTTAAAGGAATTTTATCGCTATAAAAAGAAATGACTCAGGCAATGCAACTGGGGAATAATCATATTTCTTGAAATTGTAATAATTGGCTTCAGCCTTGAATCAAGTTTAAAGGGGTAAAATAAAGGTCAAGGGAAAATAAAATGGACTACTTTGAGTTTGGGTTGAAAGGAAGCCAGTGAGTAAACGTTTGCTTTTTCAGCTGATTTCATAATGTCAGCAATGGAGGGGCAGCAGACATCAGGATGTATGTGGAATACAAGACGTGAGCCTTCCAGTATGCACAAGATATCGAGAGGACCTATGTCTGTCTCAGGTGCCTGATGGCTAGTGCCTCTTGAGCATAAGATTGCTCAGCTTGAGGAGCAACACCCTGTAATCCAAAACATCTGGACAGAAGATGGTCAGTCCACAAAGTTAGGCAGATCGTCAGAGAGAAGGCTCAAAGGGAGAGGAGAGGTTTGGAAAGCAGCAGGAGATGTAGGAAAACCTCACGTTCCTGGAGCTGTTCAATAGTCACACGGTTGTGGACAGCTGTTGGAAGGACAACAACAGTCAGTTGGGGAAAGGTAACCCCGATGATCAACACTGTGGCAGCATGGAGAATACATGAAAGTTGCAAAAGGAAAACACAAATAGTTGTAGAAGGGGATTCCAGAATCAATGGCACAGGTAATGTGCATTGTTGCTGTGACATTTGTTACGTCCAGAATAAAGTAATGTGATTGAGTACTATAAATGTAAGTGTGACCTTAATTTCTTTATTCTAACTCCAGACTGCTGGTATAGCATGGGAGGCCTGCTTATGTACAGTGCTCCCAAGGGACACTGGGATCCATTGGGACTTCAACAGGTACACCCTCTGGTGGCAGTAGAATGCTGGTTACATAGGCTTGCATACACGACATCACTCCCTCCCAAAGTCAATAGTACACTTATTTACAGGGTGAGACGATCTGGGGCTTTTCGCTCCCTAGTCGATCGTCTCGGTACATATGTAGGTGCAGGTGAGTTGCTTGGTTCTTTGCTGGGCTGCTGCACAGCTGGTCTTGCTGGGCTGCTGGGGATGATGAGTTCAGCTTCGTGGTCAACTGTGATGTCGGTTGCCACTTGTGTGTGTGTCGGAGGGGCGAAGTTGCTGATGTCCTGCTCGTGGCTGTCTGTGAATCGCAGTTTGGTTTGGTCCAAATGCTTTCTGCAAGTTAGTCCATTTGCGAGTTTGACCTGAAATACCCTACTTCCTTCTTTGGCTATGACAGTGCCAGCAAGCCATTTGGGCCCCATGTCTATAGTTGAGTACAAATACAGGGTCATTGACTTCAATATCGCGTGACAAGTTTGCGCAATCATGGTACATGCTTTGTTGATGCCGCCTGCCCTCGACGTGATCATGGAGATTAGGGTGGACGAGAGAGAGCGTTGTTTTGAGCGCCCTTTTCATGAGCAGCTCGGCTGGAGGAACCCGGTGAGCGAGCGGCTTATGGTCAGTTTCTAACTTGAACTTAAGCCCAAACAGATACTGACGCATTTTTTTTAAACCCGTAAATGCATGCCAGAGCTTCTTTTTCAATCATGCTGTAGGCCCTTTCGGCCTTGGACAAGCTTCTGGACGCTAAAGCGACTGATTACAATGTCCCCAATTCATTTGCTTGTTGTAACACACACCTGACCCCATACTAAGATGCTTCGCAAGCTAGCACTAAACGTTTACAAGGATCATACAGGACAAGCAGTTTGTTGGAACATAACAGATTTTGGGCTTTCTCAAAACTCCCTTGTGATTTCCCTCATACCCAGTCATCTCCCTTGCATAGCAAAACGTGTAGACTTACTAACAAGGTGCTTAACCCGGTAGGAAATTACCAAAATAATTGAGGAGTCCCAGGAACGACTGCAGCTCCGTCACATTCTGTGGTCTCGGCGCGTTCTTGATGGCCTCCGTCTTGGTGTCGGTGGGTCTGATGCTGTCTGCCGCAATTCTTCTCCCTAAGAACTTGACCTCTGGCACCAGGAAAACACACTTCGAACGTTTCAACCTGAGTCCCACACCGACTTAGAACCTCTTCCAGGTTCTGCAAGTGTTCGATGATGTCCCAACCTATGTCCAGTATGTCGTCCTGGAAAACCACGGTGCGCGAAACCAACTTTAGAAGACTCTCCATGTTCCTTTGAAAAATAGCCGCGGCCGATCGAATCCCAAACGGGCATCTATTGTAGATGAACAGACCTTTGGGCGTGTTGATGCAGGTGAGGCCTTTCGAAGATTCCGCCAGCTCCTGCTTCATGTAGGCCGAGGTCAGGTCCAACTTGATGAACGTCTTTCCTCCTGTCAGCGTCGCAAATAGGTCGTCTGTCTTGGGTAGCGGGTACTGGTCCTGCAGCAAAAAATGGTTAATCGTTACTTTATAGTCCCCACAAATTCTGACGGTGCCATCGCCCTTGAGAACCGGAACAATCGGACTGGCCCACTCGTTAAACTCAACCGGCACGATGATGCCCTCTCGTTGCAGCCTGTCCAGCTCGATCTCCACTTTCTCTCGCATCATATATGGCTCGTGCCTTGTGGTGGATGGGTCGTATAAGAACATAAGAACATAAGAACATAAGAATTAGGAGCAGGAGTAGGCCATCTAGCCCCTCGAGCCTGCTCCGCCATTCAATAAGATCATGGCTGATCTGGCCGTGGACTCAGCTCCACTTACCCGCCCGCTCCCCGTAACCCTTAATTCCCTTATTGGTTAAAAATCTATCTATCTATGACTTGAATACATTCAATGAGCTAGCCTCAACTGCTTCCTTGGGCAGAGAATTCCACAGATTCACAACCCTCTTGGAAAAGAAATTCCTTCTCAACTCGGTTTTAAATTGGCTCCCCCGTATTTTGAGGCTGTGCCCTCTAGTTCTAGTCTCCCCGACCAGTGGAAACAACCTCTCCGCCTCTATCTTGTCTATCTTGTCTATCCCTTTCTATCTTGTCTATCTTATCTATCCCTTTCATTATTTTAAATGTTTCTATAAGATCACCCCTCATCCTTCTGAACTCCAACGTGTACCAGGAATCAGGTGGATTTGCACCTTCGCCCCGAGAAACTTCCGATGCCTGGCTCAAACAATGACGGAAACTTGCTCAGAACCTCGGCACATGAGGCGTCGTCGATGGACGAAAGCGCACGGATGTCGTCCCAGTTCCAGCGGATTTTTCCCAGCCAGCTTCTACCGAACAGTGTGGGGCCATCTCCTGGTACTATCCATAGTGGGAGTTCGTGCACTGCTCCATCATAGGAGACTTTTACTGCTGCGCTGCCAATTACAGGGATCAGCTCTTTATGTACGTTCTCAGCTTGGTGTGAATGGGACTCAGCTTGGGCCTGTGTGCCTTGTTGCACCACAGCCTCTCGAAGACCTTTTTGCTCATGATGGACTGACTCGCACCCGCGTCCAATTCCATGGATACTGGAATTCTGTTCAGTTCAACTTTTAACATGATCGGTGGACATTTCGTGGTGAAGGTGTGTTCCTCGTACACTTCTGCCTCCTCGGTTTGAGTCTTTAGTTCAGTTTGCTCCGCCGTGGATCGGTTTTCCTCTGCAACATGGTGGTTTGCAGAGTTTGTAGCTCGTCTGCACATTTGCTGGAGGTGTCCCATTGTTCCACAGCCTTTGCACACATTGTGTTTGAAGCGGCATTGATGGGCTCGATGATCACCTCCGCAGCGTCAACAAGGTGTTAACTGCCTCGCATTAACGATTGATGGCAAACTCTGGGTCATCTGAGGTCGTGCAGCTGCAGGTGTGTACGTTCTGCCATATGCATTCCTGCCTGAAAATGATGTTACTTTGTGTACAGTACTTGCCGAAACATCTTTATGCTGCAAAATTTGTTTGGTGTTATCGCTGATGGACATAAATGCCTGGGCTATCGTTATGGCTTTGCTCAGGTTCAGTGTTTCAACAGTCAATAGTTTGTGAAGGATAACCTCATGGCCAATGCCAAGCACAAAAAAGTCTCTAAGCATTTGCTCCAGGAATCCATCAAATTCGCAATGTCCTGCAAGGCGCCTTAGTTCGGCGATGTAGCTCTCCACTTCCTGGCCTTCAGACCGTTGACATGTGTAAAATCGATACCTTGCCATCAGAATGCTCTCCTTTGGATTTAGGTGCTTCCGGACCAGCATACACAGTTCTTCATACGATTTGGTTGTTGGTTTCACCGGAGCAAGAAGATTCTTCATGAGGCCATAGGTTGTTGCCGTGCAGACGGTGAGGAGGATCGCCCTTCATTTGGCAGCATTCACACTCCCTTCCAGCTCGTTGGCCATGAAGTATTGGTTGAGTCACTCCACGAAGGCCTCCCAATCATCCCCTTCTGAGAATTTCTCCAGGATACCAACAATTCTCTGCATTTTCACGTGATGGTTCATCTCGTCGCCAGTTGTTACGTCCAGAATAAAGTAATGTGATTGAATACTGTAGATGTGAGTAAGTGTGACCTTAGTCTCTTTATTCTAACTCCAGAGTGCTGGTACAGCATGGGAGGCCTGCTTATCTACAGTGCTCCAAAGGGGTGCTGGGATCCCTTGGGATGCCCTCTACTGGCGGTAGAATGTTGGTTACATAGTGTTGCATACATAACAACTTTGGCCATAATTTTCACTTTGCGTACAGTTCTGGCCACCATGTTACAGAAAAGATGCGATTGCACTAGAGTGGGTACAGAGGAGATTTATGAGGATGTTGCCAGGACTGGAGAATGTTAGCTATGAGGAAAGTTTGGATAGGCTGGGGTTGTTTTCTTTGACTCAGAGGAGGCTGAGGGGAGACTTAATTGTGGTGTTTAAAATTATGAGGGACCTAGATAGTGTGGATAGGACAGACCTATTTCCCTTGGCAAAGGGGCCAACAACCAGGAGGCATAGAATTAAAGTAATTGTTAGGAGGTTTAGATTGGAGATGAGGAAACATTTCTTCATCCAGAGGGTGGTGGGGGACTGGAACTCACTGCCTGAAAGGGTGGTAGAGGCAGAAACCCTCACCACATTTAAAAAGTACTTGGATGTGCACTTAAAGTGCCGTAACCTACAGGGCTACAGACCAAGAGCTGGATAGTGGGATTTGGCCGAATAGCTCTTTGTTGGCCGGCGCAGACATGATGGGCCAAAATGGCCTCCTTCCGGGCTGTTAATTTCTAGGATTCTATGATTATTCACACTGAAGCGAGCCACCAACTTTTTCTTAGATGGGTTTGTTTTCTTGATAAAAGAGGAGGCTGAGGGGCCATTTAATTGAGGTGTATAAAATTATGAGAGGCCGAGATAGAGTGGATAGGATGACCTATATGTCCCAGCAGAGAGGTCAATAATCAGGAGCATAGATTTAAAGTAATTGGTAGAAGGATTAGAGGGGAGATGAGGAGAAATGTATTCATTCAGAGGGTGATGGGGGTCTGGAACTCATTGCCTGAAAGGGGTTGTAGAGGCAGAAACCTACAAGGCTACGGACCAAGAGCTGGAAAGTGGGATTAGGCTGGATAGCTTTTTTTCAACCGGCTCAAACAAGATGGGCCGAATAGCCTCCTTCTGTGCTGTAAACTTCTATGATTATATGATTTGGGCGTTACCTACTATATATCCCGCATGATTTTCCTTTCCATTAACTTTAATGGACAGCTGATCTGGACCACCAGTTTTCTGCCCGAGGCGAAAGTGACATTTACCCTACCTCCTTTGAGTCTCTATTGTACCAAAATGAGAGATGCCACACAAAGAAAGAAGGACTTACATTTACACAATGTTTTTAACGGCTTCAGGATGTACCAAAGTGCTTAACAATCAATGAAGTACTCGTCAAATTCTGGCAAGGAGATGAATAGCTCATGGTTTTGGTTCATGTAGGAGGCAATAACATGGGCAAGAATGGATTGGAAATCATGTAGTCAGATGCCAGGTATTACATTAAAGAAAGGGGTAGTGTCTTCATTTCTGGATTATTAGTGGTGCCACGTATTGTACAGTATAGGCAGGATAGAATTAGATAGGTAATTGACTGGCTAAAGATATGGGTCCAAAATTTCTATGGGGCCAGTAGCACAGCCCCAGCATAAATTAGCTGAAATTTCAGCAGAAGGTGTGGAAAACTGGGAGGAGCAACAGAAACACTGGATCCCAGCCTAGGTGGCAAGTTTCCATCAAGGTCCATTTCAGATGGAACCTCTATCTCATCCTGGGCTGGAGGACGGAACTCCCATACAAGGGATTTCCGTGGCACAGCCTCCCTAATGCTAAGTGACCTGGAAGCCAGGATGAACCTGGCATACAGCTCTGTTCCGCAGTGGAAGTTGGGCCTACCTTGGGGTTTAGGCCTAGGCTCTTGCCTGAACTGCAATCAAAATGCTAGCACAAGTGTTGCCAGTTCCTCATAAAGAGAGCCGATGGGTTGCTCATGGTGGGGCACGAGCAGCTGCCCCATGCCAACACAGGGGTCAAAGGATACATCTCAGAAGAGAGGTGAATGGACTGGTCGGATACAACGACGTCACACAAAGGGGAGGTGATTGTTTGGAGTGGACTGTCCAGGAAGGCAATCGAGACTGATATCAGTAATTTTAAGAGAGAGTTGGACAGGCACTTAGCAAGAAAAGCAAATAGGAAATGTGACTACCAGTGTCTGTGAAAGTGTAGCTGTATATGTCTGAAAAATGATTTTTAAGCAAGGAAACCGAATACTGGTACTGCCTATAAAATTGTATTACAACTCAAATCTAGTTGTCCTTCAGCAATCATTAAAAAGAATTATTAGTCCAAGTCTGCAAGGAAAAGGAAAGAACAAGGGGAGAGGCTAGAAAAATATCTTTAAAAAAACATGACATATATCTTGTATATAATTTTTTTTTACTAAAGTGGGGAAGTTTATAGTGATAGTTTGGTAAAAGATTTTTGCTTAAACTGTATATAATGCTATGAAGTTCGACAGTATTTTTGCTGCAATATTTTGTTTGTAATTCCAACCCAGGAATGGGATCTGCATCACTCACTGAGCAGAGTCAAAGTTCAACATTTACCAAGGATCAGTGACCATGTCTGGTTTTAGGCAGACAGTGAATGTTGAATCGTGTGATAATACTCCAGGTCCCATCATGGAATCAGGTCCTATATCATAAACACAACATACCTTTAGGTTCTACGTCATAAGTTCTGGAATTATCCTGTGTCCTAACCTATGGCCACCTGCCCCAATATCTCCTTATGTGGCTCGGTGTCAAATTTTCTTAATGCTCCTGGGAAGCGCCTTGGGACGTTTTTACTAAGTTAAAGGTGCTATATAAATGCAAGTTGTTGTTGTTCGGCAGCATAGGACACAAATTTCAAATTCATGCTGGAAAATTCTTCATATCAGATGAATGAATTGTCACACTGCAATGTCAAGTAAAGTATATAAGAACATAAGAACATAAGAAATAGGAGCAGGATTAGGCCATACGGCCCCTCAAGCCTGCTCTGCCATTTAATATGATCATGGTTGATCTGATCACGGACTCAGGTCCACTCCCTGTCTACTCCCCATAACCCCTTAATCACTTATCGGTTAAGAAACTGTCTATCTCTGTCTTAAATTTATTCAATGTCCCGGCTTCCACAGCTCTCTGGGGCAACGAATTCCACAGATTTAGAACCCTCTGAGAGAAGAAATTCTTCCTCATCTCAGTTTTAAATGGGCGGCCCCTTATTCTAAGATTATGCCACCTAGATCAAGTCTCCCCTATCAGTGGAAACATCCTCTCTGCATCCACCTTGTCAAGCCCCCTCATAATCTTATACGTTTTGATAAGATCATCTCTCATTCTTCTGAATTCCAATGAGTAGAGGCCTAACCTCCTCAATCTTTCCTCATAAGTCAACCCCATCATCTCCGGAATCAGCCTAGTAAACCTTCTCTGAACTGCCTCCAAAGCAAGTATATCCTTTTGTAAATATGGAAACCAAAACTGTATGCAGTATTCCAGGTGTGGCCTCACCAATACCCTGCATAATTGTAGCAAGACTTCCCTGCTTTTATACTCCACCCCCTTTGCAATAAAGGCCAAGATTCATTGGCCTTCCTGATCATTTGCTGTACCTGCAAACTAATCTTTCGTGTTTCATGCATCAGGACCCCCAGGTCCCACTGTACTGCAGCACTTTGCAATTTTTCTCCATTTAAATAATAACTTGGTCTTTGATTTTTTTCTGGCAAAGTGCTTGACCTCACACTTTCCAACATTATACTCCATCTACCAAATTTGTGCCCACTCACTTAGCCTGTCTATGTCCTTTTGCAGATTTTTTGTGTCCTCCTCACACATTTCTTTTCCTCCCATCTTTGTATCATCAGCAAACTTGGCTATGTTACACTCGGTCCCTTCTTCCAAGTCATTAATATAGATTGTAAATAGTTGGGGTCCCAGTACTGATCCCTGCAGCACACCACTAGTTACTGGTTGCCAACCTGAGAATGAACCATTTATCTCGACTCTCTGTTTTCTGTTCGTTAGCCAATCCTCTATCCATGCTGATATATTACCCCCAATCCCGTGAACTTTTATCTTGTGCAGTAACCTTTTATGTGGCACCTTGTCAAATGCCGTCTGGAAGTCCAAATACACCACATCCATTGGTTCCTCTTTATCCACCCTGTTCGTTACATCCTCAAAGAATTCCAGTAAATTTGTCAAGCATGACTTCCCCTTCATAAATCCATGCTGACTCTGCCTGACCGAATTTTGCTTTTCCAAATGTCTACCTTCTGCTTCTTTAATAATGGACTCCAATATTTTCCCAACCACAGATGTTAGGCTAACTGGTCTGTAGTTTCCTGCTTTTTGTCTGCCTCCTTTTTTAAATAGGAGCGCTACATTTACAGTTTTCCAATTTGCTGGGACCTCCCCAGAATCCAGGGAATTTTGGTAAATTACAACCAATGCATCCACAATCCCTGCTGCTACTTCTCTTAAGACCCGAGGATGCAAGCCATCAGTTCAAGGGGATTTATCTGCTTTTAGTCCCATTATCTTACTGAGTACCACCTCCTTAGTGATTGTGATTGTGTTAAGTTCCTCCCCCCCCTCCGCTATAGCCCCTTGACGATCCACAATGGGCGATATCTGGGTGTTAAATGTCCATTTTAACGCTGAAATGACGTTTAACGCCCAGATATCGCCCATTTAACCACAAAATGGAAACTGACGCCCATTTCTTGGTCACTTAACGCCGAGCGTTACTTTCCGCATGTGCGTAATTCCGAGAAAAAAATAACACCACTCGCCCACTTTTTTGGGCGGAATCATCAAAATGGGCGATCCCAACGCCCATAATATCGGTCAGCGTTACTTTCGGCACCTGATTAACGCCGAGATTTAATAATACCGCCCGGCCACTGTTTTTTGTCGTTAAGATCAAATTTGCCAAAACTAACGGCCAGTATATCGCCCATCCTTACTTTCGGCACCTCGCACACATCTCGCCCACAATATCGCTCACCAAAAAAAACACCGGGAAAAAGTGGAACTAACCGGAACTATTCACAGCGGTATGGATGCCATGTTCTAAATCACACATCACATCATTTAAAAGGCTACTCTGCTTCAATCTCGGGGGAGTTCGGACGTACTCTGGAGGTCTTGGGAGGTGATGCGAACATCTGAACAAACATCTTTATCATACTGTGGACAATTGGAATTTAATTGGTGTCTTAGTGGGGACATTCATTCTTTGTGACCAATCGGTGGAGAACGGAGAGCTATTGGAATGAGACCTGTCTTTTCTCACGCTCTCTTGATGACCATTTACATGCTGCAGACTCGAGATGGCAGATGGTACACTCGAGATCATCATGTTCCCAATGTAAGACATGACAGACTGATGAGGAGGACCAGACGTTACAACCCCCGCAAGTACAGGGAGAAGCGGTCTTACCTCAACTTGCCCGACACCACCTGCCTTTGGAGACTGCGCTTCCACAAAGAGGTTATCACTGAGGTATGCCAGCTCATTAGGGGAGATCTGCAGCCTGCTAGCACCATCAGGACCGCACTGTACATCGAGGTCAAGGTCACCGCGGCACTGTCGTTCTATGCGTCGGGTTCCTTTCAGGCCTCAGCTGGCGACATTTGCGGTATGTCTCAGCATGCCACACATTGCTGCATTAGACAGGTCACTGAAGTCCTGTCGGCACGCAGGATGGACTTTATCAGCTTCCCTGTGACCAGGGAGGTTCAGACTGAGAGGGCTTTAGGTTTCTACCGAATTTCTAACTTCCCCAAGGTGCAGGGAGCAATAGACTGTATGCACATCGCGATGCGGGCACCTTTTCAGGATGCAGAGGTTTTCAGGAACTGCAAGGGATTCCACGACCTGAATGTACAACTCGCTGTCGACCACCTGCAAATTATTATGGCAGTGACTGCTAAATTTACGGGCAGCATCCATGATGCTCACGTCCTGCGTGAGAGCACTGTATCTGACTTGTTTAACCATCAACCACAAGGTCAATGCTGGATGCTTGGTGACAAAGGATATGGCTTAGCCATCTGGCTGATGAACCCACTGCATGACACCCACACTGAAGCCGAGAAGCGGCACAACGAGAGCCACAGAGCCACTCGCAATATCGTGGAGAAAACCATTGGAGTGCTTAAGCAGCGCTTTAGATGCCTGGACCACTCAGGAGGTGACCACCAATAGTACCCTGAGCAGGTAGCTAAATTCATGGTGGTGTGCTCCATGCTGCATAACTTGGCTATCAGGAGGGGACAAGAATTGCCAGACAGGTGTGATGGTCCACCTTGGAAGAGGGAGGAAGAGGAGGATGAGGAGGTGGACGCTGACCTTGGGCCACACAATCAGGCTGACGTTGAAGCCATGCCCCCCCCTGTAGCCTGCAGGAAAGGGCCCGTGGTGGCATCATAGCTGCAAGACTTTTACGTCAGGAGCTCATGAATGAGCACTTTGCCTGAAAGGATGTTGGTGTATTTACAAGGCTGACACAATGCTGGGTGTGCAGGCCATACATCATTGGTGGGCATCACCTTGGTGGCAGTTAAAGTTTAAGTTAATTGAAGTTAAGTGTAATTATGCCCTTTGATGTTAAGGAATCACCAGATTGTAACGGTGCAACTATCTGAGCCAATGCGCAACAAGGTTATGTTAAATAAAAAACATTTAAACCGAACACTTGTCTGAAATCATAAGTATATGTGTAAAAAACAATCCTTTCGCACCCCCCCAACCCCTGCCCCACTTCTCATTCTGACCTCTACCCCTTCCCCTCCTGACTCCATGCCGCCTGGCCGAGGAGCTCCTCAGGCGCTGCTTCAATGGGGGGGGGGGAATGATGGCCGAAACGTTGCTTGGACGGATACGGGAGAGGACGGTCCCGACGTGGGAACGTGCTCCGAGCCAGAAGCAAGATGTTGCTCCTGGCTCTCATGTGTCATTGCAGCATCTTGGGGTGCAGTGCCGCGATCCGGGACCACTGGGAGCCCTTTGCCACCAGTGTTTCTGGCTAACAGCTCCAGGGCCTTCTCCATCCCTTCCATGTTATATATTATCTGTTGGACAAAAACGCGGTGCCAACTATGTTCTTGGTGCTTAATAGGCTTTTTTGCTGCTGGTGACTCTCCCTCGTGCCTGTCACAACAGCCAAACAAGCACACACCACACCAACACACGCTTTCAGTCCCTCTCTGCCCCCTTTCTCTCTGTCTCCTCTTCTGTGCATGTAATGATGACCCCTGATCTCCTGAATCAAGGGAAACGAGCATTGCCATGCCGTTGCTAAGGACGGTGACACTTTAAGGCATTGGTCAGAGAGATTTAACGCTAACGGCCATTTCAGATCGCTCGTGGTAACGCCCAATTTTTAAAATGGAGACTAGCCGGCGATCTGAAAACCCATTTTTACCGCCCACGCCGGAAATACCGTGCATTTTTGGGCGATCTGCACAAAAATTTAAAATCTATCCCTAAATACCTATAGAAATTCTTGCTATCTGTTTTTATATTTCATGCTAGTTTACTTTCATAGTCTATCTTCCCTTTCTTAATCATTTTTTGTATCATTCTTTGCTGGCTTTTAAAACCTTTCCAATTTCCTGTCCTCCCACTAGTTTTGGCCACTTTGTATGCCCTCGTTTTTAATTGGATACCGTCCTTTATTTCTTTAGATAGCCACGGATGGCTATCTTTTCTTTTACACCCTTTACTCCTCACTGGAATATATTTTTCTTGAGAGTGGTGAAATAGCTCCTTAAATGTATGCCACTGTTCATCAACCGTCCTGCACTTTAATCTATTTTCCCAGTCTACTCTAGCCAACTCTGTCCTCATACCTTCATAGTCTCCTTTATTTAAGCTTAGTACACTGGTTTGAAATCTAACTTTCTCACCCTCTATCTGAATTTGAAATTCAATCATGCTATGATCACTCATTCCAAGGGGATCCTTTACTAGGAGATTGTTCATTAATCCTGTCTCATTACACAAGATCAGATCTGTAGTATATGCAAGCACTCTAATAATGACTCCATGAAGTAAGGGTATAGTACTTGAATTGTAGTGACCTTAGTCCATTTATTGCAGTTCCTAGAGTGAGGACACCAAGAGGTGAGCTCCCTTTTATACTTGGTTACCTGCAATGTACAGGTGACCCTTAGGTCTCCAGCAGTAGCACCCTCTGATGATACAGGCATGGTGTATACAGGGTGAAGGTACATTCAGTGGTCTAGTGTTACATACATAACAACACTCCCCCCTAAGTCTTCCCCAAGTTGTTATTGTCATGACATGGAGAAGTGGTCAGTAGTGGACGGTTGAAGGTTGTGGTGAGGGCTGTGTAGGTTCCGGAAGTGATCCATGTGTTCATGGCTGCACATATCTATTTCTTCCCCCACCCCCCCCCCCCCGCACCCCCTCCCCCCCCATACATAGACCATGTGGTTATGTCACTGTTTGAAGATTCTGCAGTGGTGGAGCAAGTACATGTTATGGGTAAGTTACATACATTATTGATTGGGTGGGTGAGGACCTTTAGTGGTGGGTAGAGCCACAGGGTGGTGTGGCCTCCTTGTCCTCCATTGGGAGCTGTACAGTCACCCTGCTGCTCTTCAATGGTGGAAGTCTGGTTATCCCAGGTCCGCCGGGAAAGCTGGAGGGTACTGGCCTCTTGCTCCCAGTGCTGGCCCTGGTGGCCAGATGGGGTAGGACTGATCTGGGGCAGGTTGCCAGTGGTGCTGGCTGTGCTGTCCATTGACCGCTGTCCCTGCAGTGGGTATGCTCCCACTGGGTGTGTGTGAACCCTCCCTGGGGCATCACATTGGTCCTGGAAGCGCAGGCTACATGATCAGGTAGCCCGCTGGACCTGGGGGTTTCCCATGGGGGGTTTCCTTTGGCATTGTCGGCATACATGTAGAACCTAGCATCATTTCTCATTATATCATTAGCATTCATGATACTTTGGCTCCAACTGCAACTAGCCGACTCGACATTGTTATTTCTCTTTACACTTTCATATTTGTCAATTACAACACTTTCCTGTGTACTATCAGTATCTCTGTGCAAGGTTACATTTGGATACCTGCCTTTGTTAGTTACATTTGTCTCGTTAGCATTACTTGCATCGCTGTTCAACAGTACAAATTTGTCACTTACATCACTTTTTGGAGTACTATCAGCATGTCCGTGCAAGGTTACATTTAGATACCTACCTTTGTTAGTTACATTTTTCTCATTAGCATTACCGGTATCACCGTTCAACGGTACATTTATATATCTGCATTCATTAATTAAACTTTTATCATTAGTGTCACCGGCATCACTGTGCCAAGAGTGGAACTGTCCCTGTAATTGTTCTGGGTTGCCGGTCTCCTTTAAGAGGGCCTTGCAATCTTTACCCCAATCCGGTTCGCCGCTCGGCAACACGTGTTACTCCCTCAACACTGCCCCTCGTGGTCTGGTCATGGCCATCTTGATTTCAGGTGCTTCACCTCGTGGTGCGGGCGTCATCTTCTCTCTCTCCACGAGTAGGCTGCGGTGATCCCTTTCTCCTCAGGTCCTGCCACAGAAGCCGGGAATCTACTTTCTGTGCTGATCTTCTTCCCTCGGAGTCCTGCCACTGGAGCCCAGAAGGTGAGTTCTGGTCGTTCGGGTTGGATCATCTCGCCGTTGAGTTGTGCAGTCTGTGTCGTCGCCATGCAGTCAAGTCAGATAGTAGGATTTTCAGGTGCTGCATCAAGTTTGGGGCCGCGTAGAATGTCGATCGCTGGGGCCTGAAGGCCTTCCCTGCTCCAACAGATTTGGATTTGCTTCATACACCTTCTTCCCAGCAGCGTTGGACCATCACCGGCAACGGCCCACAAAGGTAGCTTGTGCATTGCGCTGCCATGGGACACCTGGACATCCATACTGCCAACGACTGGGACGGTGCCTTTTGTGTAGGTGAGCAGTTTCGCCTGGATTGGTGACATTTTGGGTCGTTTGGCGGGATTGTCCCAGAGTTTCTCGAAGGCCATCTGATTCATCAGCAATTGGCTCGCCCCTGTGTCGAACTCCATTGAGACTGGAACACCGTTGATTTCTACTTCCATTTTCCACGGGAACTCTCAGTAGAGCAGGTATACATTCCATACACCTCTTCCAGGGGCTGAGCAGCTTCGTTTTCATCAGCGCTGGAGCCCGGGTGATCGGCCAACTCTTCAGCGACTCGGTGAGTGAAACTTCTTCTACACATTCGCTGAAGGTGACTTTTAGTGTTGCAGCCTTTGCAGGTATAGTCTTTGTATCGGCACTGATGGGCCCTGTGGTTTCCTCCACAGCGCCAGCATGGGGCTAGCCGGTTGGCCCCATGTGGCAGACTCAGGGTTGTGGGACTTGGGGCAGCAGTCTTGACTCTGAAAGGCGCCATTCGGTTCACTGTACTCATCGGGTTAGAGTCCTGGGTGTGAGTCATCATCCTCTTGGAGTCACAGACTGAAATCATGAATGCCTGGCTCACTTTGATTGCCTTCTGCAGGGTGACCATAGTGTCCGCAGAGAGCAGTTTATGGAGGAGGCCCTCGTGGATGATTCCAATAACGTAGATGTCCCTTAGTGCTTCGGTGAGGTGGTGGCTAAAATCACACGGTGCAGCCAATCTTCTCAGATCTGCACATATTTAGCAATTTCTTGGCCTTCGGGCTGCCGGTGGGTGTAGAACCGCTGTCTGGCTGTGAGGATGCTCTCTTTAGGTTTGAGTTGTTCTTGTATTATAGTTACGAGCTCTGCATAAGTCTTAGTTGTCATCTTCGCTGGGGCTAGCAGGTCCCTGACGAGGCCGTGGACGTTGGGCCTACAACTGCTGAGCACGATGGCTCTGCGCTTGTCCACCAGCGAGGTCGGTGAGTTTCCAGCCAGGTCATTCGCGATGAAAAAGTATTCGAGCCTTTCCACAAAGGCATCCCAATCTTCCCCATCAGTGAATTGTTGGAAGTTGCTTCGGTTAGACATGTTGTGCGTGGAAATTTGTAACCTCGTCGCCAGTTGTAGTATATGCAAGCACTCTAATAACGACTCCACGAGGTAAGGGTATAGTACTTGAACTGTAGTGACCTTAGTCCATTTATTGCAGCTCCTAGAATGAGGACACCAAGAGGTGAGCTCCCTGTTATACTTGTTTGCCTGCAGTGTACAGGTAACCCTTAGGTCTCCAGCAGTAGCATCCTCTGGTGGTACAGGTATGGTGTATACAGGGTGAAGGTACATTCAGTGGTCTAGTGTTACGGTACATATATTGGCATGCATACATAAAAATATCCAAGATAAACTGTCTCCTGGTTGGTTCCATTATATACTGCTCAAGGAACCTGTCCCTTATGCACTCTATGAACTCTTCCTCAAGGCTCCCCTGACCAATTTGATTTGTCCAATCAATATGGAGGTTAAAATCACCCATGATTATTGCTGTTCCCTTTTTACAAGCCTCCACTATATCTTGGTTTATACTCCGACCAACAGAATTGCTACTGTTCGGGAGCCTATAGACTACGGCCACCAGTGAATTTTCCCCCTTATTATTCCTTAGCTCCACCCAAACTGTTTCAACATCCTGATCATTTGAGCCAATATCGTTTCTCACTATTGCAGTGATTCCATCCTTTATCAATAAAGCTACCCCACCTCCTTTTCATTTCTGTCTGTCCTTCTTGATTGTGAAATACCCCTGAATAATTCATTCCCAGTCCTGGTCATCTTGCAAGCACGTCTCTGTAATGGCTATCAGATCATACCCATTTGTACTTATTTATGCCGTCAACTCATCTACTTTGTTACAAATGCTATGTGTATTTAGAAAAAGTGCCTTTAAATTTTTTTTTTTACCCTTTTTTCCTGCTTGTTTCCTCTCTCCTTCAACTCACTTTCTTTATTTGTGCTTTCTAATTCCAGTTTTACTCCCCTCCCTACTGAATCTATTTTCAGGTTCCCACCCCTTGCCAAGCTAGTTTCAACCCCCCCCAACAGCACTAGCAAACCCCCCCCACCCCCCCGCAAGGATATTGGTCCCGGGCTATTGAGGTGCAACCTGTCCAGTTTGTACAGGTCCCATCTCCCCCAAAAGCGGTTCCAATGCCTCAGGAAACTAAAGCCCTCCTGCCTGCACCATCTCTCCAGCCACGTATTTATCTGCTCTAGCCTCCTATATCTGTACTCACTAGCTCATGGCACTGGGAGTAATCCGGAGATTAATACCTTTGAGGTCCTGCTTTTTAATCTCTCTCCTAGCTCCCTAAACCCTGCCTGCAGCACCTCATCCCTCTTTCTATCTATGTCATTGGTCCCGATATGGACCACAACCTCTGGCTGTTCACCCTCTCCCCCCAGAATGTCCTGCAGCTGCTCGGTGACATCCTTGACCTTGGTACCAGGGAGGAAACATACCATCCTGGAGTCAAGTCTGCGGCCGCGGAAACGCCTGTCTGCTCCCCTGACTAGTGAATCCCCCACCACTATAGCTCTTCCATTCTCCTTCCTCACCACCCCCCCCCCCCCCACCCCCCGTGCAGCTGAGCCACCCGCGGTGCCAGGGATTTGTCTCTGGCTGCACTCCCTAAAGCCACCATCACCCTCACCGGTACTCAGAACAGAGTACCAGTTGGAGAGCGAGATGGACTCAGGGGACTCCTGCACTACCTGCCTAGTTCTCCTCTTCTGTCCAGTGGTCACCCATTCCCTCTCTGCCTGCACACTCTTAAGCTGCGGGGTGACCACCTCTAGAAACGTGCTATCCATGTAGCACTCAGTCTCACGGATGCACCGCAGTGACTCCAGCCGCCGCTCAAGCTGCAAAACGCGGAGCTCGAGTTAGTGCAGCTGGAGACACCTCCTGCACATGTGGCTGTGTGAAGCATCCAGGATTTCCCACATGCCACAGGATGTGCAATCCACAGGACTGAGCTGCCCTGCCATCCCTCTAGTTAGACTCAGAACTATCAAGTAGAACTAAACTCTAAACCTTAGCAAAACACACCCAGCAACTATTCAGCAATCAGCTGATGTAACTAACCTTTATTTAAAGACTAAGTGCTAACTTCGCAGAGAAAAAAAAAAACAATCAGCTACTTCCCTTGTGCCAACGTCACTTTTAAACTCTGACGTCCCTTTCGAATGTTGTCTGTTGAGCCTCGCCTTTTAAGCCTCCGCCTCAGCTCCCACTGCTGCTCCCATGCAGGTCTGCTGCCTCTGTGAAATATCACTTACCTATTTGTAATTTTTAAATTAATCTTCCCCTCTTCCCCGAATTCCCACTCTTTCCAAATTCCCGAATAAACCACTCTGTTTAACTCTACTCTGTTTAAGACCTCTCTGTGCAGATCACTTAATATGAACATTCAGAAATTTATACATGGTTCAAACGATAGTAGGCAATTCATAGTCAGAGTAATGCACTATCATAGCAGCTTACATCTCAATTTTGGATGTCATCTGAACCGCTCGAACAGTTTACTGTTTCATAATTCCCTGAGAGGTAGTCATTATACTATGTGGTACAGAAAGTGATTTGAGATTGCTGAGACAGACCAGCTGGAAAACTAAAGGCTAATAAACAATGAGAGATTTTCTTTATTGGATTGTCTGCTCTACATATCTTTGAAGTTGTACTCATCACTCCATTCCAATTTTTAAAAATGCGTAATTGATTGATCGATTCCTGGGATGAGAAGGTTGTCCTATGAGGAGAGAGCGAGTTGAATAGGAGAATGGGAATTCGTGGCCGTCACAAGAATTGCTGGTGTCACTGGCAACTCGGGTTAACGGCCACTGAAAATGAACCAGGGAAAAGTTCATGCTGGGGGTTAAAGATTTTTAGCCCAGCCCTGACTTACCATGTAACGTCCTCCTGGCGGCGTTAGTGCAGGCCTGGGAATCGAAGTTCTCGTCCAGGAGCGGGGCTCCAGCTTCCTACAGCCTCTGGAAGCGAGGTATGGATTTCACTAGCAATTATGAGGAATTAAAAGAGCAATGCCGACTGAACTAATAAAAATTAAAATGAAGTGAAAAACTTCAGTTTTCAGCCCTTACTGCCTTAAAAAAATGAACATTAAAAAGAAGTCCGAAATGGGAATCTTCAGCACTTAAAGCCCTTCTGAACCTCAAAAGAATAGGAAAAGTGCTTCAGCACCAACAAACATGGCTCAGCAAGCCAGGGAAGGGGCACCCAGGGTCTCGCTTGCAGCACTCCAGTTTTGTGCAGGGGGCCAACACTGCAAGACAGACCCTCTACCCACAGGGGCCAGGAGGCCCTCCAGAAAGAATAATGTGGAACCGCATCACTGAGGCCATCACCGTTTGCATTGTTGCCCCCACCACCTGGCTCCAGTGCCCAAAGAAGTTTCATGACCTCAAACCACTGGTCAAGGTCAGTGAATGCATCTTCAAAAGCCGTCTCCTACCAACTGCATCGCTAGCCTCACACACTGCTCAATGCACAGCGCACTCTCCCCCCACCACCCCCCGCGATGGTGCAAGTCATTCTTGACCGAGGTATGGCTGAGCCTTTGGCCTACGGCGGGGCAGAAGGGATACAAGATGCTGGTATCTTCATAGATTAGCCTCCTTCTGGCATGCAGCTCTTGCTTTCCCAACCTCCCCTCACCACAACTCCACCGGTGCCTTCCTGATGGTGGAGGTGGAGGTGGAGGTAGAAAAAACACTGTCATGTGATTTCACACTCCCAGCCACCAGCTCCTCAAGTTCAACCAGCAAGGCTATTTGCAGTGTCCCCCCACTGAAAATCAGCAGCCTTCCACCAGCCATGCTGCAGCCACTGGGGTAGCACTGCGTGACATCAGTAGGATAGGCAAAGGCACACACAAAACAGTCATTACGGGAATGCACAAAGGTTGTAAATCTTTAGAATTTTCTGCCCCAGAGGGCTGTGAATGCTCAGTCGTTCAGTATATTCAAGATTGAGATTGAGAGAATTTTGGACTCTAAGGGAATCAAGGGATATGAGGATCAGTCGAGAAAGTGGAGTTGTGGTTGATGATCAGCCATGATCTTATTGAATGCCGAAGCAAGCTCGAGGGGATCACATGGCCTACTCCTGCTCCTATTTATTTTGTTCTTTAGTAATAGTGGAGACGTAGGCTAGTGTAACCTGATTCTACTTGCTCGTGTGATATAGTGTTTCAACAATTAGAACAAATTTTGCTAATTAGGGAGAGCTAACATGAATTTGTAACTAGTAGGTAATGTCTAATGAATCTATTGACATTTTTGAGAAACTAAAATAAGAGACGGGGAATGTCTATAGATGTGGTTTATATGGCCTTCCAGAAGGCATTTAATAAGGTTTCACATATGAGACTGTTAGCTAAAATTAAAGCTCATGGGATCGAGAGCAAATTATTGATCTGGTTAGCAGCTTGGTTGGACAGAGAGTAGGGATAATGGATATGTACTCTAATTGGAAGGAAGTGACTGGTGGAGTCCCACAAGGATCTGTGCTGGTGCCTCGACTATTCACTATATTTATTAATGACTTAGATAACACGATAGAGAGCCATATACCCAAGTTTTCCGATGACACAAAGATTGGTGGTACCTGTATAGTAAGTTGCAGAGATGAGAGCATAAAATTACAAAGAGACATTGATAGATTAAATGAGTGGTCAAAACTGTGGAAGATGGACTTCAATCCAGGTACATGCAAGGTCAACCATTTTGGAGCAAAAAAAGATAGATCTGTGTATTTTTAAAATGGTCCAAAGAGATTGAGTGGTCCATGTACACAGATCACTAAAATGTAGCAGTCAGGTATAAAAAAATAATCAAAAAGGCTAATGGAATGTTAACCTTAGTAACTAGATGGCTAGGATATAAAGGGGAGGATGTTTTGCTACAGCTATACAAAGCCTAGTTAGATCACATCTGGAGTACTGCGTATAGTTCTGGACACCACAACTCAGAAAGGATATATTGGCCTTGGAAGGAGTGCAGCGCAGATTCACCAGAATGTTACCAGGGCTCCAAGGGTTAGATTATGAGGAGAGATTACATAAACTAGGCTTGTATTCCCTGGTGATTTGATTGAGGTTTTTAGGACTTTGAAATGAATGGATAGGGTAGATAGAGAAAATGTATCGCACGAATGGCGGAGTCTTGTTCAAGGGGACATAACCTTAAAATATCAGAGCCAGGCCAGTCAGGAGAGAAGTTAGGAAACACTTCTTCATGCAAAGGGTGGTAGAAATGTGGCATTCTGTCCCACAAAAAGCAGTAGCTGCTAGCTCAATTAATAATTTTAAGTCTGAGATCAATAGATTTTTCCTAGCCAAGGGTATTAAGGGATATGGAGCCAAGGGAGGTGGATGGAGTTGGGATACAGATCGCCCATGATCTTATTGAATGGTGGAATAGTCTCGAAGGGCTGAATGGCCTACACCTGCTCCTATGTTAAAGTTGGTTACTGATTGAATGAATCAGTGCCAGTAGAGTTATTGCATAGAAAATATTTACTGATACCAGCTTAGAAAGAAAAAGAAAAAGAGAACGAGAGAAAAAGAGAAAAAGAGAAAGAAAAAGAGCAAGAAAAAGAGAAAGAAAAAGCATTCGTGACCCTCTGTCTGTCTCCACTCTAGTGATCGGTTTTTATCCCCTTAGAACCAGATAATCTGTTTTTGTTATGTTGATTGAGGGATAAATATTGGCCATGTCACCAGGGATAACTCCCCTGCTCATCTTCAAAATAGTGCCATAGGATCTTTTTACGTCCACCTGAGAGAGCAGATGGGGCCTTGATTTAACGTCTCATCCGAAACACGGCACCTCCGACAGTGTGGCACTCCCTCAGTACAGGCAACTGCACTGGGAGTGTCAACCTAGATTTATGTGCTCAAGTCCCTGGATTGGGACTTGAACCCACAACCTTCTGACTCAGAGGCAACGGTGCAACCCACTGAGTCACAATGGAGTGTGGGAGTCATAATAACTCGGAGATCTCACAGAAAAAGTAATTGATGCTGTTTACTGTGGTCCAGCGGAGTCGCCATCCTTCAATAGATTCGGCAGGCTTGCTACTGAACATTACTCTGTTTGTTTGAACAGATCCCAGGAGAGTGGTTACTCCCTCTATTTGAGGGGAAAAAAAACACAACGAGGGTACACCATTACATTACAGTCTGGACTTTCAAACCACAGAGCTCCACCAAAGTATTTTCAAATGACCCAGAATAGGATACAGTTCCACAAGTGCTGGTGTACTTTCAGTACCTCATCCAGGTGCTCATTTAATGTTTCAGTTGTAAGAAGCCTCCTATTTCTCATAACTCATTGCAAGTCCTGTATACATAGAGGATGCTGCAGCGGAAGTTGTTGAACACACTGATTCATTCATCAGACAAAGCCATAACTGAGTTAGACAAGTTTCTTTCACAAATGGAAAAAACAATCTATTCAATAACTTCCTGTGCATCATCCTATTTACACAACATTGTGTTCCAGGATCATGTTAATTCACCAAAAATATCCAAATAAGTTTACCCTTTTAAAATGGCATGTTGGGAGTCTTTCTTTCTGTTGCAGAAGTGAATACTATGGAGTTGTGTAGTTATGATGTGTCAGTTCCTGTGCTTCCAACTGAAAGCGCATGCACAACTGTTAGAATGTTGTATTTGCCATTGCCTGTGGGAAAATGGATCTCAGAACATGAATAAATTCCATAGGTGAGATAATTGTTAAATCACATGGGGCTTGAAATTAAAATAGTTGGGTTAAGTTCTCTATTATAAAGCCAGAGGATGGAATTTCAGATGAATGTATTAAGCATTTGTACACTAATATTTCACAGTGTAATTTCAAGGCCATGGTTTTCTATGGGCATACAAACAATGATGGATCGTAAAAGACCGGCTGGCCCACCCAGCATGCCCCACACAACTGCAATGCCTTGTGCATCACAATACATGCACTCCTCACCCACCTGGCAGCCATGTAATCTCCTGGGAGAGGTGAAAAAACAGCTGGAAGAACATACCCGTGAGTCTTCTCTTATCTGTCCTTGAACAGCCTGCAAAAGCCCAATATATTCTGACAGTTCTCTGGCTCTTCAGATAGCTGAAAAAACTTTTCCGATTAATCATAGAACCATAAAACAGTATAGCACAGAAGGAGGCCATTCAGCCCATCAACTGCTACCACTGTTGTCTATGATCCTCTTTTCCATTAACTTTTTAGATGGTCTAAGAGCAGCCTTATTTTTTAAACTGCTTCCAGTACCTATCTTTGTTCTGTAATATATGACTTTAATTTGGCAAAACATTTTTGTTTTCATCTTATTTGTCTTTGTACATGACCAATCAGCAACCTAGGCTTTCTCTTCCCACATTTCCTTCTCTTGAATTTGGGCACATGCATATCTTCCACATGTTTTACTTTGCTCTTAAAAACCTTCCGTTTATATTCTACGTCGGTTTCATCATAGGGTTAACCAATGTACCGGTTCCAAATCTTCTGCCATTTTTGTAAAGTTAGCTGTCTGCAATCTGGAATGAATTATAGATTTTCAGTACCTTTGGTTCTACCAGCCAATTGAAACCATATAATATTGTGGTCACTGTTACCCAGGTGTTCTCCCACATGGAGGTTTGATACCAGGTTAGGCTTGGTACAGATCTAGTATACGATTACACCAGGCTTCCTCCTTGACGTATCAAGTCAGGAAACAGTCTTGTATATTTTCAACAGTTGCACTTCCCGCCACAATAGAGAGTAAACCATCGTGCCACTGAATTCCAGGAAAACTAAAATCCCCAACAAACAGAGATGGCAGAAAGGGGTGGGGGTGGGGTTGGATGGGGGGAGTTGGTCTGTAACAACTACCAATAATTAATCCCATGAGCCTGGTCCACTTGAACCCAGCCAGCTGAACCTAATGAAAAAAAATCACCTCTCACTCGGGCTGTTAGATTCTCACTGCTAAAGACAGCAACCCCATTTCCCCTTTGACCTACTCTATCCTTTCTGGATCCCATGTTGCCTTTTAGGTGATTTTTTTTGTGTCATCGTGCTCACCTAGCCATGTTTCAGAGATGCACAAAATATCTAATTTTTCCAAGACAGCATATGATTGGAGCTCAAACAATTTTGTTTCTTATGCTTCTCATATTTGTATGGAAACTATTTAAAGGTCTATCATCTACTTTTTTTTTAAAGAATCCTCTGTTCTCATATACTTTAACTGTATCTTTAGTATCAATGCACTGATCCTCTAATCCAGTAAGGTCATCTTTAAACATGGCTATGCTATCTTCAAGCTGAACTAGTCTAAATGTTTCCTGAAAGCTAGCTTAGTGTCCTCTGCCAACCTTTGTGTACCCAAGGAGTTTAAGTGGAGGCCGCTCCTCCTTAATAATTTACCGTGATCTGTGATTACCTGCAATTCTCGATGAAGTGAAGTTTCTTTTTACAATGATCCTGAAACCACATGATGAATCCAATGATTCATAGAACCATAGAATCATAGACTAGTACAGCACAGAAGGAGGCCATTTGGCCCATGAGTTTGAACTGGCACTTTCGAAGAGCAATCCAGTTAGTCCCACTCCCCCGCTCTTTCCTCATATCCTTGCAATTTGTTCTCCTTCAAGTATTTATCCAATTCCATTTTGAAAGCCAATATTGAATCTATTTCCACCACACTATCAGACAATGTATTCCAAATCCTAGCCGGTCGTTGTGTAACAAAAGTTTTTCGTCTGGTTCTTTTGCCAATCACCTTAAATCTCTGCCCTCTGGTTATCGACCCTTTGATTCGACTGTTCATTTCCAGTGATCTGGCCATGACTGGCAGTAGACCTGAGGCTACTACCCTTGCATCCTGGTGCTGGAGGGCTGATATAAGGTCAATGTATGTGTCCTGCAAAATAAATGGATTTTTATCAATTATGTCATTTGTACCATTATGTAACCCAACTACAGTATCTTAACACTCACTATCCATCAGGTTATCTACACAATCTCAGAGATCTGCAGTTCAGTGTCAACTGTGCCTCAGTGAGTAACACTCTTGCCTCTGAGGTAGAAGGTTGTGGGTTCATAGTCCCACTCCAGAGACTTGAGTACAAAAACTGGGCTGCCAGTGAATATGGTAATCCAGCCATTGTAAAATATTTCCTCAGAGTCCTGTAACTCTCTTAGAATAAATAGATGATTCCTCTGGGGTTGAGGAAGTGAGCTTGTGTCATATTGTACAAATGGTGACCATTCTGACTGCAGAAACTGCCATAGCAACTTTATCATCTCAGATGTTCAGCATATTCTTGTTAGTAATCTTCCAAACTTGCTGAACAAAATCATGGCAATGGGCTAGACTTTCCTACAGCCCCTCAACGCCCGGTTGCCCGCTCAGAAAAACCGCTAACGTTTAGTAAGTGATGCTGGTGAAAATTTACACTTTTATTTTAAAACTAATTAAAACAAATCGCCCGGCGAGAAAATGGGCCTTGCACCTTTATTCTCGGCGGTTTTCTCGGCAGTTAAGGAAAAACTAAGTAAAATGGGCGTTTTTTTTTAAATTTAGTCCGAGACTGCGGTTGGGCTTTGGGAGGGAGGAAAATTAAAAAAAAAAATTTTCATTAAAAAAAAATAAAAGCATTCCCAAGACACTTTTACACCTAATCGCCATTTTAAAATTAAAGAAAATAAATAAAGAACTTTTAATCTTACCTTTCTTTGCAGAGTACTCACCTACCGTCCTGTTTAAGCAGCTTTTACAAGGCGGTTCCCTCGGCGATCTGGACGGGCTTCCGTTGAGGCCAAACTTACGCCCTGGCGATTTTCTCGGTGTTGCATGTCAGCGGTTTGGTCCCGGTGGGCGTTTTCAGATTTGGGCGATACCACTTAAAAAAAATGGGAAAACTTTCGCCGAGCGGAAAAAGAGCTGTACCACCGAGAAAATCGCCGAGAACCCGCCGAAAATGATAGGAAAGTTTAGCCCTAAATTCTTCCAGAAATCCAGTACTGCTCTTGATCCACGTGAAGCACAGTGGACATGACTTTAGTTGCAAGACAAGGTCAGAAGGATTGTAAAAAGCAAAGCACGATCTTCACCAATTTGACAAAGGGCCTAGATACTGCAAGCAGACACAAACTGTAGAAGTCCAAGTTTGGCTGGCTTGACAAATTTAATAATATGGTAAACATGTCAGCTAGCTAAACTATATATTATTGGATGTTAGGAAGGGTGATTCTAATGGGGGGGGGGGGGGGAGAGCGGGTGCCAGATGTTTTCTCCAGCACCAACAGATTAAAACCACCGAAGAACTCTGAGAAAGAGTGTACAATTGGTTCAAAAGAGAGAGAAAACTGTTCATCTGCAAAAAGCTAAAAGCAAATGACAAAATGAAAGAAACCACCATTCATGAGATCCTTTTTGCCAATGATGTGGCCCAACCATTAGGGGGCTGAAATTGCCCCTATGATAAGGTCTGAAAACGGCAGCCACGGGGCAGCACAGAATGGCCACTGACTCTCCACGGAGGGGCCGCCATTTTGTAAATTGCCCTTTGTGAGTTTTGGAGCGGTGCCCGGGACTGCTCCGCCCGTTTTCCCCTTACCGACTGGTGGGGACCCCTTCCCGAAATTACCCCTCAGGAAATGGCTCCTTTCCTAGTATTGCCCTGCGGAAGTGGCCCCGCTGCCGGTCGGTGCCCCTGACAGCTTCTTGTGTCAATGCATTCTTTGTGGTATAGCGGTCCGGCCGCCTTTAAAGGGCAGGGTGCACTTCCACGGCTGCCATGTTATTTTTTTTTTGTCGGCCCTGGGTTTGGCCAGGCTGCGGCACCCCCTCTTGGGTGCCAGGCTGCTGGCCCAGCCGAAGCCCTCCCTGGTGGTCCAGTGGACCTAACTTAAAAGTGGGAAGAGCTCGCCGCGGCTCTCTGCTTTAAATGAAGGGGAGAGACATTGTGACGTGTCAGCACGGCTCTGATGGCTGGTCAGGGTGGCAGACCCACTGCAAGAGCACTTGCACCTCGCAGCCGCCACGACTTCCGCCCCAAGCCAAAAAAACTTCAAAGTGCCGAATACCGACAGCATGCAGCGCAGAAAAACTTTAAAAAACGGAGGGTGCACCTTGTTTCGGGCCCTAGACCTCCAAACCATCACCAACCATTTTGCATCTGCTGCCAAGAACTACAGCCTAACTATCAGTCTGATGAAGACTGAGGTTAGGTTCTAGTCAACACTCAGTCTTCACGACACACCACCATCATTGCTTATTGAGGGAACACTGTAGAGTCATTTCAGCAATTCGCCTACAGCAATAACCAATCATCAAAGCATATCTGGA
Source organism: Pristiophorus japonicus (assembly GCF_044704955.1). Classification (NCBI taxonomy): domain Eukaryota; kingdom Metazoa; phylum Chordata; class Chondrichthyes; family Pristiophoridae; genus Pristiophorus; species Pristiophorus japonicus. The sequence goes on from NC_091977.1 coordinate 314,175,318, forward strand.
TAAAGAAATGGTGCATCAATTTTAGAAGGCCTGTCTGGGGAAGTGTATACAGGATGAACATGGATTGAAAATAATGTTGATTCCATAAACGCAAGACTAAGCTTTTAAAAAAATTCATTCTTGCGGTGTGGGCGTCGCTGGCAAGGCCAGCATTTATTGCCCATCCCTCATTACCTTTGAGAAGGTGGTGGTGAGCTGTCTTCTTGAACCGCTGCAGTCCGTGTGGTGAAGGTACTCCCACGGTGCTGTCAGGGAGGGAGTTCCAGGATATTGAACCAACGACAATAAAGGAATGGCTATATATTTCCAAGTCAGGATGGTGTGTGACTTGGAGAGGAACTTGGAGGTGATGGTGCTCCCATGCACCTGCTGCCCTTACCTTTCTAGGTGGTAGAGGTCACGGGTTTGAGAGATGCTGTCGAAGAAGCCTTGGCAAGTTGCTACAGTGCATCTTGCAGATGGTACACACTGCAACCATGGTGGTGGTGGAGGGAGTGAATGTTTATGGTGGTCGATGGGATGCCAATCAAGTGGGCTGCTTTGTCCTGGATGGTGTTGAGCTTTGTTGGAGTTGCACTCATCCAGGCAAGCGGAGAGTATTAAATCACACTCCTGACTTGTGCCTTGTAGATGGTGGAAAGTGTACAATGTAGTGTTCCTGTTGTTTCTTTATACCGGTAAGACCTGGACAATGTACATTTAGAGTTTGAAGATTTCTGCATCTGCAGCATCATGAACATCACATGACAAGAGAAGGTTACAAAGCATTAAAGTCATGGCTCCTACCTGCTTAGCAAGGATCAAAGCTCAGCTGGGATGGTCTGGACACATCTTGACAATGTCTGATGATAGGCTGCTAGGATGGTCTTCTACTTTCAACTCCAAGGAGACCAAATGTTCCATAAAGGACCATGCAAATGTTATAGGACAAAATTGAAAAGGAACCATAAGGAAGCATGTAAAATCAGCTTTAAGCAGATGGGTGAATAGCATTCATCAATGCAGATGCCACATTGAGAGACAGTGTAGTGAAGCTGCAAAGAGAATGGAAAGAAAATTATGAACTGAAACCAGATTGCAACAATAAACATTAGTGCAGAAATTGCGGTTGGAGGCTTACCGCAGGCGTAAGCCTCCGGCCTGAAAAAAATCTACGAACTTACCTGGTGATCCGGGAGGTTTGGCGACGTGGTCCTGGGCCTCTACGCATAGGCCTGCTTAGAGCCCCACATATCCCAGGGGCGCAGGCGTTTCGCAAGCGTCCCTGGGATCACGTGGGCCGGCCCAACCAATGAAAGTACAGGGAACCCTATCCATACTTATGGTAATTCTGTTTGTATGTAGCTGCCATAAGTATGAACTTATGGCAGCTACACACAAACAGAATAACTATAAGTACCAAAATACACAAACACATTAAATAAATTTAAAAAAAAACATTATATTATTTAAAATGAATTAAAATGCCATTTAATTATATATTTAATCAAAAAATGTGTTTTTTTAATTGCTTTGATATGTTTTAACAGGGCTAAAAATAAACTTACCTTAATTGACAGGGTTTTTAAAATATAAATAAGTGATAACATTTTATCTTTCTATTTTTTAAAACTCTTACTCTGGTAAAAGCAGGCCTTACGCCTGCTTTTACCAAGTGTAAAAATTTCATGGGCAGTTGCTGGGCAGAAGTTGGGCAAAGAGCCCAAATCTCTGCTTGCGAATGCCCAGTTCCTTCAGATTCATGCGATCTTTCATGAGGATTCTTCGCAGTTCCGGATTTCGTCGCATGCGCAGTGTATGGCTAAACCCGGAACTTACGGGACCCTATGGGCACGTGTGCACCTTGTACGCACCCTTAGGGGCCGTGAATTCAGCCCCAATGAGTTCACCGTTTCCAAATATGGTTGCACCTGCCTCTTACATATCAGACAAGAGCTTGAGAAGAGCCTGGGCTATGATCTGATTGAAATGTAATCACCATTGCAACAAATTTGCACTCCTTTCTAATCAAGATAACTTGAAATGGAAATTGATGCACTTTGAAAATAAAAAGAGTTCCTGAGTTTCTGATTGGAAAGCGATTAATTAAAACTACAAAATGAAGTCCCGGAATTTGATGAGCTTCACACCTTTAATGGCAGAATGGGACCAATCGGAAATAACTGAGACCATTTGTTCCACTCCTCCAAACATTGCTTCTGGAAGATAGTGGGTGATATAGTGGGTTAGCACACTATCCTTCCATCTCTGATATTTGCATCCAGTTTAGCCCAGATGGGTGAGGCCAAAGCTTCCTCGCCGTATTGGATGCGATATAAAATAAGTCCCATATTCTCAACTCAATTATTAGTGGATAATGTTCTAATGGAACAAAATCGTCCCTCATTTGGCACTAAATTGTAAAACTCAAGACACCACAAGGTTAGAAGAGGGAAAATGAAAACTAGAAACTGGTTCAGCATGGGGTATTCTACTGAAGTTGAGACTGAAGCACATTATTGGGACAGTGAATTTGACATGTGCTACACTTAATTGGGGAAAACTTGACATTAAATATTAAGTGCTAAAACAAGAAAGATGTTCTATTGCCCAGCATTGTTGAATCTTTGGAATTCTCTACCCCAGAGGGCTTTGGATACTCAGTCATTGAGTAAATTCAAGACTAAGATCAATAGATTTTTTTACATTGAGGGAATCATGGAATATGGGGATATGGCGGGAAAGTGAAGTTGAGGTAGAAGATCAGCCATGATCTTATTGACTGGCGAAGCAGGCTATTTCTTATTGATGTCGATCACCTTTATCAACATAGAATTAACCAAAAATAGAAATTAAAATGTTGCTACTCCTTAAAACTTCTGTCCCCTGGATGCAGTGACAATTTGGAGCCTGTACTGTTTTTAATTATTAGTCATTGCTGGGAGTGGAATTCTTTTTTTAGTTCATGCACTCACATCCTTATTAGACATAAAATGTGAATTGTGTAACTATATGGGTGGTAACACCCACAAAAATCATTTGAACAATAATATTTGCAGGCGTGTCAAAACCAATCCCTGGAAAACTTTATTTGGGATGCTCCACAGTACATTTCCTCTCACCACCTCTTAACTCTAAGCTTTCCTGAACAAAAAAGAATTTCCTGCTTGATACTGGAATGTTGCTTTTGTGCTGAAGTGACTAACCCTGTCCTGTTCCTGAGCCACGCATTCACAATTAACACTCGTATTCAAAACACTCCCGAAATGTTATTGTGCATTCCACAGCTGTGGTTGGGAATTTTGAGTCAGGAGCAAGTAACAGCAAATAGTAATAGAGCCAGTTCAAATTAAATGAGTTCTGACAATTGTGTTTTTCAGTTGAAAACCACATTAAGCCACAAAACCACCTTTAGCAAGAATTTGCAGAAAGAGAATGGACAGGTGCTTTTTGGAGTTCATCATCTGCCTTCTTGATTTTTTTCTGATTTTTTTTTAAGCATTCCAGCAATGATTTGTTGCTTCCATAACCCATCGCTGAAACTTTTAACTGGTTCTTTCAAAAATGTTAAAAACAAGTTAATACCACCAACTCAGGGTTACTGGCAAACATCTGTCATTGTGTGGTCACACAAGTGGAGCTGGTCCAACCCATAACTCAGCTGCCATTACTCAAGACCTTTGGGTACATTAATTGCATACCCTGAGCTTTAGTATCTGGCTGTAATTTACTTTCTACAATTTGCATTGCACTTTTGTTTTGGAAAAATGTATAATGCAGACTTTGTGATTGATCATATCCAGGTCGGGTAGCTCAATTACCTTTTTTGTTCTTCTGTAAAACCAAACTGTTTTCCATCCTTTTCTTTGGATCCATCTTTTCCATAATTTACTGCATTGACAAGCAAACTCTGCCAGTGTTATATCTGTAATTACTCATTAGGGGCTAAGAACAGCTTACTTGTACCCTATTTTCACTCTCTCATTTTATATTACGAAATAATTTTGCTTTAGTATTTTGTCTAGTCAAGGCAGCTTGGAAATTCATCCTCTCAGGAACAATGGGCGCAAACTTCCACACTATAGTTTCCCCAGCGTACCTTGTATTAGACACTTACTTTATTTGAAGCAGTGATTTTGGGCGACTAGCTTATAAAGAAAAAAGAAAGAACTTGTACTTTTTTCACATAATCAGGGTGTCCCAAAGTGCTGCAGAGCCAATTAATTACTTTTAAGGTGTAATCACTATTGTTTTGTAGGCATGCATAAACTTTCTCTGAAGTAGGGCTCACCCATGAGTGTAGACTGAACACATAATTTAAAAATAACTAGAGTAAAAAAATAAAGAAATCCTAAACAATATAACACAACTCATGCAGTCCAGTAGTAAAGCAATGTTCACAGTTGCCCCAGTGTAGTGGTAAGGAATATGGAGATGCATTCAATTCTAAGGCTCTATAATTTAAGGAGTCTCTCTCTGCCAGTGGAAAGGAACTTCTGATTGCCCATGGATGCAGATGTATATCCTATCCCAAATTGTGGGAATTCACATGAACAGGGTGGGTGGCCTGTGCCTGAAAGGGCATGTCAGCAGTGCTTGTTTGTATTATGTCTGTAATGTACTTATGAATGACTCCACGAGGCAATGTGTTGTACTCAAACTATAGTGACCTTGGTCCTTTATTCCAAACTCCAGAGTGAGGTACAAGCATGGTGTGCAGCCTTTTATACTGGGCCCTGCCACTAGGGCAGGAAACCCCTGGTCTCCACCAGTTACATCCTCTAATGGCGCCAGCATGTATCTACACAGTATAAACCTTATTATTGGTACATCAGGTAAACAAGTCTCCATCTTATGCAACCACACAATGACTACACAGAGAGTACATCCATAATCTGCATATACAACATCACTCTTCCCCAAGTCCTTTGTGCCAATTACCTTTGCACTATGTGCTCTGACTTAGCGCTCCGCAAGCTTCAGTGCCAATAGCCCTTGCACCTTGGCTGTGTTTTGGCTTGGCTCTCTCCCTGTTAACCCCCAAGTCCTTTTGCCACATCGTTGGGTGGTGGTTACCAGTTTGGATGGTTCGATGATGCAGTGGAGGTTCCAGAGGGTTCTGGGTGTGATCCATGTGTGTGTCCATGGTTACATACATTCATTTCCCCACCCCACCCCACAGTGAGATCATGCAGCTGGCCTGTTACATTAATATACAGGATCAGACACAGTGCAAGTACAAAGAAAGGAAAAAGAAAAACTTTTACAGTTTGTATTGTGACACCTTAGTTCAGTGACTGTCATTCGTTATGTTTTACGGTCGTGTGCCAGGATTGGGTAGTTTGCATTCATGGTTCAGTCATGGTCAGTACTGAGGTAACAGTACAGATATGCGAGGACGCTAGTTCCAGAGCAACCGGACGGGGTCCTAGTCGTCTGATGGCGGCGCTGCGCCCCCTGCTAGCGGGTGGGCTTGGTTCACTCACCTTGCCAGGAATCAGGGCCTTTGCCGTTGCCTAGTGGTGGGCAGAACCACAGATGTATGTGGCCTCCCTGTCCTCCTTTGAGGGCTGCAGAGTCTTCTGCCTGCTCTTTAACAGTGTTGGGAACCTGGCTGTTCCAGGTTCCATTTGGGGAACTTGTTGGTTCTGATCTTTCGCTCCCGGACATGGCCGAGATAGCGACTGGGTCTGGGGGCTGCGCCGTCTCCACCCGGGTCGTGGGTAATGGCAGCCGACTGCGCATATTGGCGCCGTTTTCGTTTCCAGGTCCATGGCGAATAGTGCCATCGGGTGCCTGCAGAATGGGATAAACGTGGGGCAGGGTATCAGGAGCAGTGCCTTCACCCTTCTGAGGTCGCTCGCTTGCTACTTTTGGGGACACTCTATTCCCGGCATCTCGCAACAACATTTTGTTCTTTATATTGGGAATAGTACCGAAATTTCGCAACATCATTTTGTTCACAATCTTAATCGGTTCGTTACATTGATTGCTATGTATACAATGTCTCTTTAAGTTCAGTTGGTTGCAGGTCTCCTTTAAGAGAACCCTGCTGGCTTTACCCCAGTCAAATCTTTTGTTAGACACCACGTGTTGGTCCCTCAGCGTTGCACCTTGTGATATTGCCGCGACCATCTTTTTTTTAAGCCACGCTGCCCCTCGCTGCATCAGGGACGCCACCTTGCCTCTGTCCTCGAGGTCGACTGCCTTGATCCTTCTCTCCTGCGATTCTGCCACAAAGGCTGGAAGAGTGCATGTGAATTCGATCATCCTCCCCACGAGTCCTGCCACTGGAGCCGGGAAGGTACTTTTAGGTCGTTCCGGTCGGATCATTGCCACGCAGTCATGATGGATGGTCTGTGCCTCAGGTGCTGTGCTGGTCTGTTCGCTGGTGCCTGGCCCAAGCGAAGGTGAGGTTTTGCTTTGCCTCTGAGCACAGGGGACATCGATTGCTGGAGTGAAGAGGTCTTTCCATTTCCACTGGATCTTCCCCATCCACCTTCTTCCGAGTAACGTTGGACCATCACCTGCAACAATCCACAGAGGTAACTTGTGCACCACGCCATTATGGATTACACTTACATCCGCACTACCAAGGACTGGGATCAGCTCCTTGGTGTAGGTGCGCAACATTTCCTGTACTGGAACCAGCTCGGGTTGTTTTTCGTTCCATAGCCTCTCAAAGGCATCCTGGCTCATCACTGACTGGCTCGCTCCCATGTCTAGTTCCATGAAGACTGAAATGCCGTTTATCTCGAATTCAATCATCAATGGAGGACAATCGGTGGTGCAGATATGCACTCCATATACTTCTTCTTGGGGCTGAGCTGTCTCTCTGGCCAAATCATCATACTCCCCGCTGGATTCAAAGTCATCTACCGACTCCTCTGCTAGAAGGTGAGTTGTATTTCTTTTACACATACGCTGGAGGTGGCCCTTCAGGGTACAGGCTTTGCATACGTACTCAGCAAATCGACATTGGTGAGCCCTATGGATTCCTCCGCAACACCAGCATGGTGCTACTCGATTAGAAACCCGCAGCGGACTCTGAGTTCTGGAACCCTGAGGTCTATGCTCTCTGCCTTGGGCAGAGCCACGTTCTACAGTCTTGCCTGTGAAAGGCACCATTCTGTGTACAGTACTTGCCGGGTTTGAGTCCACAGGATGAATAATTTGCTTGGTGCTGCAGGTCGAGGTCATGAACGCCTGACTTATGCTGATGGCCTTCTGCAGGTTGACTGTGGTGTCGGCAGATAATAGCTTGTGAAAGGAGGCCCGCGTGGCCAATTCCTATAATGAAGATGTCTCGCAATGCTTCGTTGAGGTGTGTGCCAAAATTATACAGTGCCGCAAGTCTCCTGAGGTTGGTTGCATATTTTGCAATCTCCTGGCCCTCAGGTCTGCGGTGAGTGTAGAATCTGTGCCTGGTCGTGAGGATGCTCTCTTTTTGTTTAAGTTGGTTGCGAATTAGTTCAGTCAGCTCATCATATGTCTTATCCTTGGCCTTCGTGCGTGCCAACACGTCCCTGATGAGCCAGTAGACCTCGGGTCAGCAGTATAACCTTGCACTTCTCCGCCAATGCATCCATCTCCCCTGCCAGGTTGTTTGCTACGAAATATAGCTGGGGCCATTCCATGAAAGCACCCCAATCATCACCCTCTGCGGTCTTTTAGTGTGCCAAAGGCAGCCATAATTGCGTGAAAGTCCGTATTCTTGTCGCCAGTTATTATGTCTGTAATGTACTTATGAATGACTCCATGAGGCAATGTATTGTACTCAAACTATAGTGACCTTGGTCCTTTATTCCAAACTCCAGAGTGAGGCACAAGCATGGTGTGCTGCCTTTTATACTGGGCCCTGCCACCAGGGCAGGAAACCCCTGGTCTCCACCAGTTGTACCCTCTAGTGGTGCCAGCATGTATATACACAGTGTAAACCTTATTGATGGTACATCAGGTAAACAAGTCTCCATCTTATGCAACCACACAGTGACTACACAGAGAGTACAGCCATAGTCTGCATATACAACAGTTTGATGCACCAGTAGAGGTCAGAGGCTGCTCCACTAAGGGAACCAGAGGCTCTTCCTGGCTGAAGATAAATTCATCTATATTCTTCTTCATTTCCTAAGGATATATGTTTAAAGGTAATAATCCTTTCAGAATTCAGTACTTTTGCATTAGTAACTATTGGGATTAGCTCTCAGACAAAGTGTTCAATAGGGGAGAGTGGAGTAAGAGGAGTAATTCCCATGAAAGCCTATGAAAAAAATAGAAAGATTTGCATTAATACAGCACCTTTCACAACCACCGGATGTCCCAAAGTGCTTTACAACCAATTAAGTACTTTTTGAACTGAATCACTGTTGTAATGTAGGAAATATGGCTTCCAATTTGTGCACAGCAAGCTCCTAAAAACAGCAATGTGATAATGACCAGATAATCTGTTTTAGTGATGTTGCTTGAAGGATAAATATTAGCAGAACACAAGGGGTAATTACATAAGAACATAAGAAATAGGAACAGGAGTAGGCCATACGGCCCCTCGAGCCTGCTCCGCTATTTAATAAGATCATGACTGATCTGATCATGGACTCAGCTCCACTTCCCCGCCCGCTCCCCATAACCCCTTATCCCCTTATTGTTTACGAAACTATCTATTTCTGTCTTAAATTTATTCAATGTCCCAGCTTCCATAGCTCTCTGAGGCAGCGAATTCCACAGATTTACAACCCTCTGAGAGAAGAAATTTCTCCTCCTCTGTTTTAAATGGGCGGTCCCTTATTCTAAGATCATGCCCTCTGGTTCTAGTCTCCCCCATCAGTGGAAACATCCTCTATGCATCCACCTTGTCAAGCTCCCTCATAATCTTATATGTTTCGATAAGGTCACCTCATTCTTCTGAATTCCAATGAGTAGAGGCCCAACCTACTCAACCTTTCCTCATAAGTCAACCCCTTCATCCCTGGAATCAACCTAGTGAACCTTCTCTGCACTGCCTCCAAAGCAAGTATATACTTTTGTAAATATGGAAACCAAAACTGCACACAGTATTCCAGGTGTGGCCTCACCAATACCTTATATAGCCGTAGCAAGACTTCCCTGCTTTTATACTCCATCCCCTTTGCAATAAAGGCCAAGATACATTGGCCTTCCTATTCACTTGCTGTACCTGCATACTGTCCTTTTGTGTTTCATGCACAAGTACCCCCAGGTCCCGCTGTACTGCAGCACTTTGCAATCTTTCTCCATTTAAATAATAACGTGCTCTTTGATTATTTTTCTGCCAAAGTGCATGACCTCACACCTTCCAACATTATACTCCATCTGCCAAATTATTGCCCACTCACTTAGCCTGTCTATGTCCTTTTGCAGATTTTTTGTGTCCTCCTCATTGCTTTTCCTCCCATCTTTGTATCATCAGCAAACTTGGCTATGTTACACTCAGTCCCTTCTTCCAAGTCATTAATATAGATTAACGACTTGGTAAAGGATCCCCTCAGAAGGAGTGATCATAGCATGATTGAATTTCAAATTCAGATGGAGGGTGAGAAAGTTCGATCACTAACCAGCGTACTAAGTTTAAATAAAGGAGACTATGAAGGTATGAGGGCAGAGTTGGCTAAAGTGGACTGGGAAAATAGATTAAAGTGTAGGATGGTTGATGAACAGTGGTGTACATTTAAGGAGCTATTTCACAACTCTCAAGAAAAATATATTCCAGTAAAGGGTGTAAAAGAAAAGATAGCCATCCGTGGCTATCTAAAGAAATAAAGGACGGTATCCAATTAAAAACAAGGGCATACAAAGTGGCCAAAACTAGTGGGAAGACAGGAGATTGGAAAGGTTTTAAAAGCCAGCAAAGAATGATACAAAAAATGATTAAGAAAGGGAAGATAGACTATGAAAGTAAACTAGCACGAAATATAAAAACAGATAGCAAGAGTTTCTATAGGTATATAAAAAGGAAAAGGGTGGCTAAAGTAAATGTTGGTCCCTTAGAGGACAAGACCAGGAAATTAGTAATGGGGAACTTTATTTTGCGCTAGTTTACTTTCATAGTCTATCTTCCCTTTCTTAATCATTTTTAAGTCACTCTTTGCTGGCTTTTAAAAGCTTCCCTCTATAAATGGTACAGGAATACTTGATGCAACAATATAAATGCACTGCCAACTTTTAAAATGGATAGGTTAGCTGCTACCCAAATTCATGTGAACTAGGTTAAATTTAGTTATTGACAAACTAACCCAAAATAAATGAATTTTCGCGATTTACAATTTGGCTCTGATCTCAATCTTTCTTGCCGTAAGTATACTACATCAGCTTGAGGAAGTAAACTTTGTGGACTCTGAGTTACTGAATATTATCACAAAAAAACAATAAAGAGATGAAGTTAATTAACTTACGAAGGCCAGGGCATATGTATTTTATGACTGCAATAATGTGTTATCTGTAGCGTACATGTGCATTCAAAATTATAAATAAACAGAAATTGTTTTCAGGATCAAATAAAGTTATGGGCATTGTAGCTTCAAATAGTGTGTAGTTTGTGGCTAGTGTTTTCTGAGTTACACAGCACAGACATAATTGAAAGCAGGTTCCTGACAGAAACTCAGTATGCTCTGCTTCGAAAAAAGTTGGGTTGTCGGCAGGTTTTACAGTGTTGATTTTGGATTAGCTGCTTATCTGGTCAAGACCATCAAGGTATCCCATAATTAAATGACAGAAATAACTCATACAGAGTGTACCAGGCAGTAAAAGTTGACTATACTTGTACATGCTTGTATGATCATAAAGAGCTTTGCTAAAGGAGAAAAAAATACCTTGTGGAAAAAAATCTTTCCTGAACAGAGAAAGACAATTTATGTAAAACTATGAGGATCACCAGGGTATTTATGCAAAAACTAAATAAAGGATGTTGGGATGGTTAAGGAATTCGTTTCCCTCATCTTCAACAAAAGGATATTGATGGGAAAAAAAAGCGAACGGTGCAAAAAATAGTTCTAACATAGCAAGAACAGCCTCTCGTGAGAAATTGGGGTTACTGCCCCCCGAAAGGAAGTGGAACCTTAATTAAAGGGAAGGGCCCAAGCTGCAAACACTGCAGCAAAAAAAGGGTCCTACCTGGACCATCGGGGAGTGGGGGTGCTGTGCCAATAACCTGGCACTCAAGCAGAGTGCCGGACTGACCGATCGCAGCACTGACCGACCCCGCGTCCAAAATGGCAATGGGGGGCACCAAAAAAATCAGAGCTTTTTTTAATAAAAGCACCACAACCCCCCTTTAAGTATCGCCCCACAAGCGGCCGGCTGCCCGGTACGCATCCCCTGAAGCTGTCGCTGTCATTTCCTGGTGCAACTTCAGGGCACGATACTCATTTTAGGGTTGGGGCACTCTACACAGTGATGAAATCATCACTGCCAGTGCAGCGGATTGGGACGATACGGGTTACCGCCACCGCTAAATTCCCGCCAAATTAACGGGCACCGTGCCCAGTCGCAAAGTCATTTATGCCCCATTAATGGGAGGCACAAACGCCTGAATTTCTAGGCCTCAATACCTTAGTTTAACAATACAGGCTATATTGTCAACTGCGAATTTGGAATGATTACAAACATTTTATTCATTCTTTAATATGTAGCTCAATAAACAGAAAAAAAGAAATCTGATTCAAAGTTGAATAAAATGACCCTTGTGCACTCCACTATATGCATGTATCTATCTAATAGGTTTTGAATCTGTGTTTTTCTGCCTTCCAATTGATTATTTTTTACTTTAATTATCCTATTAATCATATTGCACCAAACCTTTCTTCCCCAATTTTTCCCCATTCATGTTCGAATAAAACAATATGCCCAAATTCACATTACAGTAAAAAAAAATCTCTCCAATCACCTTACAGCAGAAAAGATTCTTGACACAACTACCATTATAGTCACTCACCAATCCACTAAAAGCTCCTAAAATCTAAAGTTATAACATAAACACATAAAAATTATGGGGGGTGGGGTGGGGGGGGGGGGGGAGCATATCATAAATTTAGGGCTAGACTTTCCACTAGGTGGCTAAGGCCAAAAAAATGGTCCTTGTTCCAGCAATGTGGGACAAATCGGCCTTGCTGATTGCTGGTACATGGGCCATTTTTTTTTGTTGCAATTTTCCACTCAGCCTTCCCGGCAATGTCAAATGGGCAATGTGATTTTTTTGCCGATCTCACGATCGCCCACTGAAAACAGAAGTAAACAAAAAGCTTCCCTAGCAACGCTATTCTGCGCATGTGTAGGATTTCTTTTTAGCCTGACTTTCTTTACCACGTTTTGAGAGATCAGGGGTCATCACACATGCTCAGATTAATGATTTAGACGAGGGGATTAAATGCAGTATCTCCAAATTTGCGGATGATACTAAGTTGGGTGGCAGTGTGAGCTGCGAGGAGGATGCTATTAGGCTGCAGAGTGACTTGGATAGGTTAGGTGAGTGGGCAAATGCATGGCAGATGAAGTATAATGTGGATAAATGTGAGGTTATCCACTTTGGTGGTAAAAACAGAGAGACAGACTATTATCTGAATGGTGACAGATTAGGAAAAGGGAAGGTGCAACGAGACCTGGGTGTCATGGTACATCAGTCATTGAAGGTTGGCATGCAGGTACAGCAGGCGGTTAAGAAAGCAAATGGCATGTTGGCCTTCATAGCGAGGGGATTTGAATACAGGGGCAGGGAGGTGTTGCTACAGTTGTACAGGGCCTTGGTGAGGCCACACCTGGAGTATTGTGTACAGTTTTGGTCTCCTAACTTGAGGAAGGACATTCTTGCTATTGAGGGAGTGCAGCGAAGGTTCACCAGACTGATTCCCGGGATGGCGGGACTGACCTATCAAGAAAGATTGGATCAATTGGGCTTGTATTCACTGGAGTTCAGAAGAATGAGAGGGGACCTCATAGAAACGTTTAAAATTCTGACGGGTTTAGACAGGTTAGATGCAGAAAGAATGTTCCCAATGTTGGGGAAGTCCAGAACCAGGGGTCACAGTCTGAGGATAAGGGGTAAGCCATTTAGGACCGAGATGAGGAGAAACTTCTTCACCCAGAGAGTGGTGAACCTGTGGAATTCTCTACCACAGAAAGTAGTTGAGGCCAATTCACTAAATATATTCAAAAGGGAGTTAGATGAAGTCCTTACTACTCGGGGGATCAAGGGTTATGGCGAGAAAGCAGGAAGGGGGTACTGAAGTTTCATGTTCAGCCATGAACTCATTGAATGGCGGTGCAGGCTAGAAGGGCTGAATGGCCTGCTCCTGCACCTATTTTCTATGTTTCTATGTTTCTATGGAGGGTCAGAGAGAGAGAGAGAGAGTGGAGATTGAGCGAGAGAAGGAAGGCAGAGTAGCAGAGGAGAATTTTGGAGTTGTTTGTATTTGTTGTTATCAAAAAAGTTTGTTTTTAGTTCTAAAAATGTATATTGTTAGTGTTGTTATTGGTGAAGAGGCCGGAAATTGACAAAATTTAGATTAAACTTGAATATTAAATTTATATATCGTAATGGAGGGTAAATATGAAAGGAAAAGGGCAAAACCCTCCAGCGATGAGGCAAACGAGGCACTGGTCAACATTGTGAATGCTAGGTGGGACGACTTGACACAGGGTGGGCATGGGAAACCTCCACCCCATGTCTATAGAAAAATCTGGCAGCAGATTGCTGAGGTAGTGACGTCTGCATCCCACGGATGAGGACACCTGATCAATGCCGGAAACGATGGAATAGCTTGTTGGCAGCAGCAAGAGTAAGTTGCATGTTATATTTAAAATGTTATATGCAATATTTTAATGATGCATGCAAATTTTAATTGGAAGCTTGAATTTGCAGCATTACATTTAAGTTTTTCTGTCTTTATTGTATTAATTTATTAATTTATGAATTAATTTATGCATCCTAACAGTAAGTTGCATTTTCCATTTATAAAATATTGTTCTGATGCAATGCAAATTTTTAATCGAATTTGAATTGTCAGTCTTAAATGTTTATTACCAAGTCCATTAGCTTATGCCATGCCATGCTCTCTTCTCATTTGCAGAAGAAGATATCTATCAACCGGTCTGAGCAGAGGAGAATGGGGGGGGGGCGGCTCTGCTCAGCTCCAACCTCTAACTGAAATTGAAATTGCGATCGCGCTGGTGGGACATGATAGCCGCTTGGTCATGACCCGTGGTCTGGCCGAACCCAGCCTTGAGTCTCTTGAGTAATGTGAACTGTGCAATGTGTCAAACAGTATTAAAGACATTTTAAAAATCTATCTTAGTTACGCATGTAATGTCCTGTAATTATAATGCAATATGCAATATACTTGTGATGTACTCTTGATGTATGAATGATGTCATGGCAGCCCTTGTGCATATGGGATAGTGAAAAGTATTAATGGTTACCATTAATGTTCCAATAAGTTATTTAAAAATGTCATTCGTGTTTTTAAGGTCAACCTGAGAAGGTAGTGTCACTTCAGCCGTCCACTCCACCTGCACTATCAGCAGCAATCACCTCGGAGGAGGAAGAGGATGAACAGTTTAGCATGGAGGAAGAGGAAGAAAGCTTTCCTCACCTCCAGGAGGAGGATGAAGAGCAGCAGGAGGATGAGGAATCGACCGTTGTTGTGGGGGGTGGGGGGGGGATGAACCTGCGGTCATCTCTATTGAGAGGGATGAGGCACCGGGACCAAGCAGTGTGCAGCTGGCGACGCCAAGGCGCAACATTTTGCACATGCCGACCCCACGGAGGTCAGGTCAGCGAGGTGAGCAATCGCCTACCTCAGACGGGCAGACGGAGTGCTTGATATCCCTGTGCAGGGAGATGATCGCGATAGGTCGCAACCTTATCCAGGGGTTTGAGGGTTTCTCCACGAACTGGAGCCAGTTCTCAACAACCTGGAGCCAGTTCAACACGAACTTCTCCAATTGGTCTTCCATGCAAACAGAAATAGCACGGGAGACCTTGGAGGCGATTCGAGAACAGACTGCCGCAACTAATGCCCTTCGGCATGCGTTGCTGGCTGGACATGCTGCACCCCAAGGTGTCGCGTCAGCTCGGAGTGAGACCCCTAGCACTCAAGCAAGTATGGAGGACACAGTTCCTCCTGACTCTGAAGTGGAGCCTCAGCCTTCTGCATTCACTCCGTCACCTCCACCACAGCAGGAAGTGTTGCCATCCCACGCTGCACACTGCATTCGCGTCGGTCTGCGTAGATCAAAATGGGTGGGTGGAGTAAAAACACGGGGTGGGAAAGGACCTGGAGGGAAACGTGGCCACAGGTAGGGAGGGGGTGTGTTTTTCAATTAAATTGTTAAATTGTTAATATTTTTACAAGTTTGGTATTTTGTTCATGGTTGTTTCGGGTTGGGGGAGGAGGGGGAGGGTGTTGTTACAAAAAAATGTTTAATAATTTGTTGTGTTAATAAAAAAACTTATTGAGTTCAACAATTGTGCGCCTTCTCTCTTGGTTACATTAAGCATAACATATTTACAGTTGTTCAGCATTAGTTGGTCTGTCTTTTATTATAGCCTCACTTTACTTCAGCTAAGCATTAATGCAGACGCCAGGCCAGTGCAGGCAAGGCAAAAATGAAACCCCACACAAATGAAACTTTTGATTAACCGTAACTGTAAATGCAAATGTGAATATCCACAATGTAAGTTCATTTAAAGAGTTTATAAATGAGCTGCTACACAACAGCTTAGCGGCCGTGTAACTATTACTGAGTACTGGTCTTCGGGAGGGGGGTGGTGGTACCAGTGCTAGATTGTCAGGCTGATTGCCCTCCCCTAGGTCCTCAGCTGTGTCCTCTTCCTCCTCTTCATCCTCGCCGGCTGGCTCTTCTGTCTCCCCTCCTTCTGGAGATGGACCTGCAGCCCCATCTGGCATTAGTTGTCCCCTCCTGATAGCTCGGTTATGCAGCATGCAACACACCACAATAAACTCAGCGACCTGATCAGGGTGGTACTGTAGGCTGCCATCAGAATGATCCAGGCATCTGAAGCGCTGCTTTAGGACTCCAATTGTCTTTTCAACGATGTTGCATGTTGCTATGTGACTTTCATTGTAACACTTCTCTGCTTCAATGATGGGATTACGCAGAGGGGGCATCAGCCAACTGGCAAATCCATATCCCGTATCCTCCAGCAGCCAACCATGACCTTCTGGCTGATTGACAAACAGGTCAGAGATAGCACTTTCACGTAGGATGTGCACATCATGGAGGCTGCCAGGAAATGTACCATTTACTGTCAAGGTTATTTGGTTGTGGTCGACAACAAGCTGCACATTTAAGGAGTGGAACTCCTTTCTGTTACGAAATACCTCCGCATTCTTTAAGGGGGCTTTCAGGGCAATGTGCGTGCAGTCTATTATTCCCTGTATCTTGGGGAAGTGTGATATTCTGTAGAAACCCAAAGCCCTCTCAGTCTGTGTCTCCCTGGTTATTGAGAAGCTTATGAAGTCCATCCTGCGAGCGTAAAGGGCTTCAGTCACCTGCTGAATGCAGCAGTGTGTGGCGTGCTGAGAGATATGGCAGATGTCACCAGCTGAAGCCTGAAAAGATCCTGATGCGTAGAAGGCTAGGGCAGCTCAACAGTCAGTGCGGTTCTGATGGTGCTGGAAGGTTGCAGATCACCCTTGATGAGTTGGCAAATCTCATCGATGATTTTCTTCCGGAAACGCAGCCTTCTAAGACACGTGTTTTCAGACAAGTTGAGGTAAGATTGCTTTTCCAGGTACCTTCGTTGGCTGTACACTCGCCTCCTCTGTCTCCGTCTCTGTCTACGCATTACTCTGCCACCTCTTCGATTGATCCATTCAGAAACCAGCGTGTGAGCAGTTACAAGTAATGGCAGAGAAAGCATAGGGCCCATCTTTGTCAATAATTATTTTCACTAAATTAATCTAATCTCTCTACTCTCTACTCTCTCTACACTGTATACCAGTCAGTCTAATAGGCCCCAACAATATCAATAATTATTTTCACTATCTATAAAAGCACTTCTCACCAAAGAAATGCCTATACAATACCTACTATCAATATATATATACCATAATATAATCTGAATTGATCTATCTATAAAAACTCTCTAAATAAATCACAACTATTTGGTTCCTTTTTTTCTGTTGCCTCCACCCTTCCTGCGATCTTCAAAATGGCGTCCATAGTGCCCATTTCCTTCTATAAAGCCCGGGAAAAGCAACTATTTCTCAGCGATGTTTTCTGCCTTTCATCAGCCCAGCGAAGTGCCGGCAATGTGCCGAAAGTTGGGATAGGCTTTGTGTGGGCGATCAGTTCGGTGGTCATTTTGACGAAGTGAGCCGACACTTGGGGGCCTATTTTTACAGCGATGTTTTGGGTCTAGTTTCCATTTTTTGTTGAAAATGGATGATAGAGGTCTGTTTTGGGCGATAGATGGGCCTTAGGTGGGCGATGTGAAGTGGAAAGTCTAGCCCTTAATCTTTTACCTTCCAATCAGATCAATCTTCTTCCACATGACTTGAAATACGCACATTAATATCTCAAAGCTCAGGGATCTGCTCTCCCAAGATTTTACCACCTAGCCCAGCCTGCCCAACTGAGGTCCAACTTTAGTAACACATAGAAGAGAGTGCACAACCTTTTCTACCAGGATGTCATGCAGTATTAGATATAATGTAGTTCCATAGGACCACAGTGAAAACTACAACTCCCACAATGAACCTTTCTCTCGCACACACAGAAGTTGCTTGCAGATTTGGTAATTATCACTTAAGACTTAATTGAAATTTATAACTTAAGGGTTAAAGTAGAACTCAAGCCTCAAGCATCAGAGGGGTAGACTACTTGCAGAGATTTCTAACATTCTTAATCTTATGGAAAAGCTTAATACACTGCTGGGAATTCCTTAGTTTTTTTATGTATTCCTTTTTTTTATCAATTGTTCTTCTGGTGTGGGTAACGTGGGCAAGGCTGCATTCATTGTCCACCCATGGTTGCCCTGAGAAGGAGTTGGTAGTGGGCATTCTTCTTGAACCTCTGCAGTCTTTGTGGTGAAGGTGTCAGCCATGGCTCAGCTTCTTCTGTACCTTGACGACAAACACAGGGGAGGGGTCAAAGTGACCAACCGGTATCACAGCATAGCAGCCACCAGCTGGTTTATGACTAGCGTTCGACCTCTGTAGGACAGCACTCGGAGCAGTCCTGTCCAGTGCCCTAGGCGAGTGGCGACTTTGGCCTCCAGCTCTTGCCAGTTCGCCGGCCAGGCTTCCTCCTCAAGGCTAAGGTAGACTCCCACACAGAGGAGATGGGTTGTGCTCCAGGCAAAAGGCCTGAACTCCTCCGGCAGGGAGTCCACCTGCCACTGATCCACCAGGAGTCCAGAACATTTCTCCTAGTTTATTCTGGCGGAGGATGCGGCCGAGTAAATCAGCCATGGCTCAGTAGATAACACTCTCCACTGAGTCAGAAGGTTGTGGGTTTGAGTCCCACTCCAGAGACGAGCCCAAAAATCTAGGGTGAGGGACCACTGCACTGAGATGTCATATTTCGGATGAGACATTAAACCAAGATCCCTCGCGGGTGGACGTAAAAGATCCCATGGCATTACTTTGAAGAAGAGCAGGGGAGATCTCCCCTGATGTCTTGGTCAATATTTATCCCTCAACCAATATCACTAAAGCAGACCATCTGGTCGTTATCACATTGCTGTTTGTGGGACCTTGCTGTTCGCAAATTGGCTGCTGTGTTTCCTACATTACAGCAGTGACTACACTTCAATAGTACTTCATTGGCTGTAAAGCGCTTTGAGTCATCCTGAAGTTGTGGAAAGCACTATATAAATCCAAGCTCTTTCTTTCTTGTATGGTGCTACCCAGAGACTTAAAGGATTCTGACCAATGTATCCTGTAAGCTGCACATTGCTCTGTGCTGTATGTTTCTTTTAATGCGCAACCCCTTTACATTTCTGCACACGCGCGGTATTTACAACATAAAAGAGGGTGAGCAGCCTGCAAAGGACCTTTTAGATTACTGCGTGGCAGCTTACATATGTACCTTAGCGGAAACATTGGGCCCAAGTTTCCACATGATTCGCACCTGATTTTTACGAGCAACTGGTGGAGAACGGACTATTTTAGAAATCGCAATTCTCCACATTTTTTTTTCTAGTCAGGTAGAACAGTTCTAGTTTAGAACAGAATTTTTTCTTCAAAAGGGGGCGTGTCCGGCCACTGACGCCTGATTTGAAAGTTTCCACAGTGAAAATGTACTCCAAACTACAGTAGAATGGAGCCAGTGAAGATTTTTGTAGAACTGAAAAAACCTGTTCTACACATTAAAAAATCAGGCGCAGGTTACAAATTAGGCGTCCAGAACGAGGTGGGGAGGGAGGGGAGGGGAAGGGAACTCATTAAATTCGACAATAAATCCTTATTTATACTTCTACAAATATTATACAAATAAATCCAACCTGAATGAACATTTATAAGCCACGAAAAGATTAAATAAACCATCTTCCTACCTGTGTGAAAGTGCTTCAGCCAGGGAGAATTCTGCAGCCGTTCGTGCCGCTGAGCAGGAGGGGGAGAGAGAGAGAGAGAGAGAGAGAGGGAGGGGAGAAGAGGGGGGGGGGGGAGAGAGAGAGGGGGGAGGAGAGAGAGGGGGAGGGGGGAGAGAGAGAGAGAGAGGGGGGGAGAGAGAGAGAGGGGGGGAGAGAGAGAGGGGGGGAGGGGGGGAGAGAGAGAGAGGGGGGAGGGGGAGAGAGAGAGAGGGGGGGAGAGGGGGAGAGAGAGAGGGGGGGGAGGGAGGGAGAGAGAGAGAGAGGAGAGGGAAGGGAGGGAGAGAGAGAGGGGAGGGAGGGGGAGAGAGAGAGGGGGAGGGAGAGAGAGAGAGAGGGGAGGGAGGGAGAGAGAGAGAGGGAGAGAGGGGGAGGGAGAGGAGGGGGAGGGAGGGGGGGGGAGGAGAGAGGGGGGAGGGAGAGAGAGAGGGGAGGGGAGAGAGAGAGGGGGGGGGGGGAGAGAGAGAGAGGAGGGAGAGAGAGGAGAGGGAGGAGAGAGAGGGGGGGGGGTCGGGTCGGACTTCAGCGGTGTGCTGGCGGGGGGGAGCGAATGTCGGGTCTGGTCGGGCGGGAGGAGCCCCAGTGAGGCCATAGGGCTAGGGGCTGCGTGCTTCGGGCTCCTCCCACACAGTTCGGCGCCTGGAGCTACTGCACTTGCGTGCCGACTGTAGCGTGCATGTGCAGAGGTCCCGGCACTGTTTTCAGCGCCGGGACCTGGCTCCGCCCCCCCACAGCTCGTGCTGACTGCGCCAAGGGCCAGAGGACCTGTAAGTAGGTGCAGACTACCGAGGATTTTTTTAGGCGCCGTTTTAGGCGCGAAAAATGGGCGCCCAGCTCGGAGGGGTGCCCGTTTTTTTTCTTGTGGAAACTTGGGCCCATTGATTCTGACCCAGTGATATTGAACAAAATGTACGTATGTCCAAGTCAGGATAATGTGTGATTTGGAGCAGATGGTGTTCCCACAACTTTCTTCTTGGGGGTAGAGGTCACAGGGGTGGTTCCATCGGAGGAACGTTGGGGAGTTGCTGCAGTGCAGCCTGTAGATCATGAACACTGCAGCGAAAATGCTCTGCTGGGGGAGGGGTGCAAATATTGAATCCAGTGGCAGGATCACTGATCACGCAAACTGCCATTTTAAGCTTATTGAATTTTTAAGAGCCAGAATGGTACTAGGCATGAGAGAATTGAGTGATGTGGAGAGACTAGAGAAGCTGGGATTGTTCTCCTTAGAGCAGAGACGGATTAAGGGTGCCTTGGGCCCTGGGCAGTACTCTGGCCATGGGCCCCTACTCCCATTCACATCCTGCAGTAAATGACATTAGTGAGCTAAGTCAAAGGGCACAATACTGAGTATGCATCAGGTCAAGGTCAGGTCAGGCCTACATCTCAGGTTATGTTCTCATTGATACAATGATGACACTCATTTAATATTTTATTATGTTTCCAAACAATCAAACCGATATCTTGATGAAAGCCGGTATAAACAGTAAACAACAATGCTTTAATTTTAAAAATCCTTACACTTTGAAACTAAATCGACAATGACAACAATTTAGAACAAGGCAGCGCAATTTTTTTGGAAGACCATCATTTGTTATTTGCATTCCATCTTCTCCACAGAGGCAGCTACAAGCATAACATTACATTGGTCTTTTCCTAGATTTTTGTTGGCTAAACTCATCAATGATTTTTGACAAGTCAAGTCTTCTCAGTACTTCGCTCTCAATGCTCATGATTGAACGACTGTTAAGTCAATCTTGTCCCATTCGGTTCCTGACTCATCCTTGATGTGTTTTAGTTTCGAGAAGGACCACTTACCACTGCAATTTGATAGCTTTATCAACAGATATATCTGAAGAGCTATTTCAATGTTAGAAAAGGTTTGGGTGAGGGCTTGTGTATGGAGGAATTGATACATTCTCAGCTCTGCTGACTTAGTTTGTTTGTCACAAATTGGGGTTTGAAGTTCTGTTGAGGATGCCACCAAGCTAGAAAACTGGATGAATTCACTTTCAATCATAGGTTCCAGATCTTTGGGATAGGAGCGGGCAAGATTTGCTGTGGCTTGCTTGATCTCATGAGTCGAGAGAGGTTAGCTTGGACAGGAATCCAAACTTACAGTGGATTTCCTTATATGCTTCAAGGCGGTGCTTCAAGGTACTGATTCATTGATCAATGATGACAAGGAACACAGTTTTGAATTTCTCCTTGGGTGACAGCACAGTGTTTTCAGCATCTCCATCGTCATAGCGGTGGTTGCATACCCGGACGCGTCTCTGAGCTGAATTGTACTCGTTGTGGCCATACAGTTTAATCCCTAGGTCTTCGAAATCCTCAAACTCTGTCTGCTGGGTCTTGACAAAATTGAAAGGGACTCGAGTAAGTTCACCATGATATTCAGAGTCAAGCCAGTCTCTTGAAGCGAGAGATTGGTCAGAAGGAAGCACTTCAAGACTGAGTTCCAAATAACAATGATAATAGCTGAATCCAATTGCCCAGTTTGTCAAGGATCAACTGAGCTTCATTTCAGCATTCAACTTTCTGTTCCACATCAGTTGCCAGGGAGTATAACCTTTGAGCAGGGCTGACACTGCTTCATACCTTGATGACCATCGAGTAGCAGAAAGCTGTTTGACGATATTCAGCCCTAAAAGCTTTAGTTTTTCATAAAGCGGTTGCCAGCAATATGTCGATGCAGGGAGAAATTTGTACAATATGAAAAAATCTGATGATCACTGGGCTGCACTGTTTCTCCCCACAAGGTTGAGTGAGTGAGTGTGCATGGTATAAACTTCACATATAGGCATTGCTCTTTGATGATAGTTTGGACACCATGTATTTCCCACTCATATTTGAAGCATTATCATAAGATTGTCCGCGACAATTTTGTATGTCGATCCCGTTCTCATCCAGAAAGGTCAGTATTATTTCTGCTATTTCTTGTCCAGTCTGACCAATTATCAGCAAGAACTTTAGGAACCTTTCCTCAGGACCAGTCGGTAGAAAATAGCGGACGACAAATGTCAGCTGATCTAAGTGTGTGACTTCTGGTGTTGAATCAATATTGAATAGACCTTCGCTGATTTCAATTCCTGGAGAATCGACTCATTACTTTGCCACCCATCAGACTAATCAAGTCTTCACAAGTGGTGGAAGACAAGTATGAAGTATGCCCCTTGCCTTTGTTGGCGAACCGCTTGATGTGTTCAGCAAAAAATGCATCGTAGTTTGCGAGAACCTCCAACACACCCAGATAATTACCATTTCTTGGAGATCCAATGATTTTGTCCCTGCCTCGTTCACAGGCATACGTTATCACACAGGCAGCCTGTTCTAGCACCGTGCACCAGTACTGCCATTCATTTTTAAACTGGAAGACAATATGACCATCCACACAACCAGTGCCTGCTTGTCTAGTGCACGTTACTACCATGTCTTCTCTATGCTGGTGGCTGTTTTCATGAGATGAAATCCTCTCATCTCCATGCTTCCAGTCATTAAACCCCTGAGTAAAGTGGCTACTTGTTCGTGCAAAGCAGTATACTCTACCATTTTAAGGTGAATAACAGAACTACGTTTGCTCCACACATTCCCCTGTCAGTGGGTGCACAGAATCGGCGACATCCTTCACTGGCATGAATCACACCAGAGTTTTGGAAGTCTTTATCACAGTTTCGGCAGTCCTCACTACCTTTTGCAATCCAATGCCTTTGCGTGTTTTCTGAGATATTGTCTCCCCACAGCCCAATGTCACTCGTAAGTTGCGCCTCTTTCAGCTCAGTATGCGCCAGTTGGTTTTCATCTTCTTCAAATTTTTGGCCTTGGAGCTCCAACTCGGCCAACTCCAGGTCCGGTGCCACTAGTGGTTCTGTTGTTGAAGTTGACTGCACAGCGTCGTCTTGGCCTTCACCTTCATGATTTTGAGTTTTTAGTTGGAAAAAATTATCTGGTGTAAGCAGTTTAGCTACTTCTCGTCTTTTTTGCTCCTCGTGTAGCTGGTGCTCTTTCCTTTTTTTGCCCCTGATTTATGTGTAGAATGCATCTCTAGAAAAAGGGCATCTAGAGACTGTTTACATCAAGTTGGGAATAACATGCGCCTGAGCCCTCGCGACTTCACTCCGCTCTTCACTCCACTTCTGTAAATACTGTTTATGCTTACCCTTAATCCGATCCTGTATGGGCCACACTCTAGGTTTGGGCCCCAGGCGACTGCCCCATCTGCCACCCCCCCCCACCCCCCTCTTAATCTGTCCCTTCTATAAAGCAGAGAATGTTAAGGGGAGATTTAATAGAGGTGTTCAAAATTATGAGGGGATTTTATAGTGTTATATATGTAAACATTGTAACTGTGTAAGACTTGCCACCAGAGGGCGCAACTGTTGGAGGCCCAAGGGTCATCTGCACACTTCGTGCAAGGGAGTATAAAAGGTTGTCTGCCATGCTGCTTAGGCACTCTGGAGTTGTATTAAAGAGACTAAGGTCACATCAGTTTTAGCTCACATTACTCAGTCTTATGGAGTTCTTCCATACTTAACAATTGGCAACAAGTAAAAGATTACGAACTTTCACACGGTCATGGCTGCCGTTGGTATTTTATAGAGATTTGTAGAGGGTGATGATTGGGAAGCCTTCATTGAGCGTCTCGACCAGTACTTCATGGCCAACGAGCTGGATGGGGACGATAAAGCGATCAAGCGACGTGCGATTCTCCTCACCGTGTGTGGGTCCACAATAGACGGCCTCATCAAGAATCTGCTACCACCGGAGAAACCAACGGAGAAGACATATACAGAGTTGTGGACGC
The DNA here is from genome assembly GCF_044704955.1 of Pristiophorus japonicus. Classification (NCBI taxonomy): domain Eukaryota; kingdom Metazoa; phylum Chordata; class Chondrichthyes; family Pristiophoridae; genus Pristiophorus; species Pristiophorus japonicus. The sequence continues at coordinate 314,199,665 of NC_091977.1, forward strand.
TTGTTTGGAACCACCTCAAGCCAAAGGAGAGCGTCTTAATGGCCAGGTATCGCTTCTACACGCACCACCGCTCCGAGGGCCAGGACATAGTGAGTTATGTCACCAACCTGAGACGCTTTGCGGGAACTTGCGAATTTGCTGGATTATTGGGGGAAATGCTGCAGGACTTTTTTGTGCTTGGCATCGGCCACAAGGTCATTCTTCGTAAGCTGCTATCCGCCGAATCCCGAGACCTGAGCAAGGCCATCACGATAGCTCAGGCATTCGTGTCCACGAGTGATAATACCAGACAGATATCTTCCCAGCATCGAAGCTCACCGACAAGTACTATGCATAAAATTACGTCGCTAGCAGGCAGAACTGCATATGGCAGGGTCTACATGCTTGCAGCTGCAAGACCTAGGATGACTCAGAGTCCGTCATCAGGCGTGAATGCAAATCCATTAGCACCATGTTGGCACTGCGGGGGTAATCATCGAGCCCATCAATGTCAATTCAAGCACTATGTGTGCAAAGGCTGTGAAACAATGGGGCATCTCCAGCGAAGTGCAAGAGTGCTGCGACTCACCACATGGCAGAGTCGGCAGAGAATGATCGATCCGGCGTGGATCACACAGAATAAACAAGAGAGGCAACTCAACCCGAGGAAGAAGTGTATGAGGCACACACCTTCATCACCAAGAGCCCTCCTATCATGCTGAAAGTCAAATTGAATGTTATTCCAGTATCAATGGAGTTGGACATGGGGGCGAGTCAGTCAATTATGAGCCAGAAGGCTTTTGAGAAACTGTGTGGCAACAAGGCACAAAGGCCCAAACTGAGCCCAATTCAGTCAAAGCTGTGCACCTACACCAACGAGCTCATACCAGTCATTGGCAGTGCGGCAGTTAAGGTATCGTACGATGGAGCTGTGCATGATTTATCACTGTGGATTGTACCAGACGATGGCCCAATGCTATTCGGCAGAAGCTGGCTGGAAAAGATTCGATGGAACTGGGACGACATCAAAGTACTATCTTCAGTGGATGATGCCTCGTGCACCCAAGTGCTGAGCAAGTTTCCATCGCTATTTGAACCAGGCATTGGCAACTTCACAGATGCCACTGTGCAGATCCATCTAGTCCACGATGCAAGGCCCGTTCATCAACAAGGCTCGAGCGGTTCCATATATGATGAGGGAGAAAGTCGCGATCGAACTGGACAGACTTCAACGAAAGGGAATCATATCGCTAGTCGAGTTCAACGAGTGGGCCAATCCGATTGTTCCGGTGTTGAACAGCGATGGCATGGTCAGAATCTGCGGAGACTACAAGGTAATGATCAACAGAGTCTCGTTACAGGACCAGTACCCACTGCTCAAGGCAGATGACCTGTTCGCAACGTTAGCGGGGGGGGGGAAGTCGTTCACAAAGTTGGACCTAACCTCCGTCTACATGACAGAGGAGCTGGCTGAATCTTCAAAAAGATCGATGTACATCAACACGCAAAAAGGACTGTTTATATACCACAGGTGCCCTTTTGGGATTCGCTCGGCTGCTGCCATCTTCCAGAGGAACATGGAGAGTCTGCTGAAATTGGTTCCGTGCAACGTTGTGTTTCAAGACAACATCCTGATCACTGACCACCTGCACAACCTGGAAGAGGTTTTAAGTTGACTAGACAGAGTGGTACTCAGGCTGAAAGGCTCCAAGCCTGTTTTCCTGGTGCCAGAGGTCGAATTTTTGGGGAGAAAAATTACGGCAGACAGCATCAGACCCACAGACTCAAAGATAGAGGCCATCAAGAATGCACCCAGACCACAGAATGTGACAGAGCTGCGTTCGTTCCTGGGACTCCTCAACTATTTTGATAACTTTCTACCCGGGTTAAGCACTTTGCTGGAATTGTTGCACATGTTGCTACGTAAGGGTGACGACTGGGTTTGGGGTAAATCTCAAGAGACAGCCTTTGAGAAGGCCAGAAACCTACTTTGTTCTAATAAGTTACTTGTATTGTATAACCTGTGTAAACGATTAGTGCTAGCTTGTGATGCATCTTCGTACGGGGTCGGCTGTGTGTTACAGCAAACCAATGTATCGGGCAAACTTCAACCAGTTGCATACGCGTCTAGAAGTCTGTCTAAGGCTGAAAGAGCCTACAGTATGGTTGAGAAAGAGGTGTTAGCATGTGTATATGGGGTTAAGAAAATGTGCCAATATCTATTTGGACTTCGGTTTGAGCTTGAAACCGACCACAAACCGCTCTTTTCACTGTTTTCAGAAAGCAAAGGTATAAACACCAATGCTTCGTCCCGCATCCAAAGATGGGCACTGACATTATCCGCCTATGAACTGTGCTGATGCCCTCAGTCGGCTACCATTGCCCACTACTGAGGTGGAATGGCGCAGCCCGCAGACTTGTTTCTGGTCATGGATGCTTTTGAGAGCGAGGGGTCACCCGTCACTGCTCGCCAGATCAGGACCTGGACCAACCAGGACCCTGTGCTATCACTTGTAAAAAGTTGCATCCTCAATGGGAGCTGGTCGGCTGTTACTGGGGAGATGCAAGATGAAATTAAACCGTTTCACCGATGCAAAGATGAAACGTCCATCCAGTTGGATTGTCTCTTATGGGATAATCGCCTGGTTTTGCCAAAAAAAGACAGGGAAACGTTTATACGCGCCCTACACAATACCCACCCAGGCATAATCATGATGAAGTCTATAGCCAGGCCGCATGTTTGGTGACCCGGTATTGACTCGGACGTAGAGTCATGCGTACACCAGTGCAACACGTGCTCACAACTGAGCAATGCAAAAAGGGAGGCTCCATTGAGTCTGTGGCCATGGCCCTCCAAACCGTGGTCCAGGATCCACATAGATTTTGCTGGCCCCTTTCTCGGAAAGATGTTTTTAGTTGTAGTGGATGCTTATTCTAAATGGATTGAATGCATAATCATGTCATCCAGCAGATCCACTGCCACCATTGAAAGCCTCCGGGCTATGTTCGCCACCCATGGCTTGTCCGACGTCCTTGTCAGTGACAATAGATCGTGTTTCACCAGCTTGGAATTCAACGAGTTCATGACCCGCAATGGCATCAAATATGTCAGGTCTGCCTCATTTAAGCCCGCATCCAACGGTCAAGCGGAACGGGCAGTCCAAACTATCAAGCAGAGCTTGAAACGCGTGATGGAAGGTTCCTTGCAGACCCGCTTATCTCGGATTCTGCTCAGCTACCAGATGTGACCTCACTCGCTCACTGGGGATCCCCCTGCAGAATTGTTAATGAAGAGAGCACTCAAAACCAGGCTCTCCCTAGTCCACCCAGATCTAAATGATCATGTGGAAACCCGGCATCACTGGCAAAACATGCACCACGATCGCGCGGCTGTATCGCATGACATTGATGTTAACGACCCTGTGTTTGTCCTTAATTACGGTCATGGTCCTAAATGGGTCACTGGCACTGTCTTGGCCAAGGAAGGGAATAGAGTGTTTATAGTCAAACTATTGAATGGACAAACATGCAGAAAGCATTTGGATCAGACTAAACTGCAGTTCACCGACAACCAGGAATAACTTGAAGAGGACATCACCATCATCGATCCACCAACACACACCCAACCAGCAATCGACCTCGCTGTCAATCAAGAGGATGAACCCACATTCCCAACGGTCCTATCAGACCAGCCGTGCCACAGTACATCACTGGTCTGACCAACTCATCCATGCCAGAGTTTGAACTCAGACAATCAACCAGGGAGCGTAGGGCCCCGGATAGTCTCAACTTGTAAATAATTTGTATCAAAGACTTTGGGAGGGGAGGGGGAGTGATGTTATGTATGTAAACATTATAACTGTGTAAGACTTGCCACCAGAGGGCGCGACTGTTGGAGGCCCAAGGGTCACCTGCATACCTCGTGCAAGGGAGTATAAAAGGTTGTCTGCCATGCTGCTTAGGCACTCTGGAGTTGTATTAAAGAGACTAAGGTCATATCAGCCTTAGCTCACAGTACTCAGTCTTGTGGAGTTCTTCCATACTTAACAGATAAAGTAACTAAGGAGTAACTGTTTCCACTGGCAGGAGGGTCTGTGACCAGCGGACACAGATTTAAGATAATTGGCAAAAGAGACAGGGGGTTGATAAGGAAAATGTTTTGTACTCAGTGAGTTGTTGATCTGGAATGCACTGCTTGAAAGGATGGTGGAAGCAGATTCAATTGTAACTTTTAAAAGGGAATTGTATACATTTGCAGGCTATGGGGAAAGAGCAGGGGAATGGGACCAATTGGTAACTCTTTCAGAGAGCTGGCACAGTCATGAATGGCCTCCTTCTGTGCTGTATTATTTTATGATTCTATGAAATGTCTTACAATGTTTTGACTTACATGTAAATATCTTCCAACAGAAAAAAAGGGTAGGTAGAAAGCCAGTCAGAGTAATGTATGTAGCATATTACTTAAAATAACTTTAGTACTGAAAAATATGAAGACCAACCATATTTTGATTGACTGCATCCTGTGCACTGCCCTAACCAAACAATTAAACACTGACTGGCCTGAGTTTCTAATTGTTGACAATTAGACATTTCAGCCTTAAAGGGATGAACTTAGTGTCATGTATTCAACCAGCATTGTAACCCATGTATAAACTGACCTAAGTTGTACACCGTGAGAACACTAATCACTAGGTGGGAGACACTCCTAACCTGGACCTTCAGGTATAAAAGGGGAAGCTCCACCCACCTTCATCACTTGAGTGCTAAGGAATAAAGGACAGGTCACAGACTGACCTTCTCTCAAGCATGGGCCTCGTGTGCATTTATACTGTATAGTAAGGACGTATCACTTAGGGCTGGATTTTCCGGTCCTTTGCACTCAGGGGTTTCGCACCGGAGCGGCATGAAAGGCGGCATTGAGGTCTCCTACGTCGTGTCGCAATACTCCAGTACCATTTTGCAGCGACGCTGAGTAGCACCACCAGGATGAGCTGCGCTGGGTGTGCAACGCCTCTTGTTGCGACACCGGCAGTACTTTGGACTTTTGCCCGATCTGCCCGCCCAGAAGTGTGCCCGCAAAGGCCACCTGGGAAATCAGAGTGGTCCAGTATAGCAGACGGCGCAGAGGAAGGTAACGTACTCCAAAGGTAAGTGTGACTGTTTGTTCTTTTAAATTTTTTAGTGATTTGTGTTGTGATGGTGTGGGCAATGTTTTGTATGTTTTTGTGGGTTTTTTTAAGGTTACCCTCCCACCACCCCCCCCCCCCCAACCCCAGGCCTCTCTTGGAGCGCCCTTGGTCCGACACTTTAGTTCATGAGTTTCCCTTCCATGCGCCACAAAAAGTGTACAATGCCACCCTTCGTGTTGCGCCCCCTGACGCAAGGCCCAGATGCCGAAACTTCTTTACCAAAGCACAAACTACTCCCGGCCGGTAACTTTCCAGCCCCGCCTCCGTTTTCGCCCTGAAACACGAATAGCCTAAAATCCAGCCCTTATAATCACCTGACTTGCCACAAACAATACCACAGGGGAGCCGCTAATTATAGTCACATGACTAGCTTGTGTCCTTCACATTCCAGACATTGCACTCCAGATGTTATCTCCAAAGTATCACACCTCGTTACAGATGCAAAAGCAATCCTTTAAAAAAAAATTATTGAATCTGAACCTAAAATTATATGCAATTACAATTAACCTCTGGTTCACCTCGGTGACTTGTAAGCAAGCAAAGAAGAACTTGCATTTACAGTGAACTTTACCACATTCTCAGGATTCTTAAAATACTTCACAGTCAATGAAATGTAGCCATTGTTGCTACACAAGGAAATTATACACAACAAGAACCCACAGATAGTAAATAAGATGAACCAGAGCTAATCAGTTTTTTTTGTGATATTGGTTGAGCGAGGAATGTTAGCCAGGAAAAAGTAGCTATAATTGCCTAGATTTCCCACAGGGAATATTTAAGAAATCGCCTGAAAGAAACCGGCCAGGTTAACAGCTAAACATCATGCCAGAACTTGGACCCCAGACTATTTGTTAGCACGTATGTTGTACAAATTAACTGGTAAGATGAATTACAGATGTGTCTATGAGTTGATTGCTTTGGGGTTTATATGTGTACTTGGGGTTTGTATGTGTACTTGTGACCTCACCATCAAGTAAGCGCAATCAATTAAAAAAAAACACATGGACCTCTTTTATTCATTACAGCCAGCCATTATTATTCTACTCGATATAGAAATTTTCAGGAGTTAGAGGTGTGAAATGCATCTTGTGTACATCCCTACAAATTAAAATTATTCAAAATTTCATCGCAGTTTATTTTTCTTTGACTTGTATTAGAATAGTATAAATCAAAATATGCAAGGGTTTTGCAATAAGTAACTTGAAGCCTAGAAAGCATCAACAAGAGTAAGCTTGTCTGTGAGGGACATCATTATGACACCTTAGGAAGATGTCAAATGCAAGGAAGCACAATTTTTATTATCCCAGGTCTCCTACGATTCATTCAGAAAGAAATTACAGTTCCATTTTGCCACAATTCACGTGCATATTCTGTTAATTAAACCATACTCTCATTATTTTAATACAGATTGCTTCAGCTAAGTGAATGCAATAAGCATATTTTTATTTTAACTGAATAAAAACTTAAAACCTTGTATCCACTAAAGGCCCTGCTGGTTATGGCAGTGAAAAGCTGAGCCATCCAAACCAAGAAGGTCCCAGATTCACTCTTTGATCTGTGTTGAGTAAACTGATATAAACCGGGATAGTAGGAGGAGTTTTAATGTCCAGGGTGGAGAATTCAGTCAAGATAAGCCATACTGGAAGTACGATTGTTTGCAGACTTCATGTGAAGCCAGGATCAGGCCTGATTACGTCCCCTTTCATGGTCACTGTCCAGGCTGACCACTTTGAGTGAGCTGGTGGATGTGCTGTGGATTCATGGGTCCCAATGCCTTCAGGATAGGTAGGGGAGAGACAATTGATGGAGTAAGAAAAATACATTTAAAATCCCAAACTATTTTCTGCAACACTCATTGGCCCGGTATTTGCGGTGGGTAATAACAGAAAATGAACAGTGTTCGCTGTTATTACCCCTTTCAAACTGACCGCAACTTCAGGATGTAGTGCATGCAGATCCGAACGTGGAAATCCTGAAGTTGCGGTCAGTCATTCACTGCTCCGACTCTGGCTGCGCTATGCCCCCTCCCCTGCAATCAGTGTAATCTGTTAAATCAGCGAAACGGACGTAAACTTCAGCTCTTCTGCAATAGTACCGCTGTTAAATACCCATTAAATGATAGATCCTTTTGGATTAGTGTTACTGAGGTTCTAACAGTAAACAAACAATATGGCCCTGAAAAACTGATCTAAATTTTGTGGAGTGTCAAATTTATCCATTTTGATAAAAATTAAAATTTTTAAGAAACTTTAATTTTTCTTTTAAGTTTGTTCATCTTTATTTCAGGTTTACTTTTTCCTCATCTTTGTTTTGCTCTCTCTAACATTTTTAATAAGTTATAATCAAAGGAGCTTATTGTAGGGTGTCCATTTCCCACACTACTTTGATTCATAGACCTCGGGAATTACAGGAAGGACTTCATGTAACGCAAAGTTCAGACTTAAACCCAATTGTTAGTTTATTATACAAAAACCAACTAAAAATGACAGAACAAGACTTCTTAGAGATTTGATCGAAGACGTACAATCACCCATCCAGCCAATTGCTGCTGTTGTCGATTGTAGGCTCGTGGAACTAGGGAAGATGTTGGGTCCCAGCTGCTTGCCTCGGTCATTGTTCCTTTGACCTGTTGTTCTGCGTTGTTTCTGAGCCGTTGTTCTGAGCCCTTTTACTATATACTCCTTCATATATATCCATTCGATTATACAAGTCTCCTGCTGGGCTGCTTTCAGTTAATGCATCTGGATGAGTCTCGATGGCTATGATGATGGATTTGGATCTGTTTGGATGGCCACAATTCGCACCTCATTCTGCGCACGGAATCAGCAGGGCAAAAGATAACTCCTTGGGGCCGATTTTCAGCATAACCTCCGGCCACCCAGTACCGCCAAAAGTGCCGCTGATGGCTGCCGAGGTACCGGACGGTGCTTTGTGCGGGATATTCAGGAAGAAGGTCCCTCGAAGGTCGGCGGGCAGCAAATGGAAGACGTACGCCGCCAATCTGGGCGGCAGCGGGCGGGAGGTCGCATTCTCGGCGGTAGAGGCGCTTGCCACCCAAGTGCCGCCAAGGATGGAGTCGGACCCACGAAGGGTCGAAGACCTGAAAAAACAACAACAGCAAAAAAAATTTTTAAGTGTCCGAAGGCCTTCGGAGGACCCCGTACAGGTGAGTCGCTGTTGAAAAAAAGTATTAAAATGTTCACTTACCTTTTTTTCAGGTTCTTCTTACTCACCGTCGGGGACAGACCAGCCTCCAGCCAGCGGTCCACCCCCGTTCTACCGCCGAGTCCCGCCGACTCCCGCCCACAGGAATCTGGGAGCTTGGTGAGCGGAAGCTCAGTTGCGCCACTTGGCCGTCCGCTGATGTCAGCGGGCGGACCTTGGTGGCTCTCCCCTCCCGCCCACTCCAGGCCACCCGAAAGTGGCACTGGGCGGATCTTCAGGAGGAATGTTGGTGGGAGTGGGCGGCAGTCGGCAGCAGCGGGCGGTGAGGTGCTGAAAATCGGCCCCCTTATCTTTTGTGCCCCGCTATCCAAAAATGCACACCTTGTGGGATCCGTTGTGGTTCTGGATTTTCACAGACTTGTAGTCTCCTTAGGAAGCTGTTTTCTCCCCTCCGGCCAATTAATCCATGGGCTTCTCTGCTTGATTGCATCAAAGATCTTTGTCTCGATGTTAATCTGGTCTCGCTCCTTACCACAGAAATTGCATTAATCAGTTATGAGTCACCACCTGCCCCAGGCTGGTGCTCTTTTTCCCTCTCAACAGTCCCACAGGTTTTCTTTTAAACCATTTTAGTCATGGCCTCTTGCTGTGCCTTGATCACAAAACGTGTAACCCTTACACTTCCCCCTTTAATGTCTCTTGTTATAAACTCAGAGACATTACTCTAGTTTGCTTCTTCTTTTCCCTGAGCCTTTTGTGTGTATTGCAGTCTCTAGTCAAATCTCCATATTACATACTTTTTACAACAAAACAATGTTTGGCCTTAATCCATCTGACTTCAGTTTATACTTTTATAAACACTTTGGCCTTGGTTCATTTTAATAACCCTTCAAGATTCTCTTCTCTCATCTTTTGCTTTAATTTACAGGACAAGATGAATAGATACAACACTATTACTAACTATACAATTTTACTTACAAATGTGATAAGATTCGAACCCAGGGGTGGATCTCAATATTGAGTCCCACATCCCATCGTGGAGGGGCAATCATTGTCTCGATTTCCTCCCTTACTTTTTCATTCTTTTGGTGTAACGCATAATAATGTTTGTGGGATAGCTCGATGTTCTTTAATAGTTAAGTCAAATGTTCGGGTAACGGCAGAATATCGTATCCAAAACGCGATATGTATCCCTGGAGGTTCGGTAAAGTACCATAGACTGTAATATTGATATGTTTCTGGTCTGGGATAGGAATTATCCTTTCTTGTGCTACTTGTGTCTCTACCTGGGGTTTGAAACAAAAGGTAGAATCTTTCACTGGGCACCAAGTGTCATGGTGTACTCTATATCGAATTACGCTGGGGATGGCACAGTATGTCCCATTCCCCTTGTACGCAACCTGGGGCGGGATATAGTTGCGAGTCGTCACTTCCATGATACAGCTTATAGGCTGCCCGTCCCCGTACTTGAACCCACATACCGGCCGGTCAAAAGGGTTCAGATGATAGGGGCACAATATCACGTGTGTACCTCCTCTCTGACATCCCTCCAGACTAGCACCGGTTATTGAGTCTCCCAATTTCACCACATACTGAGGGGTTTTATAATGTTTCACGTGTACCCCGTTCCTAATTACCCCAATGTTTTGCACCTGGTATACCGGTATAGGTCATTGCTATTGATCCATCACTGGTATTCTAAGCACTATCCCCATTATAGACTGTTTACTCTGACCACAATTGACCTAGGTACGCTTCGGATGCTGACCGTAGCTGGCACGAATTCAGAAGGTTATTGTAGGCATTCAAAGCTTTTAGGTACTTGTTACTGACCTACGATGGTACTTGGCCTTGTTTTAAATCCTCTAAATGATTGCGTCTTTCATTTAACAATTAAACCATGACACACACGTCATTCTGAGCAGTTTGATCTGACATGTTTCTATCCTCCTTTATTAAAGCATTGATGGTCTGAGCGTGTGTCTCCACCTCAGCTATCATCTTCTTCAAATGGATTGTCATTACCTGGTCTTCCTGTAGTTCGTGACTCTCTATGTCACTACCCTCCCCCAGTATTTTCTTTAACTGGTCCCTTAAGGTATTTACTTGGACTTGCAACTGCGCGTTGTCCACTATTGACCAGTGATGTCCCTGTATTAAACGGCGTAGCCACATCATTCATCAGTCCCCTTTTTCGTCTCCCCAGCCCATCTGGCTGTTGCTTATCAGAAGAATTTCGTCCCCATAATTCTTCTGATAGAATTGCTTTAACATTTTTCTTAACAATCGCACATATAACTTTTCCGGTTCTGGCGGGCACCACCGGGATAATTGTAACTCTGTTAAATTCAGAATAACCGATGCTAGTTCATATGATACAATATTTTCTCTGTTGGGATTAACACCAGCCCATTTTTAGGCCCGGGTGTTAGAACAGGACATGGAACTTCTTGGTTTGGTATCTCCAGCGTTTTAGGGAGAGGTTTTAATTTGCTCGTGATCAGCTCGGTTGCATTGACTGCTTTTGGAGGGTTCAAGGTCACACAAGAATCAAAACCCTGCGTTCAATTCATATCCGACCCGGAATCCTGCCATTGTCATTTAAAGACAATCGCCACACCTGCCCTGCACTTGTGGCTTGATCCAACCACACAGACATAAATCCCTTGTTCCTCCTTCCACCATTTCTCACAAGACAATTTTGCCCCTTCTTTTGTTCCTGTGGTCTGCCTGTTTGAACTATTACCCAATTTCTCCCATTCTGTGGATGCATTAATTTTCCTCCTGTCTGTTTTCCGTAACCACCACCACCCTCCCATGGGGGTACTTTCTTTACATTCCAGACAAACTCGTCTGCCTGCTTTCACCCGTACCTTTCTGGTCGTGATGTTTGCCCTTGGGTAGGACACTGATACCTCCCCAAGTTTACCCTCAGTTTGTCTGGAGTACTTGGTCGAATTTGACCCTAACCACCCTGGCTAACTCCCAGTGTGTGCATAGGCGTTTGTGCCCTTGTTGCTCGGTATTGCTCCCCCTTGAATTACGGTGGGGCCGGTTCCTCCCATTCACCCGTATGTAAGGTATGTCTCGGTGTCTCCCCGATCTCCCCATTCTGCTATAATCAGGGCCATCCACATGCTCATCCACAACGTCCACCTCATCTCGTATCCTTCGCTCGATTTGCTTCTATAAAGATGAAAGAAATAACCCTGCTCTGTGAGGGGTTCCCCCCTCACAGGTCCTCCTTCAGTTATACACATATGTACATTTATATGATTTAGATCACTGCTTTCCTCTTCCTTTATCCCGATGCTTGGACTTTCGGAGACTCGGGGTGGAGATAGAGAAGGTGTCCAGAGCACCCTAGGTCTCCGCACCCCACCACTCCATCTTAATGCTCCATCCCTTACGTCTCCATCATCATCATCCCACAGCATGGGTGGAAGGTTTACATTAATCAAACTCATCACAGTTCCTTGGGCCTCGGCCCGCTATTCACTTTTCTCTTTGGGGTTGTACAGCTTACATTGGTTTATGTGAAACCACTTTATTCATTTTGGCAGCTGGATCACGTACACCATAGGGATTGTTTTGTCTACAATGTTATGTGGTCTTATGTATAATGGTTCAAATGCTCCTACTCTGGCATAATTCCTGACCGTTACCTGATCCCCTATCCTCCATTCCTGTGTAACCTGGGGTTCCAGCAGCAGTTTATTCTGCTCGTACTGCCTGCCCATATTGTTAGCTGCTTCCCAATGCAGCCCCTTCAGAGTATCGTACAGGTCTCTGACAAACCTCCCGTGTGACCTCATTAACCTGCATTTCGGTCAGGACTGGTGCTAATATATGAGTCGGAGTCCTCATCGACCTCCCTGTCATCAGCGCATGCGGGGAGTGTCCTGTACTTTTAGAGAGACTGGCTCGGTGATTCATCAGTACTAGGGGTAGGATCTCATCCCATTCGGGCTATCTCCTATCTCCTTCCTAAGACTCTCTTTTAAGGTCCGGTTTATCCTTTCTACTGGACCTGACAATTGGGGGTTATACGCCACATGCCATTTTCCCTGTATTCCTAACAGCTTTAGGGTGGCCTGCATTACCACTCCGGTGAAATGACTCCCTTGATCTGATTCCACTATCAGGGGCAGTCCCCATCAAGAAAATACTTCTCGCACTAGAATCTTTGCTGTGACTACTGTGGCCGCCCTACAAGAAAAAGCTTCTACCCATTTTATGAAAAGATCTACCAACACCAGGCAATATTTATTGCCTCTGCCTGAGGTGGCCAGTGGCCCAATGAAATCTATCTGTATAGACTGCCATGGCCCCTCTACCCACCTCGTGTGTCCCAACGGAGCCTTCCTCCGGTGGGGGTCTGGATTGTTTGTGGCACATACGAGACAATTCTGACAATAATCCTTTACATCGTTTCTAAGCCCGGGCCACCATCCCACGGCCTCCACTTTATTCCTCGTCATTTCAGGTCCTGAATATCCAGCCCCTAGACCCTCATGAGCTAGCTGCAAGAATTCTTCCCTACACTACCCAGGCACGATCCAACTATCTCCTTTAAATAGCATTCCCTGTCTTACTGCTACGTCTGCAGCTCCTAAAGGTCTCGCTACAGGCTTCCCATTTACCTTGTCTCTAATCACTACTCTAAGGTCTTCATCTTGTAGCTGAGGTTGTTTTAAACCAGGCGGCAATGGTAATTCTTTGGGCCCATCTCTGCCTGTTACAGCCATGATGTGTCCACCGTGATATGGGTCCCAACGTGTCCCTTCTCCTGCCCCTGTTTTGGCCAGTGTGTCGGCTTTCTTATTCTCTTCCCACTTGGGCTCTGTCTTAGAGTGTGCTTTGACCTTTTGGATGTAGTAATCCTTCTGGTCCCTACTTGTGACGTCTAGAATGACTTTTAACAAAGGAGCCGTCATCAACGGCTTCCCGTCTGAGAACTTAAACCTTCGCCTAACCCATATGGCTAAATACTCTGTACAGGAGTTACAAGTGAACATGGAGTCCGAACATATCGTATAGGGAGTTGGGAATTCATGGTGTGTGACCACATATGTTACGGCTGCCAGTTCGTCCTGCTGTGCACTTATAGGGCTCAAGTTTCGGACCCCCGCTAGAACGGCGCACATCGGAGAAGCCCGCCTAGTTTGTAGAACAGAAATTGCGCCGAATACTTACCTCACGATTCTCTGATATCTGTAGGCCCGTTTCTAGCTCGGCACGGTGCAGCAGGAGTTGCTGGGGGCGGAGCTACAGCCCTGCGCCAAAAACAGTGCCGGCAGCTGCGCGCATGCACTGTGGAGGCTGCGCGCGTGCGCAGTAGCTCCTGGCCCTCCCAGCGGCTCCTGTCTCTGAGCGACGACGCTATCCCTGGACGAAGGGACGTCGCCCCTATCCCAGGCCGAGTGGCCTGACAGCTCTTACCTCGTCAGCGGCAGGGCCTGCCCGCCCGGCATCTCGCTGGGGTCAGGCCCCGCCCGAAGTCCTCAGCGGTGGCCCGGCATCTCCTGGTGTGGGACCCGTCCGAAGTGACGGTGGCGGCAGGACCCGCTTGAAGTCCTGGTCGGCATCTCCTGGGGGGGCCCTGTCCCAGCACACTGTTGTAGAGCTCCTGGTGCTGCAGTAGGTGAGTAGAAACTTAATTTTTTATTTATTGATTGATTTTTTATTATTTTTTTTATTTTTAATTTTAAAAAAAATTTTGCTTGATGTTTTATTATTTTTTAAATTTTTAAATTTTTTTTGATTGATTTATTGGTTGATTTATTGATTTATTTATCATTTATTATTGATGATGGCTCTTTATTTGTAAAAGTGAAGTGTTTAATGCTTGTAAGCTTCCCCCCACCCCCCACCCCGCCATCTCTCGTTCCCTACGCCTAATTTCTAAAGTGTAGGCAAGGTTTTTCTGAGCGTACAAAAATCTACACTTATTCCTAAGTTAATTTGGAGTAAGTTTTCGCTGCCTAAACTTGCAAAACAGGCGTAAGTGACTGGACGCACTGCCTTTTGAAAAAAAACTGTTCTAAAATGAAACTATTCTAACTCACTAGAACTGGAGCAAACTAAATGCCGAGAATTGCAATTTCTAAATGCTCCATTCTAAACTAGTTGCTCCAAAAAAATAGAAGTGTTGGGGAGCTTTATGGTCTTTTCTATCCCTGCCTCTGGATCGTAAATCCCGCAGCCTGTTTTTCTCTTTCCATTCGTCACTGAACTAGACCCATCTACATAAATGACGGATGTTCCCCTGCTCGAAATCCCACATCTACATCCCACACTCCTTCCACTGAACACATGTGAACTGCTCCTGGATAAACCAGGTTCGGGGCTAGTTTTGTTTCTCCTAGCCATTCTACCTTCAGGTCTAACTGAGTAAACAACAATGTCCTGTTACTGTTCACTGTCCCATCTTTCATCCTACTGTCCAGTAACATTTGTGTCGGGGTGTGACAGGTCAGGAGAGTCACTGTAGCTAACCCTGTGAGCGACTGAAAATGTTTTACTGCTCAAAAAGTTGCTAACAGATGTCGCTTGCAATTCGAAAAGTGCTTTTCTACTTCTGTGAGAACTCAGGAGGCACAGACCACCGGTCTCAACTTGCCGTGTCACTCCTGGAGTAACACTGCACTCAAGCTATCCCCAGTAGCTGCTACCTCCAGACTAAAGTCCTGGTCCCCATTTATTGCTATTGTGTTCCGAACACAGATGAGACTGCACACAGGGAGGTTAAAGTAACAGTGACCTCAGTCTTTATTAAGACACTCCAGAGTGAGGAACAGGCCTTAGGGGCCAGCTTATATACAGTGCTCCCAAGGGATGCTGGGATCCCTTGGGACTTCAGGGGATGCACTCCCTGGTGGCAGAACATGGGAGTGCATGCTTTACAGATACACAACATCACTCCCCCCCCAAAGTCAAAGTGAAAACTATTTACAAGGTGAGGCGGTCGGGAGCCTTTCTTTCCCTGGTGGACCGCCTCGGTACAAATGTCTGTTCTGGTGTGTTGGCTGTGCCCTCACTGGGCTGGCGTGTTGTTGGCCCTGCAGGGCTGCTGGGTGAGCCTGGTCTTGCTGGACTGTTGGGTGTGATGGGTTCGATTTCCTGGTCCCAGGTGGTGTCGTTGATCCTTTGGGTGTGTGTTGTGGGCTCGAAAAAGGTGGTGTCTGCTGTGGGTTGTTCAGGGCAGTCTGTGAACCGCAGCCTCGTTTGGTCCAGGTGCTTTCTGCAAATTTGTCCATTGACTAGTTTGACTACAAACACCCTACTCCCTTCTTTAGCTATCACCGTGCCCGCGATCCACTTGGGACCATGTCCATAGTTTAGCACATACACAGGGTCATTCAGATCAATTTCCCATGACACAGTGGCACGACCATCGTTTACATTTTGTTGCTGCTGTCTGCTCTCTACCTGATCATGCAGGTTGGGGTGAACCAGCGAGAGTGCTCTTTTCATGAGTAGCTCAGCCGGGGTCACCCCTGTGAGCGAGTGGGGTCTCGTGCGGTAACTGAGCAGCACTCGGGACAGGCGAGTTTGGAGTGAGCCTTCTGTGACTCATTTAAGGCTCTGTTTAATTGTTTTTACTGCCCGCTCTGCCTGACCATTGGAAGCTGGTTTAAACGGGGCCAAGGTGACATGTTTGATCCCACTGGGGGTCATGAATTCTTTAAATTCGGCACTGGTGAAACATGGCCCGTTGTCACTGACCAGTATGTCAGGCAGGCCGTGGGTGGCAAACATGGGCCTCAGGCTTTCAATGGTGGTGGTGGTGGTGCTTCCTGATATTATTTCAAATTCAATCCATTTTGAAAAAGCATCCACCACCACCAGGAACATTTTACGAGAAACGGGCCCGCATAGTCGACATGGATCCTTGACCATGGTCTGGAGGGCCAGGACCACAAACGTAGTGGTGCCTCTCTGGGTGCTTTGCTCAACTGAGCACATACGCTGCATTGCCGTACACAGGACTCTAAGTCAGAGTCGATACCGGGCCACCACACGTGGAATCTGGCTATCGCTTTCATCATTACTATACCCGGGTGTGTGCTGTGGAGATCCGAGATGAACGTCTTCCAGCCATTTTTGAGTTGCACTACACGGTTACCCCACAACAGACAGTCTGCCTGAATGGATAGCTCATCCTTTCGCCGCTGGAACGGCTTGATTAGCTCTTGCATTTCAACGGGGATGCTGGCCCAGCTCCCATGCAGTACACAGTTTTTTACTAGGGACAGCAGAGGATCTTGGTTTGTCCAAGTCCTAATCTGGCGAGTCGTGACAGGTGATGTGTAATTTTTAAACGCTTCCATGACCATCAACAAGTCTTCGGGCTGCGCCACCATCAACAAGTTTGCAGGCTGCGCCATTTCCACCCCCGTGGTGGGCAATGGAGCCGACTGAGAGCATCCGCACAGTTCTCAGTGTCTGGTCTGTGGCGGATGGTATAGTTATACGCTGATAGCGCGAGTGTCCATCTTTGTATGCGGGCTGAGGCATTAGTATTTATCCCCTTGTTTTCAGCGAACAGGGATATGAGGGACTTGTCGCCCATCATTGTCGCCAGTTAATATGTTCCTAACACAGATGAGACTGCACACAGGGACGTTAAAGTAACAGTGACCTCAGTCTTTATTAAAACACTCCAGAGTGAGGAACAGGCCTTCAGGGCCGGCTTATATACAGGGCTCCCAAGGGATGCTGGGATTCCTTGGGACTTTAGAGGATGCACTCCCTGGTGGCGGAACATGGGAGTGCATGCTTTACAGATACACAACAATTGCTTCCAACGCTGGTGCCGTCTATAACATCTCCTTTAAATGAATGTAAGTTTCCTGGCAACTCTCACTCCATTCCCACTCAGCCTCAACAAAGGAGCTGCCATGGTTGCATATACTTTGATAAATTCTCTGCAGTAACCTGTTATTCCCAGGAAAGACCTTACCCCAGACACGTCCTTAGGAACCAGTAGCTCCTGGACTGCCTTTCACTTAGTTCCATCTATAGCTCTCTCTCCTGCTCTAGAAACTGCACCTCCTCTTGGCCGACTTGAGCTTTCTTCAGATTCACTTTAAAACCTGCTTCTTTTAATAAATGCAACAACTCACTCAATAATGGCCCGTGGTCCCCCGCACTTTCAGAGAATAACAACAGGTCATCCATGTTATGTATGCAAACCTCACCAATGTGTAAAACTTGCCACCAGGGGGCACACCTGTGGGAGACCTCAGGGTCACCTGTGCACCATGGGCAAGCAGGTATAAAAGGCAATCCACCATGCTGCTTCCTCACCATGGAGTTACATTAAAGAGACCAAGGTCACAATGGTTTGAGCTTACAACACAGTCATGTGGAGTTATTCTGAACATAATAGTCCACATATTGGACCAACCAATTTGGCTGGAGGGGTCATGTGTCACGGCTCGGAAGATCAGGGCCTGGACTAGCCAAGACCCTGTGCTATCACTAGTAAAATCCTTAATGGGAGCTGGTCAGCGGTTCCCAGGGAAATGCAAGATGAAATTAAGCCGTTCCACCAGTCATAAGGATGAATTGTCCATCCAATCGGATTGTCTTTTATGAGGGAATCGCGTGGTTTTGCCAAAAAAAGGCAGGGAAACGTTTATACGCGACCTACACAGTACCCACCCGGGCATAGTCATGATGAAGGCTATCGCCAGGTCGCACGTTTGGTGGCCCGGCATTGACTCCGAATTGGAGTCATGCGTACATCAATGCAACACTTGCTCACAGTTGAGCAACGCACACACGGAGGCCCCACTGAGCCTGTGGTCATGGCCCTCCAAACCGTGGTCCAGGGTCCACATAGATTTTGCTGGCCCTTTTCTAGGAAAGATGTTTCTAATAGCAGTGGACGCTTACTCCAAATGGATTGAATATATAATAATATCATCATGTACGTCCGCTACCACCATTGAAAGCCTCAGAACAATGTTCGCCACCCATAGTTTGCCCGACATCCTTGTTAGTGACAGTGGACCGTGTTTCACCAGCTCGGAATTCAACGAGTTCATGACCCGGAATGGCGTTAAGCATGTCAGGTCTGCCCCATTTAAGCCCGCTTCCAATGGTCAAGTGGAACGGGCAGTCCAAACCATCAAGCGGAGCTTGAAATGCATAACGGACGGCTCCTTGCAGACCCGGTTATTTCGTGACCTGCTCAGTTATCGGAAGCGCCCCCACTCGCTTACCGGGGTTCCCCCTGCAGAATTGTGAATGAAGAGAGCACTCAAAACCAGGCTCTCCTTAGTCCACCTGGATCTCAATGATCACGTAGAAACCCGGCGGCATTGGCATAATGCGTACCACGATCGCGCGGTTGTATCACGTGACATTGAGGTTAATGATCCTGTATTTGTTCTCAATTATGGTCATGGTCCCAAATGGATTGCTGGCACTGTCTTAGCCAAGGAGGGGAATTGAGTGTTTGTTGTTAAACTGTTGAATGGGCAAATGTGCAGAAAGCACTTGGATGAGACCAAACTGCGATTCACTGACAACCAAGAACAGTTTGAAGAAGACTTTACCATCTATGCCACCAATACACACCCAACCAGCAATCAACCTCGCTGTCAACCACGAGGATGAACCCACCATGCCTGACAGTCTGATCAGACCAACCGCGCTGCCGTGCAGCAATGATCCATCCAACTCACCATGCCAGGACTTCAACTCAGGCGATCGACCCTGTTATATATGTAAACTTATATTTACTCTGTACAGCCACCAGAGGGCTCATCTCCTGGAGTCCCAAGGGATCCCATAATCTCTTGGGAGCACAGGTATTTAAGGAGGCTTCACAGGTTGGAGAGGCACTCTGGAGACCTGCAATAAAAGACTATGGTCACATTTTACTTTGAGCTCACGGTGCTCAGTCTGACTCTTTCTCCATACACTACAACTGGCGATGAGATACAGATAGCGAACCCAAAGATGCAGAGAACATGGGCATCCTGGAGAAATTCTCAGAGGGAGATGATTGGGAAACTTTTGTGGAGCGACTCGACCAATACTTTGTGGACAATAGATGGGGAAGAGAGCACTGCCAAATGAAGGGCGATCCTCCTCACCGTCTGTGGGGCACCAACGTATGGCCTCATGAAGAATCTGCTCACTCCAGTGAAACCCACGGAGAAATCATACAATGATTTGTGCACACTGGTCCGAGAGCATTTGACCCCGAAGGAAAGCGTTCTGATGGTGAGGTACCGGTTCTACACTTACAAAAGGTCTGAAGGCCAGGAAGTGGCGAGTTATGTCACTGAGCTAAGTCGCCTTGCAGGACATTGCGAATTTGAAGGACATTTGGAGCACATGCTCAGAGACTTTTTCGTGCTTGGCATTGGCCACGAAATCATACTTTGCAAACTTTTGACTGTAGAGACCCCAACCTTGAGCAAGGCCATAGCGATATCCAGGCGTTCATTACCACCAGTGACAATACGAAGCAAATCTCTCAGCACACAAGTGCTGCTACAAGTACTGTGAACAAAGTGATGTTGTTTTCGAATTGTAATGTACAGGGCAGGTCACACATACTTGCAGCTACACGTCCGCAGATGTCTCAGAGTCCACCATCAAGGGTGATGAATGCAAGGCCATTAACACCCTGTTGGCGCTGCGGGGGTGATCATCGTTTTCATTCATGCCGATTCAATGAGTACATTTGCAAGAGCTGTGGAACAATGGGATACCTCCAACGAGTGTGCAAGTGAGCTGCAAAGCCTGTTAAACCTGAAAACCACCATGTTGCAGGATCACGATGAACCAGAGCCTCAGATCGAGGAGGCAGAGGTACATGGGATACACACATTCACCACGAATTGTCCCCCGATAATGCTGAATGTTGAACTAAATGGACTCCCGGTGTCAATGGAGCTGGACATGGGCGTGAGGCAGTCCATCATAAGCAAAAAGACTTTCGAAAGGTTGTGGTGCAACAAGACCTCAAGGCCAGTCTTGACTCCAGTTCGCACGAAACTAAGAACTTATACGCAAGAACTGATTCCTGTAATCCTGTGCTACCTTAAAGGTTTCCTACGAAGGAGCGGTGCACAAGCTATCACTCTGGCTGGTACCAGGCGATGGTCCCATGTTGCTCGGCAGGAGCTGGCTAGGAAACATACGCTGGAACTGGGACGACGTCCGAGCGCTATTGCCCACTGACGACACTTCATGTGCCCAGGTCTTAAACAAATTTCCTTCGCTGTTCGAACCAGGCATCGGGAAATTCCAAGGTGCAAAAGTGCAGATCCACCTAATTCCGGGGGCGTGACCCATCCATCACAAGGCGAGAGCAGTACCGTATATGATGAGAGAAAGGGTAGTGATTGAGTGAGACCGGCTGCAAAGAGAGGGCATCATTTCCCCGATCGAGTTCAATGAGTGGGCCAGTCCTATTGTCCCAGTCCTCAAGGGAGACAGCACCGTCAGAATCTGTAGTGATTACAAAGTAATTATCAATCGTTTCTCCCTGCAGGACCAATACCCACTACCAAAGGCCGACGACCTCTTTGCAATGCTGGTGGGAGGAAAGACGTTCATGAAGCTGGATCTGACTTCAGCCTACATGGTGCAGGAACTGGAGGAATCATCGAAGGCCTTCACCTGCATCGTCACGCACAAAGGTCTTTTTGTTTATAACAAATGCCCATTTGGAATCCGATCAGCAGCGGCGATATTCCAGAGAAACATGGAAAGCTTACTGAAGTCGGTCCTGCACACCATGGTCTTCCAGGACGACATCTTGGTCACAGGTCGAAACACAGTCGAGCATCTGCAGAACCTAGAGGAGGTTCTTAGTCGACTCAACCGCGTGGGGCTCAGGTTAAAATGCTCGAAGTGCGTTTTCCTGGCGCCTGAAGTGGAGTTCCTGGGAAGGAGGATTGCAGCGGACGGCATCAGGCCCACCAACGTGAAGACAGAGGCAATCGAGAATGCACTGAGGCCACAGAACGTGACGGAGCTGCGGTCATTTCTAGGACTCCTGAACTATTTTGGTAACTTCTTACCGGGTCTCAACACATTGTTAGAACCACTACATGTCTTACTACGAAAAGGGGATGAATGGGTTTGGGGCAAAAGCCAAGAAAATGCCTTTGTAAAAGCGAGAAAATTGTTATGCTCAAACAAATTGCTTGTGTTGTATGATCCATGTAAGCGTTTGGTACTAGCATGTGATGCGTCATCATATGGCATCGGGTGTGTATTGCAACAAGCTAATGGTTTCTGGAAACTGCAACCGGTTGCTTATGCATCCAGGAGTCTGTCTAAGGCTGAGAGAGCCTACAACATGATTGAGAAAGAAGCGTTAGCGTGTGTCTATAGGGTAAAGAAAATGCATCAATACCTGTTTGGGTTAAAATTCAAATTGGAAACTGACCATAAGCCACTGATATCCCTGTTCTCCGAGAGTAAAGGGATAAATACCAACGCATCGGCCCGCATCCAGAGATGAGTGCTCACATTGTCCACATACAACTACATCATCCGCCACAGGCCAGGCACAAAAAACTGCGCCGATGCTCTCAGTCGGCTGCCATTGCCCACCATGGGGGTGGAAATGGCACAGCCCACAGATCTAGCCATGGTTATGGAAGCATTTGAGAGTGAGCAATCACCTGTCACTGCCCGGCAGATCAAAACCTGGACAAGCCAGGACCCCTCTAGTCAAAAGCTGTGCGCTTCATGGGAGCTGGTCCAGTGTCCCAGTGGAAATGCAGGAGGAGATAAAGTCGTTCCAGCGGCGCAAAGATGAAATGTCGAAACAGGCAGACTGCCTTCTGTGGGGCAATCGAGTAGTGGTCCCCAAGAAGGGCAGAGCCACCTTCATCAATGACCTCCACAGTACCCACCCAGGCATCGTAATGATGAAAGTGATAGCCAGATCCCGTGTGTGGTGGCCCGGTATCGATGCGGACTTAGAGTCCTGCGTTCACAGATGTAATACATGCTCGCAGTTAAGCAATGCACCCAGGGAGGCGCCGCTAAGTTTATGGTCTTGGCCCTCCAAACCGTGGTCTAGAGTACACGTCGACTATGCAGGCCCGTTCTTGGGTAAAATGTTCCTTGTGGTTGTAGACGCGTAATCCAAGTGGATTGAATGTGAGATAATGTTGGCTAGCACGTCCGCTGCCATTACTGAAAGCCTGCGGGTCATGTTTGCCACACACGGCCTACCCAATGTTCTGGTGAGCGACAATGGGCCATGTTTTACCAGTGTTGAGTTCAAAGAATTCATGACCCGTAACGGGATCAAACATGTCACATCTGCCCCATTTAAACCAGCGTCCAATAGTCAGGCAGAGAGAGCAGTGCATACCATCAAGCAAGGCTTGAAGAGGGTAACTGAAGGCTCACTGCAGACTCGCCTATACCCGAGTCCTGCTTAGCTACCGCACGAGACCCCACTCACTCACTGGGATCCCACCTGCTGAATTGCTCATGAAAAGAGCACTTAAGACAAGGCTCTCGTTAGTTCACCCTGATCTACATGAACAGGTAGAGAGCAGGCGGCTTCAACAAAGTGCATACCATGATAGCGCAAATGTGTCACGCGAGATTGAAATCAATGATCCTGTATTTGTATTAATTTATGAACAAGGTCCCAAGTGGCTTCCCAGCACTGTCATGGCCAAAGAGGGGAGCAGGGTGTTTCGGGTCAAACTTTCAAATGGGCTCATTCATCGGAAACACTTGAACCAAATCAAACTCAGATTCACGGACTACCCTGAGCAACCCACATTGGACCCTATCTTTTTTGATCCCCAAACATACACACCAGTGGCAACTGGCACCACGGTTGACCATGAAGCAGAACCCATCATCCACAGCAGCCCAGCAAGGCCAGCTGCACAGCAGCCCAGTGAGGGCCCAACAAATGAGTCAACAACACCAGCTTTCACACCGAGACGATCAACTAGGGCAAGAAGGGCCCCAGATCGACTCACATTGTAAATAGTTACAGTATTGACATTGTGGGGGGAGTGTTGTTATATATGTGAACTTGTATTTCCTCTGTACAGCCACCAGAGGCCTCATCCCCTGGAGTCCCAAGGGATCCCATAATCCCTTCGGAGCACAGGTATTTAAGGAGGCTTCACAAGTTGGAGAGGCACTCTGGAGACCTGCAATAAAAGACTAAAGTCACACTCACAGTGTTCAGTCTGATTCTTTCTCCATACACTACAGACCCGAGAATGCAGAGCGCCAGATCGCCTCATCCTGTAAATAACTTGTACATAAGACTTTGAGGGGGAGTGATGTTATGTATGCAAACCTCACCAATGTGTAAGACTTGCCACCAGGGGGCACACCTGTGGGAAACCTAAGGGTCACCTGTGCACCATGGGCAAGCAGGTGTAAAAGGCAATCCACCATGATATTTCCTCACCTTGGAGTTACATTAAAGAGAACAAGGTCACAATGGTTTGAGCTTACAACACAATCTTGTGGAGTTATTCTGAACATAATAATCCACATATTGGACCAATCAATT
Organism: Pristiophorus japonicus; assembly: GCF_044704955.1. Lineage (NCBI taxonomy): Eukaryota > Metazoa > Chordata > Chondrichthyes > Pristiophoridae > Pristiophorus > Pristiophorus japonicus. The sequence continues at coordinate 314,223,536 of NC_091977.1, forward strand.
CAGCTGACTAAAACCTTTTAGTGCCTTGGCCATACTCTGGTGAAAGATTGAGGGACTGTTGTGAAACCCTTGTGGAAGACATGTCCACGTGTACTGCTGACCCTTGAAGGTAAAGGCAAATTTATACTGGTCTTCCCGTCTCAGGGAAATGGACCAAAACCCATTTGAAATGTCCAGCCCTGTAAAAGTTATTGTGGCCACAGGGATACTCCCTACCAAATCTGCTACCACTGCTACCGTGGGTGCACAGGCTGGAATATTTTTATTCCGTGGCCCTCCATGAGTTATCGGGCTTCTTTACTGGCCATAGGGGTGAATTTAAGTGGAGGGCAGAGAAACCCAAGGCAAAGAACAAAAAGGGCCATTGTACAGCAAAATTCTAAAAGGACAGAGAGTGTTAAAAAAACAAGCCTAAAGGCTTTGTGTCGTAATGCAAGGAGTATCCGCAATAAGGTGGATGAATTAACTGTGCAAATAGATGTTAACAAATATGATGTGATTGGGATTACGGAGACGTGGCTCCAGGATGATCAGGGCTGGGAACTCAACATTCAGGAAGGATAGAATAAAAGGAAAAGGAGGTGGGGTAGCATTGCTGGTTAAGGAGGAGATTAAGGCAATAGTTAGGAAGGACATTAGCTTGGATGATGTGGAATCTATATGGGTAGAGCTGCAGAACACCAAAGGGCAAAAAACGTTAGTGGGAGTTGTGTACAGACCTCCAAACAGTAGTAGTGATGTTGGGGAGGGCATCAAACAGGAAATTAGGGGTGCGTGCAATAAAGGTGCAGCAGTTATAATGGGTGACTTTAATATGCACATAGATTGGGCTAACCAAACTGGAAGCAATACGGTGGAGGAGGATTTTCTGGAGTGCATAAGGGATGGTTTTTTAGACCAATATGTCGAGGAACCAACTAGGGGGGAGGCCATCTTAGACTGGGTGTTATGTAATGAGAGAGGATTAATTAGCAATCTCGTTGTGCGAGGCCCCTTGGGGAAGAGTGACCATAATATGGTGGAATTCTGCATTGGGATGGAGAATGAAACAGTTAATTCAGAGACCATGGTCCAGAACTTAAAGAAGGCTAACTTTGAAGGTATGAGGCGTGAATTGGCTGGGATGGATTGGCGAATGATACTTAAGGGGTTGACTGTGGATGGGCAATGGCAGACATTTAGAGACCGCATGGATGAACTACAACAATTGTACATTCCTGTCTGGCATAAAAATAAAAAAGGGAAGGTGGCTCAACCGTGGCTATCAAGGGAAATCAGGGATAGTATTAAAGCCAAGGAAGTGGCATACAAATTGGCCAGAAATAGCAGCGAACCTGGGGACTGGGAGAAATTTAGAACTCAGCAGAGGAGGACAAAGGGTTTGATTAGGGCAGGGAAAATGGAGTATGAGAAGAAGCTTGCAGGGAACATTAAGACGGATTGCAAAAGTTTCTATAGATATATAAAGAGAAAAAGGTTAGTAAAGACAAACGTAGGTCCTCTGCAGTCAGAATCAGGGGAAGTCATAACGGGGAACAAAGAAATGGCGGACCAATTGAACAAGTACTTTGGTTCGGTATTCACGAAGGAGGACACGAACAACCTTCCGGTTATAAAAGGGGTCGGGGGGTCTAGTAAGGAGGAGGAACTGAGGGAAATCCTTATTAGCCGGGAAATTGTGTTGGGGAAATTGATGGGATTGAAAGCCGATAAATCCCCAGGGCCTGATGGACTGCATCCCAGAGTACTTAAGGAGGTGGCCTTGGAAATAGTGGATGCGTTGACAGTCATTTTCCAACATTCCATTGACTCTGGATCAGTTCCTATGGAGTGGAGGGTAGCCAATGTAACCCCACTTTTTAAAAAAGGAGGGAGAGAGAAAACAGGGAATTATAGACTGGTCAGCCTGACATCGGTAGTGGGTAAAATGATGGAATCAATTATTAAGGATGTCATAGCAGTGCATTTGGAAAGAGGTGACATGATAGGTCCAAGTCAGCATGGATTTGTGAAAGGGAAATCATGCTTGACAAATCTTCTGGAATTTTTTGAGGATGTTTCCAGTAGAGTGGATAAGGGAGAACCAGTTGATGTGGTGTATTTGGACTTTCAGAAGGCGTTCGACAAGGTCCCACACAAGAGATTGATGTGCAAAGTTAGAGCACATGGGATTGGGGGTAGTGTACTGACATGGATTGAGAACTGGTTGTCAGACAGGAAGCAAAGAGTAGGAGTAAATGGGTACTTTTCAGAATGGCAGGCAGTGACTAGTGGGGTACCGCAAGGTTCTGTGCTGGGGCCCCAGCTGTTTACACTGTACATTAATGATTTAGATGAGGGGATTAAATGTAGTATCTCCAAATTTGCGGATGACACTAAGTTGGGTGGCAGTGTGAGCTGCGAGGAGGATGCTATGAGGCTGCAGAGCGACTTGGATAGGTTAGGTGAGTGGGCAAATGCATGGCAGATGAAGTATAATGTGGATAAATGTGAGGTTATCCACTTTGGTGGTAAAAACAGAGAGACAGACTATTATCTGAATGGTGACAGATTAGGAAAAGGGCAGGTGCAAAGAGACCTGGGTGTCATGGTACATCAGTCATTGAAGGTTGGCATGCAGGTGCAGCAGGCGGTTAAGAAAGCAAATGGCATGTTGGCCTTCATAGCAAGGGGATTTGAGTACAGGGGCAGGGAGGTGTTGCTACAGTTGTACAGGGCATTGGTGAGGCCACACCTGGAGTATTGTGTACAGTTTTGGTCTCCTAACCTGAGGAAGGACATTCTTGCTATTGAGGGAGTGCAGCGAAGGTTCACCAGACTGATTCCCGGGATGGCGGGACTGACCTATCAAGAAAGACTGGATCAACTGGGCTTGTATTCACTGGAGTTCAGAAGAATGAGAGGGGACCTCATAGAAACATATAAAATTCTGACGGGGTTAGACAGGTTAGATGCAGGAAGAATGTTCCCAATGTTGGGGAAGTCCAGAACCAGAGGTCACAGTCTAAGGATAAGGGGTAAGCCATTTAGGACCGAGATGCGGAGGAACTTCTTCACCCAGAGAGTGGTGAACCTGTGGAATTCTCTACCACAGAAAGTTGTTGAGGCCAATTCACTAAATATATTCAAAAAGGAGTTAGATGAGGTCCTTACTACTAGGGGGATCAAGGGGTATGGCGAGAAAGCAGGAATGGGGTACTGAAGTTGAATGTTCAGCCATGAACTCATTGAATGGCGGTGCAGGCTAGAAGGGCTGAATGGCCTACTCCTGCACCTATTTTCTATGTTTCTATGTTTACATGTGTGGCTATGGTTCTTAACACACCTTGCTCCACCAAGGAATTTATAGCAGTTTCCAAATCCTTTTCTGCTTCTCGGGGAAAATTATACTGTTTCTGGGGCGGTGTCATCGGAACCTCTACCCAAGTTACTCTCCCGCAATCATGCTTGTGCGTTGCAAATGCATCTATATTCTCCCGTACATGCCCTTGATACCTGGCTGGAATGTTATCGACGAATCTTGCTCAGTCATAACTCCCTTTCGGCTTCATCGTGCAGGTGCTGCCTTTATCTGTACTGTCCCTGGCAATCACTACAATCTCCCCTATCCTATCTGCATCAACAGCCCCACTAGACAATTGTTCTTCATATCCACTATGGCCTGGTGTGCCAACATGTAGTCGGCCCCGAGAACTCCCGAACTGGGCTGTTCCCACTTCATTAAAATGCATTCCCACTTTGTTGTGTTAGGTCCTAATTCTGTGGTTAAGGGTTTTGACACTGCCCCAGCCTGTTCGTTACCCGTAAAGCCTGCCAGTGTAAATGGGACTCTGTTCGACCATGGGAAAGTGGTCGAATTCGGTGAGTGGACAACCGTGCTAGAGGCTCCTGTATCGACCAAATACCTTCCCCTAATGGCTTCCACCTTTACATCTACACATGGCCTGTCCCACTCATTGTAGATGAGTGCACACAGGTACTCTGGCTGGGTGCAACGCCAAAGTGGGGGTGCCGACGCATTGAGTCTCTTTTCACCCACTGCAATATACAGCTTTCCTCCACCCTTGCCCATAACGTGCTGCAATGCAGCCACTAAAACCTGTACTGGGTCATTGGCTACCTCCTTTTGGCCTTTTTCTGCCTCAGCACTCTCGTGCCCTGGCTTCCCTCCTCTCAAGAGCCTACAATCTTTGCTCCACTGTCCCAACTTCCTACAGTTAAAACACCCTCTGAATCGACCCGCATTACCTCCCTCTTGTCTCCATTCTCTCTTTGCCCTAACATCCTCCTCTTACTTCGTGCACTTTCCCTTTTTGTTTCTCCTCTTCCCCTTGTCTGAAGTTAAATGCTGGAGTCAATCTTCTCAATACCTCTGCCTCAGTATTTTGGAGATCGTCTGGGTCAAACCATGCTTTAACCTTTGCTCAGAGCCATGGTAAAATGTTAGCCATTATGGTTCTCAGCCAATAGTTTCTGGGTTCCCCTATTAAGCCTGCCCGAATCAGATTTCCTCCGGTGGCCCTCAAATAAATAGGCCACCGGAGGAAATCTGCAAACCTATCGGGTGATTCGTCTATTTGCTGCCTAGTCTGTTCCACTTGCCAGAATGGACTACCTTGACTGTACCCTAACGCTGCCAAGATTTCCTCCTTTAAGGCCTGTGGGGTTCCTCCACCTAACTTGGTGGCTGTTGACAAACTCAGATATAGTTTCCCTTCCAGGAAGAGCAGTGTTAACTTCATCATCTTCTCCTCGCTGCAGTTATCTGCTCCATATTGGCAAAACGAACGGAGGCACCCCTCCTTGCTTTAATTTTGCCATAGCCGTCAGCATCTCCTGCAGCTGAAGCGGCGTGTATGGGATCACATAGTCACTCTGTAATGGTGCCGGACCACCATTTGGTGGGGGTGGACTGAATTTCTGCTGTCTCAAGGGACACATTGGTCTCGGGGGTCCCGGCGCCTCGGGAGCCGACCGATGTTCACTGTACTGGGGCCCATCGTCTGACTCCTTCCCCTCTGAGTCCCAAACTTCCTCGCCTTTCCTGGACGCCATAAGACAAACCATCCCTTTGGCCCCGTCTATCTCTGCCGTTAACTAGCGGATCTTTTCTTTACAAGGTCCGTGATCTGCCCTCTCGTAACCCTGTTTCTGCGCTACCTGGTATACTATTTTTATCTTTCTTAGATATTCTTCTGCTTCTTTGACTCTCTCTATGTGTCTTTCACTATGCTCAATGTAAGCCTGCTGTCGCCTTTTGTACTCGGTCACCTGACATTGCAAATATTTTAGGTGATCACGCGCCATTTCTTCTTTAATACTTTGGTCCTGCTTTTCTCTATTCAAATGGCTTATTTCACCTTTTAATTCCCTACTCTCATCCTTCAGCTGTCCTACCTTTTCCCTTAGTAGTTGCATTTGCTTCTGCAGGCACATGAGCCAAATTGCCTTCTCTTTTGACCCTTTGTGGTTACTAGTAACTGTCCACTCTGCCGCTTTTTCCTGTGGATCCCCAGAGTGTAGCATTTCTTGTGCCCATGGCTCCGAAATGTCCAGTTTGTTGCATATATATGCAGCTACCTTAGCCTTCATGGACTTCCTACGACTACTCTTAACCATTGGCGTTTCACTGTGGTGAGTCCATTTCCAGTCCTCTGGCTGAGAAATTATCCCTGTCTATCTTGGTCTCCCCTGAGATCACCTCACAGTGACCTGCGGTTACTGTTACTCTGGCTTCTCTCTGTGGCTACCCTAGTTAACCCGAGATTACTCCAGCCTATCTGAGACTGTTTTTCTCCTCCGGTTGCCCTGGCTGAAAATGAGATTACTTCTGGCCTCCCTGAGACCCCTTCGCAGAATACTCACGATGCCGTTTCTCTGTGGCTACCCTAGTCAACCCGGGATTACTCGAGCCTACCCAAGACTGTTTCCTTCCTCTGGTTGTCCTAGCCGCCCTTGAGATTACTTCGGTCTCCCTGAGCCTGAGACCCCTTCGCAGACTACCCGCAATTACTTTTCTCGGTGGCTACCCTAGTCAGCCTGAGCTCTTTGGCTACCCTAGCCGCCCTTGAGATTACTTTGGCCTCCCTGAGACCCCTTCGCAGACTACCCGTGATTACTTTTCTCGGTGGCTACCCTAGTCAGCCTGAGCTCTTTGGCTACCCTAGCCGCCCTTGAGATTACTTTGGCCTCCCTGAGACCCCTTCGCAGACTACCTGCGATTACTTTTCTCGGTGGCTACCCTAGTCAACCCAGCCTACCCAAGACTGTTTCCCTCCTCTGGTTGCCCTAGTCACCTTTGAGATTACTTCTTCCTCCGGATACTTTAGCCAACCTGAGACTTAACCAAGCCTCCCCAGGGTTTCTTGCTCTTGATTTGTGTCCGTGATCCTATTCCAAACTCCGAGGTCCTGTTGCGGTCGCTATTTTATGTAGGGTGTTCGTTTTCCACTCTACTTTGATTCATAGACCTCGGGAATTATAGGAAGGACTCCACGTGATGCAAAGTTTAGGCTTAAACGCAACTGTTAGTTTATTACATAAAAACCAACTAAAAATTACAGAACACGAATTCTTAGAGATTTGATCGAAGACATACAATCACCCATCCAGCCAGTTGCTGCTGTTGTCGACTGTAGGCTCGTGGACCTAGGGTAGTTATTGGGTCCCAGCTGCTTGCTTCAGTCATTGTTCCTTTGACCTGTTGTTTTGTTCTGAGGTGTTTTACTTCTGTGAACTCCTTCATATATATCCATTCGATTATACAAGTCTCCTGCTGAGCTGCTTTTAGTTAATGCATCTGGATGAGTCTCAATGGTTGTGATGATGGATTTGGATCTGTTTGGATGGCCACAATTTGCACCTCGTTCTGTGCACAGAATCGGCAGGGCAAAAGATTACTCCTTATCTTTTGTGTCGCGCTATCCAAAAATGCCGCTTTGTGGGATCCTTTAGTGTCCTGGATTTTCGCAGACTTGTAGTCTCCATAGGAAATTGTTTTTTCCCCTCCGGCCAATTAATCCATGGGCTTCTCTGCTTGATTGTATCAAAACCCTTTGTCTCGATGTTAATCTAGTCTCGCTCCTGACCCCAGAAATTGCATTAATCAGTTATGAATCACCACCTGCCCCAGGCTGGTGCTCTTTCTCCCATCCAACAGTCCCACAGGTTTTCTTTTAAACCATTTTAGTCATGGCCTCTTGCTGTGCCTTGATCACGAAACTTGTAACCCTTATATTATTCATTTCCTGGTTCTTGGTCTGTGAGAAGTCTGCATCTTGACTGATTGCTTAGCCGGCTTGTTGATGTCACAGCAGTTCATGCTATGGGATTCCCACTACACTACAATGATTTCAACCGCACGTTGGAAAAGCTGAACTTCTTGCCACAGAGCTCGGGAGATCTTTGTGGGAAACTTACTTCGGGGCCACTGGCGAATGCCTTTCCTTCGCCACTGACCTCAAATTATGGGCCAGTGGGTTCTCTTTTGCTAACTGAATTATTTTGTTTACTTTTGTAAGTGGACACTTAGCTATCCAGATTACACATTATATTGTTTTTACAATCAAATTAAGTGTTGTCGCATCAGACTTTTACTTCAATAATCTTACAAACTGCTATAAGCCAGAAGTAAGAAAAAATATATTGTTTTACATTTCGGATAATCCATTATCATAGTCAAAAGCCTGAAAAAATGGAGGAGACACATGACTATGGGTGTGGAGGATAATGAGTTCCTCTCCCTACAGTCATCATACAACCACTGATGGGTTTGAAATAGTTTCTAACCAATGATTTCTGGAATTCATTAGTTATTGCATAATCTACTGTGGATTCAACAGCTGAGGAATGGAATGGAAACTTGGAAGAAAAGGGAATTTGCAGAGCAAAATTAACCTGTCAATCTCCATCCACTCTTGAGGGGATGTGGTGGGGGGCGTTTGTAAACATTCGAAGTGATATAGGTGACAGCAAATCTGAGGTATTAAAAAAAAAACACCCACTACGGCTAAAAGGCAGGATATGAGGCAATGAAATGTGGGAGATATGGGATCTCTCAAATTGGGTTAATTTTAACTTTTGGACGCCCGACTGATGGAGATTAGAGGCAGCCCATTCGCACTGAGAGTGAAGCAGCCAGAGCCATTTTGAGGCCTATTTAAATAGAACGGGTGAGCTGTGGGTGGCAGACTTCTGGCAGCAGATTGTGAGCATCTCCTCGAACATTCCCAAGTACATATGATTTTATTTCTCCAGAGTAGGTTAAACCACCAAAGCACAGCACGTTTTTCAATAATTCACTTATCCACCTCAACAAAATAGAAAACATAGAATCATAGAATGATGCAGCAAAGAAAGAGGCCATAGGCCCATCGTGCCTGTGCCGGCTCTTTGAAAGAGCTATCCAATTAGTCCCACTCCCTTGCTCTTTCCCTTGTCTTCAATCCACTTTCATTTTGAAAATTACTATTGAATTTGCTTCTACCAGCCTTTCCAGATCACAATAACTTGCTGCGTAAATCTTTTTTTCCTCATGTCGCCTCTGCCTCTTTTAACAATCACCTTAAATCTGTGACCTCTGATTACCGTCTCTTTTGCCACTAGAAACAGTTTCTCTTTACTTACTCTATCAAAACCATTCATGATTTTGAACACGATCAAAACTCCTCTGAACCTTTTCTGCTCTAAGGAGAACAACCCCAGCTTCTCCAGTCTATCCACATAACTGAAGTCCCTCATCCCTGGTAGCATTCTAGTAAATCTCTTCTGCACCCTCTCTAAGTCCTTGACATTCTTATTAAAGTGCAGTGCCCAGAATTGAACACAATACTCTAGCTAAGGCCTAACCAGTGTTATAGAAACATAGAAAATAGGTGCAGGAGTAGGCCATTCGGCCCTTCGAGCCTGCACTGCCATTCAATGAGTTCATGGCTGAACATTTTATAAAGGTTTCGCATAACTTTCTTGCTTCTATGTAAAGCCCAGGATCCCATATGCTTTTTAACAGCCTCTTCAATGTGCCCTGCCACCTTCAAAGATTTGTATACATATCTCTCTGTTTCTGCACACTCTTTAATATTATATCATTTAATTTATATTGCCTCTTCTCATCCTACCAAAATGTATCACTTCACACTTCTCTGCGTTAAATTTCATCTGCCATGTGTCTGCCCATTTCACCAGTCTGTCTATGTCCTCCTGAAGTCTGTTACTATCCTGTTTATTGCTTATTACATTTCCTTGTTTTGTTTCATCTGCAAACTTTGAAATTATGCCCTGTACACCCAAGTCCAGGTCATTAATATATAACAAAAAGAGCAGTGGTCCCAGCACCCATTCATGGGGAACACAACTGCACATATCCCTCCAGTCTGAGAAACAACTGCTCACCACTACCCTCTGCCTTCTGTCCCTTAACCAATTTTATATCCACATGGTTGAGGAACATGTCTGTTGGCAGTCCTGGCAGTCCTTAGAGACTGGCAGGGCACCTAGCCTCATGGACATGGTTGTCGATGTTTTCATGGATGAAGTTCAGAAGAGAAAGGATATCCTGTTTCCCTCAGATGTTGAGCATGTCTCACAACAAGTTAGGAAATGTTTGGCAGGAGGATGTAGCGCATGTCATTGCTAGCAGGGCACAATGCAGAAAAATCAATGATCTTACCCGATGTACCAGGGTAGGAAACTTCTCCCCTTCTCTCATTGTTTCAGCTCTGTAGGCATGACTCCTCCCCTTGCCTATCCCCAAACTATCAATTCCTTGCCTGCTTGCTATGGTTGCCCATTATACAGCAAGAACAAACTTCACCACTTACTTTCTGCTTTTGCTTACTCTCTGAAAAGCCATTCCCTCTCACAAATCCTTCTACCTCTTTCCCAAGCTTGATGCTTCGGCCTGCCATCATACACACAAAGATCAGCAGGCTGATACATGACAATGGCTGAAAGCTCTTTCCAGCAGCAATTATTTAACCCTTGCACTCATTTGCAGGAGGACATTGGCCATAACAAGAGGGAGACAAGCTGCATAAGGGTAGGAACTTCCAAAATCTAGACTATCATCACTTCCGAAGAGGCTAGCCTTAAAATCCTGGGCAGAGACAACTCCTTCGAAATCAGAGATGATGAAGCTGGATGCTTGGTCCCAGGTTCGGGTTTGTGGATAACTTTTCCATCTCTTTTTATGCCTTGCTTCTTTAATTATGGCTTAACTCCTCAGCTCATGAAAATTCCAACTTTGTCTGGCCTAGCTGTGAAAGTGATCTGATAGGCCCATGCCATCCAAGCTACATCACAATCTTTGTTTCTCTCTCTCTCCTCTTTCCCTAGGTCAGACAAATGACTCATATGTGAGGGCTAGCGAGACTGATATAGAAAGCCCTGATCAAGGTGCACTCGGACTCAATTTTACCCTGCTAAGGACCAGCTCAGAAATAAACAGCCCACACCACTTAGAGAGGACTGAATCAGATGATGCACAGAGCACAAATGAGCAGGTACAGGTGGCAGTTCATTTAGAAAGACACAGATTAATCAAGGGCAGTCAGCATGAATTTGTTAAGGGAATGTGGTGTCTGACTTACTTGATTGCATTTTTGAGGAGATAACAAGGGGGATCGATGAGGGTAGTGCATTTGATGTAGTCTATATGGATTTTAGCAAGGCTTTTGATAAGGTCCCACATGGCAGAATGGTCATGAAAGTAAAAGTCCATGGGATCCAGGGCAACGTAGCAAATTGGATCCAAAATTGGCTCAGAGGCAGGAAGCAAAGGGTCATGGTCGACGGGTGTTTTTGTGACTGGAAGGCTGTTTCCAGTGGGGTTTTGTAGGGCTCATTACTAGGTCCCTTGCTTTTTGTGGTATATATCAATGAGTTGGACGAATCATCATCATCATCGGCAGTCCCTCGAAATCAAGGAAGACTTGCTTCCACTCTAAAAGTGTGTTCTCAGGTGACTGTATAATCCAATACGGGAATTACAGTCTCTGTCACAAGTGGGACAGACAGTCGTTGGAGGAAAGGGTGGGTGGGGAGTCTGGTTTGCCGCATGCTCCTTTCGCTGCCTGCGCTTGTTTTCTGCATGTTTCCGGTGACGGGACTCGAGGTGCTCAGCGCCCTCCCAGATGCTCTTCCTCCACTTAGGGCGGTCTATGGCCAGGGACTCCCAGGTGTCGGTGGGGATGTTGTACTTTATCAAAGAGCCTTTGAGGGTGTCTTTGAAATGTTTCCTCTGCCCACCTGGGGCTCGCTTGCCGTGTAGGAGTTCCTCGAGTAGAGCGCTTGCTTTGGAAGTCTTGTGTTGGGCATGCGAACAATGTGGCCCGCCCAACAGAGCTGGTCGAGTGTGGTCAGTGCTTCAAAGCTGGGGATGTTGGCCTGATCGGGAACACTGACGTTGGTGAGTCTGTCCTCCCAGGGGATTTGCAGGACTTTGCGGAGACATCATTGGTGGTATTTCTCCAGCGATTTGAGGTGTCTGCTGTATATGGCCCACATCACTGAGCCATACAGGAGGGCGGGTATCACTACAGCCCTGTAGACCTCAAATCTGGCACCAAGCTTATGGACTTGAATATAAGGGGTATGACTAAGAAGTCTGCAAATGATACAAAAATCGGCCGTGTGGTGGATAATAAAGAAGAAAGCTGTAGACTGCAGGAAGATATCAATCGACTGGTCAGATGGGTAAAACAGTGGCCAATGGAATTCAATCCGGAGAAGTGTGAGGCAATGCATTTGGGGAGGGCTAACAAGGCAAGGGAATACACATTAAATGTTAGGACATTGAGAAGTGTAGAGGAACAAAGGGACCTTGGAGTGCATTGCCACAGATCCCTGAAGGTAGCAGGCCAGGTAGATAAGGTGGGTAAGAAGGCATATGGAATACTTGCCTTTATTAGCTGAGGCATAGAATATAAGAGCAAGGTGATTATGCTTGAACTGTATAAAACACTAGTTGGGCCACAATTAGAGGACTACGTGCAGTTCTGGTCACCACATTAAATATGTGATTGCACTAGAGAGGGTACAGAGGAGATTTACGAAGATGTTGCCTGGACTGGAACATTTTAGCGATGAGGAAAGATTGGATAGGCCTGGGTTGTTTTCTTTGGAACAGAGGAGACTGAGGGGAGACCTAATTGAGATATATAAAATGACGAGGGGCTTTGATAGAGTGGATAGGAAGGACCTATTTCCTTTAGCAGAGGGGTCAACAACCAGGGGGCATAGATTTAAAGTAATTGGTAGGAGTTTTTAGAGGGTATTTGAGGAGAATATTTTTCACCCAGAGGCTGTTTGGGGTCTGGAACTCACTGCCTGAAAGAGTGGTAGAGGCAGAAACCCTCATAGCATTTAAAAAGTACCTGAATGTGTACTTGAAGTGCCATAACTACAAGGCTACGGGCCAAGAGCTGGAAAGTGGGATTAAGCTCGATAGCTCTTTGTCAGTAGGCACGGACACGATGGGCCGAATGGCTTCCTACTCTGCTGTAAATTTCTGTGATTCTATGATTCAGTAGCAAAGGAGACAAATGAATGAGCTATCCAGATGGTCAACTCACATGCTTGCTATGTAGAAGAGAACAGAGATACAAACTTCAGGCGCCCACAGCTTACTTTGACATGTTTTTATATATGAAAGACTGATCTGTTATAGATCGTAAAATGATACACATTTTCAGCTAGCTACCATAGATCTTTCTGTCTTTTGGACCGATGCCCCATGAATACAATCATACGATTTTTCTTCTTTTGTCAGTGGGTCAATATCTTTGCTATATTCCAAACCCATATTAATATGCATCTACTTGTTTCTTATGTATTTAATTTGAAAAATGATAAATATTCAAAAAGATCTGTGTAAGCCTTGAAAATCTTCAAACAGAGGTGCTAATGAGGGGCGAAAGGGAAGAACAATGCTTTTATTCTTTTTCGCAATTTAATTGAGAAAGAATTAGGACCGGGTGGGGAAGGTGGGAAGTGCCTTTGAGAAGGCTGTCTCTTCCAACATCAGTGGGAGGGGAATCGGCACCACGACAGCCAGGTTTGGTTCTCAACAACTCATATCAAAAGAAGCTAGAATTTGATGAGAAAGTATAGATGTATGTATTTATAGCTGCTTGTCCAACCCACTGACAATTTCCAGTAAGTCTGTTTTCAAAACATGATTGCAGAAGATAAGGAATAAGGAAAGGAAGTTGCTTGTTAGGTTTGGGAAAAATCCAAAGATCAGTTTTAAAAGTTAATAGGTGACATGTCACATTTTACAATTGTGGCCAGGACAGATGGATGATTCCGAGCTTATCTATTTAAAAATCAAAAATAAATATTATCTTCTCCCTTTTTGTGAGTTATTTACTTCCTGGCTCTTTAGATCTCTCTATAACTACACTATACACTGACTGAGAGGGCAGAAAAACAATCTATTCCCAGACCTCTGCTTTGTTGTCTTTGCTGTCAGAAAATGTGTGAGAGCAACAAAGGGTGACTTGCTCTCTGATTTCTTCACTCAGAGAAGGATTCGAACATGGATAGTCTTCTGGGACTGCAGTAGCACCAACTCACACGGTGCATTCTAAATAACTGGCAGTAAATACCCAATTAAAATATTGAGTGAGTGTGGATATCACTGTGTCAGCCAATGAGTTGGAGGCAAGGCAGGACTTATGGCAGGACTTGCAGCAAATAGTCTATTTTACAGAAAACAATCTATTTACTCAGCAAACAGTAAAGTGTGAGCAGGTTAGTGATAGACTTCAAGAGGACATAGATAGGCTGGTGAAATGGGCAGGCAAGAGGCAGATGAAATTTAACGCAGAAAAGTGCAAAGTGATACATTTTGGTAGGATGAACGAGGAGAGACAATATAAACTAAAGGGTACAATCCCAAAGGAGGTGCATGAACAGAGAGACCAGCGGGTATATGTGCACAAATCATTGAAGATGGCAGGGCAAGTTGAGAAAGCAGTTAAAAAAACATACGGGATCCTAGGCTTCATAAATAGAGCCAAAGAGTACAAAAGCAAGTAAGTTATGATGACCCTTTATAAAACAATGGTTTGGCCTTAACTGGAGTATTGTGCCTAATTCTGGAAGGAAGGATGTGCCTGAGAGAGGGTGCAGAGAAGATTTACGAGAATTATTCCAGTGATGAGGGACTTCAGTTATGTGGATAGACTGGAAAAGCTGGGGTTGTTCTCCTTGGAGCAGAGAAGTTTGAGAGAAGATTTGATAGAGGTGTTCAAAATCATGAGGGATCTAGACAGAGTAGATCGAGAGAAACTGTTCCCATTGGCAGGAGGGACGAGAACCAGAGGACAGATTTAAGGTGATTGGCAAAAGAACCAAAGGGGACATGAGGAAACATTTCTGCAGTGAGTGGTTAGGATCTGGAATGCACTGCCTGAAAAGGTGTTGGAGGCAGACTCAATTGTGGCTTTCAAAGGGGAATTGGATAAGTACCGGAAGGAAAACATTTTGCAGGGCTACGGGGAAAGGGCAGGGGAATTGGACTAGCTGGAGTGCTCTTGCAGAGAGCTGGCATGGGCTGGATGGGCTGGATGGCCTCCTGTGCTGTAACCATGCTATGATTTTATGAACTGAGTCTATAGAAACAGTGCACTATAGAAAACAGTCTATTTACTCAGCAGAATTTATTTAAAAAGAGTCTCTACGCACTATAGCAAACAGAACTCATGACCGAAACTATAGCAAAATCCCCCAATTAATAGCAAGGTTATTTCTTCAGAAAAAATGCAGTTAGTGGAAGATATTTACACAATACAAATGATGAGCGCAAGACCAATCGCAGTGATTTACAGCAGTGCGGCCTCCAGGCGTGACTGAAGGGGAAATTACCCAATCATCTCCATTCTGGTTGGGAATGTAGTGTCATTATATGTAGCCTTCAAATATTTGAGTGACATGCTTGTTGGTGATTAGACCAGAAATGTAGCCATCACTGGTGGTGACCAGAGGGTGGCAGCAGAACAGACAAGTAGGAATTAGGTAACAATAAAAAACTATTTTTGTGGCAGCTTTTCCTTCCCTCCCCTGCCCCCTCCCCTCCGCCCCCCACTCCACCCCTCCCACACACACTGCCACTTGAATTGGAACACACAGCTGGAGGACTATCCCCCCCTCACTCAGGACACAGGAGTGATGATGTCTGGGCCATTCAAAAAATAAAAGAAACTCAGATTATCTCCACTGCAATTGAAAAACTGGGAAAGCAGGCAGGGGCTGGTAATTCCTATCTAGTTTTCCTTTTCAATCTCTTCAACAGTAACTAAAATTAATACCAACAACAAAGCTTTTTACCTGCCAGTTGGCACGAAGTAAAGATACATTAAAAATTAGCAATGCAGTTACCAGCAAGAGGAATATACAAGCCTTTGTTTCCAGTTAGCATACACTCAGCTAATCCAGCTGAGTTTGGAAAAGTGTACCATGTGGAGAATTAGCAATGTCCCACCACTACACTACTGGGCCCCTGAGCAGATTCAAGGTAAAGGTAGGACACATAAGGAGAAGTGATGTACAGAAGCCAGGCATTTATCCTGAGAAGCAAGGACGCATCAAAGTGTATGTCAGTCTGGGCCATTCTTGAGTACATCCTCTGGTTTTATTCAAAAGTAATTTTGGCTGAGAATAGTGCACAGAGCTCTAAAGGGAAGCTAACTTACAAAAATGTGCATATATTCGGAGGAGTGGAAGGAGCAAGGGAAATATTGGGCAACGTCATCTCCTACTATTCTTGCATGCACTTGCATGCTGCCAAATCAGAGTCAGAATTGGCAAAGGCCTGGTGAATGATGCATGGCTTAGGGGAAGGATGTCAGGGCATTGTTCTTACTCCTGATCACTGTACAGCAACCACTGCTGGAAGTGCATCTCTGGACAGCATGTGAGGGCAGATTTGGCTTCCCATTTGTGATCTGCTTCAGAGTGGCACAGCCAGCTGACACTCACAGTCTAGTCTCATACGTAGAAAATGGCCACTTGGACAATGTGACTGAGGCCAACCGGTGCCTGTGGAACCATACCCCAGAGCAGGGTGGAACCATACCCCAGGGACATACAGGGAAGGATAAAGAAAAAAATGGAGACTTATGACAGAGACCGAGGGCTCAATACTGCAGAAGCTCTAGAGGAGTATAGAAAGTGCAGGGGTGAAATTAAAAAGGAAATTAGGAAAACAAAAAGAGAGCATGAAAAAATGTTGGCAAGTAAAATCAAGGCAAACCCAAAGATATTTTATAAACACATTAAGAGCAAAAGGATAAATAAAGAAAGAGTAGGGCCCATTAGAGGCCATAAAGATAATGTGTGTGTGGAGGCGGAAGATGTGGGTATGGTTCTTAATTAATACTTCTAGCGTCTGTTTTCACAAAAGAGAGGGGCGATGCAGACATTGCAATCAGGGAGGAGGAATGTGAAATATTAGATGAAATAACCATAGTGAGAGAGGAAGTATTAAGGGGTTTAGCAGCTTTGAAAGTGGCTAAATCCCCCAACCTGGATGAAATGTATCCCAGGCTGTCAAGAGAAGCAAAAGAGGAAATAGCAGAGGCTCTGACCATCATTTTCTAATCCTCTCTGTCTACAGGTATGGTGCCAGAAGACTGGAGGACTGCTAAAGTGGTACTGTTGTTTAAAAAGGGAGAAAGGGATAGACCAAGTAATTACAGGTCAGTCAGCCAAACCTCGGTGTTGGGAAAATTATTGGAAAAAATTCTGAGAGACAGGATAAATCTTCATTTAGAAAGACACGGATTAATCAAGGACAGTCAGCATGGATTTGTTAAAGGGAGGTCATGTCTGACTAACTTGATTGAATTTTTTGAGGTAGTATAGAAGAGGGTTGATGAGGGCAATGCATTTGATGTAGTGTACATGGATTTTAGCAAGGCTTTTGATAAGGTCCCACATGACAGACTGGTCATGAAAGTAAAAGCCCGTGGGATTCAGAGCAAAGTGGCAAGTTGGATCCAAAATTGGCCCAGAGGCAGGAAGCAAAGTGTAATGGCTGAAGGGTGTTTTTGTGACTGGAGGGTTGTTTCCAGTGAGGTTCCGCAGGGCTCATTACTAGGTCCCTTGCTTTTGTGGTATTGAGCCGTCGGTCTCTGTCATAAGCCTCCCTTTTTTTCTTTATTCTTCCCTGTATGTCCCTGGGGTATGGTTCCACAGGCACGGGTTGGCCTCAGACACATTGTCCAAGTGGCCATTTTCCATGTATGAGCCTAGACTGTGAGTGTCAGCTGGCTGTGCCACTCTGAAGCAGATCACAAATGGGAAGCCAAATCTGTGGTGTATACCACTGATTTAGACTAGACTTGAAAGTAGGGGGTATGATTAAGAAATTTGCAGATGATACAAAAATCGGCTGTGTGGTTGATAATGAAAAAGAAAGCTGTAGACTGCAGGAAGATATCAGTGAACTGGTCAGGTGGGCAGAACAGTGGCAAATGGAATTCAATCCTGAGAAGTGTGAGGTAATGCATTTGGGGACAGCTAACAAGGCAAGGGAATACATATTAAATGGTAGGACACTGAGAAGTGTAGAGGAACAAAGGGGCCTTGGAGTGCATGTCCACAAATCCCTGAAAGTAGCAGGCCAGCTTGATAAGATAGTTAAGAAGGCATACGGAATACCTGCCTTTATTAGCCGAGGCATAGAATTCAAGAGCAAGGAGGTTATGCTTGAACTGTATTAAACACCAGTTGGGCCACAACTAGAATACTGCGTGCAGTTCTGGTGACCACATTACAGGAAACATGAGATTGCATTGGAGAGGGTACAATTTACAAGGTTGTTGCCTGGACTGGAGAATTTTAGCTATGAGGAAAGAGTGGATAGGCTTTTTTTGAATCAGAGGAGGCTGAGGGGAGACTTAATTGTGGTGTTTAAAATTATGAGGGGCCTAGAAAGAGTGGATAGGAAGGACCTGTTTCCCTTAGCAAAGGGGTCAACAACCAGGAGGCATAGAATTAAAGTAATTGGTAGGAGGTTTAGATGGGATTTGAGGGGAAATTTCTTCACCTAGAGGGTGGTGGGGGTCTGGAACTCAGTGCCTGAAAGGGTGGTAGAGGCAGAAACCCTCACCACATTTATAAAGTACTTGGATATGCACTTGAAGTGCCGTAACCTGCAAAGCTACGGATCAAGAGCTGGAAAGTGGGATTAGGTTGGATAGCTCTTTGTTGGCCGCCACGGATACGATGGGCCGAAATGGCCTCTTTCCGTGCTGTAAATGTCTATGATTCGATGATTCTATGATCTATCGAGCAGTCGGCAGCTTCAGCAGTGCAAGACTGGAGGGGAGAAAACTAGGAATAAAAGAATATTTGAAATGGAAATGTGATCTAATAGCAACGAGAAATTGGAAGGTCTCGTTCCATCATTGACACAGCAAGTGCCTAAATAAACTCACACTTTATTGTTCATTATTGCCTCAATTGGGTTGGAATGAAACTTGTTTAGACTTTGTAGGCACGCTTGAAACTGATGTAACACAATACAAGAGTAAATGCTATCACAGCTAGACTCATTTAATAGTATTGGTATTGGCAGTGTAACAGGTAATTTTGGAAAATGTAAAGCTGGTCTTTTTTAATAATTATTTCTGATTAAATAAAGTGAAAATATTATTGTATGGATAAGGAATTTGTATGTTATTTCTAATTACTTGTTCTTTAGCTCTTTTTATGGCCTACACTCAAACCATAATCATCACTCTATCCTTTAAAATCATATGCTTCTTTTCCTTTAATATAGAGACTGTATTCTTTCCCTTATGCATTCTGGGTCACATGGTATCACTCTGCACTAACCAAGTTTGTTTTACAGATGTGCACGATAACCACAAAATCTCGGCTTCGAGATGACACCAAGTTACTTGAAAACAATATGATTACGCTGTGTTTTGTTCACTGAATAGGTTGCTGCGAAAGGAACATCCAGTATCAAATGATAGGGATGATTAAATGCCCTATGAAGGAATTAAAGCCAAATCTGAGCCAAACCCTGATAAAATCCAAACATTGATAAATGCCACTTCCTTCCTTTTGCTCGATGCTAAAGAACTTGGCCTGATTGTACAGGCCAAGCCACGTTTGGATAAACCTGCACTTCAGGATGCCTCTGTACATTTCGAACAGAATGTCTGATCATTCAGTATTTTGAAAATTAATCCCACACATTGATTTAATTATTGTCTGCAAAGTGCCCTGCTTCATTCAGTAACACATGGAGCATGTCTTGGCCCAAATAAAGTGAGTGAATTGAAAGATGAAATTGTAAATCATCGTTAATATTTTTTATTAGAAGGCAGCACTGGGTTCCAACTCAGTGTCCCACTTGAATTTGTGCCTTCACTTCCACACTAAGCTGATCTAGGTGATGATGTTTGAAAGCTATAAGCAGAGGCTCCATACTTTATTGCACAGAGGTACAAAATATTGGAGGAGTGATCAGTCTGGATCAGACTGAAATAATTAGACAACTAAATATATGTTTGCTTTTGGGACAAAACATCAAAGGCAATGTTTCATCAACTGCGCTTCATTTAATGTGATTCTTGGTATCAGCATAAATTGGCAAGAAATTTGAAAGAATGTGAAATTATATATTTTTAAACCCAATTGTTTCTCATTAAATAAATTGGTCATATAATTGTATAGATAGGGTATTTGTTATTTCTAAATGGTTGCTATGAATTCCCTTCCTAAGCACAATGTTTTCTTTTGTCCTGCTGGTGCTTAAAATGCAATGCTCCTTTTTTGTTTGGTTTATTGTTGAGGTAATAGAGACACTTATGGAATGTTTAGGCTATCAAAGAGTACTCAGAAATTGTCAAATAAGTTACGTGGCCAATGAATAGAATTTGTAAATATAATAATATTGCTCATGAGTTTTGCTAGTGGCTAATTATTTTTTTAAACAAATAATCGGTCATTCTACTTGTGCCTAAGTTTATTTTCACTGAACATAATGGTCTATCTGCTTTCTTGAAATGATCAGTGTAAAGGGCACTGACTTTGTGAAAAAGTGTTTGGCAAAACTGATTTGTTTGGGAAAGAAGCGCTAGAGAGGTGTGTGTGACAATCCATTTCAGTAGGATTTACAGCATTGTATCATGGTTATAAATGCATGAAAAAGGTCTGACAAGTAATCTTTGGTGTAGATGATGCTCTTATTTGACAGCTGCCCTACATATAACTGGGGATTGTTCATATGGTGGTAAAACTTTGTATGTGCATGTGTACCAGTAAAACTCCTTGTACTGAGATCTCTGAAGACTATGATCATGCCATTATGCTACATTGGGGCTGAATTCCCAGCCCCTACGGGCGTGTACGAGGTGTGCACGTGCCCGTAGGGGCCCCACAAGTTACGGGTTTAGGCAGGCGCTGCGCATCCAACGAAACCCAGAACTTGCAATCTGCCAAGAATCCTCTTGACAGATTGTACGAATCCGAAAGCAATGGGCCTTCACGGGCGGTGAGTTGGGCTTCTGCCCAGCAACTGCCCTTTAAATTCTTACATTTTATGACTAATTTATACATTAAAAACCCTGTCCAATAAGGTAAGTTTATTTTTATTCCATTAAAACATATAGAGCTAGAATTGCCCTTCGTCCCGATTGGGGACGGTAACCTTCTGGGGCTGGGACTTGCAACACCCTGCCTGGAAGTCCCGGCCCTGACGCGGAATTGTGCCGTACGCCCCTCAAAGGAAGTAGAGCGCTGTCTCCAGCGTTCCGCTTCCTTTTAAGGGTGCTCCCGGGGCAGTAGCACGGCGCAGAGTCCAGCGGCGTGTGGAGCAGGCCAGCGCTATGTGAATGCTCCACATAGCACTTTTATGTTACAACATCCCTCCTCTTCCATTGAAGGGGAGGGGTGCTGCGCACTCTGCCGGTCCTTTGATGGCCGCCACTGGGCCATCAGGGACGCGATCGACAATGCCAACAGCCTGGCAACCAAAACGGAGTGCTGGAATGCACAATGGTGGCCCAGTCGGCCGGGGGCCGCCATTGTTAGGCCGACCCAAGAGTCTGCCAACAAATAAAGATGGCGGCCCGGTGCGCTAAAGGCCTCCCCTTTAAGAGGCACCTCGGTGGCGAATGACTGCCAGCTTTGCGACCCGCAAATCTGGCATCGATATCCGCCTGCGGCAGCCTCGTGGCCCATGGGGCACTTTCCCCCACGGGGCATTAAGAGGTCAGTGCGGGGCAGTGGGGGGTTTGCGTGCACGCCGATTATGTCATCGCCTGTTGAGAGCCAGCCCTGGGCGGTGCGATGCTGCTGGGACAACGCCCCCCCCCCAGACTGCTGGGGTAATTTCCCGGGAGACCGCAGCAACCCCCTTCCCCAGGCAAAAATGCCATTGTGCCCCATTAGCGCCCCCAGGAGACGCTAACAGGGCTACAAAAAGGGGCAATTTCACTTCTGTAATCTTCCTTTCCAAAACTTTTATTTTTGTTTAATATATGTAATTTTTTATATTTATTTGATGTGTTTGTGTATTTTTTAAGTGATCCCCATTCATACTTATGGGAGATCCGTACAAAAGGAAACCCCATATGTATGAATGGGGATTTCCTTCTTTGATTGGTTGGACCGGCCCACGTGATCCCAGGGGCACTTGCGAACCACATGCGTCCCTGGGATACGTGGGCCTCTACTCGCGGGTACCCAGGAAGGCCCAGGAGCGCGAATCTACTAATCTCCCAGACCACCAGGTAAAATCGTAGATATTTTGCACGTCGGAGGCATTTGCCCACGGGGAAGCCTCCGATCGCATTGTCTTTAGACTAGATATTTTGTATTGCATCATATTACTTGCTCAAGTGTGGGTAGATATCTGCCCATTGGAGTTTGAACCAATTGACAAAAATATAAAAAATATAGATGAAATGTACTGACAAAGATTATTTCATAATTTTGGAGTTTTGCATTCATTTGAAGGTAGTCTTGTTTCATATTTGGTATCTGTGGATTATTTGAATTACTGTGGTGCAAATAATTAGAATATGAATGGACAAATAATTCACATGTGTCTAAAAACAATTTAGGTGGATAATTAAAATGATGCACTGGATATTAATTAACACCTGCACTTTTGTGATATTCTTCTACAGTAAAGCACAGGTATAGCTGGTCATCAAAGTTTGGTCGTTTACACGAGAGAAAATCAGCTGTTGAATGTGGACGTTCTTTTGGTATCTAATGTTTATCCACGCTTTTCTTTTAACAGTATAACCTTTTAAGATTTTACTAGTTCCTTTAAGGAATGTTTTATCCTTATAAGGACACTTTGTTGAGTTTATGAATATAAACAAGATTATACGACATTAACATGTGAGGCCAGACACTATCTCTCACAGAAGTATTATCTAGCAGCATAGTAAAATATAAAATATGATGTCAATTTATAAAAATGGGAAATTTTAAGGATTTGTCTTGGAAGTAATTAATTTGTTCTGGACATGCTCAGATTTACATAGAATTTACAGCACAGAAAAAGGCCATTCGGCCCAACTAGTCTATGTTGGTGTTTATGTTCTACACCAGCCTCCTCCCAACCTAATTCATCTCACCCAATCTGCATATCCTTCTATTCCTTTCTCCCTCAAGTGTTTATCCAGCTTCCCCTTAAATGCACAATGAGATTCACCCCAACTGCTCTTTGTGGTAGCGAGTTCCACATTCTCACCACTCTCTGGGTAAAGAAGTTTCTCCTGAATTCCTTGTTGCATTTATTAATGACTATCTTATATTTTTTTTTAGTATGTATTTGAAAGTCTAATTATTCATCTTGCATATAAGAAATATTTAAAAGTAAACATTAGTGCTGATCATTGCACTTTTGTTTACACATGTTAATTATTGTATTTATATGAAAATAAAATTACAACGGTCAACCCTAATGTTGACCTATAAATATTGCTTATATGCAAGATGAATAAATAATTAGACTTTCAAACACATAGTTTTCGAGCTGAGTGGTCCTGCCCTCGCCTGGTTCCACTCTTACCTACTCAGTCATAGCCAGAGAATCTCTTGCAATGGCTTCTCTTCCCACCCCTGCACTATTACTATTACGTATGTAAACCTGTAATCACCATGTCTAACCACCAGAAGACGGAGGCAATTAAAAACGCACCAAGACCACAGAACGTGACGGAGCTCCGTTCGTTTTGAGGACGCCTGAGCTACTTTGGTAACTTCTTACCAGGTCTTAGCACATTGTTAGAACCCCTGCACTCTCTACTGCGTAAAGGAGATGAATGGGTATGGGGTAAAAGTCAAGAAAATGCCTTTGAGAAAGCTAGGAAGCTGTTATGTTCAAACAAATTGCTTGTGTTGTACGATCCATGTAAGCGTTTGGTACTAGCATGTGATGCGTCGTCATACGGGGTCGGGTGTGTATTGCAACAAGCTAATGAATTTGAGAAATTGCAACCAGTTGCTTATGCATTCAGAAGTCTGTCTAAGGCTGAGAGGGCCTACAGTATGTTCGAAAAAGAAGTGTTAGCGTGTGTTTACGGGGTAAAAAAAATGCATTAATATTTGTTCGGGCTCAAGCTGCTTATATCCCTCTTTTCTGAAAATAAGATGATAAAAACGAATGCATTGACCCGCATCCAGAGGTGGGCGCTCACGTTGTCCGCATACAAGTACGCCATCTGCCACAGGCCAGGCATAGAAAACTGTGCCAATGCACTCAGTAGGCTACCATTGGCCACCACCGGGGTGGAGATGGCACAGCCTGCAGGTCTAGTTATGGTAATGGAAGCATTCGAGAGTGAGCAATCACCTGTTACTGCCTGACAGATTAGAACCTGGATGAGCCAGGACCTCTTACTGTCCTTAGTAAAAAAACTGTGTGCTCCACGGGAGTTGGTCTAGTGTCCCGTTAGAGATGTAGGAAGAAATAAAGCCGTACCAGTGGCGCAATGATGAAATGTCTATACAGGCAGACTGCCTCTTATGGAGTAATTGGGTAGTGGTGGCAAAAAAGGGCAGGGGCACTTTCATTAGTGATCTCCACAGTACCCACCCAGGAAATGTAATGATGAAAGCGATAGCCAGATCCCACGTGTGGTGGCCCAGTATCGATGCAGACATAGAGTCCTGTGTGCACAAATGTAATACTCATTCCCAGTTAAGCAATGCACCTAGGGAGGCGATACTAAGTTTATGGTCTTGGCCCTCCAAACCGTGGTCTAGGGTTCATGTCGACTATGCAGGCCCATTCTTGGGAAAAATGTTTTTAGTGGTAGTAGATGCGTACTCCAAATGGATTGAATGTGTGATAATGTCAGCAAGCATGTCCGCTGCCACCATTGAAAGCAACGGGCCATGTTTGCCACGCACGGCCTGCCTGATGTCCTTGTAAGTGACATTGGGCCGTGCTTTACCAGTGCCGAATTCAAGGAATTCATGACCCGCAATGGGGTCAAACATGTCACGTCTGCCTCATTTAAGCCAGCGTCCAACGGTCAGGCAGAACGAGCAGTTCAAACAATCAAGCAAAACTTGAAAAGGGTAACTGAAGGCTCACTGCAGACTCGCTTATCCCGAGTCCTGTTTAATTACCGCACAAGACCCCACTCGCTCACCAGGGTCCCTCCCGCTGAACTGCTCATGAAAAGGGCACTTAAGACAAGGCTCTCGTTAGTCCACCCAATCCACACGAACAGGTAGAGAGCAGGCGGCTTCAACAGAATACTTTTAATGATCGCACAAATGTGTCACGAGAAATTGAAGTAAATGATCCTGTATTTGTGTTGAACTATGGGCAAGGTTCCAAGTGGACTGCTGGCACTCTTTTGGCCAAAGAGGGGAGTAGGGTGTTTGTGATCAAACTCGCAAATGGACTCATCTGCAGAAAACACTTGGACCAAACCAAACTCAGATTTACAGACTATCCAGAACAACCCACAATAGACTCTACCTTTTCCGACCCTCCAACACACACACAAGTGGCAACCAACCCAGCGGTTGAGCACAAAGCAGAACCCATCACCCCCAGCAGCCCAGCGAAGGCCCAACAAACGACTCACCAACAACCGCATTTGCACCGAGACGATCAACCAGAGAAAGGAAGGCCCCAGATTGACTCACATTGTAAATAGTTAGACTATTGACTTTGGGGGGGGGGGGGTGAGGGAGTGTTGTTATGTATGTAAACCTGTAATTATCATGTCTAATCACCAGAGGGCTTATCCCCTGGAGTCCCAAGGGATCCCACAATCCCTTGGGAGCACCAAATATAAGGAGGCCTCATAGGCTGGAGAGGCACTCTGAGATCCGTAATAAAGAACTACGGTCACACTTACTTTGAGCTTGCAGTATCTAGTCTGACTCTTTATTCAAGACATAATAATTACCTCTGGAGTCCGCCAAGTATCTAGGAACATAGGAACAAGAGTAAGCCATTTAGCCTCTCGAGCCTACTGTTCTGCCATTCAATGAGATCATGGTTGATCTGTGACCTAATTCCATATACCCGCCTTTGCTTCATATCTCTAAATACCTTTGATTAACAGAAACTTATCAATTGACCCAGCATCAACTGCCGTTTGCAGAAGAGAGTTCCAAACTTCTACCACTCTTTGTGTAGAAGTGTTTCATAACTTCACTCCTGGAAGGCCTGGCTCTAATTTTTAAGCAATGACCCCTCATCCTCGATTCCCCAACCAGCGGAAATAGTTTCTCTCTATCTACCCTATCAGTTCTCCTTAAAATCTTGAAAACTTCAATCAAATTACCCCTTAATCTTCTAAATTCCAGGGAATACAACCCCAGTTTGTGTAATGGCTCCTCGTAATTTAACCCTGGGAGTCCAGCTATCATTGTGGTAAAACTATGCTGCACTCCCTCCAAGGCCAATATAGCTTTCCTAAGGTTTGATGCCCAGAACTGAACACAGTACACCAGGTATGGTCTAACCAGGGTTTTGTATAGCTGTAGCATGACTTCTAACTCCTGGTATTCTAGTCCTCTAGATATAAAGGCCAGCATTCCATTAAACGTTTGGATTATTTTCTGTACGGATATTTTAATGATTTATGTGCATGGAACCGCAAGTCCCTTTGGACTGCCACTGTTTCTAGCTTTTCACCATTTAGAAAATATCCTGCTCTATCCTTTTTAGGTCCAAAGTCACACTTGCCAACACTGAAATCCATTTGCCACAGTTTTGTTCATTCACTTAATCTATTAATATCTCTTTTTAATTTTATGCTTCCAACTCCTTACGATGCCGCCTATTTTTGTGTCATCAGCAAACTACGATATATGGTTCTCTATTCCATCATCTAAGTCGTTAATAAATACAGTGAATAGTTGAGGCCCCAACACAGATCCCTGTAGGACACTACTAGGCACATCCTGCCAATTAGAGTACTTGTCCATTATCCCTACTCTGCTTCCTGCTGCTCAGCCAGTCTCCTAAGCAAGTCAATAATTTGCCCTCAATTCCATGAGCTTCAACTTTAGTCTCTTATGAGGGACTTTCTCGAATGCCTTCTGGAAGTCCACATAAATAACATCCATACACATTCCCCTGTCCACTTTTTAATCACCTCTTCAAAAAATTCAATCAGGCTTCTCTATCCTTGGGCCCCTCCTATTTCTCACCTACATGCTGCCCCTCAGTGATACCTTCATAACCCAATTTCAGGTTCAACATGTATGCTGACAATAGATACCCAGCTCTAACTCACAACTACCTCTTTCAACCTCTCCACTCCAGTCCTAGTTGAGCAGAAATTTCATCCAAATAAATATTGGGAAGACTGAAGCCATTGACTTCGGACCCCGCCACAAATTCTGTTCTCCCATCCATCAATTCTATTGATCTCCCTGGTCACAGTCTCAGGCTGAACCAGATTGTTCACAACCTTAGAGTCCTTCATGTCCGAACATCCGACCCCATATCCTCTCCATCACAAAGACCACCTACTTTCACCCCTGTAATATCATCCGTCCCCGCCCCTGCATCAGCTCATTTTCTGCTCAAACGCTCATACATGCTTTTGTTACCCCAAAACTTGACTAATCCAATGCTCTGCTGGCCAGCCTCCCTCTTTACACTATCCATAAACTGGAGCACATCCAAAACTTTGCTGCCTTTATCCTACCTCTCACCAAGTCCCGTTAACCCATCACCCTTGTACTCGCTGACCTACATTCGCTCTTGGTCCACCAGTGCCTCAATTTTAAAATTCTCATCCTCATGTTCCAATTCTTTCCCAACTCTAACCTCCTCCAACCCTACAACCTTCCAAGAACTTTGTGTTCCAAGAACTCTAGCCTCTTATACATCCCTCACTTCCTTTGCCCCATCATAGGTTAGGCCCTAGGCTCTGAAGTTCCCTCCCTAAACCTCTCATTCTTTAAGATGCTTCTTAAAATCAAGCTTTTGGTCACCTGTCATATCTCTTCCTTTG
The DNA here is from genome assembly GCF_044704955.1 of Pristiophorus japonicus. NCBI lineage: Eukaryota > Metazoa > Chordata > Chondrichthyes > Pristiophoridae > Pristiophorus > Pristiophorus japonicus. The sequence goes on from NC_091977.1 coordinate 314,251,003, forward strand.
GCTCAGTGTTAAATATTTATCTGATAATGCTCCTGTGATGCACCTTGGGATGTTTTACTATGTGAAAGATGCTATATAAATGCAAGTTGGTGTTGTTATTATTTTTAACAGGTGAGTTTTAAGTAAAGATATGAATCCAGCACAACATGGATAATTCCATACCGGTCGAGAATCTATGCCATCAGTATCTTCAAAGTAGAAGAGGAAAAAAAGAGGAAGAACAATGAAATATTTCAAACTGTGCTTTTATTTTATATTACATGTAGAAAATATTTGCATAATTTCCATTAAACAGAGTACACTAACAGCAAGATTGGGAAAAAAAAACACGGATACAAATATACAGGAAAATCAAAGCTTTGGAGAACATGAAAGACACAACACACAACACAGGAATTTTGTCTATTTAACTTAAGAGCCATTCCTGAAATGAATTGAAAACGTGAAGTGTGTTTTGCCCAAGAGATTTTTAACCAGTAACACAAAAGTTATTATACATTCTAACATAGAATCCTAGTCCAGCCTTTCCTCTGGTTTCTTTCTGGGAACAGCTCATAGAAAGCAGAAATGTTTGTTTCCCTATAAAATGCAACACAAATACAAATTCAAAAAAGAAAGATATACATATAAAAGAAAAAAAAATGGCAGCTGGCATTTTAGGAGATCAGAAATGGCTGCAACTCCTCAAGGGCCTGTTGGCTAGAAACAGAATAGTGCAGCGTAGAAAACTGCAAGTATTCACTGATAACGCAATGCAATTGTATTGGCAACAATAAGCCGCCTTTTCAAAACTTTTTTTTTACAAGTTTATGCCAGCAGACGAAAGCAACATTGCAATTATTTTGCATTCTTGTATCATGCTTGCAGTGCTTTCCACCCAAGCATGAGTAGAATAAGGTCATCCTGCTATATAAGTTGTATAAACAACCATTTCAGCATTCCTCCTAATTATATTTCTATATAACAGGCTTAGGGGTAATAGTAATCTTATAAAACAAAATTAGTAACCCTACATTAACAGCTTTAATAGAATGGAGAAATTGCATGAGTTTATCCTCACACACGACTGAGCTTTTTTTTTCCATTTTTCTTCTAAGTTACTCGTGTGAGTAGCACTTCTCAAGCTAGCCTAACTTAACTTTTATTTGCCAAAAGCTGCTTTTTCAATAGCAAACAGACAAACCTGATTCTAAACAGAGTCAAATGCACGTGGCACTGATGTGTATCTAGGCAGTGGACAAATAAATAGGTGCAACAGGCTACATTGGATCAGAGGTATCAGGGAAAGAAGATGAGACATTAAACAATCTAACAAATGAAGGGACAGTCTGTCGTTACTTGTAAGCAGATGGGTTGCATCGCTTTACAACACCCCAAAACTGGGAAGCATAACCGTCCTCTGGAAAGTGGGCTTCTCTGGAACTTGCCCTATTTATAACTTTTAAGGAAGTTCATTTTACCCCAATATGTCCTAAACTCTTCACAGTAATCTACTAGTGTGGCTTTGTGGTAAGAGATCAAATAAGGCAATGGCATGAGCTGAGCAATTAATCTGTTGCCATTTGTTTTTACTGTTTTGATTGAATAATGTGTGTGGCTATACACCTCACATTTGTCTTCTGTACTGTGAAAATGAACCACATGTAAACCTAGAAATACAACTATGCAATTCCTGGGTAAAACCTATAGAGGGCACTACTGGTTAAGGCACTCAAACTGGAGGAAACAATTAACATAGTTATTGTATGAAATCAGACTCAATCTATAATGGAAACATAACCTAAAAGAGCAATTATTTAGTTCTAGTTAAGCTATACAGTCTGATATTCTACGTTAGCTACCAAGCTATGATCAACTATTATTTAAGAGCACAATATTTAAGGATTTAACATACCATTAATGCAATAGTCCAGTCGCAGTTACTTGCATTTAAGATAATGTTTAAACTTCTTTCTACAGCATAGCGAGCTCAGAAGTCTAAGTTTGACTTGAGATTTTAAAAACATAAGATTAAAGCCACCTGTTGAGGCAGATTTCTTTGTACTGTCTCGTATTGTACTTTCTAAAGTGCTTTAGGTACGGAAATGCACTTCTAGTCTGCATATTCTATCTTTCTAAGTTGAGAGAGGAAGTATCTACTATTCTAACTGGTCCAGAAACCTCATGGTATTAAGCAAACTGGTAACTGGATGATAATGTGTGGTAGCATGGACTGAGATCCTGATGGTGCATTGAGTGTTCCACCAATAGTTACTGCAATTAGTGGACAGGAAACAAACGAGGACAATCTCCACTAATGTTCTGAAACTTTGACTTTCTTCCTTTCAACGTTTGTGCGCATAGAGTCTGAAATTACTTTTCTCGTGACATATTTCCTAATTTGCATTGCAAAAGTGATCATTATAGACCCATCCTTTTAAGTTTATAATATATAAAACACAAAGTACAACCAGTGAAAAGATGGCAGGTTTCAACATACTTGTGAAATGTACATAGGAGAGCAGCAAGCAAACAATTCAACACAGAAAAAAAATGAAATATCTAGTCACTTATTTTGCACACTTTAAAAAATAAATTCTTTAATCCAAAGAAGCATATAGTGACACCTTACTATGATCTCTGTATCTCTGGAGGTATTGATTGTATTTCTATAAGGCCATCTCCAGGGTCTTTTGGAATTTCTGTGTACTTGTGAGGTTTAATTCATTTCAAATGATATGAAAGGATGACATTACAGTCTGGTCTGGGCTATGAATTGAGCAGTTGAAACCAGGAAATCTCATTGGAGTGGTTGATACTTTTAGTGGAGTCATTGAATGGATTGAAGAGTTGCTTTGAATTGAAATGCATTGTACAGTACAGTTACACATATTGTTGGATCCCCTCCTTTCACTGAAGAGCATAGCATAAACTCCTTAGTGAACACAAATATTGTAATATGCCTACTAATTCACATTAATCTTCTGCTTTCTTACAATTTTTTTGCTAATAAAATATTCCTACAAGGAGCACGCTTTAATATTCATTTCTATAATTGTGATTCTTTTAATAGAAGTACAATACAAAGAACCCTCTTTTGTAACAAAAAGTAAACATAAGGCACTTTTATTTGCATACTTTAGAACATCTAAATTAACTAGTTTTACTGCATGTGTTCTTTCACAACAATATTGATTCTTTGGAATTTCTTTAAATGTTTTCACGTGAATTTTGTTGGAATGATTTGGGAAGACAGTTCTTGCTGAAACTGAGAACTCATCCAAACAACTGTTCACTGGGAGCGGTGACTGATCACCTGCCGACGCTCTGAGTTATTAGAAAACGCTCTGTCAGTTTTGTCCTGTTACCTGAAGTGAATTAGTTCTGGAAAGAGAAATAAAAACTCGATTTTTACATCTGACGATTTTCCTTCGAGGCAACGTGGCCTGTGATATTCACATGGTCGACATTTTTACAACGGTAATGGACCATCTTTTTTCTCTCCGTGGTCTTGGCGCTAATTTTAACTATGAATGTCCATGGACAGAGGCACTTGAGAGGTCATTTCGTATGATTTCATTTACTGAGGAGAAACAGAAGAGAAATTATCACAAAGAGTCCATATGAAGCTCTCCGGAGTTATTTTTACTACACTTTACTCTGTCACTACAACAAAAGTCATTTGATATCATTCTCAGAACAGTCCCTGGTCCCAGGGCATTCCTGAAACCAAATCCTTTGCACTGCATGGATTCAGACTTTGCATGTGCGTGAGTCCTACTGTGCAATAAATGAACTAACAGATGTATGACGGTTATCTTGATTGATAACTGGTTGAACAGCTTTAATTTACAAAGTTTGCTGCCCCATGTTGAATTTCTAAACTAATAAAAGTGGCATATGCATGCTTTCAATTAAAACTGCATGTGAAATTACAGACTGAAAAATTTGCATATTGTTAACATCTGAAAACACTGCTGGGATGTTCCTCCACCTCCATTAAAAAAAAAATCAACCAATCGACCAACGTACTAACCTTGCAATTCTAACATCTATTGTATGGCAAATTATTAAATATGATATTATACAATATCTGTAAAAGCACCAACAATGGAGGTGAAAAATCCAATACATTCAATAGGCACAATCACAATTTTCTCCCCAATATTAGGTCGGAACCTGCTACGAATTGGAGGAGACACGAGATACTCAGATTCAGCCACAGCAGCACTTGCTTAAAAATTACATCAGGACGACACAATAACTTACTCATATTAGAAAGAATATTGTACCAGTTGTAGTTGCAAGCTTGTTTCAATAAACCACACCTGGAATACAGTGCACAGTTTTGGTCTTCTTATCTAAGGAATGATATACTTATCTTGGAGGCGGTGCAACAAAGGTTCACTAAATTGATTCCTGGGGTGAGAGGGCTGTCTTACAATGAGAGATTGTGTAGAATGGGCCTATATTCTCTGGGGTTTAGAAGAATGAGAGGTGATCTCATTGAAGCATACAACATTCTGAGGGGGATTGACAGGGTAGATGCTGAGAGATTATTTCCCCTGGCTGAAGTGTCGAGAACTAGGGGGCATAGTCTCAGGATAAGGGACAGAGATGAGGAGAAATTTCTTCACTCAGATGGTTGTGAATCTTTGGAATTCTCTGCCCGAGAGGACTGTGGATGCTGAGTCTTTGAGTTTATTTAAGGCTGAGATAGATAGAATTTTGGACTCTAGGGGAATCACAGGATATGGAGATCGGGCGGGAAAGTGGAGTTGAGGTAGAAGATCAGCCATGATCTTATTGAATGGCGGAGCAGGCTCGAGGGACCATATGGCCTACTCCTGCTCCTATTTATTATGTTCTTATTGCCCAGGAGTGAAAGTTTTCTTTCTTTCACACACTTTACAGAGTAATTACAGACAGTAACAATGTTGTGCAGCACAACATTCCTTTTTACATTACTGAAGATGCTTTATTTAAAATTCATTCTGGGGACGAGAGTGTCGCTGGCAATGTTGCCATTTATTGCTTATTAAGGTAGTGCTGGGCCTAGTTCTTGAACCACTGGTAGCGGTTTGATACAACTGAGTGGCTTGTTAGACCACTTCGAGGCTGGTTAAGAGTCAACCACGTTGGTGTGTGACTGGAGTCATATATATATATATAGGTAAGGACAACAACAACCTAGAGCGGCTTTAAATTAGTGAAACGTCCAAAGGTGCTTCACAGGAGCATTATAAAACAAAATTCGACACCAAGCCACATAAGGAGATATTAGGGCAGATTAAAGAGGTAGGATTTAAGGAGCGTCGTAAAGGAGATAAGAGAGGTATGGAGGGATTTGAAAACAAGGATGAGAATTTTAAAATCGAGGCATTGTTTAACCAGGAGCCAACGTAGGTCAGTGAACACACGGGTGATGGTTGAGGGACTTGGTGCGAGTTAGACATGTCTCCTTCCCTAAAGGACATTAGTGAACCATTCATGTGGGGTTTTTAATGAAAATCCAAACAGTGAATTTAAAATGAATTCAAATTCTCAAGCTGCCATGGTGGGATTTGATCACACATTCCCTGGATCATTAGTCCAGTAACATAACCACTATACCACCATACCCATAATTCTGCCAATAGTCTCCAAGTTTAAATAATGCAGGGACATTATTACAAGCAACATCTCTGAAGACCAGTATAAACAAAAGCCTAAAAGCACAAAAAGTGGGCCCAATTTCATAGTCTTTTGTTCTTTTACAGCATTGCTAAAGATGTTGGATACTATTTTCTAATGGAAGACATGTTTTGCTTTGTCTGTGGCGTGTGATTTGATATGGAACATTACGTTGGACTTCCAGAGCGTAACATCAATGTGACATATTAGGGCCGCCTCAGCGATTCCAGCAAAAATGAAGTATTTTTTATTGATGGTGAAAGACTAAGGTGCAGGATTTAATGGAAGAAGCTTTATCCAATTTAAAAAACAATATTGTAGGAGCATTTTGGCCTGAAGCTACAGGGTGAGGACCGGAAATTGAGAGATATATTTTCTATAAGTAATACTTTTGTGAAGTGAGTAACTAGAGTTTGATTCTTAGATTGAGAGGCTGGCTCGTTCTGGGCAGGTAGGCCTGTGGCACTAGGCCGCGCAGAGGAGGGAGGGAGGGAGGGAGTGATCGCCTGGGGACCGAAAGAGGCAGCAGCGGGTGGGTCCGATGACAATTGGGGTGGCAGTAGTGGAGGGGGGAGGGGGAGGGCATCGTAAAAAGATCGTGGGCTGGGAGAAACATGAGGGGGCGGGGGGGTAGGGAAGGTGGTCTGAAGGGATTGTGGGCTGGGAGCAGTACGGGGAGTGCCAGAGGTGAGGGAGGACGGGGGAGGCCTGGGAGGATTGTTGGCCTTAGGGAGGAGGGGGATAGGGATGGAATCAGAGGCCTGGGGTCGTTGGAATCAGAGGCCTGGGCAGGGGCAGGGTTGGGGGAGGCTGACTCTGACATCTCTGTCCTCGGCCTCTACCATTGTTCCAATGTAGCTCAACGTAAGCTCGAGGAGCAGCTTCTCATCTTTCTATTTGGCACATTACAGCCTTCTGGACTCAACATCAAGTTCAACAATTTCAGACCACAATCTCTGCCCTTATTTGTTCATATGGCAGCTATTGATGATTCTGCCATTCCTATTTACACCTCATCTTAAGTTTCTTTACTTGTCCCATTACCATCCCCTTTGGCTTTGTAATATCATACCTTTTGTCATTTATCATACCTGCCTTCCACCCTTTCACAGACCTTCCCTTTTGTTCTTTCCTTACATCCCCCCTTTCTCTGCCTCTGCACTTGCTTAAAATCTGTTACATCTCTAACTTTTTCCAGTTCTGACGAAAGGTCACTAACCTGAAACGTTAACTCTGTTTCTCTCTCCACAGATGTTGCCTGACCTGCTGAGTATTTCCAGCATTAGAGAGATAATGCCCGGCCATGAAAGTGGCTTGGGCCTCTCGCTGAGGACATCTGGCGGGCCACCCGGCCACAACATCCACCCACAGTGAAAACCAGCCCCATAAAAGCAATGGCTCAGATTTTAGAATGTTTGGATCAACCGAAGTTCGTTTCACTTTCAAAAGAAAATAAAACTTGTAAAGATTGTTGGTAAAACACCAGGTATAAATATAGCAAAGTATTCACAGACCGTTATTTGCCTTCTTGGGTTAAATTCTGTATTTGTGATGGAAAGAACATGGCACCTATTTTCCACCTCTTCTGTGACTCAGAAAACACCAGTTACATTTTAGCAGTTTAAGACTATTTGAAGCAGTACTGCCTTATCAGTTAATATCAGCTCACAAAACTGCTCATCCACCGACTATTTTCCTTCATTATTTAAAAAAAATAAAAGCCCCACTTTTCCTGCCGATTGTCACCACAGCTCATTTCCCACACTCAGATTGTGCCCGTTTATCTTTCTGTGTTCTTTGGCAGGCGAAAAAGGAAATGACTAAACGTGGCAGGCTCAAGTTAACGCCACATAAACAACCTCATATCTCCTGCTCTGATTTAGTTGTGATAACCAAAATGTCAGTGAAGATGTCACTTGTTTGCACTTCTAGCAGTTACTTAAAATAGTTTTATTTTTGAATGTGTACTAGAACGACCACATCATGGAACCAGCATAGGAAGATGTACTGGCATTTCTGATACAGCTGGTGTCATTCTTTTTCCCCATCTCCATCTGAAAAAAGAGAGATAGCAGCACTTTTAAAGACCCTGATTGACTTTTAGCACCATAACAGCTGCAGTTGACTGAAGATGTGCAAAACAATGGTTAATTTGCACTGTAGTTCCCTCACAAAAAAAACAGAAACCGCATGTAAAGAAAGTATTGACTGGAGGAGCCTGTCAGCCCATCCTGCTGTCCCTGTTCCCTGAAAGTGCTACCCATTTAGTTCCATCTCAGTCATTTTCACATACCCTTTTTTTTTAGGGCTGTTTGCTGACGTTTCCAGTGTTCGGCTCTGTTTACATCTCCTCTTACAACAAAATAACCAGTGCCAGCCTACAGCAGGATCTAGATAACAACCAGATTTCGGTTGATAAGCGGTACCGTAACATTTGTGCCACATAAGTGTCAGGTAATGATCATCTGCAACAAGGGAAAGTCGAGCCATCTCCCATTGACCTTCAATGGCAGCACCATCGCCGAATCCCCCACCGTCAACACGTTGAAGGCCACCTGAAGCTGAACTGGACCAGCCATGTTGTCACCATGATTACAAGCGCAAGATAAAGGCTGTATACTCTGTGACGAGTGGCTCACTTCCTGCTTCCTCAAAGCCTCTCCTCCATCAACAAGGACAGGAGTACGATGGAGGTCTCACCACATGCCTACATGGATGCAGCTGCAAAATGCTCAACCCCTTCAGAGTAGAGCAATTCACTTATCGGTGCCCTTGTCGATGGACTCAAAACCCAACCCCTCCATCACTGGTGCACTGTAGCTATAGTATCTATGGGATGCATTGCAGCAATCACTAAGGTAACTTTTAAATCACCTCCTTCCCATGTGACCTCCACCACCAAGAAGGACAAGAACAGCAATGTTGTGGAAATACCATCACCTCCAAGCTCATCCTGACTTGGACATTTATCGTCGCTGGGTCAGAATCCTGGAATTCCTTGGCTAACACCATTGAGAGAGAAATCAACATCACATGAACTGCAGTAGTTTAAGAAGGCCCACCACCACATTGTGAGGGCAACTGGGAATGAGCAATATCTACAGCCCTACCAATGTTGCCCACATACTGTGAACAAAAAGAATAGTCCCAACACTGGCCCCTGGGGCACACCAATATTTACATCCCTCTGTTTTTTGTCTTTTAGTCAACTTGTTTTCTATCCTGTCACATTCCCTTTAATACTATGCACCACAAATCTATGAACAGACCTCCTATCAAACTCCTGAAGTGTAAGGTAATAGGTAATGGTTTGGACCCATGTTATCTCTGCATGCTAAGTTACTGATCTCAGTTGGTCTATCTGGGGGAGTGGTAGAGTAGCAGTTAGGCATTTCCTCAGAGGGAGGGCAGATGTAACTCTTAAAATAAGAGTGAGAATCAATTTGTGCTAGTCTTTGAATATTGAAATGACCAAAGTTGGGAGCAGGTTATCAGATGGAAATTTGGACGAGGGCAAGAAAGCTTTTCAGAGCAATTTTACAGATGTTCAAGCTGCTGTGGTTTAGTGTTACCTTTTGAATTGTGAAGATAAAGTTTGGCACAATACATACATTGAAATGGGGGAAAATATTACAATACTAAAAGTATTGCGATCAAGTCATATTAAAGGCAACTTGGTCCAGAAAGAAATTGCCGCAGGACATACTCTGCAAATTCTCCCTCTGCACCAGTTGTGCACCTGCTCACCCAATGCAACGGGTCTTGGAATATACCCGACACCATTTAAAACAAAAGTGACAGTGATTCACAGCACAAATCTGCAGCAGTGTTTGTGGGTTGTGCACATGACAGAGGCACACTGCCTCTTCTAAATGTTGGTTTCAGGCTGTCAATATACTTGACCCAGATATTTTTTAAAAGTGAAATCTGTTTTTGAAATATGTACTTGATTTTAACCTTTAGTGCAGAAATGCTTTTGGCAGTCAAAGATTCAGAATGACTTGCATTAAAACCCACACAATCTTTTTTCTTCCTTCCCAGGTCTTCCAAGGCCTTGAATGATTTAGCAGCCAAGGGGACTAGCAGATTGCTGCCTGCCTTTTAAAGTGCAGTCACTGTTATAATGTAGGAAACGTGGCAGCCAATTTGCGCACAGCAAGCTCCACAAACAGCAATGTGTTACTGTTCAGATAATCTGTTTTTTTAGTGATGTCCCTTGTGGAATAAATATTGGCCCAGGACACCGGGAAGAACTCCCCTGCTCTTCTTTGAAATAGTGCTGTGTTACTTTTGCGTCCATCTGAGAGGGCAGACGGGGCCTTGGTTTAACGTCCTATCTGAGAAACAGCACATCCGACAGTGCAGTGCTCCCTCACCACTGCCATGAATGCTCTGTGAGTCATTCAATTATTTCCATCAAAACATATTTTGATAGATTGACAACAAATGGATAAATAAATCTTGCGTGAATGAGTCATTAAATATTTAAAAGATGTAATGGAAATAACCTAAACGACATTAGTAATTGGCTCTTTTCATTAGGTAACCCACCTTCAGAACATAAGATCATAAGAAATAGGAGCAGGAATAGGGGCCACCTGGCCCCTCGAGCCTGCTCCGCCATTTAATATCAAGGCTGATCGGATCATGGACTCAGCTCCACTTCCCTGCCCATTCTCCATAACCCTTTATTCCCTTACCGCTCAAAAATCTGTCTATTTCCACCTTAAATATATTCAATGCCTCCACAGCTCTCTGGGGCAGAGAATTTCATAGATTTATAACCTTCTGAGAGAAGAAATCCCTCCTCATCTCAGTTTTAAATGAACGGCCCCTTATTCTGAGACTATGTCCTCTAGTTTTAGTTTCCCCTATGAGTGGAAATATCCTCTCTGCATCCACCTTGTCGAGCCCCCTCATTATCTTATATGTTTCAATAAGATCACCTCTCATTCTTCTGAACTCCAATGAGTATAGGCCCAACCTACTCAACCTATCTTCATAAGTCAACCCCCTCATCTCCAGAATCAACTTAGTGAACCTTCTCTGAACTGCCTCCAATGCAAGTAGATCCTTCCTTAAATACCGAGACCAAAACTTTATGCAGTACTCTAGGTGTGGCCTCACCAATACCCTGTACAGTTGTAGCAGGACCTCTCTGCTTTTATACTCTATCCCCCTTGCAATAAAGGCCAACATTCCATTTGCCTTCCTGATTACTTGCTGTACCTGAATACTAACTTTTTTGTGTTTCATGCACAAGGAGCCCCAGGTCCCTCAGTACTGCAGCACTTTGCAATTTTTCTCCATTTAAATTATAATTTGTTTTTCTACTTTTTCTGCCAAAGTGCATAACCTCACATTTTCCCACATTATACTCCATCTGCCAAATTTTTGCCCACTCACTTAGCCTGTCTATATCCCTTTGCAGATTTTTTGTGTCCTCCTCACAATTTGCTTTCCCACCCATCTTTTTATCATCAGCAAACTTGGCAACATTACACTCGGTCCCTTCATCCAAGTCATTAATATAGATTGTAAATAGTTGGGGTCCTTGTGGCACCCCACTAGTCACTGTTTGCCAACCAGAAAATGACCCATTTATCCCGACTCTCTGTTTTCTGTTAGTTAGCTAATCGTCAACCAATGCTAATATATTACCCCAACCCCATGAATTTTTATCTTGTGCAGTAACCTTTTATGTGGCACCTTATCGAATGCCTTCTGGAATTCCAAATGCACCACATCCACTGGTTCCCCCCTTATCCACCCTGCTCATTTCATCCTCAAAAAACTCCAGCAAATTTGTCAAACATGATTTCCCTTTCATAAAACCATGCTGACTCTGCTTGATTGAATTATGCTTTTCCAAATGTCCCATTACTGCTTTCTTAAAAATGGACTCCAGTATTTTCCCAACCACAGATGTTAGGCTAACTGGTCTATAGTTTCCTGCTTTTTATCTGCCTCCTTTTTTTAAATAGGGGCGTTACATTTGCAGTTTTTCAATCCACTGGGACATCCCCAGAATCCAGGGAATTTTGGTAAATTACAACCAATGCATCCATTATCTCTGCAGCCATTTCTTTTAAGACCCTAGGATGTAAGCCATCAGGTCCAGGGAACTTGTCCACCTTTCGTCCCATTATTTTACTGAGTACTACGTCTTTAGTGATAGTGATAAATCCATACAGAAATGATAAAGTATCCATTTGAGTGTGTTTCATCATATTTAACTTATTTCTTTTTCACTCAGTTGGAAATGTGGTTCTGATTGGGTTGCAAACTAATGCTGCTACTATTGATGTCAAAACCACTCTGTGACTTGGCTGGAAGAGACACATTTCTATGTGCTGAGATAGATGGAATCTCAGTACTTCTGTTTCTTGGCACGTCGTACACATGCACTGAGTGGTAACGAGTGTTTGTCGAGAAAGTTGAAATGGAGCTGCCAATACTGGAGTTTGAATAAAAAGGAACTGAGCAAAATCAGTTGGTTTTGGATTTATTTTTTAAACAACTTATTATTAGAGAAAGTGGTGTGATTTATTTGCTGATTTTCCCAAATCCAACGACCTATAAGTTGATCAAATGCACTTGGCTGAGTCACACTTCAGACCTTGGGCTGAAACCTGAGCCAATTTAGAGCTCAGATGCTCAATGACAATTGAACAGGGTCATGAGTTTTATTCCTGAATCTGGACTTCCTCATCCCCTCGCCTATTGCTACTTTCCTATAGCTGTCTTCTAACTCGAGGAACCATTACTCCACTTACCTTTTGCAAAATAAAAACAGAATTGCAGAATATGCATGAACAGCAGGGAGCCAAAATTGCCCTCAGCGGGAAATTGGGGAGGGTACTTTGAATTAACTGGAAATTTAGCGCCCGGCAGGAGACAGAGGGAAGAATCGGAAATTGGAGCTCATGAACTCTGACACCACCTCCCAACGCTTTGGGGCGCTGTTTTCGGCAGTGTAGGGGTGGGCTTGGGTCGGGAGCGGGGTGGTGTCCATCACCAATGCACTGACCAGATCAACACGGTGGTGATGACGTCAGCACAACGCGGACATGCTACATCGCGCTGACAGGTCACAACGTCCCTCCCCTTCACTTAAAGGGGAGGGACGCTGCGAGGCTGACGTGAGGCCCATTGGGCCACCATTAGGGGTTCAGCTGGGCTAGCAGCTCGGCAGCCAAGAGGGGTTGCCAACCGCCATTGTCGGGCTGATTCAGGAATCGGCCAAGAATTAAAACAAAATGGCGACCGCGGCAGTGCACCCTCCTCTGTAAGGGCGGCCGCACCGTCCAGCCACTGGCAGCTTCCCGTCTTGTGAAACGGTTGGGAGCATCGATCGGCAGCGGCTGCGCTCCCGTGGTTCAATTTTCCCCGCGGGGTGTTAAGGATTCATTGCCGTGGGCCAAGGGGTCGGCACATCGGGCAGGATGGAAACACGAGGCATGGCAGAAACCCATTCCCACTTCCCCCGGCTCGGGAGCAAATGCGGATGGGTCAGCCCCACCACCTGCCCCCGGGTGGAAAGACCTTACCACCCCATTAGAACATAAGAATTTGGAGCAGGTGTAGGCCATTCAGCCCCTCAAGCCTGCTCCACCATTCAATAAGATCATGGCTGATCTGATTTTGGGCTCAGCTCCACTTCCCTGCCTGCTCTCCATAACCCTTATTGCTCAGAAATCTGTTTATCTCTGCCTTAAATATATCTCCACAGTTCTCTGGGGCAGAGAATTCCACAGATTTATGACTCTTTGAGAGAAGAAATTCCTCCTCATCTCAGTTCTAAATGAGCAACCCCTTATTTTTAAACTATGCCCCTTAGTTCTGGATTCCCCCACGAGTGGAAACATCCTCTCTGCATCTACCTTGTCGAGGCTCCTCAGTATCTTATATGTTTCAATAAGATCATCTCTCATTCTTCTAAACTCCAATTAATATAGGCCCAATCTACTCATCCATTTTTCGTAAGTCAATCCCCTCGTCTCCGGAATCAACCTAGTGAACCTTCTCTGAATTGCCTCCAATGCAAGAATATCCTTCCTTAAAAACGGAGACCAAAACAGTACGCAGTACTCCAGGTGTGGCCTCACCAATACCCTGTACAGTTGTAGCAGGACTTCTCTGTTTTTATACTCCATCCCCCTTGCAATAAAGGCCAAACATTCCATTTGCCTTCCTGATTACTTGCTGTACCTGCATACTTAGAGGTGATGACAGGTTATAAAGAAGAGGGCAATTTCTATTCGGAAGGGGGTGGGGGGTGGGGGGAGGGAGGGGAACTATTGTGTTGGGATACGAGTCAGCTTGGGAGAGCAGGGAAAACCAACTTAGAGTCTAGGTGCACTGGTTGAATTTGGGTCATTTAGTATTTCAAAAGATGCTTGCGTGGAACCGATCTACTGCTGTATCATCAATTGAAGATTGAAGGAAACCCCTGACAAAGCAGCATAAAGGGTTAGACTATTATTGTAGTAGATCGGGAGAACCCAATGGAGTTCCAGGGTCACTACGTTTAGCAAAATGTCATATAAATCCAACTTCAATTCAGATTAACAAATGCAGTATAGAAGCTTCATTTCTTCACAGCTTTTATCATAATAATCAACACTTACTATCTGTGGAATTAAAAAGGTGGCAATTTCACTTAAATTGCTGCCTCAGATATAACAGACAAACTAATGCAAATCGTTATCAAATTTATCTCACGTCATCTAGTTTAATCAGCAAAATCTGTCTATATGTCTTTCTGCTACAAAATGACACTCAATAGAAAATCCCTTGATTTGGAAATTTAATGATTGGCGTCATGCCTGAACTCCTACAATTTAATTAAGTCCCAACAAGACCACACTGAGACAACTGAACTCTGAAGCCACAATTGGCATCACTGGTTGATTCCATGTGAAACCAAATTTTACTGATGTCCCTATCGCACTGCTTGTTCTTTACAAAACTGTATGAGGCACAGTTCAATTATTTAAGGGTTGTTCTTCACGGTTGTTATTGATTTCAAAGAACATGGAACATAACAGAGCAAGCATCTTTGTCTGAATTCAAACAGAGGGTTTAGACTGCATTATTATGGTTGAACTTGCTCTACTACATACAACAACAACAACTTGTATTTATATAGCGCCTTTAAAGTAGTGAAATGTCCCAAGGCACTTCACAGGAGAATTATGAGATAAAACAATTTGACACCGAGCCGCATAAATAGAAATTAGCACAGGTGGCCAAAAGCTTGGTCAAAGAGGTAGGTTTTAAGGAGTGTCTTGATGGAGGAAAGAGAGGCGGAGAGGTTTAGGGAGGGAGTTCCAGAGCTTGGGGCCTAGGCAACAGAAGGCACGGCCACCGATGGTTGAGCGATTATATTCAGGGATGCTCAAGAGGGCAGAATTAGAGGAGCGCAGATATCTTGCTGGGTTGTGGGGCTGGAGGAGATTACAGAGATAAGGAGGGGTGAGGCCATGGAAGATTTGAAAATAAGGATTAGAATTTTGAATTCGATGTGATGCTTAACCAGAAGCCAAAGTAAGTCAGCGAGCACAGAGGTGATGGGTGAGTGGTGAGCGGGACTTGGTGCGAGTTCGATCACGGGCAGCCAAGTTTCGGATTACCTCTAGTTTACGTAGGGTAGATTGTGGGAGGCCAGCCAGGAGTGTGTTGGAATAGTCAAGTCCAACGGTAACAAAGGCATGGATGAGGGCTTCAGCAGTGGATGAGCTGAGGCAAGGGCGGAGACGGGCAATGTTATGGAGGTGGAAATAGGCGGTCTTAGTTATGTTGGAGATATGTGGTCGAAAGCTCACACATGTCAAATATGACACCAAGGTTGCAAACAGTGTGGTTCAGCCTCAGACAGAAGTTGGGGAGAGGGATGGAGTCAGTAGCTAGGGAACGGAGTTTGTGGCGGGGACCGAAAACATTGGCTTCGGTCTTCCCAATATTCAATTGGAGAAAATTTTTGCTTATCCAGAACTGGATGTTGGATAAGCAGTCTGACAATTTAGAGACCTTGGAGGGGTCGAGAGAACTGGTAGTGAGGTAGAGCTGGGTGTCATCAAGGTACATGTGGAAACTGGCGCTGTGTTTCCGGATGATGTTATATGGTGACATTCAGCATTTTGGAGGCCTGGTCCATGTATCAACATTTGCTGATAAACATTAGCGTGGATTGGGTCTAGCTCCCTCCTTCAATGCCGCTCCTAAATCCTGTGCCTATTGGAATTGATTCTGGCTATTACAGGAAAGCTTCCAATTCCTGCCTATAGTATGTAATCCCTGAAATCACTTCCATTAGCAGCAGGACTCCAATAGGAGCAGCAGTGAGAGAAGAGGGACAGACAAATGGCAATGAAGGGGAATGGAAATGTCGGGGGAAGAGGGAAGAGGTAAATGGATGACCGCGAAGGGGAGTGCAAATAGATGAAATGCATGATAACAAAAGGGAGAGGAAAGGGGTAATGGACAGCACCAAAAGGTAGAGAGGAAAAAAGAATTAAGGGTTAAGAGAAGGGTGCAGAAAAAGTGTAGCATAATTAACTGAGGTGAAGAAGAGTGTCACCATGCAGTGAAGGCAGAAGGGGTTGGTGGGGGGTGGGGAAGAAGTTTGAGCTAAGGAGTAGCAAGAAGAGTGCTAGTTTGAATGTGAGGGATGGACGGAAAACACGGAAGCCAACTTTAATGATGGGTGGGGGGGGGGGGGGAGATAAAACAGTAGTACCAGCATGAACTGGTTTGAAGGGAGAGTAATGTGACTGGTTGAATTTTGAGGGGAAGAGAGGGAGAAGAGTGCCATTATAAACTGAGATGGTTGGCAAAAGGAGAAAATATCTATATGAAAGGCTGGAGAGTTGGATAGGGTACAGGGAATTGGTTACGATGAAGTTAGAGAGCCTCTGCGAATTAGAGTAGGGTGCTGGGTTTGGAAGAGTGATTGTTGAAGTAACATGTTATGTATTTATGCTTGGGGTCACCAGACACCAGGGGGCGCCACTGTCAGAGGTCATCAGGTTGAACGCGCACGTGTGCGGTCACTGGTATATAAGCGCGGGTACCATGTCATGCGGGTTACTTTGGGCGTGAATAAAGTTGGATCAGGTTTACACCTGAGGCAGTTTACAGTAACAAGTCTCTTGAGTCATTACATTCATTACACATTTGGGGCAAATGCTGGTCTGCAAAGGTAACTTTGTTTTACTCTTTGTATTAATTGTGAAGTATGAAAGTATAGATTGCATTACTTTTAAAATAAGATGCAATATTTTCCAGATGAACATGCTCCTGAACCCCCTTGAAAATGCACCACCAATTTTGTGGCATCAACATTTATATTCATACTTTCAAGCATATTTTTTTCTCTTCAATACAAGTGAAGGAATGTTGGGTATACCTAGTGACAAAGCCCCTCGATTTACTTATTTTCGTGTTTTACACATATGTTGAAGACCGTTTCGAGTTGCCCACTTTTTGAGCCCTGTGCCAGATTTTTTGAAGCTGTTCATCAGCATTTACTAGTTTTCCAGATTGGCATGTATTCTATTATCAATTCCCTAGGTACAGGAGTGTCAGTTTGATGATATCTAATCCTGTTGCGCTGCATTTTTGTCAACATTTTATTCGATAATGCTCCTGTGAAGTGCCTTGGGACGTTGCTCTATGTTAAAGGTGTTATATAAATGCAAGTGGTTGTTGTTGTTTACTTGGCAGCACATAGTTCTTTGAGACCATTATGTGATTCAAAGAATACGCCTGTTTGTGTTATCGCATCTCTAAATGTTGTAATAAACGTGTTAATCCAGACAAGTATTCACTGTTTGCAGCATACATATAAATAGGGCCCTTGCGTTTGTAAGACTAGCTGTCAGTCACAGGTGATAATTATGCATTAATTACATTATTATTTCTCATGGTTGTGAATTTTCTCCTCCACTTTTCTTTTATTGTGTTCACCTCTTCCATAAGCAGTGAACCTTGCTGGGTATAAACCCATGGACACCAGTGGTTCTGATGCCTCATCCCAAGTGGCTTTCAAGTGGAAGTCGAAACAGTCAAATATGGGTCGGAGGTAATGGAAGAAATCATAGGCCTATATCTGCTTATGTGCACAGAATTATTAAAATGTCTCGAAATGGAAGAAGACTTGCTTCCACTCTAAAAATGAGTTCTTAGGTGACTGAACAGTCCAATACGAGAACCACAGTCTCTGTCACAGGTGGGACAGACAGTTGTTGAAGGAAAGGGTGGGTGGGACTGGTTTGCCGCACGTTCCTTCCGCTGCCTGCGCTTGGTCTCTGCATGCTCTCAGCAACGAGACTCGAGGTGCTCAGCGCCCTTCCGGATGCACGTCCTCCACTTTGGGCAGTCTTTGGCCAGGGACTCCTAGGTGTCGGTGGGGATGCCACATTTTATCAAGGAGGCTCTGAAGGTGTCCCTGAAATGCCTACTCCGCCCACCTTGGGCTCTTTTGTCGTGAACGAGTTCTGAGTAGAGCGTTTGCTTTGGGAGTCTTGTGTCAGGCATGTGAACAATGTGGCCCACCCAGCGGAGCTGGTCGAGTGTGGCCAGTGCTTTAATCTTGGGATGCTGGCCTGGTCGAGGACGCGAACGTTGGTGCGTCTCTCCTCCCAGGGGATTTGCAGGATCTTGCAGAGACATCGTTGGTGATATTTTATCCAACGATTTGAGGTGTCTATTGTACACGGTCCACGTCTCTGAGCCATACAGGAGGGCAGGTATCACCACAGCCCTGAAGACCATGAGCTTGGTGGCAGATCCAAGGGCCTGATATTCAAACACTCTTTTCCTCAGGTGGCCGAAGGCTGCACTGGCGCACTGGAGGCGGTGCTGAATGCCGTCGTCAATGTCTGCCCTTACTGATAAGAGGCTCCCGAGGTATGGGAAGTGGTCCACGCTGTCCAGGGCTGCGTCATGGATCTTGATGACTCGGGAGGGCAGTGTTGTGTGGCGGGGACAGGCTGGTGGAGGACCTTTGTCTTACGGACGCTCAGTGTAAGGTCCATGCTTTCATACGCATCAGGAAAGATGTTGACTATGACCTGGAGTTCAGTCTCTGAATGTGCGCAAATGCAAGCGTCGTCTGCTTACTGTAGCTCAACGACAGAGGTTGGGACGGTCTTGGATCTGGCCTGGAGACGATGAAGTCCGAACAGGTTCCAATTGGTTCTGTAGTTTAGTTCCACTCCAGCGGGGAGCCTGTTGAGTACGAGGTGGAGCATGGCAGCGAGGAACATCGAGAAGAGGGTTGACGCGATGACGCAGCTCTGCCCGACCCTGGTCCGGACGTGGATTGGGTCTGTAATAGATCAGGTCCTACTGCGGTTATTGCAGAGGAGTCTCACTGTTATCAGCCGCTGGGGGTGTTGTCGCTGGCAGTTATCAATTAGTGTGATAAGTAACTGCACCTATAAAATTAGGAAGCGCATCATTTTTGGAAAGAGGTAAAGGCTATATGCAAAATAAGCCCAACCCATTTTGTTTGATCTCAATCTCATCTTCCCACCCTTTCATCATATCCCTCAATCCGTTTTTTCTCCAGAAACACATCGTTTTCTCTTGAAGCCACTGTAGAATTAATCCAATCTGCTTCCCTGCTAACTTATTCCATATGTCTATCAATCTGTGTGCGTGTAAGTCGTAGCAAAGATTTGAAGTAAAAAGATTTCAACACTGAAAAGTGCAGCCTTTAACTGTCAAGAAAAAGCACATTTCACTTACTTGGCAAATCTGGGAACTTGTGTCCTTTACTGTAAAGTGGAAAGGAGTGATTTTCACTGACACCCACACATTTAATGATAGAACGTGCTTATTATTATTTCCGACTTCTCATTCAGTTTTTCCATTGGCATAAAGCAATAGCAAAACAAAAAGCTGCACAGTTGTCATTAGCCATTATCTACCTGTAAAAATATCCCCACAAGCTAACCCTGTACTAGATATCACAAGGGGAAGTGGTTGAATGTTACCTGCTGGCAAATTGCTGCGTTAAGCCTCTGGATGCAGTTGAAAACATAGAAAACATAGAAAATAGGTGCAGGAGTAGGCCATTCGGCCCTTCAAGCCTGCACCACCATTCGATAAGATCATGGCTGATCATTCCCTCAGTACCCCTTTCCTGCTTTCTCTTCATACCCCTTGATCCCCTTAGCCATAAGGGCCATACCTAACTCCCTCTTGAATATATCCAATGAACTGGCATCAACATCTCTCTGCAGCAGGGAATTCCACAGGCTAACAACTCTGAGTGAAGAGGTTTCTCCTCATCTCAGTCCTAAATGGCCTACCCCTGATCCTTAAACTATGTCCACAACATCGGGAACATACTACCCGCATCTAACCTGTCCCGTCCCGTCAGAATCTTATATGTTTCTATGACATCCCCTCTCATCCTTCTAAACTGCAATGTATAAAGGCCCAGTTGATCCAGTCTCTCCTCATATGTCAGTCCAGCCATCCCAGGAATCAGTCTGGTGAACCTTCGCTGCACTCCCTCAATAGCAAGAACGTCCTTCCTCAGATTAGGAGACCAGAACTGAACACAATATTCCAGGTGAGGCCTCACCAAGGCCCTGTACAACTGCAGTAAGACCTCCCTGCTCCTTATCTCAAATCCCCTAGCCATGAAGGCCAACATACCATTTGCCTTCTTCACCGCCTGCTGTACCTTTCAATGACTGATGAACCATGACACCCAGGTCTCACTGCACCTCCCCTTTTCCTAATCTGTCGCCATACAGATAATATTCTGTCTTCGTGCGTTTTTGCCCCCAAAGTGGATAACCTCACATTTATCCACATTATACTGCATCTGCCATGCATTTGCCCACTCACCTAACCTATCCAAGTCACCCTGCAGCCTTTTAGCATCCCCCTCACAGCTCACACCGCCACCCAGTTTAGTGTCATCTGCAAACTTGGAGATATTACACTCAATTCCTTCATCTAAATCATTGATGTATATTGTAAATAGCTGGGGTCCCAACACTGAGTCCTGCGGCACTCCATTAGTCACTGCCTGCCATTCTGAAAAGGACCCCTTTATCCCGACTCTCTGCTTCCTGTCTGCCAACCAGTTCTCTATCCACGTCAGTACATTACCCCCTAATACCATGTGCTTTGATTTTGCACACCAATCTCTTGTGCGGGACCTTATCAAACAAGGTTCTCCCTTGTCCACTCTACTAGTTACATCCTCAAAAAATTCCAAAAGATTTGTCAAGTATGGTTTCCCCTTCATAAATGCATGCTGACTTGGACCGATCCTGTCACTGCTTTCCAAATGCGCTGCTATTTCATCCTTAATAATTGATTCCAACATTTTCCCCACTACTGATGTCAGGCTAACCGGTCTATAATTACCGCTTTCTCTCTCCCTCCCTTTTTAAAAAGTGGTGTTACATTAGCTACCCTCCAGTCCATAGGAGCTGATCCAGAGCTATTAGACTGTTGGAAAATGATCACCAATGCATCCACTATTTCTAGGGCCACTTCCTTAAGTACTCTGGGATGCAGACTATCAGGCCCCGGGGATTTATCAGCCTTCAATCACATCAATTTCCCGAACACAATTTCCCGCCTAATAAGGATATCCTTCAGTTCCTCCTTCTCACTAGACCCTCGGTCCCCTAGTACTTCCGGAAGGTTATTTGTGTCTTCCTTAGTGAAGACAGAAACCAAAGTATTTGTTCAATTGGTCTGCCATTTCTTTGTTCCCCATTATAAATTCACCTGAATCCAACTGCAAGGGACCTACGTTTGTCTTCACTAATCTTTTTCCCTTCACAAATCTATAGACGCTTTTGCAGTCAGTTTTTATGTTCCCGGCAAGCTTCTTCTCGTACTCTATTTTCCCCCTCTTAAGTAAACCCTTTGTCCTCCTCTGCTGAATTCTAAATTTCTCCCAGTCCTCAGGTTTGCTGCTTTTTCTGGCTAATTTATATGCCTCTTCCTTGGATTTAACACGATCCTAAATTTCCCTTGTTCGCCACGGTTGAGCCACCTTCCCAGTTTTATTTTTACTCCAGACAGAGATGTACAATTGCTGAAGTTCATCCATGTGATCTTTAAATGTTTGCCATTGCCTATCCACCGTCAACCTTTTAAGTATCTATCATTTGCCAGTCTATTCTAGCCAATTCACGCCTCAAACCATCGAAGTTATCTTTCCTTAAGTTCAGGACCCTAATTTCTGAATTAACTGTGTCACTCTCCAGCTTAATAAAGAATTCTACCATGTTATGGTCACTCTTCTCCAAGGGGCCTTGCACAACAAGATTGCTAATTAGTCCTTTCTCATTACACATCACCCAGTCTAGGATGGCCAGCTCCCTAGTTGGTTCTTCGACATATTGGTCTAGAAAACCATCCCTAATACACTCCAGGAAATCCTCCTCCACCGCATTGCTACCAGTTAGGTTAGCCCAATCAATATGTAAATTAAAGTCACCCATGATAACTGCTGTACCCTTATTGCATGCATCCCTAATTTCTTGTTTGATGCTGTCCCCAAACTCACTACTACTGTTTGGTGGTCTGTACACAACTCCCACTAGCGTTTTCTGCCTTTTGGTATTCCGTAGCTCCACCCATATCGATTCCACATCATCCAAGCTAATGTCCTTTCTTACTATTGCATCAATTTCCTCTTTAACCAGCAATGCCACCCCACCTCCTTTTCCTTTCTGTCTATCCTTCCTAAATGTTGAATACCCCTGGATGTTGAGTTCCCAGCCTTGGTCACCCTGGAGCCATGTCTCCATGATGCCAATTACATCATATCCATTAATTGCTATCTACGCAGTTAATTCATCCACCTTATTCTGAATACTCCTCGCACTGAGGCACAGAGCTTTGCCCCTTTAGAATTTTGCTGTCATGTGGCCCTTTTTGCTTTTTGCCTTAGGTTCTCAGCCCTATAATTTACTTTTCTTCTTTCTATCTTTTGCTTCTGCCCCCATTTTATTTCCCTCTGTCTCCCTGCATAGGTTCCCATCCCCCTGCCATGTTAGTTTAACTCCTCCCAAACAGCACTAGCAAACACTCCCCCTTGGACTTTGGTTTCGGTCCTGCCCAGGTGCAGACCGTCCGGTTTGTACTGGTCCCACCTCCCCCAGAACCGGTTCCAATGCCCCAGAAATTTGAATCCCTCTCTTCTGCACCACTCCTGAAGTCACGTATTCATCTGAGCTATCCTGCGATTCCTACTCTGACTAGCTCGTGGCACTGGTAGTAATCCCGAGATTACTACTTTTGAGGTCCTACTTTTTAATTTAACTCCTAGCTCCCTAAATTTGTCTTGTAGGACCTCATCCCATTTGTTACCTATATCGTTGGTACCTATATATGCACCACGACAACAGGCTGTTCACCCTCCCTTTTCAGAATGACCTGCACCCGTTCCGAGACATCCTTGACCCTTGCACCAGGGAGGCAACATACCATCCTGGAGTCTCGATTGCGGCCGCAGAAACGTCTATCTATTACCCTTATAATTGAATCCCCTATCACTATAGCTCTCCCACTCTTTCCTGCCCTCCTGTGCAGCAGAGCCACCCATGGTGCCATGAACTTGGCTGCTGCTGCTGCCCTCCCCTGATGAGTCATCCCCCTCAACAGTACTCAAAGCGGTGTATCTGTTTTGCAGGGGGATGACTTCAGGGGACCCCTGCACTACCTTCCTCGCACTGCTCTTCCTGTTGGTCACCCATTCCCTATCTGGCTGTGTATCCTTTACCCCTGCGGTAAGACCAACTCACTAAACGTGCTATTCACGTCATTCTCAGCATTGTGGATGCTCCAGTGTAAATCCATCCGCAGCTCTAGTGTCGTAATGCGGTCCATCAGGAGCTGCAGGCAGATGCACTTCCCGCACATATAGTCATCAGGGACACCAGAAGCGTCCCTGACTTCCCACATAGTACAGGAGGAGCATAACACATGACCGAGCTCTCCTGCCATGACTTAACCCCTAGATAAACTTAATTTGGCAACAACAATGCTAAATGTTACTTACTGATAAAGAAAAAAAAAAGAAAAACTATTTACCAATCACCAGCCAATCACTTACCCCCTTGGCTGTGACGTCACCTTTTGATTTCTTTCTACTTCTTTTTGCCTCCCTGCTGCAGCTGCACCGGCTGGCCTCTTGTAGGCCGCTCGCCTCCTGAACTCCCGCCTCTTGACGCTCCCCGGACTGCTCGCTGACAGGCCTCTTGTAGGCCGTTCGCCTCCTGAACCCCCGCCTCTCGACGCTCCCCGGACTGCTCGCTGACAGACCTCGCCTCTCGACGCTCCCCGGACTGCTCGCTGACAGGCCTCTTGTAGGCCGTTCGCCTCCTGAACTCCCGCCTCTCGACGCTCCCCGGATTGCTCGCTGACAGGCCTCTTGTAGGCCGCTCGCCTCCTGAACTCCCGCCTCTCGACGCTCCCCGGATTGCTCGCTGACAGGCCTCTTGTAGGCCGCTCGCCTACTGAACTCCCGCCTCTCGACGCTCCCCGGACTGCTCGCTGACAGACCTCTTGTAGGCCGCTTGCCTACTGAACTCCCGTCTCTCGACGCTCCCCGGACTGCTCGCTGACAGGCCTCTTGTAGGCCGTTCGCCTACAAGAGGCCCATGTGTACAGGGGAAGAGATGGTACCAAACAAACACTTACAGATCAGAAGTCCGAAATATTCAAATTCAACCGGACTAACTGCACTCAAAGCTCAAATCCCACAGCTCAACTGACACTATAAAGGCACTTCCCAGTGTAGTGCTGACCATACAAGACAGTAACCTACCAGGTTGGACCTCTAGGCCTCGGAATTTGTTTCAACTTGTGCCGCAAAACACGTGGTATTGAATCGGCCGCTGCTATACGCAGCGCCTGATAGTCTATTGCAGTCAATGGAACTGAACATTAGGCACTGCGTATAACCAGCAGTGGAGCCAATGCCACCCGTTTTGCGCCATTGCCCGAGACGAATTTCTAGGCCCAAGTCTTTCCTGAATTGGCTGATCTCAAAGGCGACACTATAATTGGCTTCAGTGCTTCTGGGTTAGCTCGGGGAGAAACCAGCGAGACGCCTCACCGCTGATTGACATTCACCTTCTGTAAAGTGCATTCATGAAGCCCTTGCACAGCCAAGTAGACTACCAACACTCTCAGTCTAGCCTACACGTGCAGAATAGCTATGTGCATGAGGAACTGGAGGGTGCCTGGCACCCATGCTCCCATGCTTGAGCATGTGTCAGCACCTTCAGGAAACAGAAGTAGAAAAATTAGCAGGGGGAGGAAAAACATTTTTGAATGTCAAAACAATGACAGTGGGGGAAAAAATAGTAACTATGGGTGAAAAGGTAATAAGTAGGACTGTAAATTAAAAGTTAATCGTATATTTAACTGGGAAAGGAAGGATGGAAAGAAAGAAAAAGATGATGACCAGATGATCTGTTTTAGTGATATTGATTGAGGGATTTATATTGGCTAGGACACTGGGGATAATTCCCCTGCTCTTCTTCAAGGTCCACCTGAGAGAGCAGATGGGGCTTCGGTTTAACATCTCATCCGAAAGACAGCACCTCGACAGTGCAGCACTCCCTCAGTGCTGGAGTGTCAGCCTAGATTTTTGTGCTCAAGTCTCTGGAGTGGGACTTAAACCTACAACCTTCTGACTTAGCGCCGAGAGTGCTTGCCACTGAGTCACAGCTGACATCATCATCAAATGACACTGAAGTAATACCAGTATTTTTGTCCTAGCAGAATACAGAAAAAACAAGGACCAATATTGCTCTGATTTGCAGCCACGGAACAGAGACATGTAGGAACAGGAGTACCCATTCATCCCCTCGAGACTGTTGTACCATTCAATTAGATCATGATTGACCTATATCTTAACTCTATCTACCAGCCTTGGTTCCGTAACCCTTAATACCTTTTTCTAACAAAAATCTATTCAACTCGGTTTTGAAATTTTCAATTGACCCCCAGCCGCAACAGCTTTTTGCCGAACTCCACAGCCCTTGTATTTCCTGTGTTTACCCCGAGGGCCGGTCAAGTAACTGTGCCTGGAGCATGTGCAAACATTCAAGGGCCATGCAACTAAGGCAGCAATGATCTCACCATGCCTCCTGCCTCAAGCAATGTAGTGCCTCCAATTAGCGGGACATACACCTTGATTTTAACCTACCCACCCGATGGGAACGGGGCAGGTTTGATGCCCGTTTTACACCCTACCCAATTTTACACTCCACTGAAGGTGGGATATCCAGTACAATGCCAGATTTAAAGGGCTGCTAGTTCGCCTTAGAGAGGAACTGACCAGTGTAGAACTGATCCAACAATTCTTGATCAAAACTTAGAAGGGGAACATGTTAAGTATGTGTAAATAGCCAGGGCAGAGGGAGAGAACTGCAGATAATGCTGCGGGAGGTGGCACAAAAAAGGATCGTTATTTATGGATCAAAGGGGCCATCCTTCTCAAAAGATTGCAGCAAGGCATGCGTAGGAAGAGGCCAAAGCGGTAACAGAATAATATAGCGTGCATTATATGGTACAAGACCCTGTCATTATAAAGTAGCGCATCATCCACAGATACCAACAAATACAAAACATAGATCTTCAGGTAAATATTCACCCCATGTGTCAGAGTTTTTTTTCAAATATAAGGACTAACAGTACAAATAATTAGAAGGGCATGATGTGATAAAGGACAAAATTCAGTGCTCACTTTTAGGTACAAGGATGAAATCTGTCAAAACAGTTAGTCAGTGTAATGCTTGTAATAACTTGGGGTGGGAGCACATTTCAAAATGTATTGTCTGGTGAACTTATGGTACAAATATGTTACATTCTGATTTTACATATCAAATTTACTTTGTGTCTGATTTTCTTTGAAATAGACAAGTCTAATTGCTTCATCAAACTTTCATAAGTTGATAGATATTGCACCAAGTTTCCATTGTTCACTTACGACTAAAATATAATGCTCCATAGGATCTATGGGGCCGAAATTGATCAACTTGCCGCCGACTGCCGCCCATATTCCTCTGCAACATCCGCCCAGTACCACTTTCAACATGGCCTGGAGTGGGTGAGAGGGGAGAACCGCTGGGAAGCGCCCGCTGATGTCAGCGGATGGCCGAGTGGTGTAAGTAGACTCCCGCCTGCCGAGATGCCAGATTGGTGCGGGTGGGAATCGGCGGCAGAACGGGGGTGGACCGCTGGCTGGAGGCTGATCTGTCCCCGACGGTAAGTAGGAAGATCATTGAAAAAAGGTTAGTGAACATTTTTTAATTGGTTTTTCCACAGCGACTTACTTTGATGGAGTCCCCTGAAGGTCTTCCGATTGTTTTTTTATTTTTTGTTAATGATTTTTATTTTTAGGTCTCGACCCTCCGTAGGGCCGACTCCATCCTCGGCGGCACTTGGGCGGCAAGCACCTCTGCAGCCGAAATGAGAGCTCCAGCCAGCTGCCGCCCAAATTGGCAGTGTAAATCCCTCATTTGCCGCCCGCCAACCTTCGAGACACCTTCTTCATGAATATCCCGCCGAAAGTACCGTCAAATATCTCGGCGGCCATTGGCGGCACTTGAGCGAGTAGAGGCCTTGACCAAATCCGGCCCCTATATAACTATTGAAAAGGCCTTGTTTACTTTTAAGGGACCCAAACCCCTTGAACTTTGAGTACTCTGATGTATTATGCCACAGTATTGATGCATGGGTTTTCTTTACCCTTCTTCCCCTCATTAGGGTTGCCAACTTTGGTTGGATGCATAACTGGAGGTTTCAACACATGACCGACCGCACCATTAGATTGGATTTTAAAGGGCCTAGAACACAAGAGCATAAAAAATAGGAGCTGGGGAAGGCCATTCGACCCTTTGGGCCTGCTCTGCCATTCAATAAGATCATAGCTGATTTTATACCTCAACTTCACCTTCCCGCCCTATCCCCAAATCGCTTGCTATGTATCCAAAAATCAATCGATCTCCAACTTGAATACTCAACGACTAAGCATCCACAGCCTTCTGGGGTAGAGAAATTCAAAGATTCACAACCCTTTGCGTGAAGAAATTTTTCCTTATCTCTGTCCTAAGTGGTTGACCCCTTATTCTAAGACTGTGCTCCCTAGTTCTAGACTCCCCAGCCAGGAAAAAAATCCTCCCAGCATCTACCTGGTTAAGCCCCTTAAAAAATGTATATGTTTCAATGAGATCACCTCTCATTCTGATGAACTCTAGGGAATATAGGCCTAGTCTACTCAATCTCTTCTTATCGGACAATCCCTCATGCCAGGAATCAGTCTAGTGAACATCCATTGCACTCTAAGTCAAGTATATCCTTCCTCGGGTAAGGAGACCAAAACTGTACACAGTACTCCAGGTATGGTCTCACCAAGGCCCGATATAATTGCAGTAAGTGACTTGTGAAGAGTAATCAGAAATGACACAACTGCCTTGAAACAAGACCATCGTAAGATTTACAGCCCTTTGAATATTAATCTAGACTTGTGCCTTGCTGGATGGACCTAGTAAGTAAGAGATTTCAAGGAGCCACTTCCCATTTCACAGATACTTTGAAAGTTAAGAAATTGCTGGCATCCAGGGAAATAATGTCCCTCTTTCAATTTATGTAGGTATCGAACTCTAATGTATTATATTTCTAGATTATTGAAGCTTAGAAAGGAGTGATTAGGCAAGCTTTTTCCTGTTATTTATAGATAACTAACGGGATTACATCCATTGTATCTGATAATAATGCGTGGCCCATCTGGACTATTTTGCTCCAAAATTGCTGACATGTTCCTTTTATTGTTGAGTTATCAATGTGCCCATTTCTATTCAACCCGAATATAAATGAAGAAATGGCTAATTGTTCTATCAATATAACAAAACCTGCGTATAATGAACTCCATTATAGTTAAATCTCACTTATAATAAGTGCAAGAGATAATCACATGACAAGCCATGCCAGTTTCTACACTTGCTTTGCTTAGCACGATTTGCAGTCACATTAACGTACATTCGCGTGAAGAGTCTTAGAGGCGCAGTAGTGAAAATGCCGGATTCAGAGGTAATCTAAGTACTAACACTTGTTGCAACAAATTACATACTGGACTAGAAATTCATCTCGGGCAGTGGCGCCAAAAATGGGCGGTATCGGATCAGCCGCCAGTTATACGCAGCGACTGATATTCAGTTCCATTGCAGTCAATGTAACTGAATATTAGGCACTGAGTCTAACTGCCGTCCAATTTGCACCACCTCCTGAGTCGAATTTCTAGGCCGCTTGTTTATAATGGACAAGTCTAAGAGGGTGAAATTGCCCCTTTTTATAGCCTCGTTAGCACCTCGGGGAGGGGGGGGCGGGGGGATGCTAATGGGGTGCAATGCCGTTTTTGCCCTGGGAGGGGCGCTTCTGGGAAATTTCCCTGGAGGTTTTGGGGATACTGTCCCGGCAGCGCCGCACTCCATAGTTATTGCCCCGAGTCAGCGTGCAGACGGCAATGACGGCATTACAGTGCACAACGACCACTCACCCACCCTGCGCCGACCCCTATTGCGCCTCACGGGGGAAAATTGCCCTGCGGTCTGTGAGGCTGGCATGGCCAGATGTCAACGGCAGCTTTGCGGGTTGCGAAGCTGGTGGACATCCGCCGCCAGGCCGCCCCTTAAAGGGGACTCCTTTTGTGCCCCGGGTCGCCATTTTTATTTGTCGGCTGACTCTGTTTTGGGTGCCGGGCTGCTGGTCCGGCCAATCGCCTCTCTGGTGGTCCAGTAGCGGCCACCAAAGGGCCTGCAGAGTATGCAGCGGCCATCCCCTTTAAAGTCTCTGAACGTGTTGTCACCTCCCAAATCCGTGCCCATCTTTCCCACAGTTCCATGTTTGAATCCCTCCAATCCGGTTTCCGCACCTGCCACATTACCAAAACAGCTTTCATCAGTCATAAATGACATCCTTTGTGACTGTGACAAAGGCAAGCTATCCCTCCTCATCCTTCTTGACTTGTCTGCAGCCTTTGACATGGTTGGCCACCCTATCCTTCTCCAACACCTCTTCACCGTCATCCAGCTGGGTGCAACTGCACTCGCCTGGTTCCATTCTTATCGATCTAACCGTAGCCAGAGAATCACCTGCAATGGCTTCTCTTCCCACCCCCGCATTGTTACCTCTGGTGTCCCCCAAGGATCTATTCTTGGCCCCCTCCTATTTCTCATCTACATGTTGCCCCTTGGCGACATCATTCGAAAGTCAGTTTCCACATGTACGCTGATGACACCCACCTCCACCTCACTACCACGTCTCTCGACCCCTTCACGGTCTCTAAATTGTTAGACTGCTTGTCCAACATCCTGTTCTGGATGAGCAGAAATTTTCTCCTATTGACTATTGGGAAGACCGAAGCCACTGTTTTCGGTCCCCGCCACGAACTCCATTCTCTAGCCACTGACTCCATCCCTCTCCCCAACTTTTGTCTGAGATGGAACCAGCCTGTTCACAACCTTGGTGTCATACTTGACCCTGAAATGACTTTCGACCACATATCCGCAGCATAACCAAGATTGCCTATTTCCACCTCCATAACATCGCCCGTCTCCGCCCTTGCCTCAGCTCATCCGCTGATGAAGCCCTCATCCATGCTTTTGTTACCTCTAGACATGACTATTCCAATGCATTCCTGGCTGGCCTCCCACATTCTACCCCACGCAAACTAGAGGTAATCCAAAATTCGGCTGCTCGTATCCTAACTCGCACCAAGTACCGCTTACCCATCAACCCTGTACTTTCTGACCTACATTGGCTTCCGGTTAAGCAATACCTCGATTTCAAAATTCTCATCCTTATTTTCAAATCCCTCCATGGCCTTGCCCTTCCCTATCTCTTTACTCTCTGCCAGCCTCACATGTCTGCGCTCCTCTAATTCTGCCCTTTTGAGCATCCCTAATTATAATGGCTCAACCATTAGTGGCCATGCCTTCTGTTGCCTCGACCCCAAGCTCTGGAGCTCCCTGCCTAAACCTCTGGCACTGGACTCAGCGCCATGCTGCCGCCCCGGGAGCACCCCTCCAAGGAAGAGTAGCGCCAGAGACAATGCTCTGCATCCTTTGAGGGACGCCTGGCCCAATTCCATGTTGGGGCAGGACATCTGGGCCGGGTGCTTGAAGTCCCGGCCCCGCAAGGTTATCACCCCCAATTGGGACGCAGGGCAATTTCCAGCCCTAAGTTCCTAACTCACCTGCCATTTAACTGAACAGAGTTGCACCATTTAGTGAAATTATCATACATTTAAAGTGATACCCGAAATCGCAATAGTCGACTGGTAAATTTAAAGGAGCAATGCAATGCAGCTGACTTGTTTACTGCTCTTGATCATAAAATGCCTGAACTTTAAGCCATGTACTGAATGAATCATTTTACTCTTTTTAAAAGGGTCAATTTAATCACATTCTTCATCAGTTTTGCAAGATGTCAAGGCCATTTCAGATCAGGCTGGGAAAGACTGTAGCACATTTTTTGAATTAGAACATCTTTGAATGAGGATCGAGAGTGCAGCATAGTCAAGCCAAGCTGGTTGCTGTAATTGAATTTGAATTTGCAGCTTTCATCAACTTGTCAGTCGCACCTCGACAATAAGATTTCACTGGAAAAGTGTGCACTGTGTATAAAATGAAACTAAAATGAACAAGAAGGCATTTTTACAACCAGAGTTTCATCATGCTGAATTATACAAAATGTTAAAATGTATATAAAACTAGATCACTCCAGTTTCATAGTGTAACGCTAGGGGGCATAAAACCCTTACAAGATTACTTTCACTACGCATGTATTCTTTTTTTTAACAGCAGACTTTCGGAAATCTCTCTTCACTGCCAAGACACCCTCCCTTATTTAGTGATTTAGTAGCCTTACGCTGATCCTATCATCTTGCACAGCTCAATCAAATAGATTCCTGAGATAGTGCAAGTTGTTTTATGTGACTTAAAGAGACAAAGGGTTAGGGGTTCAATTCTTCTTAAATTCCTTTCATATTACATAAAAAGCCTCTGGTCTCTGAACAGATGCTTTACACTTACACAGTGCACAGCTACCAGATTTCATTGTCAAAATCAATGTGCTGTTACGAGAAATCTTTGCAGTTCAATAAACTGTGAAATGTAAAAAAAAGTCTTAAATAACAAATAGAGGGCAGATGGTCCACTGAAAAATAAACCGTGCAGTAACTTTAGGCTGCATAACCCTCGAGCCCAATGACGTGCTGTGATTTGTGTTTATATGACATCTCACAGTTTGTTTATCCAATTTATATCACCTTTCTTTTAAAAAAAGTGGGACTGATCCACCAACTTGTTGGAGAAATAAACCACTGTAAATATACCATCATTGAAATCATAAATATATGTACAGAACACACTTAGAGCACTGTGTACAGTCCTGGTCTCCATATTATAAGAAGGATATAGAGGCACTGGAGAAGGTGCAAAAAAGATTTGAGGACGGTACCAGAACTGAGACGTTATACCCATTAGGAATCATTGAACAGCCTGGGGCTCCTTTCTCTAGAGAAGGGAAGGCTGAGGGGCGACCTAATAGGGTCTTCAAGATTATGAAGGGGTTTGATAGGGTAGAACATAAAGAAGATGTTTCCTCTTGTGGAGGAGATCAAAACGAGGGGCCATAAATATAAGATAGTCACTAATAAATCCAATAGGGAATTCAGGAGAATCCTCTTTAGCCAGAGAGTGGTTAGAATGTGGAACTTGCTACCACAAGGAGTGGTTGAGGTTAACAGCAGAGATGCATTTAAAGGGAAGCTGAACACATGCGGGAGAAAGGAATAGAAGGTAATGCTGATTAAGTTGAGATGAAGAGGGGTGCAAGGAGGCTTATGTGGAACATAAACGCCGGCATGGACCTATTGGGCCAAATGGCCCGTTTCTGTGCTGAGCATTCTATGTAATGGTACAAATTTAGTACTGAGCAACAAAAATCACTTTTCAGTCAGTGCACCATTTTATATACTTTTTAAACACGATATACTAATTATGGTGACAATATATTTCAACTTTTATAGTGCACCCAGACTTTAAAGATATTGCAAAACTTCAGCAAGCCCCGCCCGCCCATGCCATGCACTAAATGTATGCTTCAGATTAGCTGCTGAGCAAAATTAACAAACAAATAAGTGACGGTTGCTAATTAGCACAGCAATACAACACATGAAGGTATACCAAGCTGCATTAGTCAACAATGTCATTTAAAAAAAATGATTTTTAAAACTGATTTATTTTTGCATTATCTTTTTTAGCCCCTTGGCTTTTCGTGTGTCACCAAACACATAATTCCTCCGAGAACTATTCAGTCAAATCATAAAAACTAGGTCGATCAAATAGAGTAATGCCGTGCATTAGCAGATTGCCGCTTCACATCTGGGACCTGGGTTTTGATCCAGCCCAGAATGATGGAACAAGTCACTTTTCGGTATTGGCTGCAAGTACGAAATGTGCGCGGGCACTCTCTGGAGGGCACCAGTCTGTAGTACAAAACTATCCATAACATGGCTGTGTTTCATGCTAACTTGGCAATCTTACTCAGATAAGCCATCAAAATGGCTGGAGCGTGAAATTGTAGCATTGGGGATGCTCTCGTGAGGTTGGGGTTTGGGTGCATCATTATGTTGAGGGAGCTTTACCTTAGATCGAACCTGGAAGTGCTTGTTGGTAAACTTCAGCACTAAAATCTAACCTCGCAGCACTGATAATAAGCAGTCAAATCACTTCTATCGAAAAATGTAGCAGGATCAAAATTAAAATACTCGGTCCACTCCTTCAAATCTACTCACGCTACCATTATTCATGTTTGCTGTGATGAGCCAGTAATAACTTATAATGCATTCTTCTCAACCATACAGCTGATTTTCTACAAGTTTTTATACTAATCACAAGTGCACTGAAGAACATGACAGACAGACAGACAGAACACAAGTCCGCTGAGAAACAGTGTCGTTCCATATGTACAATAAGGATATTTGAAGCATTTCAAAGTGTGACAGTCACACTCTCCAGACTTGGATTTGAATTACGAGGTGTCAGTTAAACTGGTGGAGTTTGCTTAACAATAACCATTCACAAAAAACAAAAACAAAACACAACATATTGGGAATTTGGAAAACTCTCCATTTTAAGTGAAACTCACCCTTATTTTAAGCACATTGCAGGACAGATTATCATTGAAATTCTTGGCTGAAAGGAGGATGATTTTATCCATCACAAAACGATATACAGGTACTGTACTTGGATGATTGGAGCCATGTTTAAAAGTTATCATGAAGCGAATGTCTTACCCTTTAGAACTGAAAATAAATACTTAACACATTTAAACAAAGTGAGCGGTGTATGGTAATTCAGTGTTGCTTCAGTAACTAAGACTAAATGATCAGGAGATTCCAGAACATGGAAAGTAATCAAGCAGTGATTCTTTTAACAGTAAGCAAGTACGAAATTATTAGTGATTTATGAACCTTGAAAGTTCATGGCTGCAAAATTACCAGTCCAGTAATCATACATAAAGTGAGAACACTTGTTTGCCCATTTTATTGTTTAGTTTTTAAAAAAAGTGACTGTGACAAATTTTGTAAAGTCAGAGTGACAGGACCAAGTTGCCAGACAGTATGGCTTTTACTGAATTGGACAGCACCAACTTGAGATTTTCTGGCTCTTTCAGCTCTGGTAAGAGCCCAATTACAGAACTGGAAGGTGCAAAGGGAATAGGGCAATTTTCATTTTCTCCAGTTTTAAATTAAAGTCCCGTGGGCATTATGAGTTGGTTGAATTCTAAATTAAACACTGTAAAATGGAACTCATAGAATGCTATAAGCATTAAGAGAGAGAACAGGTACCTGTAAATGTTTTCTTAGGATTTGAAATATGCAATTGTTCCTTTGTTTTAAGTAAAAGTACAGAAAATGTAAATGACACAATGGCTTGGCGATTGTGATGCTGACATTTTTGTTGGGATTGCTCTCGCCTTTGAACTAAACGGATTGGGCGGAGACTGGACCTTTGGCAGTTTGGGGATGACTTTGCTAAGCTTCCCTCTACCCACCCAAAGAAGCCAGAAATCCCAGCTGATGGGGGAGGAGGAGTGTGGGAAAGGCGAGGGGAAGAATGGGAGAGGGGGGAGGGAGAGTGAAGGGAGAGGGGGGAGGGAGAGTGAAGGGGGAGTGGGGAGAATGGGAGAGGGGAGGGGAGAGGGAGAGCATGGGAGAGTGGAGGGGGAGAACGGGAGATGGAGAGAGGGTGCGTAGGAGAGGTAGAGGGGCGAGGGGGTAGCGTGGGAGAGGGTGAGCGTGGGAGAAGGGGAGGGGAGGGGGAGAGGTGATAGTGAGAGCAGGAGAGAAGTGAGCGTGCAAGAGGAGATGGGGAGTGTGAGAGAGGGAGAGGGGGAGGGGTGAGATGGGAGAGGGAGCGTAAGAGAATGGGAGAGGTGAGAGTGTGAGAGGAGAAGGGAGCATGAGAGTGGGAGAGGGTTGGAGGGGGAGGAATGAGGTGGGAGAAGGGAGGGGGAAAGAAGGAGGGAGGGAGATGGGTGAGTGGGAGAGGGAGGAGGGGGGAAAGAGGGGACTGCTCATCCCACTGGAAAGGGAAGGATGATGCCTCCTGTGGCTCTGTGTCAAAGGGCCACTTTAAAAATAAAAATTCTGTGGGCCTGATCTTTGGTGGTTTCAATCCTGTCCACGCTCACCCTCTCCCATGCTACCCCCTCGCCCCTCACCCTCTCCTACGCACCCTCTCTACCTCTCCTCCTCTCAGGTGGGCTCCACTTCAGTCAGGTGTCGGGGAGGTATGCCTTGAGATTAGGCGTACCTCTGCTGTTAGGACACCCAGCCCTGACTGAGGGCCAGGGCGCAGGGACTCCTTTATAAGGAATGCACACCACAGCCCCATTCTGCCACACGTTGACGACGTAAGGGTGGGCCGAGGCCTCACTCCCAACGGGTGTACGTAATGCTTCAAGTGGTAACTTCCAGAGTGTGGGAGTTCCCAATTTGAGCTCCACAAGAAACGTGTGCAAAGGGAAGCTCAGATGAATACGTGGCTTTGTGCAACAGGGAGGGATTCAAATTCCTGGGGCATTGGAACCGGTTCTGGGGGAGGTGGGACCAGTATAAACCGGACGGTCTGTACCTGGGCAGGACCGGAACCAATGCCCGAGGGGGAGTGTTTGCTAGTGCTGTTGGGGAGGAGTTAAACTAATATGGCAGGTGGATGGGAACCGATGCAAAGAGATAGAGGGAAACAAAATGGAGACAGAAGCAAAAGACAGAAAGGAGATGAGGAAAAGTGGAGGGCAGAGAAACCCAAGGCAAAAAACAAAAAGGGCCAATGTACAGCAAAATTCTAAAGGGTCAAAGTGTAATAGAAAGGCAAGCATGAAAGCTCGGTGCCTCAATGCGAGGAGTATTTGGAACCCAGGAGAAGGCACTGAGCTAGTTAGAGTGGGTGAGGGCTCAGATGAACAGTACCCCAAGAAAGAATGCGAAAGGCAGGAGGCAACAGAGCAGAGTAGCACTGGGGTAAGTGTAAACCACAAGGTGATAGGAAGGGACAATATGTATGAATATAAAGGGGCTGCAGGAGTGGTCAAAACTAAAAATCATGGTTTAAAAACTAGTATTAAAACACTCTACCTAAACGTACGCAGCATTCGAAATAAAGTAAATGAGTTGACGGCACAAATCATTACAAATGGGTATGATTTGGTGGCCATTACTGAAAGGTGGTTGCAGGGTGGCCAAGACTGGGAATTAAACATACAGGGGTATCTGACAATTTGGAAAGATAGACAAGAAGGGAAAGGAGGTGGGGTAGCTCTGTTAATAAAGGATGATATCAGGGCAGTTGTGAGAGACGATATTGGCTCTAATGAACAAAATGTTGAATCATTGTGGGAGATTAGAGATAGTAAGGGGAAAAAGTCACTGGTGGGCGTAGTTTATAGGCCCCCAAATAATAACTTCACGGTGGGGCGGACAATAATCAAGGGAATAATGGAGGCATGTGAAAAAGGAACGGCAGTAATCATGGGGGATTTTAACCTACATAACGATTGGTCAAATCAAATCGCACGGGGTAGCCTTGAGGAGGAATTCATAGAATGCATTTGGGATTGTTTCTTAGAACAGTATGTTACAGAACCTACAAGGGAGCAAGCTATCTTAGATCTAGTCGTGTGTAATGAGACAGGAATAATAAACGATTTCCTAGTAAAAGATCCTCTCGGAATGAGTGATCACAGTATGGTTGAATTTGTAATACAGATTGAGGGTGAGGAAGTAGTGTCTCAAATGAGCATACTATGCTTAAACAAAGGGGACTACAGTGGGATGAGGGCAGAGTTGGCTAAAGTAAACTGGAAACACAGACTAAACGGTGGCACAATTGAGGAACAGTGGAGGACTTTTAAGGAGCTCTTTCATAGTGCTCAACAAAAATATATTCCAGTGAAAAAGAAGGGTGGTAAGAGAAGGGATAACCAGCTGTGGATAAACAAGGAAATAAAGGAGAGTATCAAATTAAAAACCAATGCGTATAAGGTGGCCAAGGTTTGTGGGAAACTAGAAGATTGGGAAAATTTTAAACATCAGCAAAGAATGACTAAGAAAGCAATAAAGAAAGGAAAGATAGATTTCGAAAATAAACTTGCGCAAAATATAAAAACAGATAGTAAAAGCTTTTACCGATATATAAAACGGAAAAGAGTGACTAAAGTAAACGTTAGTCCCTTAGAAGATGAGAAGGGGGATTTAATAATGGGAAATGTGGAAATGGCTGAGATCTTAAACAATTATTTTGCTTCGGTCTTCACAGTGGAAACCATGCCAAAAATTGCTGGACACGGGAATGTGGGAAGGGAGGACCTTGAGATAATCACTATCACTAGGGGGGTTGTGCTGGACAGGCTAATGGGACTCAAGATAGACAAGTCCCCTGGTCCTAATGAAATGCATCCCAGGGTATTAAAAGAGATGGCGGAAGTTATAGCAGATGCATTCGTTATAATCTACCAAAATTCTCTGGACTCTGGAGAAGTACCAGCAGATTGGAAAGCAGCTAATGTAACGCCTCTGTTTAAAAAAGGGGGGCAGACAAAAGGCAGGTAACTATAGGCCGGTTAGTTTAACATCTGTAGTGGGGAAAATGCTTGAAGCTATCATTAAGGAAGAAATAGCGGGACATCTAGATAGGAATAGTGCAATCAAGCAGACGCAACATGGATTCATGAAGGGGAAATCATGTTTAACTAATTTACTGGAATTCTTTGAGGATATAACGGGCATGGTGGATAGAGGTGTACCGATGGATGTGGTGTATTTAGATTTCCAAAAGGTATTCGATAAGGTGCCACACAAAAGGTTACTGCAGAAGATAAAGGTACGCGGAGTCAGAGGAAATGCATGGATCAAGAATTGGCTGGCTAACAGAAAGCAGAGAGTCGGGATAAATGGGTCCTTTTCGGGTTGGAAATCGGTGGTTAGTGGGGTGCCACAGGGATCGGTGCTGGGACCACAACTGTTTACAATATACATAGATGACCTGGAAGAGGGGACAGAGTGTAGTGTAACAAAATTTGCAGATGACACAAAGATTAGTGGGAAAGCGGGTTGTGTAGAGGACACAGAGAGGCTGCAAAGAGATTTAGATAGGTTAAGCGAATGGGTGAAGGTTTGGCAGATGGAATACAATGACGGAAAATGTGAGGTCATCCACCTTGGAAAAAAAAACAATAAAAGGGAATATTATTTGAATGGGGAGAAATTACAACATGCTGCGGTGCAGAGGGACATGCGGGTCCCAAAAAATTAGTTTGCAGGTGCAGCAGGTAATCAGGAAGGCAAATGGAATGTTGGCCTTCATTGCGAGAGGGATGGAGTACAAAAGCAGGGAGGTCCTGCTGCAACTGTACAGGGTATTGGTGAGGCCCGCCAGGAGTACTGCGTGCAGTTTTGGTCACCTTACTTAAGGAAGGATATACTAGCTTTGGAGGGGGTACAGAGACGATTCACTAGGCTGATTCCGGAGATGAGGGGGTTACCTTATGATGGTAGATTGAGTAGACTGGGTCTTTACTCGTTGGAGTTCAGAAGGATGAGGGGTGATCTTATAGAAACATTTAAAATCATGAAAGGAATAGACAAGATCGAGGCAAAGAGGTTGTTTCCATTGGTCGGGGAGACTAGAACTAGGGGGCACAGCCTCAAAATATGGGGGAGCCAATTTAAAACAGAGTTGAGAAGGAATTTCTTCTCCCAGAGGGTTGTGAATCTGTGGAATTCTCTGCCCAAGGAAGCAGTTGAGGCTAGCTCATTGAATATATTCAAATCACAGATAGATAGATTTTTAACCAATAAGGGAATTAAGGGTTATGGGGAGCGGGCGGGTAAGTGGAGCTGAGTCCACGGCCAGATCAGCCATGAACTTGTTGAATGGCGGAGCAGGCTCGAGGGGCTAGATGGCCTACTCCCGTTCCTAATTCTTGTGTTCTTATGCAAATTTATCGTACCTTCCTTCTGATACCAGCAAACTTCTTTCTCGTTTGCAGTCAGGCACTATCGCCTTGTTTGCCAGCCACCCCTCATTTAGCTTGAAACTCTGTTTAACTGCAAACACCAAAACTTGGCAAAGAAGGGCAATAATCAGGGGCTCCATGGAATGGGAACCTCCTCACCCCCTCCTCAAATTAAATAAATGCCTGGGTATTAGTATCACACTTTGAACCATTAGAGCCAATTTTCAACCTATTGGGTGGAAAGTGGTGGTAGTTTGATTTATGGATTTATGAAAGGAAAATCGTATTTAACAAACCTACTGGAGTTTTTGAGGATGTAACTGATAGAATAGATAAGGGAGAACCAGTGGATGTAGTGTATTTGGATTTTCAGAAGGCCTTTGGTAAAGTCTCACATAAGAGGTTCGTGTGTAAAATTAAAGCACATAGGATTGGGGGTAATATACTGGCATGGACTGAAAATTGGTTAACTGACAGGAAACAGAGAGTAGGAATAAACGGGTCTTTTACGGGGTGGCGGGCAGTGACTAGTGGGGTACCACAGGGATCAGTGCTTGGGCCCCAGCTAGTCACAATATATATATAAATGATTTGGATGAGGGAACCAAATTTAATATTTCCAAGTTTGCTGATGACACAAAACTAGGTGGGATTGTGAGTTGTGAGGAGGATGCAAAGATGCTGCAAGGTGATTTTGATAGGTTGAGTGAGTGGGCAAACACATGGCAGATACAGTATAATGTGGATAAATGTGAAGGTATCCACTTTGGTCGGAAAAACATAAGGACAAAGTATTATTTAAATGGTGATAGCTTGGGAAATGTGGATGTACAAAGGGACCTGGGTGTCCTTGTACACCAGGCATTGAAAGCAAACATACAGGTGCAGCAAGCAGTTAGGAAGGCAAATGGTATGTTGGTCTTCATTGCAAGAGGATTTGAGTACAGGAGCAAGGATGTCTTACTATAGTTATACAGGGCATTGGTGACACCACACCTGGAGTATTGTGTGCAGTTTTGGTCTCCTTACCTAAGAAAGGATATACTTTCCGTAGAGGGAGTGGAGCGAAGGTTCACCAGACTGATTCCTGGGATGGCAGGACTGTCGTATGAGGAGAGATTGGGTCGACTAGGCCTGTATTCACTAGAGAGTTTAGAAGAATGAGAGGGGATCTCATTGAAACGTATAGAATTCTGAAGGGATTTGACAGACTGGATGAGGGGAGGATGTTTCCCCTGGCTGGGAAGTCTAGAACAAGGGGTCACAGTGTCAAGATACGGGGTAGGAAATTTAGGACTGAGATGAGGAGAAATTTCTTCATGCAGAGGGCAGTGAACCTGTGGAATTCTCTACCACAGAAGGCTGTGGAGGCCAAGTCACTGAATATATTTAAGAAGGAGATAGATAGATTTCTAGACACAAAAGGCATCAAGGGCTATGGGGAGAAAGCAGGAATATGGTGTTGAGATAGAGGATCAGCCATGATCATATTGAATGGCGGTGCAGGCTTGAAGGGCTGAATGGCCTAATACTGTTCCTATTTTCTAAGTTTCCATCGCCCTGTTCCCACTGATGTCTAGGACACCACCACTTTTGTGGGACCTTGAAATGAGTATCCCATGCACCTGATGGAAACAGATGGGAGCCTCATTAGCCTATGCTGCTGTTAATGTAATTTTGAAGTACTATTGGGTATGTTGCATGTGCTGTGCATGCCCTGCCCATTAATACTTGCCATTGAGAGGCTTAACCAGCAGTTTTTAAAAGCCACTCAAAAAAAAAGAATAAAACATTTGTTGTGCTAGGAGGAGCTCCTCTTGGCCCCACATAACTCGCAACCCCGATACCCAAACCTCCATGCCCTTACCCTGGTGTCGCCTCCTCCCCACAACCCCCAACTTATTTGCACCAGCTGGGATCCACAGTGGAGTGGTCAGATCTTCCACCTCCTCTGATCAGCACCGGCAGAATACGAATTAGGATCAACCATGAAAATGATTCTGCCCGCCGACCAATTTCATTGGGTTCCCTCAGCCCAATCCCACCCGATGGAAGTGGCCTCTTGAAGGTTGGCCCCATTTGTGTGTATGTTTGGAAACTTCCCTTTTTATAGGACTTTATTCTTATTAAACGCTACGTGAGGAACACTAACAGTTAAGTTCTATGGCTGCTGCAACTGTGGTATTTTTTGAGTAAAGTCTGTCGCTCTACAACCCCCATCTCATCAGCAGTCTATTTTCACACATAAACCATACAAATGTAAACACTGTTTTGCAGATGTGAAAATGCCAACAAATGCGTGCTAAGTGAATGTTAACTTGCATTCTACACTGTCTTAAAACCTCTAATTGCTGACAAATGTCAACCCATCTTTTTTCTTTAAGTTTTGGGCTGGATTTTGGGCTTTGCTCAATTCAGGGTGGTAATGGAGGCGGGACAG
Source organism: Pristiophorus japonicus (assembly GCF_044704955.1). Taxonomy (NCBI): domain Eukaryota; kingdom Metazoa; phylum Chordata; class Chondrichthyes; family Pristiophoridae; genus Pristiophorus; species Pristiophorus japonicus. The sequence goes on from NC_091977.1 coordinate 314,292,680, forward strand.
TAAGACAGCTGAAGAACAACAAGGCTACGGGAGTGGATGGAATCCCTGCTGAGGCACTAAAGTATGGTGGAGGGGGACTGTTGCCGTGAAAACACGACCTCATCGCTCTCATCTGGAGGGAGGAGGGCATGCTGGGAGATCTCAGAGATGCAGTGATCATGACCATCTTTAAAAAAGGGGACAACTCCGACTGCAGCAACTACAGATGAATCTCCTTGCTATCAGCCACTGGGAAAGTTGTCGCTCGAGTCCTCCTCAAGTGGCAGGGATTGTGGATGCATTGATTGTAATTTACCAAAATTCTCTAGATTCTGGGAGGTCCCAGCAGATTGCTAAACTGCAAATATAACACCCCCATTTAAAAAAGGAGGCAGACAAAAAGCAGGAAACTATAGGCCAGTTAGCCTATCATCTATGGTTGGGAAAATGTTGGAGTCCATTATTAAAGAAACAGTAGCAGGACATTTGGAAAAGCAAATTTCGGTCAGGCAGAGTCAGCATGGATTTATGAAAGGGAAGTCATGTTTGACAAATATTGCTGGAATTCTTTGAGGATGTAGCGAACAGGGTGGATAAAGGGGAACCAGTGGATGTGGTATATTTGGACTTCCAGAAGGCATTTGACAAGGCACCACATAAAAGGTTACTGCACAAGATAAAAGTTCACGGGGTTGGGGGTAATATCTTAGCATGGATAGAGGATTGGCTAACTAACAGAGAACAGAGAGTCAGGATAAATGGTTCATTCTCGGGTTGGCAATCAGTAACTAGTGGGGTGCTGCAGGGGTCAGTGCTGGGACCCCAACTATTTACAATCTATATTAACGACTTGGAGGAAGGGACTGAGTGTAACATAGCCAAGTTTGCTGACGATACAAAGATGGAAAGAAAAGCAATGTGTGAGGAGGACACACAAAATCTGCAAAAGGACATAGAGAGGCTAAGTGAGTGGGCAAAAATTTGGCAGATGGAGTATAATGTTGGAAAGTGTGAGGTCATGCATTTTGACAGAAAGAAAATCAAAGAGCAAGTTATTATTTAAATGGAGAAAGATTGCAAAGTGCTGCAGTACAGCGGACCTGGGGGTACTTGTGCATGAAAAACAAAAGGATAGTATGCAGGTCCAGCAAGTGATCAGGAAAGCCAATGGAATCTTGGTCTTTATTGCAAAGGGGATGGAGTATAAAAGCAGTGAAGTCTTGCTGCAGCTATGTAGGGTATTGGTGAGGCCACACCTTGAATACTGCATGCAATTTTGGTTTCCATATTCACGAAAGGCTATACTTGCTTTGGAGGCAGTTCAGAGAAGGTTCACTAGGTTGATTCCAGAGATGAGGGGGATGACTTATGAGGAAAGGTTGAGTAGGTTGGGCCTCTACTCATTGGAATTCAGAAGAATGAGAGGCGATCTTATCGAAACGTATAAAATTATGAGGGAGCTTGACAAGGTGGATGCAGAGAGGATGTTTCCACTGATGGGGGAGACTAGAACTAGAGGGCATGATCTTAGAGTAAGGGGCTGCCCATTTAAAACTGAGATGAGGAGAAATTTCTTCTCTCAGAGGATTGTAAATCTGTGGAATTCACTGCCTCAGAGACTGTGAAAGCTGGGACATTGAATAAATTTAAGACAGAGATCGACAGTTTCTTAAACAATAAGGGGTTAAGGGGAGCGGGCAGGGAAGTGGAGCTGAATCCATGATCAGATCAGCCATGATCTTATTGAATGGCGGAGCAGGCTTGAGGGGTTGTATGGCCTACTCCTGTTCCTATTTCTTATGTTCTTATGTTCTTATGTCTTCACCCTGAGGCCGAGGAGCTCCTCCCGGAGTCACAGTGCGGATTTCATCCTCTACGGCGCACACGGACATGATTTTTGTTGCGCGACAGCTGCAGGAAAAATACAGGGAACAGCACCAGCCCTTGTACATGGCCTTCTTCGACTTTACAAAGGCCTTTGACACTGTCAACCGCGAGGGTCAATGGAGTGTCCTCCTCCGTTTCGGATGTCCCCAAAAGTTCGTCAACATCCACCATCTGCTCCACGACGACATGCAAGGCACGATCCATACCAACGGATCCATTACAGACCCAATCCATGTCCGGACCAGGGCCAAACAGGTCTGCGTCATCGCCCCAACCCTCTTCTCAATCTTCCTCACTGCCATGCTCCACCTCACAGTCAACAAGCTCCCCGCTTGAGTGGAACTAAACTACAGAACCAGTGGGAACCTATTCAACCTTCGCTGTCTCCAGGTCAGGTCCAAGACCACCCCAACCTTTGTTGTCGAGCTACAGTACGCAGACGCCGCCTGCGTCTGCGCACATATAGAGGCTGAACTCCAGGTATAGTCGACATATTTACTGAGGCGTACGAAAGCATGGGACTTACGCTAAACATCCGTAAGACAAAAGTCCTCACCAGCCTGTCCTCGCCGCACAGCACTGCCCCCCAGTCATCAAGATCCACGGCGCGGCCTCTGGAAATTGTGGACCATTTCCCATACCTCGGGAGCCTATTATTAACAAGGGCAGACATTGATGACGAGATTCAACACCGCCTCCATTGCGTCAGTGCAGCTTTTGGCCGCCTGAAGAAAAGAGTCTTCGAAGACCAGGGCCTCAAATCTGCCACCATGCTCATGGTCTACAGGGCTCTGGTAATACCTGCCCTCCTGTATGGCTCGGGGACATGCACCACGTACCTCAAGTCGCTGGAGAAATACCACCAACGATGTCTCCGCAAGATCCTACAAATGCCCTGGGAGGACAGATGCACCAACATTCACGTCCTCGACCAGGCCAACATCCCCAGCATTGAAGCACTGGCCACACTTGATCAGCTCCGTTGGGCAGGCCACATTGTTTGCATGCCATACATGAGAGTCCCAAAGCAAGCGCTCTACTCGGAACTCCTTCAAGGCAAACGAGCCAAAGGTGGGCAGAGGAAACGTTACAAGGACAACCTCAAAGCCTCCCTGATAAAGTTCAACACCTGGGAGTCCCTGGCCAAAGACTGCCCTAAGTGGAGGAAGTGCATCCAGGGGGGCACTGAGCACCTCGCGTCTTATCGCCGAGAACATGCAGAAATCAAGCGCAGGCAGCAGAAAGAGCGTGCAGCAAATCTGTCTCACCCTTCCTTACCCTCAACGACTATCTGGCCCACCTGTGACAGGGACTGTGGTTCTCGTATTGGACTGTTCAGCCACCTAAGGACTTATTTTAAGAGTGGAAGCAAGTCTTCCTCGATTCCGATGGACTGCCTATGATGATGATGTTGGAGGCGGGGCGGTAAAGTTTGCGATTGGAACACCTTAGTCAGCAAAGTTGGGCAGCTGGGCCCTGAGTTTGGGGCGGAGCACTAAGGGAGGCGTTGCACACCTTTCTTAGGGTGCTGGACCTGCTGAGCAGGCAGAAATCCCGAGCTAAACAGTCGGCCTCAGAGCGTTCTAAGAGAGGTCTGGGGAGGAAAAAAAACGAAAAAAAACACCAAAACATTCCCAATAAATAACTCTCACCACCACAACATAAATCGCAAAAAAATGAAAGAAACAATCGCACTTACCTGAGGGTGACATTACCTACCTCACTGCAACAGCTACAGCTCGGACCACCTGTTTGCACAGGCGGTCCCAGCACAGCGCTCTCTGGAGCGCTACGGATTGGGCATGAGCTGAAAATCAAGCCGGTGTCACAACCAGGGGCGTTGCACACCGGCTCGCCTCTTCCGGGCGGTAATGCTCCGCGCCCCATCGAAAGCAGCACCGAAAGTCCCAGTGGGGTGCTGGAAGCTGGCCGTCTGCCTGGAAGAGCTCACTGCCACCATTGCCACCCCTCTGGGGTGAAAAGGGAGGCAGCAGCAAGCCGAAAATCCAGCCCTTGCCTTCCTGCATTACAACAGTGACGACACTTCAAAAGCACTATCATTTGAAAAGTGCTTTGGGATGTCCTTAGGTCGTGAAAGGAGCTATATAAAATGTTTTTATTTAATTTATTCGTTCCTGGGATGTGGGCATCGCTGGCAAGACTGGCGTTTATTGCCTCTGAGAAGGTGGTGGTGAGTTGCCTTCTTGTGCTGCTGCAGTCCTTGTGCTGAAGGTACACTCGCACAGTGCTGACTTTGCCGTAGCAGTTTGCTACATCTGAGTAGGTTGCTGGGCCATTTCGGAGGGCAGTTCAGAGTAAATCACATTGCTGCGGATCTAGAGTCATATATATAGACCAGACTGGGTGAGGACGGCAGATTTCCTTACCTAAAGGACATTAGTGAAACAGATGGGTTTTTCTGACAATCCGGTAGTTTCATGGTCACCATTAATGACACGAGCTTTTTAATTCCAAATTTATATAACTGAATTTAAATTCCCTAGCTGCCGTGGTAGGATTTGAACTCATGTCTCTGGGCTTATTAGTCCAGGCCTCTTGATTACTCGCCCAATAACATAACCACTATGCTACCGTACCGTACTGTGCAAGTCTTCCTTCTTTCAACAAAAGAGATTTGAATATATATAATTGTACTCTGTGTAAGATAACATTTATGCACAAATATGAGTACACTTCACATAACTGGACTCTTCTGAATACGCTGAACAAATTAAGAACATAGGAGTAGGCCACCTGGCCCCTCGAGCCTGCTCCAACATTTAATAAGATCATGGCTGATCTGATCATGGACTCAGCTCCACTTACCTGCCTGCTCCCCATAACCCTTTATTCTCTTATCGCTCAAAAATCTATCTCCCCCTTAAATATATTCAATGACACAGCCTCCACAACTCTCTGGGGCAGAGAATTCCATAGATTTGATGACAAAAACATCCACAGATACTGTTATACTTTTACATCACATTGTTTGTCACACGGGGCTGTTATCATCTGTGGGTGGTGTTTAAACCTCTGCTATTCTGTACAATAGGTATTTCAAAATAGTATGTGAATAGGTTCGGACAAAAAAAATTAAAGTCACGAATGGAGGCCTGGAAATTCTAATTATAGCTTTGAATAATGTATTTTCGAAATAACTGTCAATCTGCAGAGTTAAGAGCCACTGCCTTGCAAACCACAAGAAACACTTTGTATGTAGAACAATGGAAAATAAAAACTCACCTATTTCATAAAAACATGTCATTTTCTTTACCACAGGTGTTACAGTGCCGTTCAAACAGTTACAACCTGAATCTATTTTTATACCCACACAATCAGAGAGAATCATCAAGCAGAGGAGTGCCATATATCGATGGGAGTGGAGTCACTAACTGACAGCCAGAGAAGAATTTGTAACGAAATAGATGAGCTAGATTAACAGAGTCCCAGCATCTACGCAACACCAGCCAGTAACATGGCATCATTTTTCGAACTTTGATGCCAATTTAAATGGAGACACTACATTACATTAGGCTGTGGTCTATTCAGACTAACTCAGCACTTCAAGAAATATCTGAAGCAGTACAGAATTACAACATAATGTTCAGGACTTAATCAGATCCTGTAGACTAAATTCAATTTTACTATTGATTGTATAATCAATATTTTTTTTAACAGCTTCACGAACAGGCTGAATGTTAGTTAAAGTATCATTGCAGGGATCAAGAAAATATAAACAAGACATTTATTTTATAGTAATTATGCTTTTATTATCCATTAGCTCATGATTAAAGTAAACCTACTTCATATTTGAAAGATTTCATTTGACTCTCTAAATTGCAGAGGCCATGGCAGTTTGATGGTTAATTTATCTCGATGAAATTCATTCAATGCTGGCCTTTATTTTATGTTGCTTTTAAGAAGCTTTAATATGTAGCTAGAATCTTCTCTGATCTTGCAAATGCTTAAACACACTATGTTTGGTATTCTAAACTTCTAAGTTTCTGCCCAAGCCCTGAACTCGAAGCTTACTCCAGTTTCTCTCCGATCTCCCCATAAGACCTCTCCATGCTCATCTTGTCCACGAGACCCACTTCCTGCTCCCTTGACCCTATTTCCAATAATCTGCTGACCACCCAACTTCCTTTTCTGGCTCCCACGTTAGCTGACCTTGTTAATGGTTCTCTCTCCTCAGGTACTGACCTGTCCCCTTCTCCTTCAAATCTTCCATCATCATCCCGCTCCTCAAAAAAAGCAACCTGTGACCTCTCCGTCCTTACAAACTAGTTCCCCATCTCCAACCTCCCTTTCCTTTCCTTTCCAACGTCCTTGAACATATTGTTGCCCCCCATATCTGTGCCCATCTTTCCCAGAACTTCATGTTTGAATCCTTCCAATCAGGTTTTCACCCCTGCCACAGTACCGAAACGGCTCTTATCAAAGTCACAAATTATATCTCATGTGAGTGTGACAAAGGTAAACTATCCCTCCTCGTCCTTCTCGACCTGTCTGCAGTCTTTGACATGGCTGGCCACTCCATCCATCTCCAATGACTCCCTACCATCTACCAGCTGGGTGGGACTGCAATCACCTGGTTCCATTCTTATCTTTCCAATCATAAACTGCAATGGCTTTTCTTCCCACTCTCGCATCATTACCTCTGGTGTCTGTCATGTTTGTAACCTTCACATAACTGTGACCAATATGTAACAACACTGTACACTGTATACAACTGTGAAATACACACCTTGACCACGAGGGTGAACTTGTGGGAGACACTCCTTACCTGGTCAGCCAGGTACTTAAAGGGAAGTTTCACGCAGGCTCAGACTCCTTGGTCCTGGGAATAAAGATGCAGGTCATGTAGTGACCTTGTCTGCAGTATATGCCTCGTGTGACTTTATAGTACAGTGCAGAGACACTACATTTGGCGACGGGAAACGGGAATCAACGACTCACGAGAATGGCCACCGGTAGCACAGATGAAAGGTACTGTGTTGGTGAGGACTGGGACGATTTCGTTGAGAGGCTCCAGCAGAGCTTTGTCACGAAGGACTGGCTGGGAGAGACAGCAGCCGACAAGCGAAGGGCGCATCTACTGACCAGCTGTGGGCCTAAGACGTACGCGCTGATGAAAGACCTGCTCGCACCTGAGAAGTCAGCGGACAAAACCTTTGAGGAGCTCAGTAAACTGATCGGTGAGCACCTCAAACCAGCGAGCAGCGTACACATGGGCCCGACACCGATTCTATTCACACAGACGCCGGGAGGGACAAAGCATACCAGACTTTGTTGTGGACCTTCGGCGTTTGGCCAGCCTCTAAGTTCACAGATGCCTGCAGGGGGGAGATGTTAAGGGATTTCTTCATTGAGGGCATTGGTCATGCTGGGATTTTCAGGAAGCTTATTGAAACCAAGGACTTGACTTTGGAAAGGGCAGCTTTGATAGCTCAGACCTTCATGGCAGGGGAAGAGGAGATCAAGATAATTTATGTGCAAAGCCCTGTTTCAATGTGGCGATGAACCAGGGAGTTAATGTTGTAAAAGCGATACAGAACCCCGCAGTCAGGCAAGGGCAATTCGACACTGCCCAGGCAGGCAAGGGCAATTCGACACCACCCAGGCAGCAACAGGTTCCAGGGTGGGACAGCAACAGAGACAATGGCAGGAGGATCGACAATTCACACCATCACAAGGGACAATGCGTCCCGGGATGGGACCATTGACACACAGCAACAGAGTGATCAGGAGTAATCAAAGAGAAAATCAGAGAGGAATGCCTGGTAACAGTCCCTTTGTCCACAACAATCTCAGCTCATGCTGGAGGTGCAGTGACAGACACAATGCGAAAACCTGCAGGATTCAACAATTTATCCGGAAAAACTGCAATTTCAAGGGACATTTGGCCATAATGTGCAGAAAACCTGTAGCGAGGTTAGTTTACGAGGCAGAGGAACCAGACGAAGAGTCTGCAAGGCAGTTGGATACTTGGGGCACAGCCATGGACGCTGAAGCGAAGCGGGTTCACGTGGCAGACATCCACAGCTCATACACTAAAACGCCACCCATGATGATGAAAGTTCTATTAAATGGCATCCCGGTACGCATGGAGCTGGACACAGGGGCCAGCCAATCACTTATGAGTGTTCAACAATTCGAAAGACTATGGCCACTCAAAGCAAGCAGACCCAAACTAGAACGCATTGAGATGCAATTACGAACGTACACCAAAGAGATCATCCCAGTGCTCGGCAGTGCAAATTTGGTGGTCACACATAATGGATCAGAGAACCGGCTGCCACTTTGGATTGTCCCGGGGAATGGTCCCGCACTTTTGGGGAGGAGCTGGCTAGCAGAGATGAACTGGAAATGGGGAGATGTGCACGCCATTTCATCTGTGGAGTGAAGTTCATGCTCACAGGTCCTACAGAAATTCGAATCACGATTTCAACCTGGGGTTGGGACTTTCAAGGGCACCAAAGTAGTGATACACATCACCCCGGATGCCAGACCAGTGCACCACAAAACCAGAGCCGTGCCGTATGTGATGCGTGAGAAAATTGAGATTGAGTTGGACAGGCTGCTAAGAGAGGGCATAATATCGCCTGTTGAATTCAGTGACTGGGCAAGCCCCATTGTCCCTGCCCTTAAAGCGGATGGCTCGGTCAGGATTTGTGGCAACTACAAGGCCACCATCAACCGAGTGTCACGACAGGACTAATACCCGCTTCCGAGAGCGGAGGACCTTTTTGCCACGCTGGCAGGGGGCAAGCTTTTCACCAAGTTGGACCTCACTTCAGCCTACATGACCCAGGAACTGGCTGAAGAATCCAAGCTACTAACCACCATCACTACGCAGAAGGGGCTATTTGTGTACAACGGGTGTCCGTTTGGCATTCGTTCAGCGGCCGCTATCTTCCAGAGGAACATGGAAAGCTAGCTTAAATCCATTCCTGGCACAATCGTATTCCAAGATTACATCCTAATCACGGGTTGCGATACCGAGGAACACCTCCACAACCTGGAGGAGGTGCTACGCCGACTGGATCAAGTAGGCTTGCGACTAAAGAAGCCCAAGTGTGTGCTTTTAGCCCCAGAGGTCGAGTTTTTGGGCCGGAGGGTTGCCGCAGACGTGATCCGGCCTACCGAATCCAAAACGGAGGCGATCCGTCATGCGCCCCGGCCCGGCAGCACATCGGCGTTGCGGTCATTCCTGGGACTCAAACTACTTTGGGAACTTTCTGTCGAACTTAAGTACATTGTTGGAGCCACTACACGTGCTCTTGCATAAGGGTTGCGAATGGTTTTGGGGGGACTGTCAAGAACGGGCTTTCAATCGGGCGCAGAACCTGCTTTGTTCTAATAAGCTGTTGACCTTGTACGACCCCTGTAAGAAACTGGTTTTAACCTGTGTTGCGTCATCCTATGGGGTTGGGTGAGTGTTGCAGCAGAGTAATGATGAGGACCAACTTCAACCTGTGGCTTATGCCTCCAGGTCGCTCTCCCAGGCAGAACAGGGATATGGGATGGTTGAAAAGGAAGCACTCGCATGTGTCTATGGGGTAAAAAAGATGGACCAGTACCTTTTTGGCAGAAGGTTCGAGTTAGAAACGGACCACAAGCCGTTAATATCCCTGTTGTCCGACGGCAAGGCTGTCAATGCGTCAGCTCGCATACAGCGATGGGCTCTCACGCTGGTTGCATATGATTACACCATACGGCACCAGCCAGGCACCGAAAATTGCGCTGATGCGCTCAGCAGGCTCCCACTGACAACCACTGAGGGGGCGTCGGAGCAAAGCGCGGAGATGGTCATGGCCATTGAGGCTTTCGACACCGCAGGCTCCCCGATCACAGCCCGCCAGATCAAAATCTGGACCAACAGAGATCCCCTCCTATCACTGATAAAGAAATGTGCCTTAACTGGGGATTGGGCGCCCGCACATGGAGCGTGCCCTGAGGAGGTCAGACCGTTTCACAGACGGATGGACGAGCTCTCCATCCAAGCCGATTGGCACCCAAGTGGCTTGAGGGCACTGTAATAGGCAAAGAGGGGAATAGGGTCATAGTGGTCAGACTAAACAATGGGCAGATATGCCGCAGTAAGGAAGGGAAGCTTTCATCAGGGAACTCCACAGCGAGCACCCAGGCATCGTGCAAATGAAGGCCATTGCCCGGTCACATGTATGGTGGCCGGGAATTGACTCAGACCTGGAACACTGTGTTCGCAGATGCACGACGTGTACTCAGCTGGGAAATGCCCCTTGGGTGGCCCCCCTCAGCCCGTGGCCCTAGCCCACCAAGCCATGGTCATGCATTCACATAGACTACGCGGGCCCGTTTATGGGAAAATGTTCCTGATTATTGTCGATGCATTCTCGAACTGGATCGAGTGCATCATATTGAATTCATGCACGACATCCACCACTGTGGAGAGTCTGCGCACGGTATTTGCGACCCACGGCTTGCCAGACATCCTAGTTAGCGACAATGGCCCGTGCTTTACTAGCTATGAATTCCAGGAGTTTATGTCGGGTAATGATATCAAACACGTCAGGACAGCGCCGTTCAAGCCGGCTTCCAATGGCCAGACGGAACGTGCGGTTCAAATCATAAAACAGGGCATGCTCCGGATTCAAGGACCCTCTCTTCAGTACCGCCGATCGCGCCACCTGCTGGCCTATAGGTCCCGCCCGCACTCGCTCATGGGAGTCCCGCCCGCGGAACTACTCATGAAACACACGCTTAAAACGCAGCTGTCCCTCATTCATCCTGCTCTGTCGGACATTGTTGAGGGCAAGCGCCAGTCCCAAATAGAGTGCCATTTTCTAAACTCAGTGGGGAGATGCATAGAAATCAATGACCCTGTATTCGTTCTCAATCACGCATTGGGACCCAAGTGGCTTGAGGGCACTGCAATAGGCAAAGAGGGGAATTGGGTCATAGTGGTCAGACTAAACAATGGGCAGATATGCCGCAAAGATCTGGACTAGGTACAGGGTATTGGTGAGGCCGCACCTGGAGTACTGCGTGCAGTTTTAGTCACCTTACTTAAGGAAGGATATACTAGCTTTGGAGGGGGTACAGAGACGATTCACTAGGCTGATTCCGGAGATGAGGGGGTTACCTTATGATGATAGATTGAGTAGACTGGGTCTTTACTCGTTGGAGTTCAGAAGGATGAGGGGTGATCTTATAGAAACATTTAAAATCATGAAAGGGATAGACAAGATAGAGGCAGAGAGGTTGTTTCCACTGGTCGGGGAGACTAGAACTAGGGGGCACAGCCTCAAAATACGGGGGAGCCAAGTTAAAACCGAGTTGAGAAGGAATTTCTTCTCCCAGAGGGTTGTGAATCTGTGGAATTCTCTGCCCAAGGAAGCAGTTGAGGCTAGCTCATTGAATGTATTCAAATCACAGATAGATAGATTTTTAACCAGTAAGGGAATTAAGGGTTATGGGGAGCGGGCGGGTAAGTGGAGCTGAGTCCACGGCCAGATCAGCCATGATCTTGTTGAATGGCGGAGCAGGCTCGAGGGGCTAGATGGCCTACTCCTGTTCCTAATTCTTATGTTCTTATGTAGGTAAAGAAAAGGTTCAGCATGGACACTGAGGAACCTGAAGAAGACCATGGGATGTCAACCACACCACTGCCAGTGAACGAGCAATAAGAACATTAAACAGCATGCACAGTCCCTGCAGCCAGCCCGGACAGGCCGGATCCAACTCAGGCGACAGAGACGCATGCCAAGGCTCAACCACCAGAGCCACAACTGCGGCGCTCCACGAGAGAGCGTCGACCGCCTGAAAGACTCAATCTTTGACCCAAAGACATTCGGGGGGAGGTGATGTCATGTTTGGAACCTTCACATAACTGTAACCAATATGTAACAACACTGTACACTGTATACAACTGTGAAATACACACCTTGACCACGGGGGTGAACTTGTGGAGACACTCCTTACCTGGTCAGTCAGGTACTTAAAGGGAGGTTCCACGCAGGCTCAGACTCCTTGGTCCTGGGAATAAAGGTGCAGGTCATGTAGTGGCCTTGTCTGCAATATATGCCTCGTGTGACTTTATAGTACAGTGCAGAGACACTACAGTGTCCCCCAAAGATCTATCCTTGGCCCCTCCTATTTCTCATCTGCATGTTGCCCCTCGGCGACATCATTCGAAAACACGACCTCAATTTCCATATGTATGCTTGTTATGCTCATAATAAGGTAATGCAACTAAGTACTGTAGAAAATGAGTAAGTGTGACCTTAGCTCCTTTATTTAAACTCCAGAGTGCTGGTACAGCATGAGAGGCCTGCTTATATACAGTGCTCCCAAGGGATGCTGGGATCCTTGGACTCCAACAGGTAGGCCCTCTGGTGGCAGTATGATACAGGTTGCCAAGGGTTACATACATAACATTACTCCCTCCCAAAGTCAATAGTACACTTATTTACAAGGCGAGACGATCTGGGGCTTTTCGCTCCCTTGTCGATCGTCTAGGTACAAATGCAGGTGTGGGTGAGTTGGTTGGTTCTCCGCTGGGCTACTGGGCAGCTGGTCTTGCCGGGCTGCTGGGGATGGTGAGTTCAGCTTCGTGGTCAACCGTGATGTTGTTTGCCACTTGTGTGTGTGTTGGAGGGTCGTAGTTGGTGGTGTCCTCTTCAGGTTGCTCGTGGCTGTTCGTGAATCGCAGTTTGGTTTGGTCCAAATGCTTTCTGCACATTAGACCATTGGCAAATTTGACCTGAAACACCCTACTCCCTTCTTTGGCTATGACAGTGCCAGCAAGCCATTTGGGACCATGTCCATAGTTGAGTACAAATACAGGGTCATTGACTTCAATATCGCATGACAAGTTTGCGTGATCATGGTACATGCTTTGTTGATGCCGCCTGCCCTCGATGTGATCATGGAGATCAGGGTGCACAAGAGAGAACCTTGTTTTGAGCGCCATTTTCAATAGCAGCTCGGCTGGGGGAAACCCCAGTGAGAGAGTGGGGTCTGGTGTGGTAGCTGAGCAGGACTCGGGACAGGCGGGTCTGAAGGGAGCTTTCTGACACACGTTTCAAGCTTTGCTTGATGGTTTGGACTGCATGTTCTGCCTGGCCGTTGGATGTGGACTTGAACGGGGCAGATGTGATGTGTTTGATCCCATTGCGGGTCATGAATTTCTTGAATTCAGCACTGGTGAAGCACGGCCCATTGTCGCTGACAAGGACATCAGGCAGGCTGTGCGTGGCAAACATATCTTGTAGGCTTTCGATGGTGGCAGTGGATGTGCTTCGACATTATTACACATTCAATCCATTTTGAATAAGCATCCACAACAACCAAAAATATTTTGCCTAGAAATGGGCCCACAAAGTTAACATGGATCCTTAACCACGGTTTGGAGGGCCATGACCACAAACTTAGCGGTGCCTCTCTGGGTGCATTGCTCAGTTGAGAGCAAGTGTTGCATTGGCACACGCATGATTCTAAGTCTGAGTCGATACTGGGCCGCCACACATGGGATCTGGCTATAGCTTTCATCATTACTATGCCTGGGTGGGTACTGTATAGGTCGCATATGAATGTTTCCCTGCCTTTCTTAGGCAAAACCACGTGATTACTCTAGAAAAGACAATCCGCCTGTTTGGACATTTCGTCTTTGTGCCGCTGGAACGGCTTGATTTCTTCATGCATCTCCGCTGGGATGCTGGACCAGCTCCCATGGAGGATGCAGTTTTTTTTTTAACCAGGGACGGTAAAGGATTCTGACTGGTTCAGGTCCTAATCTGACGGGCCGTAACGAGTGACTTTTCGTTTTCAAAATGTATCCATCACCAAGGGCAAGTCTGCAGGCTGTGCCATTTCCACCCTGGTGGTGGGCAATGGTAGCCGACTGAGAGCATCAGCACAGTTGTGTGTGCCTGATCTGTGGTGGATTACATAGTTGTATGCAGACAGCGTGAGCGCCCATCTTTGGATGCGGGCAGAGGCATTGGTGTTAATCCCTTTGCTCTCTGAGAATAGTGATATGAGCTGCTTATGGTCGGTTTCTAGCTCAAACTTGAGACCAAACAGATACTGATGCAATTTTTCACCCCGTAAACACATGCCAGAGCTTCCTTTTCAGTCATGCTGTAAGCCCTTTCGGCCTTGGACAAACTCCTGGATGCATAAGCGACCGGTTGCAATGTTCCCGATTCGTTTACTTGTTGTAACACACACCCGACCCCGTATGAAGACGCATCGCAAGCTAGCACTAAACGTTTACATGGGCCATACAGAACAAGCAGTTTGTTGGAACGTAACAGATTTCTGGCTTTCTCAAAAGCAGCCTCTTGTGATTTCCCCCATACCCAGTTGTCTCCCTTGCGTAGTAGCAAGGTGCTTAACCCGGGTAGGAAATTACCGAAATAGTTGGGCAGTCCCAGGAACAAGCGCAGCTCCGTCACATTCTGTGGTCTCCGTGCTTTCTTGATGGCCTCAGTCTTGTCGTTGGTGGGTCTGATTCCGTCTGCCGCGATTCTTCTTCCTAAGAACTTGACCTCTGGCACCAGGAAAACACACTTCAAGCGTTTCACCCCAAGTTCCACGCGATCTAGCCGACTTAGAACCTTTTCCAGGTTCTGCAAGTGCTCGATCGTGTCTAGACCTGTGACCAGTATGTCATCCTGGAAAACCATGGTGCGCGGAACCGACTTTAGCAGGCTCTTCATGTTCCTTTGGAAAATTGCCGCGGCCGATCGAATCCCAAACGGGCATCTATTGTAGATGAACAGACTTTGTGTGTGTTGATACAGGTGAGGCCTTTTGAAGATTCCTCCAGCTCCTGCGTCATATAGGCCGAGGTCAGGTCCAACTTGGTGAACGTAATTCCTCAAACCAGGGTTGCAAATAGGTCGTCTGCCTTGGGTAGTGGGTACTGGTCCTGTAGCGAAAAACGATCAATTGTTACTTTATAGTCCCCACAAATTCTGACCGTGTCATCGCCTTTGAGAACCAGAACAATCGGACTGGACCACTTGTTGAACTCCACTGGCGAAATGATGCCTTCTCGCTGCAGTCTGTCCAGCTCAATTTCCACTTTCTCTCGCATCATATATGGCACCGCCCGTGCCTTGTAGTGGATGGGTCATGTACCGGGAACCAAGTGGATCTGCACCTTCGCCCCCGAGAAACTTCCAATGCCTGGCTAAAACAACGACGGGAACTTGCTCAGAACCTGGGCACATGAGGCGTCGTTGATGGACAAGAGCACTCTGATGTCGTCCCAGTTCCAGCGGATTTTTCCCAGGTAGCTTCTGCTGAACAGTGTGGGGCCATCTCCTGGTACAATCCATAGTGGGAGTTCGTGCATTGCTCCATCATAGGAGACTTTTACTTCTGCTCTGCCAATAACAGGGATCAGCTCTTTGGTGTAAGTTCTTAGCTTGGTATGAATGGGGCTAAGCTTGGGCCTGTGTGCCTTGTTGCACCACAGCCTGTCGAAGGCCTTTTTGCTCATGGTAGACTGACTCGCACCCGTGTCCAGTTCCATGAATACTGGAATTCCATTCAGTTCAACTTTTAACATGATCGGTGGACATTTTGTGGTGAAGGTGTGTACTCCATACACTTCTGCCTCCTCGGTTCGAGTCTGTAGTTCAGCCTGATCCACCATGGATCGTTCTTCCTCTGCAACATGGTGGTTTGCAGGGTTTGCAGCTCGTCCGCACATTCGCTGGAGGTGTCCCATTGCTCAACAGCCTTTGCACGCATAGTGCTTGAAGCAGCATTGATGGGCTCAATGATCACCTCCGCAGCGCCAACAAGGTGTTAACTGCCTCGCATTAACGAATGATGGTGGACTCTGGGTCATCTGAGATCGTGCAGCTGCCGGCGTGTACGTTCTGCCATGTACATTCCTGCCTGAAAACAACGTTACTTTGTGTACAGTACTAACCGAAACCTCTTTATGCTGCGAAATGTGTTTGGTGTTATCGCTGGTGGACATAAATGCCTGGGCTATCGTTATGGCTTTGCTCAGATTCGGTGTTCAACAGTCAATAGTTTGCGAAGGATAACCTCATGGCCAATGCTAAGCACAAAAAAGTCTCTTAGCATTTGCTCAAGGAATCCATCGAATTCGCAATGTCCTGCAAGGCGCCTCAGTTCAGCGACGTAGCCTGCCACTTCCTGGCCTTCAGACCATTGACA
Source organism: Pristiophorus japonicus (assembly GCF_044704955.1). Classification (NCBI taxonomy): domain Eukaryota; kingdom Metazoa; phylum Chordata; class Chondrichthyes; family Pristiophoridae; genus Pristiophorus; species Pristiophorus japonicus. The sequence continues at coordinate 314,308,733 of NC_091977.1, forward strand.
CGTGTCGAATGGATACCTTGCCATCAAAATGCTTTCCTTTGGATTTAGGTGCTCCCGGACCAGCGTACACAGTTCTTCATAGGACTTGGTTGTTGGTTTCACCGGAGCTAGAAGATTCTTCATGAGGCCATAGATTGTTGCCCCACAGATGGTAAGGAGGATCGCCCTTCGTTTGGCAGCGTTCTCGTCCCCTTCCAGCTCATTGGCCGCGTAGTATTGGTCGAGTCGCTCCACGAAGGCCTCCCAATCATCCCCTTCTGAGAATTTCTCCAGGATATCAACATTTCTTTGCATTTATGCGTGGTTGTTCGTTATCTCTTCGCCAGTTGTTATGCTCATAATAAGGTAATGCAACTGAGTACTGTAGACAATGAGTAAGTGTGACTTTAGCTCCTTTATTTAAATTCCAGAGTGCTGGTACAGCATGGAAGACCTGCTTATATACAATGCTCCCAAGGGATGCTGGGATCCCTTGGGACTCCAACAGGTAGGCCCTCTGGTGGCAGTATGATACAGGTTTCCAAGGGTTACATACACAACAATGCGAATGACACCCAGCTCTACCCCACCAATCACTTCTCCCGACCTCTCCACGGTCTCTAAATTGTCAGACTTCTTGTCCGACATCCAATACTGGATGATCAGAAATGTTCTCCAATTAAATATTGGGAAGACCAAAGCCATTGTCTTCGGTCCCTGCCACAAACTGCGTTCCCTACCCACCGACTTCATCCCTCTCCCTAGCATCTGTCTGAGGCCGAACCGGATCATTTGCAACATTGGTGTCATACTTGACCCGGAAATGAGCTTCCGACCACGCCATATCTAAGACCGTCTATTTCCACCTCCGTAACATCACCTGTCTCCACCCCTGCCTCAGCTCATCTGCTACTGAATCCCTCATCCATGCCTTTGATACCTCTAGACTTGACTATTCCAATGCATCCTGGCTGGTCTCCCAGGATGTAAACTTGAGGTCATCCAAAACTCAGCTGCCTGTATCCTAACTCGTACCAAGTTCCATTCACCCATCAGCCTATGTTCGCTGACCTACATTGGCTCCTGGTTGAGCAATGCCTCGATTTAAAAATTCTCATCCTTGTTTTCAAATCCTTCCATGGCCTCGTCCCCTTCCTCTCACTATAATCTCCTCCAGCCCCACAACCCTTCGTGATATCTGTGCTCTTTTAATTCTAGGCTCTTGTGCATCCTTGATTTTAATCACTCCACCATTGGTGGCCATGTCCTCAGCTGCCTAGGCCCCAAGTTCTGGAATTCCCTCCCTGAACCTCTCCACCTCTCTTTCCATCTTTAAGATGCTCCTTAAAACCTATCTCTTTGAGCAAGCTTTTGCTTATCTGTCTTATTGGCCCGGAACTTGCAGTGGGAGGCTTCCCGCGGGCAATTGCCTCCGACCTGAAACATTTCTACGAAATTACTAGTTTGTCCGGGAGGAGCCTGCGATTCCGTTGGGGAGGCCTTCTCTTCCCGCGCTGCGAAGCGCGCTCCCATCCAGAGGGTTCTCATGCAGAAGATGCAGTCACGTGTGACTGCTCAGCCAATCAGGTACTGTATTCCACAGCTTTCCCATTAATAGCAATGAGAACTCTGTATCTACGAGTTCTCATTGCTGTTAATGGGAGAAAAAACACTAATAAAAAATAAAAAACAGACCTCACATAATTAAAATTAATTGAAATTAAAGTTAATAAATGCCTTGGAAAAAAACAATGTTTTTACGATTTTCTTTTAAAGTTTTGTAATTCGGGTTAAAAATAAGCTTACCTTAGTGGGCAGAGTTTTTAAACAATAAAATGTGTTTATTTAATTTAATTATATTTGAGTATGTTTTTAAACTCTTACGCCTGTAAAAGTAGGCTATGCGCCTGCTTTTTCAGGTGCAAGAATTTTGAGGATATTTGCTGGGCAAGATATGGGTAAATACCGCAGTCTTGCCGTGGCAAATGTCTTCGCTCCCGAGATGCGGATGATCTGTCAAACTCCAGCTTGACAGATCGGAAAAGCCAGTTTTTAGCGCATGCGCATTGTACGCTGAAAACAGGCTTTTCTGATGTCTTCCCGGGTCCGTAGAAACTTCGTACTGGGAAGGTCGCGATTTCTGGGCCAATATTTCCTTATGTGGCTCAGTGTCAAATTTTGGTCGATAACGTTCCTGTTACATAGAATATACAGCACAGAAACATTCCATTCAGCCCAACCAGTCCATGTGAGCGTTTATGCTCCACTCGAGCCTCCTCCTATCTTTCCTCACCTTTCCCACATTACAACAGGGACTACACTCCAAAAGTACTTTATTGGCTGTAAAGCGCTTTGAGATGTTCGGTGGTTGTGAAAGGCGCTACATAAATGTAAATCTTTCTTTCTATCAGCATAACCCTCGATTCCCTTCTCCTTCATATGCTTATCTAGCCTCCCCTTAAAAGCATCTATACTATTCGCTTCAACCATTCCTGTGGTAGCGAGTTCCACATTCTCACCACTCTCTGGGTAAAGAAGTTTCTTCTGAATTCCCTATTTGATATCTTGGTGACTATCTTATATTGATGGCCTCTAGTTTTGCTCTAACCCACAAGTGGAAACACTCTCTCTTGTGCCTACCCAATCAAAACCTTTATTATTTTAAAGAAATTTATTAGCTCACCCCTCAGCCTTCTCTTTTCACAAAAAAAAAGACCCCGTCTGTTCATCTTTTCTTGATAGGTATAACCTCATATTTCTGGTATCATCCTTCTAAATCTTTTTTTCATCCTCTACAGTGCCTCGATATCCTTTTTATAATACGGCGACCAGTACTTCAAGTGTGGTCTAACCAAGGTTCGATACAAGTTTAGCATAACTTCTCTACTTTTTACTTTTATGGCCTTATTAACCTGTGTTGCTACTTTTAGTGATCTGTGTATTTTTACTCTGAGATCTCTTTGCTCTTCTACCCCATTTAGATTCTTATTTTCCAAGTAACATGTGACCGCCTTATTTTTCTTACAAACATGTAAGAACATTTATCTGTGTTGAAATTCATTTGACAATTATATGCCCATTCTGCAAGTTTATTACTGCCTACTTGTAATTTGTTGCAGTCCTCCTCAGTATTGACTATGTCGCCGCCCTCCCTAACCCGGCCTCAATTTGGGGTCATCCTCAAATTTAGAAATTGATTTTTTGATTCCAAAGACTAAATCGTTAATATAAATTGTGAACAACAGTGGTCCTAGCACTGATCCTTCTAAGATCCCACTGCCACCTTCTGACTGTGAATAGCTACCATTAACCCCTACTCTCTGCTTTCTGTCTTGAAGTGAGCTAGCTATCCATTCTGATATTTGTTTCCTGACTCCGCATTCTCTAACCTTATTCATTAGTCTATTATGTGGCACCTTATCAAAGTCCTTTTGGAAAACTAGATAAATTACATCTACTGCATTACCCATGTCTACTCTCTCTGTTACCTCTTCAAAGAATTTCATGAGGTTGGTCAAGCAAGTCTTTCTCTTTTGAAATCTATGCTGACTATAGTTATATTTTTGGTACCCAGATGTTCTTCTACTTTTTCCTTTACTAGGGATTCCATTACTTTCCTGATACCGATGTTAAACTCACAAGTCTATAGTTCTCTGGGCATGCTCTATCTCCCTTCTTAAATATAAGTATTATGTTAGCTATCCACTAGTGCTCCGGTACTACAACTTTTTCTAATGAATTATTAAATATGTGTAATAGTGCCTCTGCTACCTCTTCTCTAAACTCTTTTAAAATGCGCGGATATAATCCATCTGGACCAGGGGTTTTATCCTCTTTGAGTTTGATTAGTTTAATTCATATTTCTCCTCTTTATTTTAAATGCAGTTATATAATTTCCAATCTCATCTTCTGATGTCATGTCCACTTGATTTGTCTTCCTGGTAAATATTGAAGCAAAATAATTATTTCATATTTCTGCCATTTTGCCTTGGGACATTTTATTATGTTTTACTACATTAAAGGTGCTACATAAATGCAAGATCCTCTGGAACTGATGGCTTGCATCCTAGGGTCTTAAGAGAAGTAATGGCAGGGATTGTGGATGCATTGGTTGTAATTTACCAAAATTCCCTGGATTCTGGGGAGGTCCCAGCAGATTGGAAAACTGCAAATGTAACACCCCTATTTAAAAAAGGAGGCAGTCAAAAAGCAGGAAACTATAGACCAGTTAGCCTAACATCTGTGGTTGGGAAAATATTGGAGTCCATTATTAAAGAAGCAGTAGCAGGACATTTGGATAAGCAAAATTCGGTCAGGCAGAGACAGCATGGATTTATGAAGGGGAAGTCATATTTGTCAAATATGCTGAAATTCTTTGAGGGTGTAATGAACAGGGTGGATAAAGGGGAACCAGTGGATGTGGTGTATTTGGACTTCCAGAAGGCATTTGACAAGGCGCCACATAAAAGGTTACTGCACAAGATAAAAGTTCACGGTGTTGGGGATAATATAGTAGCATGGATAGAGGGTTGGCTAACTAACAGAACAGAGAGTCGGGATAAATGGTTCATTCTCGGGTTGGCAATCAGTAACTAGTGGGGTGCCGCAGAGGTCAGTGCTGGGACCCCAACTATTTGCAATCTATATTAACAACTTGGAAGAAGGGACTGAGTGTAACGTAGCCAGGTTTGCTGATGATACAAAGATGGGAGGGAAAGCAATGTGTGAGGAGGAAACACAAAATCTGCAAAAGGACATAGACAGGCTAAGTGAGTGGGCAAAAATTTGGTCGATGGAATATAATGTTGGAAAGTGTGAGGTCATGCACTTTGGCAGAAAAAGTCAAAGAGCATAGAAACATAGAAAATAGGTGCAGGAGTAGTCCATTCGGCCCTTTGAGTCTGCACCACCATTCAATATGATCATGGCTGATCATGCAACTTTAGTACCCCATTCCTGCTTTCTCTCCATACCCCTTGATCCCTTTAGCCGTAAGGGCCACATCTAACTCCCTTTTGAATATATCTAACGAACTGGCCTCAACAACTTTCTGTGGTAAAGAATTCCACAGGTTCAAATTCTCCGAGTGAAGAAGTTTCCCCTCATCTCGGTCCTAAATGGCTTACCCCTTATCGTTAGACTATGACCCCTGGTTCTGGACTTCCCCAACATCGGGAACATTCTTCCTGCCTCTAACCTGTCCAATCCCGTCAGAATTTTATATGTTATTATTTAAATGGAGAAAAATTGCAAAGTGCTGTAGTACAGTGGGACCTGGGGGTACTTATGCATGAAACACAAAAGGATAGTATGCAGATACAGCAGGTGATCAGGAAGGCCAATGGTATCTTGGCCTTTATTGCAAAGGGGATGGAGTACAAAAGCAGGGAAGTCTAGCTACAGCTATGTAAGGTATTGGTGAGGCCACACCTGGAATACTGCGTGCAGTTTTGGTTTCTATATTTGCAAAAGGATCATCATCATATAAGGTCCCTCGAAGCGAGGATGACTTGCTTCCACATCAAAAAAGGATGCGTTCACAGGTGTTTCAATGAAGGACCCGAACCACATCCTCAAGGGTGGAAGATGCCCGTGCGTGGATTTCTTTTAGCATGTGGTGGCCGTTGCACACCAGCCACCACATGGACTTGACAGAGCTAGGTCTTGGTCCAGTGGCAAGGATTACCCAAGACGACTGGAGACCTGCTCTGCTGCACGAACCTAATGCGCACACATATTGTAGTGCGGGCTGGCCCGAGCTGCCCCTGGCCCCAAACTCACGCCTCCCCTGGGCCCCAATCACATCCCTTTACAGTCTCTCGCCGCTCCTTCACCATTCCTGCTGTATCTGCCCACTCTCCAATCACCGACCTGGACCGTGATGACGTCACTCTTTGCTGCTGTCGCAGCTCACGCTGCTCCCTGAAGTAGTATGCCTCCATGCTGTCCAGGACCCGCTCGCCGCTCCTTTTATGACCCTGAGCTGCCGCTGGTGTTCTCAAGCAGGTCGGAGCCTCCATGCTGCTTACAAAAGGATATACTAGGTTGATTCCGGAGATGAGGGGCTTGAGTTATGAGGAAAGGTTGAGGAGTTTGGGCCTCTACTCATTGGAATTCAGAAGAATGAGAGGTGATCTTATCAAACCGTATAAGATTATGAGGGGGCTTGACAAGGTGGATGCAGAGAGGATGTTTCCACTGATGGAGGAGACTAGAAATAGAGGGCATGATCTTAGAATAAGGGGCCGCCCATTTAAAACTGAGATGATAAATTTCTTCTCTCAGTGGGTTGTAAATCTGTGGAATTTGCTGCCTCAGAGAGCTGTGGAAGCTGGGACATTGAATAAATTTAAGACAGAAATAGACAGTTTCTTAAACGATAAGGGAATAAGGGGGTAATGGGAAGCGGGCGGGGAAGTGTTCCTGAGTCCATGATCGGATCAGCCATGATCGTCTTAAATGGCAGAGTAGGCTCGAGGGGCCATATGGCCTACTCCTGCTCCTATTTCTTATGTTCTTATGTAAGTTGTTGTTAAGCTCCTAAAGGATGAGACAGCCAATTATGCGGTGACTGCCAATATAGATAGTTTACCTCAAGTCCCAGTGATTAGGACATAAGTTATGGGAGCTGAGTTGCACTGCCCTATATATACTTGTATAATAGCGTAACACCGCAGGGTAACAATACTCAGTCACGACCCGAACTGAATATTCATGTCTTGTACACGTATACTTTCTTCAATCCCTCCAAAGGTGAACCCAGGAAACAATTAGTGAGTCAAGGCTTGATATGACTCATTATCTAACAGCAGATAAACAAACAGTTACAATCAGATTAACTTAGATCTGTCAGTATAACATATCTTCACATAATGATATAAAAATAAATATACCACACATCCCTACATCAGTGGGTCATTTTATTTAATTTAAACAAGGTATCTAATAGCCATCCTTAACATTGCAAATGTTTTCACCTCAGTGAAGACCTTCTCAGCTTTCCTTTCAACAAATTTTGCAGCCATTTCATTTCAAAAGCTTGTTTAGTGAGTCGTAGGCCGGAATTTTCTCCAGGTAGACGGGTTGCGGGTGGGGGGCCTCTGAAATGGGCGAGAAACCCAGGAGGCCAGATTTCCCACACGCCCAATGCTGGGTCTGATTTGCTTGTGAGGCCTCGGATTCCCGGCCACAGCCAGACAGATTGAGAGGCTGCCCGGCGGGCGGGTAGGCCTCAGTTGCGGAGAGGGAGCGAGGGGTCATTCAGAGGTGGGATCACAGGGGGCGGAAGGAGAGGGCGATAATCGGCAGGGGAGGGGGTTCGGGGATCGGTTGGCCTCAGTCATGGATTGGCAGGGGAGGAATCGGGAGGGAGGTTGGGGATCGCGGGAGGGCGGGTTGGGGATCGCGGGGGCGTGACAGGGCTGGGGCTGTCAGCCAGGCAATGGTGGGGAAGATCAGATTGGGGCCGGCTTTCAGAGGATTGTGATTGGTCTCAGCATCATCAGTAGGGTTGGGGGTGGGGGGGGGCTTGTGGAGGCCTCATGGTGGGGACTGGAGGCCTGGGAAGGCAATCAGAGCGGGTTAGGTAGGGTCCCTGGATCCAGTCACTTACCTCCTGGATGCAGCACGAATTGTGGAAACCCGTCCACATGTAGTTACATTCAATATGGAGGGGAAGAAAGAGGCTGTCAGCCTCATTATAATATTTAAATTAACGTTCCGCTCCGGGTTGGTCGCCCCCCCCCCCATCCCCCCACCCTGTGAAAGCCGGAAGATGGCGTGCTGGAGGCGGGATCAGGTCGGGAATCCATTTTTAACACTTTAACTGCCCCCACTGACTCCAAACCCACCCGTTTTTTTTTTAGGGAACATTCCAGCCATGGTGTCTCCCTTTTTCCTCTCTTTCTGCACAGGTAGAGATTAAAAGGCTCTCCAATGCAACAGATGTGAGGTTTTCTTCAAAAATGCTCAAAATAATCCTGAAACATGGTCGTTACAAAGTAATTTTCTTAATGTTGACTAATTGATTCTAAATCATAACTCTGCCCAAAAATATCAATCCCAAGCCCAGGTTTTTGGGAGAGGCTGAGGCCTTCAATGAATAAAGTTAATCATGTTGTAAAAAAAAAATTTATTTTTCATGTCCTCATTTTAAAATGTTATTGTGGACATTAAAATCTCAGTTACTAAAAGAAACAAATACCTGAATGAGTGATTCAAATGGTTCACCTAAATTCTCCTGACTCAACATTCTGAATTGGTTGTTTTCCTATGTCCTTAGTAGTTTTTCATTGGTAGTTTTCCAGCTGCTTTCCTTGCTTTTGATCCATACATTCCTTACTTCTCCACCCTACACAATCTCCCCCCCCGCCCTCCCTACTTTGGTAAGTAAAAATATTTGTTTTTAAAAAAACAAAGCCCAAATCAGAAAACTTCAGTACTGAAAGACTACAAAACAACAGATGTGCATTGGCCAAAACTCAAAGATCTCTAGGCCAGCATCTGGGATTGGGAAGGATGCCAGGTAATGCTAACTTCTTATGTAGCCAATTACTGACAGGTATTGCAGACGTCATCAGCTGATCAACTCTTTTCTGAGTGTGGAGATAAGATTGATCTCTATAAAGGGAGGGAAAATTATACCAAAAGTCTGAACATCTGTGACAAACAGTCTTTTTGAAAAAACAGATATGTTGCTTACTTACCACAAAATGGATTAGCACTTCACATTATTAGTGTCCCGCTGTGCTTACCTTCCCCTTTTACTATTATACCACAGGGGGCCATTAAAGAAAATCAGTATTATGGGAAGAGGGAACTACTCATTAAGGGGGAGTGTGAGGAAAGCGCACACCTACTGAGACATCTTTCAGGTCTTTCGAAAGGCCCCAATTCTTACCTAGACTAAGGTCATTAATACCCAGGATCGATTATTACAAGAGAAAAAGAGGGAGAGAATTTCAAAATAACCAAAAAAATGCAACTCAGTGAGGCATGCAAAAGAGCAATTTTGCTGCTGATGCTGTGATATCCACACATCAATCAGTATACTGTATGATACATAACTACCAGCTGTGGAATAGAACCACCACAGACGTTAACAGTTTTCTTCAGTGTTTAGGTTTGTTGAACAAAATGTGACTCATACATGAACAATGTAAGTATACTGAAGTATTTTATTTATTTTATGAATAAAAATCTACATTAAGTAAACGTATTTGATGTTGCATGACTTGCCAGTCCCAACTTCACAGAGTCTCTTGTATGAATCAAAATCACAGCATAAGAAAGTTGGTGAATATTTGTTTTTCATAAAATTAGCAAAACAGATACTTTATCACTCTTCTTTTGTTTTTTTGTGCAGATCTGAGCCCTTCATGTTTGTTCCTAGTTACTCCATCTACCTCAGCCAGCCAGGCAACCTAACCCTTGGTCTTTAAAAGAAAGACTTGCATTTGTATAGAGCACTTCATGATCACCGAATGTCCCAAAGTGCTTTTGAAGTATAGTCACTGTTGTAATGTAGGAAATGCGGCAGCCAATTTGCGCACAGCAAGCTCCCACAAACAGCAATGTGATAATGACCAGACAATCTGTTTTTTAAAGTGATGGTGATTGAGGGATAAATATTGGCTAGGCACCGGGGAGAGCTCCCTTGCTCTTCTTCGAAATAGTGGGATCATTTACATCCACCTAAGAGAGCAGATGGGGCCTCGGTTTAACATCAGCTGAAAGACGGCACCTCTGACAGTGGAGCACTCCCTCAGCACTGCACTGGAGTATCAGCCTAGATATTTGTGCTCAAGTCTCTGGAGTGGGTCTTGAACCCACAACCGTCTGACTCAGAGGTGAGGTTGCTACCTGTTATGTATGCATGTTAATATATGTACTGTAACACTAGACCACTGAATGTACCTTCAACCTGTATACACTATGCCTGTACCACCAGAGGGTGCTGCTGCTGGAGACCTAAGGGTCACCTGTACACTGCAGGTAACCAAGTTTAAAAGGGAGCTCACCTCTTGGTGTCCTCACTCCAGGAACTGCAATAAAGGACTAATGTCACTACAGTTCAAGTACTATACCCTTACCTCGTGGAGTCGTTATTAGAGTGCTTGCATACACAACACTACCCACTGAGCCACAGCTGACACCTTTGCCAATGACACTGTAAGCCTGCCGTAGGTGGCGTTTGACAACTTCACAGCACGTAGCGAGAGCTTTCAACCACATCTGTGCACAGAGAATGTGCAGTTTGCAGAATGTCCCAGCATGCAAGCTGTGCATCACTAGGCATTAACTAGAGAATGGTGTGTTTCCTCATCCTGTGGACAGTTTCCTTACTTTTCCAAATGATTTCAAAACAAACTAGAGATTAATATTCAAAGTTTTATGTGAGGCAAGCTTAGCACTTGTTTAAATATATTAACAACAGACGACACCTGCTAACAGCAGGACTTGTTAACAGGAACACCTGTGATCATGGATTATTTACTGGCAGTTAGAAAAGAAAACAAAGGGATTTGTTTATAGAGAAAATTGTTGTTTATTGCTGTCCAAGGTAGTGAATGGATGGACTAAAAGAAAGTGTTATTTAGTCCACTAATAGCGATAATGTGGTATGTTTAATTATTTTCTTTGTTATGAAGAGGGATTGAAATTAAGTTAGAGGATAGTGAAATTCTCTGTAATGGTTGTTATGTACGGTTATTTGCCGACTATAAAATAAAGAAGCTCAAAGATTTGTTTCTGGCCTCTATTCGCTATAGGCTCTGCCTTTCAGGAAGCTGGAAAAGCATATGAGAGCACTTGCAAGGTTACAATATCCTGTTTGTATAACAAGGGGGGGGTCTCATTGTACAGGTAAAGCCCTGATCATAATGGACGCAGGATCCATTTACAGGGGAGTCCAATGATGCTGATCATGAGACGATGCCTCGGAGAGACCCCCAGAAATTGTACTGGGTGCCATAAAGCATGGTACAATTGTGGAAGGGACAGATCGAACTGATGCTGTTTATTGCAGAGAGCGTACAGAAAGGTGTCAAATTATTTGATTGGAGTTCCTACGTAAACCAGGGCCTTCTCACGGCCGAATGCATGAACTAACAACTTTGCTTCAGCAAACAATGACACCAGGAAAGAATTCAACAGGCAGGAGTTGCTGTACTATTAACCTATGCTGTTGATACTGTGTGTGGACCCTTTGGAATGAAATAAGGCGAGGTGCAGCTGCAGCAGTTTTATATTTCTAAAATAAATACATCTTGGCACAATCACGGAGTTAAAGCATTGGCTACTCTAGCAACGCTGTTTTATTTTTGGTGCTAATGTCCATAACAGCAATGTCTATTTGTTAGAAGCATAAATAAACTACATCAACAGTAGCCTATCTTTAGAATGATCTCTGCTGTATGGTGACCCCTGACACAAGATCCTTTTGTCTTACACACTATTAAAGAAATCATGTAAAACAAAAAAAGTTATAATGCTCCCACAAGATAGAATTACAGAAAAGGAGCTATTATACAACGTGTGCTCAATAAGCACAAGTGCAAGCAGCTTGGTGAAGCAGTGGTGTGGAAAAGAGACACTCGTTTCAAACTACTGTCCTTGCTGAATTTGCATCTCAGTTGAGACAATGTGAAGTTAGGCGTCTCCATAGGGAGTGAGGGAAATTAGATGTGTTACTCCTGGGATATTATTGTTGACTAGCTCGAAGCAGCACTAGTGGGAGCTTCGGAGAAGGTCATTTAATCTCTTGCTGCCTCAGCTAGGGGTTGAGCACAAGATCCAAAGCAAGAAGATAATTGGAGGATAAAATATTATTTAAAAAAGGTGAAATTTTAGATTCAAATATATTACTTTTAGAAAGATAAAAGTTTGAATTTTAAAGCTACAGTGCCCACAAGATTAAGCTCTGCAAGCTTAAATTAAAAGGTTGTTTCAAATGATCAAAATTGCACAAAATATTGAAAAGTCTGCTTAGAGGCAGAGTAAATAACACACGAGTGACATAAGGTAGGAGGGTACAGTAGAACAATCATTACCATCTCTCATGGTGCTCATTATAAACTCAAGCTGAGCCAGCAATTATTACACCAAGCCAAACACAATAATATTATCACTATCATTACCAATTGGAATGCCCTTATTCTTATTTATTTGTTGCAATGGCACAGTTTCTGCACTTGTTTGTACTCTGTGCTTAAACAGATGGTGCGGTGTGTGTGTGTTTTTGTACATTACCAGTGCTCCAGCAGCAATCTATTTTAAATCCTTGGTGGTTTATTGTTGAGTCACTGGGTGTCACATACACCTGGGCTAATGTGTTGGTCTCTGATTGGTTGAATTTTGTCATAGTATCAATCACCTGATATGTGACAATTGTGTGACTGGCATATTGGCTTTGGCTGAATAAAGACGGGTCTTTGAACATTTTATTGACGCCCAAATAATTTACAATAGACTTTACACAGATCTCCATGCGGTGATTATATTGTTGTTGATAATATCAGAGACGCATGCATTGCTGCTTCAGGAACTGCACCATTAATAGCAGGTTTCCTTCACAAACATAAAATACATTCAACATTGATGCTCGATTCGAGACTAAACAATACCACCTTAAGAATAGGGGAAGTGATAATAACGGAAATGAGTCATGTGGTCAAAAATATAAAGACAATATACAGAATGCTAAAAGAAAGTGATTCTGATTTACAATAGTTCTGAAGTATATGTACTTAATCATGTTGGGAATATAAAAAAATTCTCAGAAACCTCAATTCGTAAGCAAAGCTTCTGTGATGTTCTCATAAATAATGCACGGAGGCTGAGAAATGTTTGATAAATGAGGCATTACACAGTTCATACTTGCCAATAATGATAGTTTCTTTTTTGACAATCCTTGTTTCCACTCTTGTTTTCACTCTGATAGGGGCCGTATTTTAAGGGAAATACTTTAATTGGCTTTTGTCTATTTTTTTTAATAACCATTCATTGCTGTGCCAATTATTATCCCCATCACAATCCTTCCCGACTCCCTCTCCCCCCACCCCCACCCCCCTGACACCCCTTCTCTCACGCACACATACTGTTGGCTATGCCACCCCCACCAAAAGCATGACAAAACAAGAGAAGTTGGGATTAATGAAAACTTCCCATTTGGTGGATATTGCTCCATCTGAACCTTGCAGATGTGCAGCAACCACAAGTGTAGATGCTGCAGATGCAGATTTGTGGCAACGAATTAACATGCCGGCTCACCTGGCTCATGCTTCTGTTTTGCCAACACGTCAAAGCACTTCAGTGGAATTTACTTTACATATTGTTCACCATGGTAGTAGTGTTCAATGAATCAAACAATCATAGAACAATAAAGCGCAGAAGGAGGCTATTCGGCCCATAGTGCCTGTGCCGGCTCTTTGAAAAAGCTATCCAATTAGTCTCACTCCCCCTACCCTTTCCCCATAGCCCAGCAAATGTTTCCCCTTGAAGTATTTATCTAATTCCCTTTTGAAAGTTACCATTAAATCTGCTACCACCGCCCTTTCAGGCAGTGCATTCCAGATCATAACAACTCACTGTGGGGAAATAAAGCTCTCCTCCCCTCGCCTCTGGTTCTTTTGGCAACGACCTTAAATCTTTTACCTGAAAGTGCAGAAACCTTCAAGAGAAACAATTTAAGGCAAGTTCCATTATGACTATCCCAATCACAGCCAGAACAGAAATGGAAGATGGCCAGTGGGCATATTTTCTCACCCTCCTGTTGAGAGAACCAGCTTTGCAGTACAAATGGGCTGGTTTCCACAAAGTTAGTGCCTCTAAATGTAACTGAGAATAAAGAGAGCCACAGATAACATTTCACAAAGGAATTATCACTTACATAAAAACAGTTTTGTTACAGCTAAGCGACTGTTAGCACAAATGCCTAATTTAATACTGTATTTAAAGAAAGAAAGACTTGCATTTATATAGCTCCTTTAACAACCACTGGATGTCTCAAAGCGCTTTACAGCCAATTAAGTACTTTTGGAGTGTGGTCACTGTTGTAATGTGGGAAACGCGGCAGTCAACTTGCGCACAGCAAGCTCCCACAAACAGCAATGTGAATATGACCAGATAATGTTTTTGTTATGTTGATTGAGGAATAAATATTGACCAGGACACCAGGGATAATTCCCCTGCTCTTCGTCGAAATAGTGCCATGGAATCTTTTACGTCCACCTGAGGGGGCAGTTGGAGCCTCAATTTAATGTCTCAGCTGAAAGACAGCACCTCTGACAGTGCAGCACTCCCTCAGCACTGCAATGGAGTGTCAGCCTAGATTTATATTTAAGTAAAATCAGCTTTAAAACTTTACACAGGAAATAAAAAAAACTTTATATAGGATTAAATCAGGATTAATCAGGTTATTAGATTTTTTAACCCACGTCAAAAGGTAGCCAAAATCTGGTTTGATGAGCTAGACAGTAGAAACCAAATAGCTACTCAGTCTGATGTAGTGCTGAAAGATCCCTTCATCTGAGCATGAGGTAATGCCCCTAAAACTGAGCTATAACTGGATGTACACCAGTTTATTTGACTCCCAGTGCTAACAGATTTGCTGCCGGAGTCTGTATAGATCTGTGGATACAGTGTTTATGATCAAAGCTACATGTGATACCCAAGGATTGCTTTCTGTGCTTTCTTAGACTGCTACTTAGATTGCTCGCAGTGCTTATGCTGATATATAAACAATATCTCCAATTCTTCCCCAGTGTGCGTGCAAATGCTAGCCTGGCTCCAAAATCAATATTTGCCTTCAAGATCACACACAAATTACACATGTACAACTCACTTAGATATCTCATGCAAAGGCTCGCTTAATGAGATAGCGAACGCTGTAGCAATATGCAATTCATCCTAGATATAGGGCAAAAAGGAGCAAATATTCCATTTTTACTGCTGGCGGGGGAGAAATTCAGGAAAGAAACATCTTTAGACAAAGCAGCTGAATTACAACAACAACAACTTGTGTTTATATAGCACCTTTAATGCAGTGAAACGTCCCAAGGCACGTCACAGGAATAGTATGAGATAAAACAATTTGACATTGAGTCACATAAGGAGAAATTAGGGCAGGTGACCAGAAGCTTGGTCAAAGAGGTAGGTTTTAAGGAGCATCTTGAAGGAGGAAAGAGAGGTCGAAAGGTGGAGAGATTTAGGTAGGGAATTCCAGACCTTAGGGCCTAGACAGATGAAGGCACAGCCACCGATAGTTGAGCAATTATAATCAGGGATGTTCAAGAGGGCAGAATTTGTGGAGCACAGATATTTTGGGGGGCGGGGGTGGGGGGGGGTGAGGCTGAAGGAGATTACAGAGATAGGAAGGGGTGAGGCCATGGAGGAATTTCAAAACAAGGATGTGAACTGACAGAAGAGGAAGCTTTAAAAAAAAATATCGGAGGAATGCATTTTATTGGTTTCCCAAATGGTGTACAATAGACTGCTGCGATGTGGGCTCATAGTTGTATTGCCCTGTATAATGAGTTACCAATCTTGACTGTGCCATTGCGGTTTAAGCAGCTCCAAGTATCCCATAAACAGAGTTGAATGGGCAATAGACTGGCTTTGAATTGATAATCTCTCCTTTAAAGTTGATGCAGAAACAAAAAGCATTATACACGATTAAAGTAGTTTCAATCAATGTCCTCCCCTGCCCAGCACTTGGCTAAGAGAGAGCAAAAACATTGGAAGAAAATATAAATAAGATGGATGGATGGAGGAGAGGGGGGGGGGGGGGGGGGGAGGTGGGGGTGAGAGGGAGTAACAAATATTTAGAAGCAAAACTAAATCTCCAAATACTGGAGGGTCCGAAAGGTCTGGAAGGAGCTTACGCATACATTGAATGCAAACGTGGCTCAAATAAAATGATGCCTGAAGGCTACAGTCTGTAGACTAGAATTGGGGTCATGAATACTTACCCTAACTGCTAAGTTAATACCCCACCCCCACATTAGGAATGGGTGTGTGGTTTATTCAGAATTCAGAGTTTGATATTCTGAGTTTAACACTGCAGCACTTCAGCCAAAAATGGTGGTGGCTCTTAGTGGAATTATCCAATAATTTCACATAAGCCAAAGAGCATGGCTACCTCTACTACTTTAATTTGTTCTTCATGTAACTGACAGATGATCACAAGATAATCACGGATGAGGAAAGTCATTCATCTCATCGTTGCTTATTTATGCAGAATGATCCTAAATTCCCCTCACTGCGGTATCCAATTTTTTCTTAAATTATTCCATAAAAAAATAAGAATTAGGAGCAGGAGTCGGCCATTCAGCCCTTGGAGCTTAATTTGCCATTCAATGAGATCATGGCTAATCTTCGACCTCAATTTCCCGCCCGATCCCCATATCCCTTGATTTCCTTCATGCCCAGAAATCTATCGATTTCAGCCTGGAATATACTCAACGACTGAGCATCCACAGCCCTCTGGGGTATTAACATTCCACGGTGTTCACCTTCACTGCTCTAAGCAGAAATCCAGTCCATGGATCAATCGGTGTGAAGAAAAGCTTCTTGATATAATCCTAAATTTGCCATTTATTAGTTGGAAACTGTGGCCTCTTATCTTACTCTCGCCTTCCTCTTCAGGCTGAAGAGCTCAAGTTTCTCCAGTCTTTCCTCATAATTCAGACTCTGTGGCTCTTCTCTGCACTACTTTCCATTCTTGAATATTTTCCTTGTGTCCCAGAACTGGCCAAAGTTCTCAAGGTGCAGTCAGACAAAAGCACTTTGCAGTTTGATCATGACTTCCTCTGACTTGTATTCTACTGATTTGGCTATGTACTTCAACACTCTATTGATTTTCCAATTGCTGCTCTGCATGGGTTGGACATATTGATTGTTAAGCCCAAGACGCCAGAGTCTTTAGTACCTTCATCATTACTATTTCAACAATATTCATGCAGTATGTATGCTTCCCATTCTTCTTTCCTTTATGCAGTACGTTAACAAGTCTGTATTAAATTTCACCTGCCATTATTCAACCCACTAACATTTTTCACTCTGTAACCTCGGTGCTGCCTCCTCAGATTCTACTGCCCCTCTTAGTTTTGTATTTGATCAATTTCAACGGGTTTCTAAGTGCAAGCCATTGATGTAAATTAGAAACAGTAGCGGTCCCAACACTGATCCCTGGGGCATTACATTCTGCACTTCCTCCAATCCCAGCATGTTGGCATGAAGTGGAGCTGTTGTTTTCCAAGTTTAGCCAATTTCTTATCCTTACCGAAGTCTTACCCCGAGTCCCCACAGTTTAGAGCTTAACTAATGACTTGCTGTGTAAAACTTTGTCAACTACCTTCTGGAAATCTGGGCACAGCATGTTGTAGGTCATATACAGACCACTTAGAATACCATTTCGTCAAAGAACTTGAGCAGGCCACAGTCCCTTATAAGTCCACATTAACTGTTGTTTATTAAGTTATATGTTGTACAGAAACTCTTCAAATTTACACCTGTAAATCAATCCCTTTATTTTGCATAGGATTGAAGATTAATGGGCCTGTATTTGTCTGTGTTTGATTTGTCGGACTTTTTCAATACCCAGTATCCAAAGACTCCATCATAATGCCCATCAATGCCACACAAATCTCCTTCATAGTTTTCTTCATTACTGTGGCATTATGACCTCACCCACCAGGAATCCCTACTATTGGACTTTTTAAACAAAGAACTTCTCCACTCAACTCCCACTTGGCATGATGGTTGACACACTTCTTTGGGCTATTTTAGTTTAGGAATTCAGTTTGGTGCCCATCCCTGTTCCTTGTTTTGATTTATGAAAAAATTGAAACTGGAGATGGGGGGGGTAGTGCTAAAATGTTGGCCTTTATTCTCTCATCCAATTCTGGCTTATAATTCACATCTGCATCTATTTTGGCCACTGTGCTTCTTTGCCTTTTCAATGTCTCTAATTTCTCAACCACAAACATGCCTTTTGCAGCCATACAATTGATATTCATTAGAATAGTGTTAAGTAGGAAACAGAGGGGCCAAAATTCAGGCCCACCAGAAAACTGGCGCACCTTCCTTTTTTTAAATGTTTTTACCGTCGGGTGCAAGGAGGAGGGCTTTCGATCAATTTTCTCCACTTGGCTATTTTTTTCGGATCGGACCAGAAGCCAGTCGTAATGGGGCGGAAGTGCAGCGGTAAGTGCTGGTAAGGAGCGGAAGTGGGGGCGGGACGGAATCTCCGCCGATGTCACTCAGCGGCGGAGCGATGGTGATGTCAGTGCGCGTTTGTCACCACGTCACTCCCTTTCAAGGGGAGAGAAGCAGCGAATTTTTAGGTTCAGCCACAGGGCCACCAGGGAGGGTTTCAGCTGACGGGGGCACCGTGTAGCGGATCGTCGATTTTTTACGGTAAATTTCGCGCGGAGTGGGATGGAGGTGCAGGAGATTGGCGCTGCGCGCTTTGATGACCCGCTTGGGGTGGTCAGCAGCAGTGGGGCAGAAGTGGGGACCACCCGAAAAATCCCCGAGCTGAATTTGGATCGTGGCGGCCAATCGACTGCAACGCGGCGGCCACTCGATTCCACTGCATGGCCGCCGCAAAACGACTGTAACGGGCCTTATCCGGACCCTGAATTTCAGCCCCAGAATGTCAATGCAGCCTCATATTCTGCCTCAGTTTAGACTAAGTAAGGGCCTGTGTCAAGAGTTATGAACAGAAAAACAATCCATTTCATAGTTGAATAATTTTTAGTTTTAAGTTGTGACCATCGCTACTTTATTTTTCAAATAAAATGTTCTATATTGTTCTTCACAGTAATAATCCAGATTTCTGGAGCTCCACCTGATTGTCTTCTTAACTTGCATCCTGATAGACCAGAAATGGTGTTTCCCCTCAGGAACCCACCAGTCGAACTAGAGGACTGGACAGGAGGAATGAAGAGAAGAAAAAAGAAAGACTTGCATTTATATAGCGCCTTTCACCACATCATGACGTCCCAAAGCACTTTACAGCCAGTAAAATAATTTTGAAGTGTAGGTACTGTTGTAATGTAGGAAACGCGGCAGATGGAGCTTCGGTTTAATGTCACATCCGAAAGATGGCACCTCCGTCATTGCAGCACTCACTCAGTACTGCACTGGAGTATCAGCCTGGTATTAATGCTCAAGTCTCGGGAGTGGAATTTGAACCCACATATATCAGACTCAGAGGCGATAGTGCTCAGGGGTATGGTAGGTGTGGTGGTTATGTTACCACACCTAATAATCCAAAGGGCTGGACTGTTAATCCAGAGACGTGAGTTCAAATCCCACCACGGTAGCTGGGGAAATTTAAATTCAATTAATTAAATAAATCTGGAATTAAAAAGCTAGTGTTAGTAATGGTGACCATGAAACTACTGGATTGTTGTACAAACCCAACTGGTTCACTAGGGAAAGAAATCTGCCATCCCTACCCGGTCTGGCCTATATGTGACTCCAGACCCTCAGCAATGTGGTTGACTCTTCACAGCCCTCTGAAATGGCCGAGGAAGCCACTCAGTTGTACCAAGCTGATAAGATAAAGTTATAAGGATAGCAGCGTTCAAGAAGGGTGCGCATCACCACCTTCTCAAGGGCAATTAGGGATGGGTAATACATGCCGGCCTGGCCAGCGACACCCACATCCCATGAATAAATAAATTAAAAATAATTGTGTAAATAATATGTTGCTCATCATTTGCATAATAAACACTCCATGTGGCGTATTTGTACAAATCAGTTTGATGGTGGTGAATACAGTCAATTTATATGAACACAAGTATAAGATGCAAGCTCAAAATACAGTGGCATTTTTGAAACTTAAACCCAGTTAAAATCTAATAAAACTGGTCCTCAAAATTAAAAACACATGGTATAAATAGAGCAGTAGAGCATTTCAGCTGTTGTCACTTCACTGTATTTCATCATTCATGAGTTATAAAAATGGGTAACTGATTATTTTTGTGTCCTTGGAGTAGGCAGCGAATATCCTTTGTTTTATATTTAGAACGGATTATTGCAGTTAAAGATAAATGTCTCCAAAAAATGTAATCTTTCTAAGTAGGTGTTTTTTGCAGAAAGATCGAGTGCCTGGTTTAGTTATCAAACCTCGTAAATGAGTGTGAGCGCTACCACTGAACCGAGGCTAACAAGAAGTAGGACAATTGCGTTCTCAATGTCCCAACTTCTGGGAAGTTTCCAGAAACCACATCCAGGTAAAAGATCCGAGGTAATGGGTTATCTGCTGTACAAGACTCCCGATCATATCACAAAGTCTCATCAATGCATTTGCAAGAGAAAATTTGCACACCAAGCAAATACAGAACAGCAAAACTCTGCAGCACAAACGTAATGCTCTTATCCAGTTGCCGTGAATATCAAATGCCTTTACACATGTACAAATTGCATGATCAAATTCCAGGCGAAAATAAATTGAAATATTGTTTCAAATAAAAACCTGCCGTTAATTGTAAAACATGATCAAAAGTTGAGCAAAGTTAATGTATGCATGCAATCAAATAATCAAAGTTTATTTATTACCTTTTGAAATGCAAATAACAAAAATCATGCATTCATGATTAAGCAGATATTCAATCTGATTTTACACTGCAGATCTTTCAATTATTAAATAGAAAAATTAGGCAGTAACAGAATGATTATAACATTATTTATGCAGAAAACATGCAACTGTATACCTGATTAATAACTAACAGTCTAATAATCACGAAGCTTAGGTTTCATTCTACAAGAAAATGCACTAATTATAATTAAAGCTGCACAGACTTGCAAATATGTGTAATGTTTTTATGCTATTTACAAAATTTGTGACTCAGCCACTTGGAAGAATTTTGGCATCTTTGTAGCAGAGATTAAGATCCTGAACTACAGGTTTTGTTTATAAAAGGTACTGATCTCTGCTCTGCACTTGTAGCTCCATGATTGCTGTAAACTAGGTAAATACTCAACATAGAGGGCTCAATTTTCCCCAATATGTTTTTTTGGCATATTTCAAGAGTTACGCCCATTTTTTTTGACCCCGACTACTCCAACAAAAATAACTTGCAAGTTTCCCCGTTCTAATTTTTTTAATTGGTGCCACGCAGCCTGTCCTTTAGCTTAGGGGGGGGGGTGGAGCCTAATGTCTGTGCCAAAAGAACTTCTGTGCATGACTGCTATGGGTGTGCATGTCCAGTACACATCCCGGTCTGCATTCGTCCATTTTTAAAGAGCTAGTTATGTGTGAGAACTTCAGTGGAAAAATCGGAGTTGCAATAAGCAACGCGGCTCAAGGACCAAGAATTTCTCACAGGACGATGTGGAGGCACTATAGATCACATGGATGAACTTCAACAGTTGTACATCCCTGTCTGGCATAAAAATAAAATGGGGAAGGTGGCTCAACCGTGGCTAACAAGGGAAATTAGGGATAGTGTTAAATCCAAGGAAGAGGCATATAAATTGGCCAGAAAAAGCAGCAAACCTGAGGACTGGTGGAAATTTAGAATTCAGCAGAGGAGGACAAAGGGTTTAATTAGGAGGGGGAAAATAGAGTATGAGAGTAAGCTTGCAGAGAACATAATAATTGACTGCAAAAGCTTCTATAGATATGTGAAGAGAAAAAGATTAGTGAAGATTAATGTAGGTCCCTTGCAGTCAGAATCAGGTGAATTTATAATGGGGAACAAAGAAATGGCAGACCAAGTGAGCAAATACTTTGGTCTGTCTTCACTAAGGAAAACACAAATAACCTTCCGGAAATACTAGGGGACAGAGGGTCTAGTGAGAAGGAGGAACTGAAGGAAATCCTTATTAGTCAGGAAATTGTGTTAGGGAAATTGATGGGATTGAAGGCCGATAAATCCCCAGGGCTGATAGTCTGCATCCCAGAGTACTTAAGGAAGTGGCCCTAGAAATAGTGGATGCATTGGTGGTCATTTTCCAACATTCTATAGACTCTGGATCAGTTCCTATGGATTGGAGGCTAGCTAATGTAACACCACTTTTTAAAAAAGGAGGGAGAGAGAAAACAGGGAATTATAGACCGGTTAGCCTGACATCGGTAGTGGGGAAAATGTTGGAATCAATTATTAAAGATGTAATAGCAGCGCATTTGGAAAGCAGTGACAGGATCGGTCCAAGTCAGCATGGATTTATGAAAGGGAAATCATGCTTGACAAATCTTCCAGAATTTTTGGAGGATGTAACTAGTAGAGTGGACAAGGGAGAACCAGTGGATGTTGTGTATTTAGACTTTGAAAAGGCTTTTGACAAAGTCCCACAGAAGAGATTAGTGTGCAAAATTAAAGCACATGCTATTGGGGGTAATGTATTGATGTGGATAGAGAACTGGTTGGCAGACAGGAAGCAAAGAGTAGGAATAAACGGGTCCTTTTCAGAATGGCAGGCAGTGACTAGTGCGGTACTGCAAGGTTTAGTGCTGGGACCCCAGCTATTTACAATATACATTAATGATTTAGACGAAGGAATTGAATGTAATATCTCCAAGTTTGCAGATGTCACTCAGCTGGGTGGCAGTGTGAACTGTGAGGAAGATGCTAAGAGGCTGCAGGGTGACTTGGACTGGTTAGGTGAGTGGGCAAATGCATGGCAGATGCAGTATAATGTGGATAAATGCGAGGTTATCCACTTTGGTGGCAAAAACAGGAAGGCAGAATATTATCTGAATGGTAACAGATTAGGAAAAGTTGAGGTGCAACGAGACCTGGATGTCATGGTACATTAGTCATTGAAAGTTGCCATGCAGGTACAGCAGGCGGTGAAGAAGACAAATGGCATGTTGGCCTTCATAGCGAGATGAATTGAGTATAAGAGCAGGGAGGTCTTACTGCAGTTGTACAGGGCTTTGGTGAGGCCACACCTTGAATATTGTGTACAGTTTTGGTCTCCTAATCTGAGGAAGGACATTCCTGCTATTAAGGGAGTGCAGCGAAGGTTCACCATACTGAGTCCCAGGATGGCAGGACTGACATATGAAGAAAGACTGGATCGACTAGGCTTATATTCACTGGAATTTAGATGAATGAGAGAGGATCTCATAGAAACGTATAAAAATTCTGATGGGATTGGACAGGTTAGATGCAGGAAGAATGTTCCCGATGTTGGGGGAGTCCAGAACCAGGGTTCACAGTCTAAGGATAAGGACCGAGATGAGGAAAAACCTCTTCACTCAGAGAATTGTGAGCCTGTGGAATTCTCTACCACAGAAAGTTATTGAGGCCAGTTCGTTAGATATATTCAAAAGGGAGTTAGATGTGGCCCTTACGGCTAAAGGGATCAATGAGTATGGAGAGAAAGCAGGAATGGGCTACTGAAGTTGCATGATCAGCCATGATCATATTGAATGGCGGTACAGGCTCGAAGGGCTGAATGGCCTACTCCTGCACCGATTTTCTATGTTTCTATGTTTCTAGTTACTGTAATTGAGGCCAGATGGCATGAGCTGGACACCAGCAGAGGTCACATAAAAGTTTCACCAAAAGAAATGAAGAAACGCTGGAACCAACTTTCACAAGACTACTGTGCAATGGTGACCACCCTAAGTTCTGGAGGCCAGTGCAAAAAGAAGTGGCAGGACCTTGGTCAAGTAGTTAGTGTAAGTTATATTTTCATTTATTCACTGAAATTGCAATTGTAAATGTGACCATCTGTATGTCCCACCCAGCAGAAAGACACCCTCTCTAAAAAGTTGTATTTTCATCTTTGCAGAGGAAGGTGGCCCACAACAAAAGAGAAAGAACTCGAACATGAGGAGGCACGGCAAATCTGCACCCACTGACACACTTGGAAGACAGGGTCGTTGCTTTGATGGGTCCTGCCTGGAGGAAAATAACCACCACTGCACAAGCTGGGCCCACACTTGAGGGAGAGAGTAAGTCCTGCAAATTCCACATTCTGGCTTTGCTAAAAGTCAAGTACTGCGCGGGCTAGCCATGTTTCAGTTCATGGGGATGTCTCCGTCAGCTACGCTTCAGTTGATGCAACATGCTATCATTCATCGTGGTCCTTCAAATGATCCTGTTGCCTGCGCTGTGTGAGCCTACTCATGCCTCCCTGCCCCCTCCTCTGCTGCTAACCATTTGTCTGTTCTGTTATATTTTGCAGAACTTGAGGCTAACCCTGATGAGGCTGAAGCCGATGCAGAAGAAGATTCAGACGCGGACGAGCCTGAAGAGGAGAACATCTTCCAATCCCACCTTCCAGACCAAGAGCATATGGGGGGGGGGGGGGGGTGGAATGAAGCCCCCACTGTTGTACTCACTCTGGAAGAGGTGCTGGTGATTTCTCCGGGCATATAGTGCAGCATCACCTGCCAAATGCAAATATATGTTGCATGTTGAGAAATGGCGCACATCCCCAGTTGTGGCCTGGAATGATCCAGATGCATAAAATCAAAATGCAGCTGTAACCTTTACTTCAACTGATAAAGCTGTCCTCCTGATGCTTCTATGGTGCAGGTCTGCTTTCCCTAACACACAGATCTCGGTTACAACTTCTTTGCAGAAACGCAGCCTCTCACAGTCTGCATCACTCAGGTGCAGGTATGAACGCCTGTCTCGATATACCCGATGTGGGTAAGGCCTCCTGCCCATCATCCTACGTGCCCTGAGGTTCCTCATGCGATGATGTCTAATCAGTTGTCTCCTCCACAGCACCATCATGCAGAAGGCTTGCACGAGGTATGGCATTGTCAATATTGCCCCCATAATTAAATTGTAGCTTTGCAAGAAGCTCAAAACAGCAGGACAAAGGACTCAAATCCTCTTTCCTCGCTCTCTTTCTCCCCAAGGTCGACGCCCTCGAATGGACCACACCCTGGTCTGCGCATGCACAATAGGCTTGCTTAGAACGGGAAGCCAGCATTCAATGAAGACATTTGGGGCAACAAAGTTTAATGCAATTCTTTAATTTTTGATTTTTTTCAAAGTACCACCCCACCATCGACTGAACGTCTCCTGATCAGCCTCGAGGGTCAGCCTGCAGAATTGCTCCTTCGCCCGGACACAAGAGCTCAGCGTCCACCAACCCACCCCTCACCCCCACCTCCCGGGCTTCTTATGAAGCTGCTGTATATCTAAGGGTTCTCGTGCCTTCAATTCAGCTTCCACCCCCACCACCCCTCTACCCCCACCCCCTCCCACCCCCCCCCCCGGGCTTCTTTTGAAGCCGAGCCCCAAGTCCGTGTGCCCGGGTGAGGGAGTGATTCTGCCGGCCGACGCTCCGACCCTCGAGCCAGGTGAGGAGACATTCGGTGGTTGAAAAAAATCAAAAATTAAAGAATTGCAATCGACTTCCATTTGACTTTGAAAAAAAATTGAGCTTCGTGATGTATATTCTTCGTCTTCTTAACTCCCTCCAAAACTTCGACTAAAAACAATGGCATCGTTCTGCGCCAATTTTTTTATGTGCGCTGGTTTTTCTTAAGTGCCCAGAAGGTTTTTTGGGAGTGGTCACATATGCCGTCCTAGTTAAAATGTAAGTTGGCCAAACTTGCATAAATGTGAAAAACTGGCGCAGACATCAGATTACACCCTCTATGATGCAAAAAAATACTAACCTAAAAAAAAATCATAACCAACTGAGTTACGCTGGTACAGATACTTTGGGCAAACTTGGATATTTTAATTTACACACAAAAAAAGCGGCGCATGCCAAAAAAACGGCGTAGATAACTCGGGAAAAATGAGCCCATAATCACCATTATGAATCTGCAGCCGTATAAAAAGTGTGACGCTCCAATACAAGTAGTGGGCAGCTGTTGCACTAAACCATTTACAGCTCCTATATGATACATGTACTGCTGCTAACCTTATGACATGAAGGTCACTTATATTTTAAACACAAGACATGATGCAGTATCTCGATTTTCATCAAGAAAATGTCAGAAGAATATTCTGAAACAGAACACACAATCAAATACTCAGCATCTCCATCGAGCTGAATACCTGAGATTGGGAACTTGATGTTAAGCACCACATTCACCAAAACTGTGCACTACCATTCTATGCATTGGATTGAATAATGTATGGCAACATGCTGTCCATGCAGAAATTTAACTGGGAGAATTTTGAACAAATGCCTCCACAGAAAATCACATTTAGGAAACAATTAAGGAGCAGCATGAAAGTTCATACAAAATCTGCATGGACTTAACTGCAACAATAAAATCTCTCATCAGGTTCCAAACACCAAGCAGTATTACTCCAACAACTGGTTCTCAGCACTAAGGGCCTAGTTTCAAAAAAAAACTTTCCAAAATGCTGGAGGTCATTCTGTCATCAACACTTCATCTCGCAAAATGTTATAAAAGTGCCATTTGCAGTCTGATTGACCTCTTACCAAAAGTCACAAATCCACACAACTATTCCAAATAAATCACTGCACAGTTAATGGGGGAGAGAGAAGATAAAGAACAAGAGACTTGCATTTATATAGCGCCTTTCACGACCTCAGGACGTTCCAAATCTCTTTACAGCCAATTAAAGTACATTTAAAGTGTAGTCACTATTGTAATGTAGGAAACGCAGCAACCAATTTGCGCACAGCAAAGAAGATTTAAATGAGCAAGTTGGAGGAGCTTCAAGTTACTGACCACGGAAAATGCAACTTTAATGAAGTACAAAAAAATACACTGATACATGCAGAAGGATGTGCCCATTTTGAAGTGTTTTTTTCTGTTGAGCTCATCATATTCCTGTCACAGATGATTAACAGGAATTGTGAAAAAGAAGAAAACTTCAAACCCTTGCTGTTGATTAGCTGAAAACAAGGGACAAAGTGAATTTGATAGTTTGGGTATGCCAAACGCCGCGATGTTATACAGTAGGGACAAAAGGTTTTTAAAAAAATGAAGTACCGATTAACAATCCACATGGTTTGACTCAGAGGAGAAACTGAAAAAAAATAATCAAGGACAGAAACACCAAAGAAA
The DNA here is from genome assembly GCF_044704955.1 of Pristiophorus japonicus. Classification (NCBI taxonomy): domain Eukaryota; kingdom Metazoa; phylum Chordata; class Chondrichthyes; family Pristiophoridae; genus Pristiophorus; species Pristiophorus japonicus. Next base: position 314,335,689 of record NC_091977.1, read on the forward strand.
CATGGAATGTATTTAAGACTACCTATGGGAGGAAGAACGACACCAAACTGAGACCTCAAATGACTAAGCAAGGAAGTTAAAAATGGACTGTGGATAAATAGAAATATTTTAAAGGTTATGAAAACTGAAAAGAAAGGAGTTTGAAATGTGTCTAAAATGAAAGACTGCTAACAAAGGTTATCCTGGTGAAAAGTGGAAATTGAAAAAGAAAATGCAAAGTTGCTTAGAGAATAGAAAGATAGTTTCTGAAGATGTTTGTAGCAGAAGCTATTTAAAAGAGGGAGAGGTGACATGAGGGGAGGGGAATCATTTTGTTTTGTGTGTGCTAGGTGCAACAGAATCACAAACCAGCTCTCTATAAATGGGTTTACGATTCCATTATGTTTTTCGTGTACAGAGGAAGTCTCCCCATTGGTGAGGGTGTGAAGCAATGTGGTGGAAATGTAACTTGTTTTCCACAATAGGTTCGATCATCCTTGCCAACTGTCCAAATTGGACAGGCACACGCGGTGTTTGCTGATTCTTGTTTGCGGATGAAAATCAGCACCACTCCCCTCTCCCTGTCTGATCTTGCAGTCCTATGGGGAAAGGTTGGGGATCAAGCACTACTACATGCTGTGGGCAGGAATTCTGCATCTTGCAGTTCAATCGCAAAATCAGCAATTTCTACCCACAGCCTGCAGCAGAGGTTCAATTGTCCCACAGCAACAGGTGCGGGCGAAGGGAAGAACTGAGAAGAGCAGAAGAGGTCAGTGTTGTACAATATCCTATTATACCTCCACATAAAAGCAATAGGGCTATATGACATCCTATATAAATCCGACAAACTTGGTGAAGAACACCAGCATGAATTGGTGGGGGGGGTGGGGGGGGCGTTGAGGATGAATATCTCCATTAACTAGAGCGAAAGAGGATAAAGAGTCCCACCTTGTTACTGCTAGAATTACATCAAGAGTTTATCAGATTTAACAACAGAAAGTACCACAAAGGCCCAAAACAGCATTTGACATAAACAGAATATATCTGTTGTAGAATATAATTAATATTTAATACTGCACACATATACACAGAAGGGTAGATACTGTACAATTAAAGTATCTTCTCACATACATGCAGTCTATTTTTCATTTAATGTCGCTTAATTCAAATTATTTGATAATTCAATTTTCATAAAATGATACAGCACAGAAGGGGGCCATTCGGCCCATAGTGTTTGTGCCGGCTCTTTGAAAGAGCTATCCAATTAGTCTCACTAAGCACTAAATTCAATGTTGTTGACTATTTAAATTATTGGATATTCAATTCTTAGTGTGAAACAGGACTTGGAATAATGAGAAGTCGCCTGTATTCCCCTTTAGGAAGGGAGGATACCATGCACCTTAATGGACCTTCGGTTTTAAATGGGTAAAACCATTTAAAGCATAGGGAGGCTTTTTTTAAATTCATGAATATCATTATTGGCAATCAAAGAAGAGTTACTGAATGTTAATGATCATCTTATATTCCATTAAAAAAGGAAAACTTATCCTTTATATCTAAAGCAAAATATTGCGGATGCTGGAAATCTGAACGTTTGAAACATTAACTGTTTGTCTCACGACAGATGCTGCCTGACCGGCTGAATATTTCCAGCATTTTCTGTTTTTATAACATCTATTTAACTTGTTAGCAAACAGTGTGTTATTACAATCTACGAGCAAAAGGGCACTACCGATCTCTCTAAAGCAGCTACTAACTGCTGCCAGGTGCTTTGTGAAAATCACTCACATGTTGACTGCAGCAGTGCAGTGATACAATGTAGGGGAGCTCCAGTATGTAGCATCATGGCAGTGGGGCCAAGGGTGTATAGTTTGATTCTCACGCTGGCAGGTTGCTGAACTCAAGTCACATTCTTGTTTAACGTGTGAAGCAAAGGCTGGGCTCCTCCCAACAAGGGGAGTGGAAAATTCGGAGGGACCATCTTATAGAAGGTTTCTCTCCGAAGGCCCTCACACTACCCACATTGAAACATAAAGAGAGAAGTATGTCGCAAGGCAGTAAGACAGTGTTGCAAGAATGTTGTAACCTACAAGAAGAAGCAACAGAGATATATAGGAGATGTCCAAAACTAGGGGCCATAAATATAAGAGAGTGACCAATAAATCCAATAAGGAATTCATGATGAGAATGTGGAACTCGCTACCACTTGGAGTGGTTGAGGTGAATAGCATAGATGCATTTACGGGGAAGCTAGATAAGTACATGAGGGAGAAAGCAATAGAAGAATATGTTAATAGGGTAAGATAAAGTAAGGTGAGAGGAGGCTTGTGTGGAGCTTAAGCATGGCGTAGACCAGTTGAGCCGAATGCTGTAATATTCTATGGAATTCAATTCTATGAATCGTCTATGGTGTGCGGTTGCCCGCCTCCTGGTGGTGGCTCAGAACAGTACTGTCAGTGGTCTGGTAAGAGGTCACCCATATGTGGCCTTAAACATAGGTGGTATGTGGCCATGGAAGAAAAGTAAGCAATTGATACTTTTTTTTCCAATCCAAAATAAAACCTCTTCTTCAGCAATTTTAAGTAGCCTGCACACAAATATTTATGTTGTTCTAGCTTTCTTCAGTGATTCAAAACCTGTTTTTCATAAGCAAGTGTGCTCTCTGCCAAGAGGTACAGTAAACCTTGCAGGTGATGGGGAGACACTGCTTCCTCTCACTCAGTCTCAGAACAGTGTCCGCCACATAATTTTCTCCATTCAGAGTTTTCAGTAGTGGGCTGCCAAAAGGAAATAGCTTCCCTGTAATGGGAGTCTGGCAAACATTGAGCTGTTGCACACAAGATGAGTCTTTCAAGTAGTTTAAAATCCATAAAGACAGTTAAGTGTTTTTATTCTCTCCAGAAGTGCTCGATTATATTTTAACCTTCATTTTAATGTCAACAGAGTATAAATTGTACTAAAATTCAGCACGTGAATCAGGGTAATATCTCGTAGTTTGCTGCTGACTTGCAGGAGCCGCTGTGAAAAATAGTGCTTTCAAAGACTGCCCAAAAGATTTAAGCTGCGAAAATCAGGGACCCGTGCCAAAAGCAGCAAACAGCATGGCTTTCCCCATCCTGCTTGGCTGGTTACTGTTCATTACTGACATCCGTCGCTATGGATCACATTTCACCGCTATAACAAATTTCATCTGGAGTCTGATTAAAAATAAGAAACACCTTAAAAATGTAGTCAAAATGTAGGCTTTTATTAATTTCAAATTAAGAAAGAAAGGATTTGCATTTCTCTAGCGCCCTTCACAACCTCAGGATATCACAAAGCGCTTTACAGCCAATGAAGTACTTTTTGAAGTGTGGTCACTGTTGTATTGTAGGGAAACGCAGCAACAAATTTGTTCACAGCAAGCTCCCACAAAAAAGATTCATGACCAGATAATCTATTTCAGTGATGTCGATGAACATAAATTAGATTATATGCTTTATCATGCTTCTAAATAGTCAGGATTAATGAATTAACAAATGCTTCACAGCCAATCATGTTGACCTTCAGTCTCAAAGGGAAAGATTTCTTACATATGAATGAGACAGGTAGTGCTTCTTTTTTTTCAATACTGTTTACAATTACTCCTGAAGAGTTATTTACAAGTAAATATCTAAGGCGGTTGCTTCAGGATTTGCATTTTTTTTAAAAAACAGTGATGTCTTCACTGTAGAACTATAGTGGACTGGTTAATCAAAAGAAGATAGAGGCATCAGCACTAAATCAGTGATGTATTTAACATATTTCCATAATAATTCTCTTCATTTTCCTTTCCTCTGGCCAGTAATTAATTTTTAAATTCTCATCCAAATATGGCTTTCAATAACACATATTTCTAGTTGAAATTCTCTGATATATTGGACGTGTTTTCTGACTCCTTTAACGAACAAACACAAAGGCTTCTCTCTGACTGTTCTGCACACGTGTCAGCTGTACGGTTGCCTTAATTGCAGTTAGGAGTCACTTAGAGCCAAGTACTACTTCAGGATTTATAGAGAGTGGTATCAAATAACGACAAGCATATCTCCCTGGTAAGCAGATTGGTTGCATTCACTTCTATCAGACACAGCCAGACAGCAGTCTGCTGAGTAGTGCAACCAGATTTTTTTTTCGCTGGAACTGGTGGCTTAGGCATTTCTAGATTTTTCTTTCGAGCTTGCTGCAAATGCTTACTGTTTTCCGGAACTTACTTCCTGCCATATCTAAAATAACACCAGCTGCAGCGCTTTGATAGAAAGGAATCCCATGGTAAATACGCAGAGAGAGATGGGATGGGAAAATGCTACTTATTAGGGAACTGATAACATTTAGCATATCACGTTCACATTTACAAAAAGATAATGTCAAACACAATCAGTGCTACATACTGTGAAAGAAAACACTGAATTCTAGTGATAGGGATACAATCCCAAATCATAGATATACTGTACATTAATCTGGTATTTCGTATGCAATATGGAAGTGGAGCAAGGGAGTTCATTTTTTGCAAGGGTGTTCATTTTCTGTAATAAGTGGCAATATTATTGCTAGGGATGAGCAAATGGTTGCCTTCAAATCTGCATTAAATCTGAATAGTTAATCGTGCCATTTCCTCCACCAGCTCAATAACAAGGTAAAAATTTGGCTCAGCTTCAAGTTTCCATTTCATCATATTGAGAGGGGAGGGAAGAAAAGAGCTTATGTGAGAGCAAAGTTTATGAAGCTTGGGTCTGGCTCAGTTCACTGAACCACTAAAGTTTGAATAAGCCTAGGTTTTCACTTATCTGACTCATTGCACATTTAAAGCTGCAAGATGGAATTTCCCTCCACAGATTATGATGGTGTGGGCGAGGGGGGGTGGGGGGGGGGGGGGGGGGAGGAGAAAAATGGAATTCCAACTGTAACAGTCCTTTACCTGTTGTTGTTGCTTTTGTAGGCTTGTACCTAGACATCTACAGTAGATTAAAAGGCATATTTTTCCTTTTGAATTGCAGTGATTATTCAATCTTTTTTTAAAAGTTGTGTTTTCTTTTCAATAACTTCACAGACAGCCTCATTTTTAAACAAGCAATCAATACTGGCTGTGTATTATATTCCACTCTCTACTCCTCTTCAGTATCTTTAGATTGCCATGTCCACAAATAGGATAAATTAGGCTTCAGAGTTTTCACAAGAAAAGCTGTTAGGGATAGGATAATAGATTGTTTACCTGTCTCTAGATTATTTTCTACTCCACTCCTTTGTAGTTCCCCCTTTCTATTATCCTATCCCTAATTCAGTTTCATCCACTATAGATTTCCTTTCCTATTAACAATTCTTTTGGGAAACTTAACTAAGGTATAGAAAGGCAATCACATCAAGAGTTTCTGTTTTAATTGTAACAAACAATACTGGTTAGCTTTACACATTTTTACATTCTATCTTATTTTTTTGAACAGGTTTGATTATTGTGAGATCTGGCAAGGAAAGAAAGAAAAGAAATAAAGACTTGCATTTATATAACGCCTTTCACGACCACCGGACATCTCAAAGCACTTTACAGACAATGAAGTACTTTTGGAGTGCAGTCACTGCTATAATGTGGAAAACGCAGCAGCCAATTTGCGCATAGCAAGCTCCCACAAACAGCAATGTGATAATGACCAGATAATCTGTTTTTGTTATGTTGATTGAGGGATAAATATTGGCCAGGGTTCCCTCTTAGCCCAGCAGTTTGCGAAAGCCAAATGAATGAACACAACTGAAGGACCTTGGGCAAATGGCTACTTTGTACCTTAATGTAGTCATTGGTGTTGAACACCAGATGCTGCATATAACAGGCCACCTGAGACGAATTTCTAGCCCAGTGTCTCTTCTGCCAAGCACCATCTCTAGTTAGGTCAATTTAGTCAAAATATCTTTTCAAAAAAGTCAACAGAAATAAAAAGAGTGGGGGGGGGGAGGGGAAATAAAAGTATTTCAGTGTTATGATTTAATAAAAATAATGCTGTCTTATACATGTTATTAAATATGCATAGTGACTGCTTTCGATCACTTGTAAGAAAAATTGTGCTTGACCCCTGGACGGAACTAAATGATTTTAGTAGAGATACAACCACTATCTTTTCTTAGTCAAATTGCTAATGAGGTCTTTGGCAATCACGATTTAAAACAACAAAAATATTGCTCAAAAAATAATTATGTAAAAGTTGCATTCATATAGCGCCTGATAGTGTCTCTTAGAAATGTCTCTACATATAATGAACTATTTTCAATTGTAGCGACTGTTAGGTATGTAACAGCAAAATCCATTATACACACAAGATACCACAAACACCAAAGAAATGAATGAACAGTTCATTTCTTTTTTGGTGGTATAGCTGAACCAGGAATGTTGGTCAGTCAGCTCACTGGTAGAGCACCTTCATCTTTGAATAGTAGCATAGGATCTATAATGTCTACCCAAACAGGCCGATGAGACCCTGTCTCAACATCTCAGCTGAGAAACAGTACTCCTGGAAATGTAGTGCTCTCTCAGTACTGCACTAACATATCAGCCGAGATTGGGTGCTTAATCCCAGAATGGAATTTGAATCCACAATCTCCTACCAAAGGAGAGACTGCTATCAACTGAGACAAAAGCAAAAAAAAGTGATTAAAGTTAATCATAATTTGTTGCAATGCCCATTTAAAGAAATAAAGCACATTAATGATAACATTTTCATTATAGTTTCTGATTATCATCCTTTTTGTGCATTTGGGGCAGGCAGCTTCCTGGAACAGTCCACTCCAAGGATACACTTTTGGGTTTGTCAACCTGGCTGCTGGGAATGTTCACATAAACTTTCGCAACATGGAATTTCATGGGTACTTTTTAAAAAGTTGACAACAATTTTTTTTCCCCCCCCACAGTATTTTTTTCTGTAAAGAAGCAGTATCTCAGAGAACGTTTTCTTAACTATTTCCCTTGCAGTGTGTCACATTGGAAGCTTCCTTTAGAGTTGTTTATTCTTTAACATCATGCCAATACAATGCCACTTTTCCTCACACATCTCTCTGTCGCTCATTCTGTAACATCCCACTTTGCAAAGTTATGCAACGCATTTTCTTTTCATTATTGCAACATGGGTGGTCTGCATTTTGTGTTTAAATATCCTCAGAAGTTCAGCACATGCTGCCTGCAGCTGTCTGTACTAGAAAAGCCTCATACATCAATAATGTGAAGTATCAAATTTTACAATTAAATAGTAAATATTTTGGGCTCGAAATTCATCATGTCCCGCTGTCGTTCGATTCTTAGAAACATAGAAAATAGGTGCAGGAGTAGGCCGTTCGGCCCTTCGAGCCTGCACCGCCATTCAATAAGATCATGGCTGATCATTCCTTCAGTATCCCTTTCCCGCCTTTTCTCCATACCCCTTGATCCCCTTAACCGTAAAGGCCATATCTAACTTCCTCTTGAATATATCCAACGAACTGGCATCAACAACTCTCTGCGGCAGGGAATTCCATAGGTTAACAACTCTGAGTGAAGAAGTTTCTCCTCATCTCAGTCCTAAATGGCCTACCCCTTATCCTAAGACTATGTCCCCTGGTTCTGGACTTCCCCAACATCGGGAACATTCTTCCCGCATCTAACTTGTCCAGTCCCGTCAGAATCTTCTATGTTTCTATGAGATCCCCTCTCATCCTTCTAAACTCCAGTGAATAAAGGCCCAGTTGATCCCGTCTCTCCTCATATGACAGCCCAGCCATCCCTGGAATCAGTCTGGTGAACCTTCGCTGCACTCCCTCAATAGCAAGAATGTCCTTCCTCAGACTAGGAGACCAAAACTGAACACAATATTCCAGGTGAGGCCTCACTAAGGCCCTGTACAACTGCGTTAAGACCTCCCTGCTCCTATACTCAAATCCCTTAGCTATGAAGGCCAACATACCATTTGCCTTCTTTACTGCCTGCTGTACCTGCGTGCCCACTTTCAGTGACTGATGAACCATGACACCCAGGTCTCGTTGCACCTCCACTTTTCCTAATCCTCCGCCATTCAGATAATATTCTGCCTTCGTGTTTTTGCCCCCAAAATGGATAACCTCACATTTATCCACATTATACTGCATCTGCCATGCATTTGCCCACTCACCTAATCTGTCCAAGTCACCCTGCAGCCTCTTAGCGTCCTTCTCACAGCTCACACCGCCACCCAGTTTAGTGTCATCAGCAAACTTGGAGATATTACACTCTATTCCTTCATCTAAATTGTTATTGTAAATTGTAAAGAGCTGGGGTCCCAGCACTGAGCCCTGCGGTACTCCACTAGACCCTGCCTGTAATTCTGAAAAAGACCCATTTATCCCAACTCTGCTTCCTGTCTGCCAACCAGTTCTCTATCCACGTCAGTACATTACCCCCAATACCATGCGCTTTGATTTTGCACACTAATCTCTTGTGCAGGAACTTGTCAAAAGCCTTTTGAAAATCCAAATACACCACATCCACTGGTTTTCCCTTGTCCACTCTGCGAGTTACATCCTCAAAAGATTCGTCAAGCATGATTTCCCTGTCATAAATCCATGCTGACTTGGTTCGATCCTGTCACTGCTTTCCAAATGCGCTGCTATTTCATCCTTAATGGTTGATTCCAACATTTTCCCCACTACTGATGTCAGGCTAACCAGTCTATAATTACCCGTTTTCTCTCTCCCTCCTTTTTTAAAAAGTGATGTTACATTAGCTACCCTCCAGTCCATGGGAACTGATCCAGAGTCGATAGGCTGTTGGAGAATAATCACTAATGCATCCACTATTTCTAGGGCCACTTCCTTAAGTACTCTGGGATGCAGACTATCAGGCCCCGGGGATTTATCGGCCTTCAATCCCATCAACTTCCCTAACACAATTTATCACCTAATAAGGATATCCTTCAGTTCCTCCTTCTCACTAGACCCACCGTCCCCTAATACATTCGGAAGGTTATTTGTATCTTCTTTCGTGAAGACAGAATCGAAGTATTGGTTCAATTGGTCTGCCATTTCTTTGTTCCCCATTATAAATTCACCAGAATCCGACTGCAAGAGACCTATGTTTGTCTTCACTAATCTTTTTCTCTTCACATATTTATAGAAGCTTTTGCAGTCAGTTTTTATGTTCCCTGCAAGCTTCCTCTCGTATTCTATTTTCCCCCTCTTAATTAAACCCTTAGTCCCCCCTCTGTTGAGTTCTAAATTTCTCCCATTCCTCAGGTTTGTTGCTTTTTCTAGCCAAGTTATATGTCTCTTCCAGCCAAGTTATATGCCTCTTCCTTGGCTTTAACACTATCCTTAATTTCCCTTTTTAGCCATGGTTGAGCCACCTTCCCAGTTTTATTTTTACTCCAGACAGGGATATACAATTGCTAAAGTTCATCCATGTGATCTTTAAATGTTTGCCATTGCTTATCCACCGTCAACCCTTTAAGTATCCTTTGCCAGTCTATTCTAGCCAATTCGCGCCTCATACCGTCGAAGTTACCTTTCCTTAAGTTCAGGACCCGAGTTTCCGAATTAACTTTGTCACTCTCCATCTTAATAAGGAATTCTACCTTTTTATGGTCACTCTTCCCCAAGGAGCCTCGCACAACAAGATTGCTAATTAGTCCCTTCTCATTACACATCACCCAGTCGAGGATAGCCAGCTCCCTGGTTGGTTCCTCGAAATATTGGTCGAGAAAACCATCCCTGATACACTCCAGGAAATCCTCCTCCACCGTATTGCTACCAGTTAGGTTAGCCCAATCAATATGTAGATTAAAGTACCTTTATTGCACACATCCCTTATTTCTTGTTTGATGCTGTCCCCAACCTCACTATTATTATTTGGTAGTCTGTACACAACTCCCACTAGGGTTTTCTGCCCTTTGGAATTCCGCAACTCCACCCATATCGATTCCACATCATCCGGGCTAATGTCCTTCCTTACAATTGCATTGATTTCCTCTTTAATCAGCAACACCACCCCCGCCTCCTTTTTCTTTCTGTCTATCCTTCCTAAATACTGAATACCCCAACCTTGCTCACCCTGGAGCCATGACTCCGTGATACCAACCACATCGTATCCGTTAACTGCTATCAGCGCAGTTAATTCATCCACCTTATTCCGAATACTCCTCGCACTGAGGCACAGAGCCTTCAGGCTTGTCTTTTTAACACACTTTGCCCCTTTAGAATTTTGCTGTAATGTGGCCCTTTTTGTTTTTTGCCTTGGGTTTCTCTGCCCTCCACTTTTACTATTCTCCTTTCTATCTTTTGCTTCTGACTCCATTTTATTTCTCTCTCTGTCTCCCTGCATAGGTTCCTATCCCCCTGCCATATTAGTTTAACTCCTCTCAAACAGCACTGGCAAACACTCCCTCTAGGACACTGGTTCCGGTCCTGCCCAGGTGCAGACCATCCGGTTTGTACTGGTCCCACCTCCCCCAGAACCGGTTCCAATGCCCCAGGAATTTGAATCCCTCCCTTCTGCACCACTCCTGAAGCCACGTATTCATCTGAGCTATCCTGCGATTCCTACTCTGACTAGCACGTGGCACTAGTAGCAATCCTGAGATTACTACTTTTGAGGTCCTTCTTTTTAATTTAACTCTTAGCTCATTAAATTCAATTCGTAGGACCTCATCCCGTTTTTTACCTATATCATTGGTACCTATATGCACCACGACAACTGGCTATTCACCCTCCCTTTTCAGAATGTCCTGCACCCGCTCAGAGACATCCTTGACCCTTGCACCAGGGAGGCAACGTACCATCCTGGAGTCTTGGTTGCGGCTGCAGAAACGCCTATCTATTCCCCTTACAATTGAATCCCCTATCACTATCGCTCTCCCACTCTTTTTCTTTACTCCTGTGCAGCAGAGCCAGCCACGGTGCCATGAACTTGGCTGCTGCTGCCCTCCCCTGATGAGTCATCCCCCTCAACAGTACCCAAAGCGGTGTATCTGTTTTGCAGGGGGATGACTGCAGGGAACCCCTGCACTACCTTCCTTGCACTGTTCTTCCTGTTGGTCTTCTATTCCCTATCTGGCTGTGTACCCTTTACCTGAGGTAAGACCAACTCACTAAATGTGCTATTCACGTCATTCTCAGCATCGTGGATGCCCCAAAGTGTATCCACCCGCAGCTCCAGTGCCGCAATGCGGTCCATCAGGAGCTGCAGGCGGATGCACTTCCCGCACACATAGTCATCAGGGACACCGGAAGCGTCCCTGAGTTCCCACATAGTACAGGAGGAGCATAACACGTGTCCGAGCTCTCCTGCCATGACTTAACCCTTAGATACACTTAAATTGGCAACAACAATGCTAAAAGCTTACTTACTGATATAGAAAAGAAAAAGAAAAACTACTTACCAATCACTTACCCCCTTGGCTGTGACTTCACCTTTCGATTTCTTAATACTTCTTTTTTGCTTTCTCTCCCTACAGCTGCACCGGTAGGCCTCTCGACGCTGCTCCCGCCTCTCGCCGACTCCCCGACTGCTGAGCCTTTATAGGCTGCTGCCTCTCGACGCTGCTCCCGCCTCTCGTCGACTCCCCGGACTGCCCGACTGCTGAGCCTTTATAGGCCGCTGCCTCTCGATGGTGGTATTTGGTGGTATTTGGGCGGCCCTTCATTTTTTGCAGCCTGCTGCGATCCTCCAGTGCGAATTTCATGGAAATGTAGCGGGTGGCAGCGAGGTACAGCAGGCGTTGGCTGGTGGTGCGGGCCATTCGACTCAGCAAAGATCGGAGGCAGAGTTCTGCGCATGCACGATTTTTTTTGACATCGACTCCATTTTTGGCGCAATTGGGGGTCGCCCGCGTATGCGTGGAACAGTTTGGGAGGGACAGCGACTTCGAAAGACAGAGAAGACAGTGGGAAGATGAGGGAGAGACAGAGAGAGAGAGAGAGAACACAAAGTATTGAAGACAAAGGACAAAGCAGGAAAAGTCAGAAAAAAAAATTATAATTGTGCAAGATTTATTAACGATCTTAAATAAAATCATGAGTGAGAAGAAGACCCAGAAAAAAGTAAAAGATGGGCAGAGACTGAGGGCACCATGGTTTACAGACGAGCAGCTGGACGCACTTGTCTTTGCGTGGAGGCATGGTATTGGGACCTTACCAGGGATGATCGTGGGAACCCACCCTGGTCCAGTACCAGCGGATCTGGAAGGAAATTGCGGAAGCCATGTCCGCAGTGGGGGCAATCGTGAGGGATGGAGACCAATGTCGCAAAAGGTAGAATGACATTGTAGCCGCAGCCAGAGTAAGTAGTGATTTTATTGATGCACCACTCTCTTACTACTTACAATGTAAATCTAAATGGGATCAATGGGACATAAAACTAAGGACTAGTGTTTTGATGGCTATTTGTGTTTGTCTATGTGTGTGTGTATATGTGTGTCGCATGTACAAATCGGTTAAAGATTGCTACTTTAATTTCTGCAGAAGAAATTGTCAACCAATGCCTCCGAGCAGCGGCGTACGGGAGGAGGCCCACCAAAGGTGCGAGAGATAAGTGACTTGGAGCAGCGTGCCTTAGCCTTGATGGGTGGGCACAACCGTGCAATTACCCACGGTGGTGCTGATCCCTTGCCACAGCATGGTAAATTGCGGTCATATAATGTCATCTCAAAATAATATGTCTTGTGATGTTGGGGTCATGTAATGTAATGTCATGCATTTTAATGTATTGTCTATCGGCTATATATAATGTAGTAATGCAGCAGTGGTGGTCCTTGCAATAAGACTGTGCTACGTGACGGTACTCATGTCACCCTGATCCCTCTCGTGCTGCTAACTACTGAAATTTTGTTTTGTATTTGCAGATGCTGATTTGGATGACACCGAGGTAGCCACCGCCTCGGCCTCCGGCATTCAACCAGAAACCACCTCAACCTCTGGCACCCGAAGAGCCTCTGCCAGACCCCTCACCTCAAGCTCCTTCAGACCGCCCCCCCCCCTCCCCGCCTCGACCTCCGCGAGAGCCCCTGCCTCCACTACCCAGGGAGACCAACAACAGAAGGAACAAGAGGCACTGTCTCAGCACTTCAACTGGAGGTGGGTTGGAGGGGGGGGGGGGTGGAGGGGGCAGGAGGAGCAGTCCATTGTTTTAATCTTTGTGTCTGCACCTGTGGGCATGAATACCTCTGCATCAGGGTCGGAGTTTTAAGGGTTTTGAAATGATTCCGAAGAAGCGGGACCAAGCGGTGTGCAGCAATGCACCCCTGGCGTTCAAGCCACTATGTCACATCCACGGAGGTTGATGCAGAAAAGAGGGAATGCTGCAAGACAGGGGGCTGCCCAACAGGAGATGGTTGAACTGTCAAGGATGAGCGTCGAGATAGGTCGAGAGCTCCTCCAGGCCATGGCTGTTATAGCTGGGCACATCGTGGAACTTTCAGACCGACAGGAGTCATCTATGTCAAGGCCGATTGTTGCGGTGGAGCGAAACACCGAGTCCGTCGATGCCATACGGCAATTGATGGTCTCGGGATATGGCACGCAACCCCACCTCCCCCCGCCCCGTGCCATAGCAGCCAGGTCTTCCACATTCTGAGCTGCTCCGCTGTGAGTCCAATCATGATACCGCCATTGTCTTCCCACCAACGATGGCAGCAGCGCTCCGGATGCAGTGCTGCATAATGTCCTGGTCCCAGCGCGGGGAGGGGCAGGGATGGGGGTTGGCGTGTGGATAGGCAAAACGGGAAGAAGAGGAGGGGTGACGGTAAGGGGTGGGGGGGTGGGGAACATAGTGGGAGTGGCTAGATGATTGGGTGTTGGTCATTTTTGTACATGTTGTTGATGTTGTTCTTGTTTTATATGTAGTTGTTTGATTTAAAATTTTATTAGTGTTCATTGGAAATTATTAAAAATAACTTAAGTTTTAAACTGTTGACATTTTTGAAAGTTCTGAAAGTTTTCCAAGTTTTAAATGTTTTGAATGTGTTACAATTTTATATAAATCTTTTTATTGAATTTAACCAGTCTTGTACAGTGTCTAACTTTTAGAAAATGAAGGTAACAGTCTCCATACAGTGGGCAGACAAAGGTGGGCGGGGGGTGCTGTCATGGCACACTACTACCATCCGCTGATGATCGGCTAAGATCAGGTAAGACCTTATTTTTCAGGATGGTATTTTGGGCGGGCAGTAAATGGATCTTAGTGATCAAATTTGCGTTTTTGGGCCTTTTCCGATGGGCGAGCAGTGTAGACTACTGCCGACGGTAAATATCTGACGAATTTCCTGCTGGAGGGGGAATGTGAGCGGTAAGTGGGCAGTAATTGATTTTTTTTGATCAAATTCCCATTTCTGGGCAGCAAGTGGGTGGTAATATGATGAATTTCTGGTCCTATATTTGTTAATTTGAAATCAGATTCCAATTTTAATAGTCCAAAAAGAAATATAATTATGAAATATTTTTTGCAGGTCATTCATAGATGGGACTTAATTATTATTTGCATTTTATGCTGGTACATAGTTGCTTTGTTGGTGGTATATCTTTAAAAATATTCAAATGAGGTTACAGGGAAGATTTGAGTCACCCAAGTCACAAAGCAGATTGATGGGAGATTTTAACTCTCTCTGTTTGACAGAAGCTGGGAGATACCAGAGATAGAAACATAGAAAATAGGTGCAGGAGTAGGCCATTCAGCCCTTCGAGCCTGCACCGCCATTCAATGAGTTCATGGCTGAACATGCAACTTCAGTACCCCATTCCTGCTTTCTCGCCATACCCCTTGATCCCCCTAGTAGTAAGGACTACATCTAACTCCATAAATTGGAAGCAGTGGATTTATTGCCCAATCCTCGCTCCGCTGCCATTGTTTCCCGAGGGCAACTGCTGAGTGGCCAAGGCACCCATCTGAATCAGGTGGGAGCCTTGGTAATCTATACAAATCAGGGTCCTATGATGCAATTTTAGCAGTCTACTGAGTGGAGCATGAACTGCAGATGCTCCACTCAGTAAAACCTGCAGTGCAGCAGAAGAGGCTCAAGAAGGCCTGCGTCAAAATTATTTTGTGGGCTGTAGAATCACAGAATACTACAGCACAGAAGGAGGCCAGTCGGCCCATCGAGTCTGCGCCGGCTCTTTCGAAGAGCAATCCAGTTAGTCCCACTCCCTGCTCTTTCCCCAAATGCCTGCAATTTTTTTCTCCTTCAAGTATATTTAAGTATTTTGTGGGTCACGAGGAGCAGGATTGCTCCACAACAATGATGTGGGTTGCTGCTGCCCCAGGCATTCTCTACCTGCCCACTACCCGCCCTGCACGATCACACCCACACCCCATGACCTACCTTTTAGCCTCCGGGCTGCTCGATATTGTGCCTGAGCAGAGCCGGCGAGTCACAGCTCATGAGGTATCCATAACTTGCTGGTGGCATGGTAATGAGGCCCCGCCCTCAAAGAGGACCAGGCCTCCCACTGGCAGGATTTGATGACCGACTAACATGCTTCACCCGAAAGTTAAAATCTACCTTCAAGTCAGGATCCGTCAAAAATCTAGTTACAAATAGGCTTGTACTTCTTGATGTTTCTTCTATAGTAGAGTTTGAAGCAAATAAATTATAGACAGGGATTCATCACTCAGTGTATGGGATACTGATGATTATAAAGCAAACAGGGCACTGCTGTGAGAAGTCAATCAAGTTTTAAATTGTGAGCGAAGACTGTCATTTAAATACAGAATCACAGCTTAAAAAAACCCAGGAGGTCTGGAGTTGGGATGGAAAGTTACCATTTAATCACAATGCTGGAGGAGTTGGGTAGAGCAACAACCAACAGTAAGAAGGACGATAGGAATGTGCTCCACTCTTCCAGCCGTGTGATACTGAAATTGCAACTTTCTTTCTTCACTCCGGATGTCAATCCGATCTCCCACTGCTGATTTCAGCATGAAAAAAAAAGAAAGAGTTGTATTTATATAGTGCCTTTCATGACCTCAGGATGTCCCAAAGCACAAATGAAGTACTTTTGAAGTGTAGTCACTGTTGTAATGTAGGAAACGCGGCAGCTAATTTGTGCACAGCAAGCTCCCACAAACAGCAATGTAATAATGACCAGATAAACTGGGTTTTTTTAGAAAAAAAAGACTTGCATTTAAAAAGCATCTTTCATGACCTCAGGACGTCCCAAAGCACTTTACAGCCAATGAATACTTTTGAAATGCAGTCACTGTTATAATGTAAAAAATATGCAGCCAATTTGTGTTGAGCAAGCTCCCACAAACAGCAATGTGATAATGACCAGATAATCAGTTTCAGTGATATCGATTGAGGGATAAATATTGGCCAGGGCACTGGGGGATAATAGTGCCATAGGATCTTTTACGTCCATTTGAGAGGACAGATGGGGCCTTGGTTTAACGTCTCACCCAAAAGACAGCACCTATGACAGTGTAGCATTCGCTCGGCACTGCACTGGGAGTGTCAACCTAGATTTTTGTGCTCAAGTCTCTGGAGTAGGACTTGAACCCACAACCTTCTGATTCAGAAGCGAGTGTGCTACTCACTGAGCAACGGCTGACAGACACATTTTTAAATTGTGGAGAGATTTCTTGCTGTCCCATCATTCACTGAACCCAGTCACACTTGCAATATCATTTGGCCACAGCTGAGCATTGGTCTGAGGATAAGTGTTACTTTGGCATTTCTAAAGACACTTTTCAGATAAAGGCTAAAGCCCCGATTTTAAAGCCCGATGAGAATGGGGCATATGGGTGCTAAAAATAAGGACAGAATACTTAACTATCTGTGCTGCACTTCCACCAATTGCTATTTTAACTCCCGAGTTTCGGGGGGGGAATGTGAGTCAAATATTTAAAAGCCTGGGTGGAACCATGTCTTTTGGGCCCCAAAGTGAAAGCTGATGGTAAGCAGGATAATGGCAGAAGAGGCACAGGAAGGTACGTTTTTTTCTTTTCTTACGACAAAGGGTTTAGTGTCGGAGGTTAATCATTATATGTATTTTTTTTAAGAAAGAAACTTTAAAAAAAGTGATTTTAAAAGATGTATTGCATAACAAAAGGTCATTGTGCATGCGTGAACACAGACAAGGGATAGGAAGAGGTGTCACTATTTTGTTCGTCAGGGTTTTGTAATTAGAAATTGTCTAGAAAAAGAGATAATGACAAAAAAGATAAGTTCGTCCAGAAAAGAGAGGCGACTTATTATTTTCTAATTTTTCAAGAGAAGAACTGAAATTTGTATGAAGTAAATTTACAGCTGTTACCCTGTATGTCCACCTCAGAACTTGTAATACTCATTCATGGCTTATGGGTTGGAGGAGGAAATGGAGTTAATCAGGCCCTAAAGTTGGAAAGTCGTGTTGCCCTCGATTTCACTGTACTGATGAGGCTCTTGACTGTTTCAGACGGGAGCTTTTGGGGAAATCAGGCAAGCTCTGCAAGCAGCATTAACTGGGCATAAGTCACTGACACTTGATTATCCGTCTGTTACCGCCCAGTTTGTGAGAGCAAACGTGGCGGCAAGACGACCAAAATTGGCCCCACTGTCACTTTTCACATTGCTACCAACTCCTGCCTTCCACCCAATCACAGACCTTCCCTTTAGTTCTTTCCTCCCCTCCCCTTTTCCTTGCCTCGGTACTTGCTTAAAACCTGCTACGTCTCCAAACTTTGCCAGTTCCAATGAAAGGTCCACGACCTGAAACATTGGCCTTGGTATTAACAGGCAGGTTGTGTAGCCGCAGGGGGCGAACTTTCAGACGGGAAACCTTGCACGCTGAGGAATTTTAACTCCACAGCATGCATCTTTCCAGGTTTCCCACCCGGAAGTCAGCCTGATTGGCAGACTCTGCTTCCACTCAGGCGAGGAGCATTCCAGAACAAGCCACAGGACCACGTAAGTCTGATCTCTGACCCGGGGGGGGGGGGGCCTTCTTTCTATTGGGGGGGGGGGGATAATGGGGGTTGGACCTTGGGGGACAGGCGGAAGCACTCCTGCTCCTCCTGGCCCACAAGCAGTACCGTGGCCTTACCTTTTCCCTGAAGCTGTCCTCGCCTCACTTTAACTGCCGGGTTTCCCGAGGCCTGGGAAATCTGTCCGCCCACTATAAAACCTGCACATCAGGTTAAATCAAAGGCTGCCAGCCTCATTAAAATATTTAAATTAGTTACTCGCCCCTTGTCCCACCTCTGTTAAACCCAGAAATGGGCATGTTTGGGTTGGGTTTCGATCTAATTCTTTTTTACATCAGACCCGAACCCAACCCACCCATTTTTATGTGCTAAAATTCAGACCATTTGCTCTGTTTCTCTCTCCACAGATGCTGCCTGACCTGCAGAGTATTTCAAGCATTTCCCATTTTTACATCGGAATTGGTATAATGCTTTGTAAATTTCAAATCCCCATTTGCATGGCCAGCAATTCACGCAAGGTTTCCTAAAGCAAAGTTCAATGCTTGCGAGGCATCTTAGGAGTAACAGGGTTTCTGGGGGAGCTACCCATGTCAACCCTGGAGTGTCAAGAACTCAAGGCATCATCATCTGCCAGGCTCTCTTTCCCTTTCCATCACGTCAAAGGGCCCAGAATGGCGATATATTTGTATTTGTATTTGTATAAGAGCTTGTAAAATCCTATTCATGGAATAGATACCTGTAACTGGTCTCAATAATCAAAACTGATAGCATTATAGTCGCAAGTCCATTTAGACCCGAGTACTTAACCAAATATTTTGGTGCAAAGATTAGAAAAAATGCGCATTCTCCTCATCAACTACCTCAATTAATAAAATATCACCTTAACATAAGAACATAAGAATTAGGAACAGGAGTAGGCCATCTAGCCCCTCGAGCCTGCTCCGCCATTCAATAAGATCATGGCTGATCTGGCCGTGGACTCAGATCCACTTACCCGCCCTCTCCCCGTAACCCTTAATTCCCTTGTTGTACCATGTTGTAAGTAAGTTGGTTTATTTGCCACCTAAAATATAAACAATGTGCATTAGAAGAGCAGGCCTGGCATCAGCTATAGCAAGGTAATACATATCTAATATTCCTATCAATGGCAAACCAGAGTTAACGGAAGGTTAATGCTGTTTCCCTCCATGTTAGAAACTTAGAATAGGACAGGTTCTCCTGACAACACCACCACCCCCTACCACCCCGCTCCCACCCCCCTCCCTGTACCTGAAGTCAGATGCTCACTATTATCCATCCCTTGAGGTGGTGGTGGTGCAGGACCTTCTACTTGAACCACTGCAGTCCATGTGGTGAAGGTGCTCCCACAGTGCTGTGAGGGAGTTCCAGGATTTTGACCCAGCGACAATGAAGGAACGGTGATTATATGTCCAAGTCAGGATGGGGAACTTGGAGGTGGTGGCTTTCCCACACACCTGCTGTACTTGTCCTTCTAAGTGGTGAAGATCATGGGTAGGGGAGATGCTTCCGTGAAAGCCAGTGAGTTGTTTCAGTGCATCCTGTAGGTAATATACACTGTAGCCCCAGGCCTTTGATATCAAGCCTTCTGGCTGTCAATGAAGATCAAAAGCAGGAAAGCTCCACTTGTCTCTAGACATCCTGGTGGGGGATTTACATTTTTTTTTAAATGACTGGCAGTTTTTTAATCTTCAGCCTGTCCCCCGACACCCCCACCATCCAGAGGGTTTGATTTGGAGGCAGGCCGAACTGGAGATCTCGAAGCTGGAGCCATTTTAGTGTGGATATAATGGGCCAGCACCTACTGAAACTCATGAGCAGCTTCATGTCCTCCCTCCAGGAATCCCTGGAGATCCTAGGGCAACCTTTGTGCCTGAGAAAATGGGCATCCCCTAGGGGCAAGAGTCAGATAATTCTGCCCTAATATCTCTGCTCAACTGAAAGCAGGTCCCATTGATCTGCATCAGTTCCCTCATAGAGGTTCTCTCAGCTTTAGCCATGTTTGAGGCCCACTGCCCCATCCCACTCGAGTCCTGATTAAGCACAGAACAGCTCCTCTACTACAATATACATTTCTTTGTTTTGACCATTTAGTCTGTTCCTGTTCACAGCAACTTTATGAGAGAGCAGCTCTGACCCCTAACTCCTGACTCCTTACCATCCATATGCCCATTTAGTCAGTCTAATGAAGTGCGGGCGTCTATAGCTGTCACATGCCAACTGAGTGTGCCTTGCATTTCTACTCCAAAGTGGCTGTATGCAAAGTTGCAAACAAAGTAAATAGTCATTTAACTCATTGGGCCCGTAATTGGTCGATGCGCAAGATCAAGCCACTGAGACCGAAGAGGACAATATTGGTCAAAACTTTTTTGGCAGTATGTCAGCGGTCTGCATTGGGTGGTATGTATTTTAGTAGTTGATCCAGATTGACTTTCAGTTCGATGGGCGGTGAGGCACGGAACTGCGCACATGCAATTAATTTTTTTCTGTTTTATTTTTACAAAAGCATTTTACCCGCGATTTCGGGGGTCGGGGTCACCCGCGCATGCGCAGTGAGTTGAAGAGGAGAGAGTGAGAAGGAGCAGCAAGGTAGTTGATGGGCAGTGAGTTTTAAAATACATAGCACAGTGGAAATATATTGATAACAACTAATAATTCTTCACTTTGAAGACAAGAAGGGACATTTAACAAACCACAATTCATACCAGTAAAAAGATTATGGCAATGTTAAAAAAGACATCAAAGCGCAGGAACATCGCAAAGGAGGAGAGGTTGAGGGTGCCTGCCTTTGATGAGATGGAGTTACCTGCCCTTCTGGAGCACATAGCAGAGAGGTACTCTGAGCTAACCAAGGGTGGTCGTGGAAAGCCCCCCCAAAGGAGTACAATCGAATATGGGACGAGATCGGGAAGGCTGTGTCCTCTTAAAGTACGGTGGTACGCACCGGGGAAAGGTGCTGTAAGAGGTGGAACAACCTGGTGAGGGTAGCAAGAGTAAGAAATTATTTTATTTATGCTATGTAAATGTAGGTTCAGTGTCACACGGATGATATTATTTATCTTAAGGTTATGGCGTTTTTCAGGCAATTCATGCTTTTCAGGCAATGACAAGAGGATCAACGCAATGCTTTTTTATGTTTGTGTCTGGGCGATGTTAAATGGATTGAAGATTTTTACTTTGATTTACTTTACTTTCTGCAGAAGGAGACATCTGCAATAGCAGCCGATCAGCATTGCACCAGGGGGAGGACCCACAACCCAGGAGCCTCTTACTGATATTGAGATCCGAGCCCTATCCTTGGTTGGGGATAGCAACCGTGCCACCACCGGCTGACCCACTCACACAGGATGGTAAGTTGAATAAAATGCAGTCTGTGTTGCGGTCCTCTCGTGTCATGTAATGTAACTGTAACTGTAATGTTGGGCTGATGTAATGTAAGTTTATTGCATTGTAATGTTGGCCTCATGTGATGTACTGCAATGTTGGGGACATGTAACGCAATACATATATGTATTCTGTCTGCGATATGTAATGCAGTATTGCAGCAGTGGTGGACATTTAAGTAAGACTACGATAAGTCACTGTACTATGTACTCATGTAACCTTGAACCCTCCCCTGGTGCAAAGCTTTTTAAAATATTATTTTCTACTTCCAGACTTGGATGATGCCGACCACAGTGACACAGACCCATTGCCTCCAACTCTGGCGTCACCCCGCACTCTCCTAACGAGAAAGACGAAGAGGAACAGACGAAGAGGAAGAGCCGTTGATCCTGGAGCCAGTGGAGGTGGAGGTGGGAGGAGGATACACCAGCTCCATGTGGGCCAGCTGGAACATCCTCCACCACAGAGTCTGTATTCAGGGGATTCCCCCATGGCTCCTCTGATTCTGCGGGGCCAAGTGGTGCGCAGCAAGGCACCCCCAGTGTTGCAGTGCTTTTGCCGCAGCGACAGAGGTTTGTGCAGAAAAGGTCAGTTGCTGCACTAGGCGTGTACCAGGACATGGTGCATCTGTCACAGGCCAGCGTCGACATAGGTTGAAAGCTGCGCAAAGCCATGACTACGGTAGCCGCAAACATCGTGGCTCTATCAGAACGGCAGTTGGAGGATATGTCGCGTATGATCACCGCGATGGAGTGAACCGCCGATACTGTTGAAGCCATGCAGCAATCGACGGGATCGGGACATGGCACGGAATTCCCCCGTGCCATAGTAGTCAGGTCGACAGCACCTGAGGGTGGGGAGCTGACATCATCTTCCAGCCCTGAAGCCTCGCCTTCCACATCGCGAGCTTCTCCTGAGGCCCCATTCCTTGCACCTGCAATGTCTAACCCCCCCAACGACACTTGGGGTGTGGCGCTGCACGCCGGCTTGGTATCAAC